>NC_089506.1:155060635-155685635 GCF_036850995.1 Saccopteryx leptura | reverse complement strand
AGTTGTTTCAAATATTGACAATTTGGGTATTATAGCTTTCTCTGTATAAGTATCAAAATGGACATGCGGATTTTCACAAATTAAATGGGATACAGTTGGCTCCCATTACTCTGAAAATGTATTCACACGATGGGAGTAAGTTGTCAAAAAGCAATGACTTGAAGACCAAAAGGACAACTTGTTCTGACAGGAAACAGGTGATCATGTTGCCAAGAATACTCAATGGCCAGATGTTCTTGCCAGCCATTTCTGGGCAAAACATCCACAGAAGACACAACCAACCACTAAAGTACTGATAAGAGAGAGGATATATACCAGGGGTCTCAAACTCAACTCAGCATGTGGGCCGCAGAGCAAGATTACAGCCATTCGGCGGGCTGCACTAGGTCTACAAAAGGCAACTGTTACGCAACACTTTTCTCACTGCAGTTGAAAACAAAAAAAAAATCAGTACAACAAGCACAATCGTACATGCAGTTTACTCAGTGTCACAAAACGACCAGAAACTGTAGTTCGCATCACAACTGCTGTTAACTAAGCTAATATCTAGCTAGGATGCTAGAGAAATGAAAAATACAAGTAGGCCCCTAGGCATACTTAATTTTATCCAAAATATTTTGAACTTCGTGGATTAGTTTGCAGGCCGCATAAAATTGTTCGGCGGGCCGCATGCGGCCCGCGGGCCGCGAGTTTGAGACCCCTGATATATACCATTTGCTTTGAAAGGAATTCATTCCAACACATGGCTTAATAAAGCTAGTCTAGGTTGGGGAACAATGGCCACTATATTTGTAAATAGAAATATAAACAAACAAACAAAATTGAAAGCGAGAAAGTTTTAAGGGGGTTGTAATTTTTGCCATGTGTTTGGTTTGAATCTATTTGGAGAATGGTGGTGGTAGAAGAAATAGTGTTCTTTATTGTATTTAAAACCGTGCTGAGCTTGCAAAGGGAAAACAGACTAAAGTCATTAGATGAATGGAGCAAAGCAGTTAAATGTAAACACAAGGGGAATGGTTTATATGGAAGTCTTCAGCATTGTTTCTATCTCCTGGAGTTTATATGAAAAACAAAAAAGAGAACACCTAGTGCTGCAGGACTAGAAACCATTTCCTGTTGCTTCAGGTTGAAATAAAAGTAGGTGCTAAATTATTTTGGTAAAGCTGCTGATAATAGAGTCATAGGTTTTATCTGTGTAGATTCAAGTAGTTGAATTTTTAGCACATGTTTTAGAACCATCTTCACCCTTTCCTTTTGAACAAATCTTAGCCAAAGGGACACACAAAATGTCTTCACTTTCTGTGCTCTGATTGTCTAAAGAAAATTTCCATGGGGATTTGTTGATGTAAAAGAGAGTCCTCTCTCTTCCCCACTTCCTTTTTTTGGAGACAAGGTACTATTCCCTGGAAAGCCACACAGAGCTCTGGACTGGGTGAGCTCTAAACAGCAAATGCCATTAGCTTGGGTCATATGCAGCTTTCCTAATACATTTGCCCCTGGATTTCTTTTGCTGAATTGACCTTAAGCCCAAGCCACACTGACATCTGCTAATATTCTCATGTCTATTGTCTAGTTTTGAAATGTCTACTAGTTTTCCAGAAATACATACAAAAGTAACATCCCGAGAATTTTCCAGATTGAACTGTCCAGACACACAAAGTTGTACTTGGGTGAAAAGTTGTTAGTATGTCCAAGTTGACAGGAAATGCTTTCTTACAGAAGAATAGTAAAGAGAGCATTATTGCCTGACCTGTGGTGGCGCAGTGGATAAAGCATCGACCTGGAAATGCTGAGGTCGCCGGTTCGAAACCCTGGGCTTGCCTGGTCAAGGCACATATGGGAGTTGATGCTTCCTGCTCCTCCCCCCCTTCTCTCTCTCCTCTCTCTCTCCCCCTCTCTCCTTTCTAAAAAAATGAATAAATAAAAAAAATTTATATAAAAAAGAGCATTATTTCTTACTTCAGAAACATTTACTGAATATTTCCTATGTATCATGAAGGAATAGCTCTTTCAATTAAACATGGTATTTATTCTCTACTAATTGTGTTATTCATAGATCATGACTCTTTAAAAGAATTAAGTCTAAAACTAAAGATGGAAGAATGTTTTTGCCCTTGTAGGTAGGGTCTTCAATTTAACCTTAATCACATTCAAACAATAAGACAGCAAAGGATCCAAAATGCTGCAAAATGTTCACTTATTGCCAATTATGTAGGCCTTTTGAATCTTTGTGTCATTCATACTTAATGACTCACAAAGAGATTATGATATTGCATAATTTTAATATAATGATCCATTGATTCATGTAGCTCTTTGCTGAATTCAGTTCCACGTGTACACTTTATCTTTAATCCCAGGTTTAAATTTGCCTTTGAGATCACTTATCTTTGGTATAAAGATAAGAGAAGAAACGGGAGACACTTCACACCATTGTGCATCATTTGGGTACAATGAACATTATAGTAATTCCAAGAACCCTGCTGTTGTTTTAAAAATAATTTTTCTCAGGTTTATAAAAATTTAAAAATAAAAATACTATCCCTTGTTAGGCTTCTGAAATAAATTAGTTGTATCTCATAGCCAATAAAGTCTTTTGTTGGATGTTTTGTTGTATGAGTTATGTTGACTTCAAAGGGAAACTTTTGTAGTGGGATAAAATATAACTTTAAGAATTTGAATTCTGTTTTTGTTCAGAACCAGAGGCAATTGTACTTAATATTCTCTGCACTGGCAAAAGTCTTTGGATGTAGATAACCATAACTGTTAAAAATGAGGAAGTTTAACTGAGAGTTAGAGTTGTATAGGGTTTCTTGGGCAAAAATTGTGATTCCCTGAATTTTTGTTCCATCATTAAAAATATTTTCAAAAACTTGCTAAAAAACAATATATTGTAAATGAAAACATCATTTTATCCGATTATATTATATTTGCACAGAAAATTTGAGATCATTTGCAATGTATTAGATATAGGGAAGAATTACTGATAGTCACAATCTTCTAGACACTTCTACGGATTGCATAGGTCCTGTAAATGTCTCTTAGGAAGGTCTCCTCACCCTACTGCAGAGACAGGAAATGCAGGGATATCTGCCACAATAGGCAAAGTCACTGTTCTGGGTGCCTTGTTTATGACTCTCCCATAAGACTTACTCCGGCTCTGACTTTCCCTAGTCCCTAGGACCTGAGGAACTGTGGATATTTATTCTTTCCTTCTCTAGCCTTTAGTCTGATGCCAGGGGAAGATGTTCAGTGTCCTTTACAAACAGATGGTGCTGCACCTTACATCTGCAGAAGCACAGCTCTGAGCACACAGCTGGAGAAAACATTATGTTCCCAGGACAGGAGCCCAGCCCAAGGTGGAACACGCCCGAGAGTCACAGAATACCAGTCTTGGGAAGGTCTTTAAAATTTAGGAATTCACCCCTCCCCACCCCACAGTAGTTCCCCTGGGCAGTGGTGCAGTCCATTCTATCTGACACAGATCTGTTACATTTTTGAAGCCACTGTAAGAAATCTCTGTATCTGTCTTTAGTGACTCCTCTTCAGTTCTACTTAGAGAATTAGGTGATTCTGGAGATGCATTTTGGCTTTGATAGTCTGTGTTCTCACAACATGGAGGGTCTTAGCTTAGTCATGTGTCTCTTCAAGCCAGGTTAGGTAAGTGGGACATACATAATCTTGGGACATATAGTCTGGGGACATATTCATTTATTCCATTTATAGAACATCTAGTAGGTAAAACACTTTTTAGATTCTAGAAGACAGAAGTAAACAGGAAAAAAATCCCCATTCTTATAGAACTCATACTGTTTTAGGAGAAAAGAAGATACCTCAGAAGCAGGCAGTCATTTTTTAAAAAAAAAAAGTATGATCTGTTAGGTGGTAATAAATGCTATGAGCAAAAAATTAAAGCTCAGTAGGCAAAATGCAATTTAAAAAAGAGTGGTCAGTAAAGCTTCACTGAGACAGAGACTGGATAATAACCTGCAGGAATTGGAGGTGCAGAGAGCTCAGCAGATGTTTCAGGGAAGAGCATTCAGGCAATTCTAAGTGCAAAGCCCCAAGCCTGTGTCTGAACAGTGGAAAGGAGGTGGGAAATAACAACCGGATTCGATAGGGTCTCATATAGGCAACTGTAATGACAACCTTGGCCTTTTCCATAGTGAGGTAAGATGTCATTGGATACTTTTGAACAGGGGAGTGATACACTTGGATTTCCTTTTCAAGGATGACTCTAGCTTCTGTCTCAACTGTAGACCAGCAGGGGCCATAAGCAAAAGCTGGGAGGAAGTTATGTAACCACACTGATGGGACGTGCTGGGGGTTTAAGCAGGTTGGCAATCACAGAGACGGTGAGAACTATTCCGATGCTGAATATATTTTGAAAGTAGAGCAGTTATAGTCTGCTGAAGGATGGGATATAGAATATGAGAGAATATGAGTATACTCAAAGGTGACCTCATTGCTTTTGGCCTGAGCAATAGGAAGGATGGAATTGCGGTTCCCTGAGATGGAGAGAGACCTAGATTAGATCTCTTTCACTTCCTGAGAGTGTGGCATTGGGTACTTAGCTTAGCCACTCTGTCCCCACCCCTTGTTTTCATTTATAAAACAGGATAATCTTATCTGCTTTGAGATTGATATGAGAATTAGAGATAATGTTTTAAGAGCTCTCACATAGTTCCTGACACTGCTGAGTACTCAATGATAACTGGAACTCTAGTCATTACCTTTCCTGGGAACAAAAGAACAAGTCTAGGTCTCCCTCCATGATGGACATTCAGATTTTCGAGATAACTTATGTGTTTTCTCTGTGTCATCTCAGATTGAATTCCACAGTCTCCCCTTGTTGGGGCTGGCTGGGTCTATGACTCTCCTTGGTGCACATAGGTTTGAAAAACTCTCCTGATTATATAAGGAATATATAAGGGCTAGAAAAAAACTTTATTCATATTTCAATAGCAGGCTACATGATCAGAAATTTATGTGTGAGCAGCCTGCACTCTCTGTTGTCCCTTCATAACAATTGTGAATAGAGAAGCTTTATTTTGGATGCAGTTGACACAAGCATGAGTCAAGATAATGGCAGTCATTATTTACGAGTATTTTTTTTTTTTTGTCAGCAATCCTTCATTATGTCTCAGGGCCATTATGCAATTTTAGTGCAACTAAACTTTAACACCTCCAAGTTATAAAATCAATTTCAGCTAGCTGTCACTATAATTACATGTGGTTCTGAGCATGCCACTTTGTTCCTCAATGGCTTGCATTTATAAAAAGACTGGTGGCTGGCCTGGCCTCTCAGTTCTGTGAGCTAGCTGTGTAGGCAAAAGTTCTAGTAAGGACAAAAATATCAGATGGAGCAAAATCCTTAATACAAAAGGAAATAGGAGAGCTCATACAAACTCAGACTATGCATTTGGTCTTCATTTTTTATTTTTAGTGAAACGTCACGGGACTGGACTAAATAGTTTCTTAAAGTTCTGTCTGGCACTGATATTTTATGTTCTATTTCCTTCCTTCTGGTGCCCTCTCATAGTGCAATAAAAATGAATGTTAACATTCCACCCTCCAAGGTGGAGATTATAGCCTTCTGAAACCTTTTCATGGATAATCAAGCCATGGGTTACACTAGCAGACAGGCTCGGCTCAAATTTTAAGCTTTGCTGGCAAAGCAAGGAGTTAAAGTCAATATGTAGAGAAAACAGCCTAGAGGTAGTTTTTAATACAGCCTGGATCTTTACATTTAGCCACCATGATTTCAATGCTCTTCATCCAGAAGAGAAAGCTTTACTAATTTATCTAAACAATTTAGTGAACTTGATGATGCATCCCAATCACTTAGCACAATGCCTGAAATATAGAATACACTCAACAGGTACTGTTTTTAATGGCAATAATGCTAGCATTTTAATTTTTTATGTCTTTCTGATGCGGCACTACTCTGTATTCACTGATACTGGCCAGTCTATTAGGCCCCTCAAAATGCATAGCAACACTGACTTAACTTGTTAATAAACTGGAACTTCACACCTGCTCCCAGCTGTCCCCACGAGGCCCTTGGAAGTAGAAACACATCCGAAATGGCCCAGGGATTGCTGGCTGATTTGAAAATCCTCAGCTTTCATGTTGTCACACATATATTCACACTCTTAAATGAAATATATTTTGCAAGAGCAAAGAGAGCAAATGAACCTGGCAGCTTGGCTCACAGATGCTTTTATGCTTTTAACTCCCTCCCCCCAATTTCTACTTAAATTCAGAAAGGCATTCATTTATGACTTTCTCTATCTATTAGTAGTGAAATGCTGAGTGCAGGTCCAGCAATTTCAAGTGACTGGTTAGGAGTAGCTTGGTAGTAAGGGTCAGGCCTGGGGCTGGGGCTGGGGAGCAGGTATATGCACTCATCAGCCCATGTACACACTGGGTATATGCCCTGGTGCCTGTTTGCAACTCACATGCTTTCTCTTTGTGCTGCTTTCTTTATAAAACAGATTAAGGTTATATTCATCACTAAGAATTTATCTCTCATTGCTGCATATCTAAAATTTTTTAACTAATTAAGAATGGATAGGCCCTGGCCAGTTGGCTCAAAGGTAGAGCGTCAGCCTGGCGTGCGGGGGACCCGGGTTCGATTCCCGGCCAGGGCACATAGGAGAAGCGCTCATTTGCTTCTCCACCCCCCCTCCTTCCTCTCTGTCTCTCTCTTCCCCTCCCGCAGCCAAGGCTCCATTGGAGCAAGGATGGCCCGGGCGCTGGGGATGGCTCCTTGGCCTCTGCCCCAGGCGCTAGAGTGGCTCTGGTCGCGGCAGAGCGACGCCCCGGAGGGGCAGAGCATCGCCCCCTGGTGGGCAGAGCTGCCGCCCCTGGTGGGCGTGCCGGGTGGATCCCGGTCAGGCGCATGCGAGAGTCTGTCTGACTGTCTCTCCCCATTTCCAGCTTCAGAAAAGAAAAAGAAGAAAAAAAAAAAGAATGGATATATTTGTATAGCCTATACATAAACCTTTAAAGTTATATTCTAAAAATATTCAAGAAGAATCTAAAGTTATATTCTAAAGTCATGTGTAGAAATTAGAAGAGCATAAACCAATTCTAACTATTGTTAATTTCTCATTTATTTTTTCTTATTTTATGTGAATATGGAAATTCATATAAATACATATGCATAAATGCACTTGTGTATACATATATGTAATCTTTGTTCCCTAAGAAATGGCTAGGAGTCTTCATTAGTTTTTATTTTATTACCTTGCTTTAATGATCACAGATCTATCTGCACACCAGAATGTAAGATTCATGAAGAAGCTTTTCCATTCATTCTTTAGGGTCTATAAGAGCATATAGTAAATACTGTATTGAGTATAGAAGAAACTTAAATATTAGACACTAAACAAACATGGAATAAGAAAAACTGATTTTAAAGGACAACAGAGACACTTGTATGATCTTCTTAAATGGGAACGTGCATTGAAAAAAAAAGAACAGGGTATTTGTAAAAAACAAGCAACAAATAAAGAATTAAAAAAAATAAACATCTCCGATATTAGTAGTGCTTGGGGATTTTGGCTTGGTCAGGTTGGGGTAGGGCCCAGGATGTCATTGAGCAATCTCACTCCTTTCTCTCTCCCAAATGATTCTGAGATCGTGGTCTGTTGAATCACACTTTGAGAAACACTGCCTTAGAATCTGCATTTTATTTATGTGTACCGAATAACTTAAATTCTAAACTCAGTGACTTTGTTTCTCTCCTTCTGTCTCCATTCCACTTTTGTTAACTTTCCTCATCAAAAGTACTAATGGAAGATCCTTTAAGCTTTATTCAGCTCTTTATTCCCTATATTAGAAACACAAGGATTTGGCCACCAATCACGAAAGGAGCCTCCCATTTCTCGACAAAAGAGTAAGAGGAGCCGGGGCTGACTGATGTCAGGAAATGAGACCGTGACCCAACGTGATTGGCCAGGCTTGGCAGAGGAAGAGAACTAGTAGATTTGCCTGGAAACAGCAAAGAAAGAGGAAATGAGATTTGACTTAAGAGCAGAAGAAGACAGGAATTGGTGGAAACAGACCTGGACTGTGTGCTTAATACAGGCACCCAGGAGGGTCTAGTGACAGAACAATAAGGGGGTGTCAGGTCCAGGCCAACAGTGTGGCTGTGCCTTGAGCTCAGTGCATTGTGCCTGCGATTCAGCCATAAAGGATCTGGCATCCCCAAGGAGTTGGAAATAGGGAAATAGCTAGGCTAGCCTGAGTATTAAACAAGTTGGAACTAAAAAACAGGCTTGCGAATTATAATTTGCCAACTTGGGCTCTATGACTAAGCAAGGTATTTATAAGTTATTTGCCTCTGAGTACTTTAGACTCAGAAATCTTTTACCCTTTTGAAGAGAATTGTTTTTATTTTATTTATTTAATTTTACTTTAAAATGGCTGGCCGACGCAGAAGAAGGTTATAGACCAGGAGCATGGCAGCAAGATTGTTGGAGGCAGGGCTGTGATTGAAAGTTGCCTTACACAAAGAAAAAATAAATCTCCTTTGACCTTAGGAGTGAAACTGTTAAGCAGGTGAGAGAAAAATTGTGTCTCACGTGGCTAGCACATAGCTCTCAAGAAGGGCTAATTGAGCAACTGAATGGGTAGCTGTGGACATCAGGGCACTCTAGGCTAGAGCTGTGGGTGAGTATGCAAGATCACTTTTCAAAATGCACTTGCACTTTCTGTTTATTCCGTTCACAATTTAAGTAGTCCAGATGATTCCAGTAGTTAATGGTATGCAATTGCATAAGCAATTTAAGTTCTCCTCCTGTATGTTTCTAAATTTTTTTTAAACATTGATTTTAGAGAGATAAGAAGGAAGAGAGACAGAAACATTAATATGTTCCTGTATTGTGCCCTGACTGGGGCTCGAACCAGCAACCTTTGTGTGTCATTATGATGCTCTAACCAACTAAGCTATCTGGCCAGGGCTGCATGTTTTTCCCCACCCCACCCCCTCATTTTATAGAAAAACATATTGTCTTTACAATGCATAGAAATTAATATCCATACAAGGATATATTCTAGCTCTATAATGCAATGTCCAAAAAGATTCTAAACATACAAAAGAAAACATTTATTTCCTATTATCAGATGTAATAGCCAAGAGTTCTTGCCCACAAGGGCTTGTAGTCAACTAAAAACAAGATAATTTGCAAACTTTGTTGTGGCTCTAGAGTGTAAAACCAAGAATGAAAGTTGATTTGTGCAACAGTCTTAATAAGAAAAAAAATCACTTGGAATTGAATACTAAATGGAACTGTAAAAACACATGGGATGAATGTGCATGTCTCTGCTGGACACCCATATGGGAACAGAACATGTTGGGAGTCAAGCAAACAAAAAACTACCCACCCTCACACAAATGCATGTTTGTGTGTCTTGAAGATCAAAAACAACTTATCATGTCCTAGAGGAAGTTAAATACATTCAGCACCTTCCTATGAGTCTCGCTTCATTTATTGTGCAAATGATCCTTGTTCTTTGCCCCCCACCCAAGTTAATGCAAAAAGGAAACTATATTAGATAGGATTTATGCCTTCAAGAAGCTCAAAAGGAGAAAGCTATGTTAGAGATAGAAAGCTTGAGGGGCTTTACAGAGGTTCATGTAAGACGGCATGAGAGCCCACAGGGAAGCTACTCCCCAACCAGCCAGGGAGGTCAGGAAGGGCTTCATGAACAAGGTGTGGGATTTGAGCTGGATCTGAGGAAAAGATGGAATTGAACTTTTAGAGCTGGCATGAGTTCTAGATAGATTCCAGCAGGATAGAAAACAATGAAACAGAAAGTACCAGGTTGAATTTGGGGCTAACCAGTGAGTAATGTGGCTTGCTTGAACTAAATGGATCTAAGAAGAGGCACAGTAGGAAATTTTGAATAAATAAATTGAGTAATAAACAACATTTGATTGTTTACTTAGTCTAGAGACTTTATGAACAATAAAACCAGGGGAGGGAACATGGTGAAGTGAATTTTGTAAAAGGCTTGCTCAGTTTTTCTCTGTAGACCGGGAGCTGCAAACTGAACTGTCTAAGCGAGTTTGGCAACTCAAGGGAGATGATCAGTGCCAGACCCCTGGCTTGCACATCAGGAGGTGAAAAAGAGTGGAATTAAATGTGGCCAAGAGGACAGAACATATTACTTCTGAAGAAGGTAGTTGCTAATGCAGCTCCAGGCACTTGCTGCTGTGCAGAAATTGAAGTCCACTACGACCAAATAGTCAAGAGAAACTAGAACCTCAAATTTTATGTTGGCAACAAATTCAAATTCAAATTCAAAACAAAACAGTGAATCTCAGCATTATGTGGACCGACCAAAAAAGTCTGCAGGCACTCAGTTTGAGACCTGTGAGGATTGCCTAAGAGCCCTTAAAGAAAGGTGGTATAGGGAAAGAGCTTACATTAAAAAAAAAAAATATTAAAGCCCCACATTTCTAGGAACAGCAGTAATAGCAAAAAATCAAGTGGAAAACCAAGGGCTTCTAGTTCAATGTCTGCCTCAGGAGACTGTAAACACCCTGAGAACGCAGACCTTCCCTGTTTCGCACCCCAACACCTCACAAGTGCCCAATATAACATGGGCAAGAAATAAATATTTAACAAATGGTCATTTTTCTTAGAAATGTATTCTTAAGGCTAACAAGAAGTGCTAGATGATGTTTTCTTTCTTTACTTTAGATTAGGGAGGAGTATATTGATGTGTAAATAATTATATTGACTTGTAATTGTATCATATTGATATGTTATTAATATATACCCCTTTTGTTTTCAGCAGAATTTTGTCATATACATTATTACAAAACCCTTACAGTTGAAAATGAATGTGGATTCTATGAAATAGAAGGCTTCAATGACTTTCCACCACCTACTAAAGAAAGTCTAAACTCAACATGACCCAAAATTACTTCTATGACCTGGTTCTTGAATGTTTCTTTGGGTCATTTTTTTTTTTTTTCTGTTTTCCAGTCTTGGGATAAGTGAGTAGGTGAGTGGTTTCTGGTTGCAGAGAGCTGCTTCAGAGAAGGATTTCTGGGGACAGTTGTTCTATTTGATAGTGATCACAGACAGACACTGAACACCAATACACAGGATATGCTGGCAGTTGTCAAAAGAACGATGTGAAACTGAACAAAGTTTCATGATAGGCTTTAAAACTACCACTCTCATTACCTATATATTATTGGCATTTCAGACTTGACTTGTGCCTAGTTGCCCTTTAGAGGTATAGTGCCTAATAAATAAAAATACAAATTATTTTTTAAAGATTTGTTAATATCCAAAGTTTTCTTGATCAATCCTTCCCCTTGTTTTCTGGTTAAATTTTCTATTATGTTTATGAATACTATAGGCCAGGTGTGGCCAACAGTTTTTGCCCCTGGGTCAGATTAGAAAGAAAACTTTTTCATGGGCCGGATGAAATATTAAAATTAAAAAATGTTAAATACTAAAACGATTCATTTAAGTAAACAAAATTTTATTATGTAATTTGTTTATGAATAAATGTGAGTGAAAAAAATTTTAATATACAATATTATTTTAATAAAAATATAACTACATACCGTATAACTATCCAAACTGTATCGCAACCAATCAAAACAGTATTTAATTAATAGAATGAGCTTGAAGGGGTTATATCACAAATAAAACAATTATTTTGTTTTACAAACAGCCTGGACACGTTTTTAGTTATCAACTGCAGCTATTGTCTATGCTACAATGCCACTTGATTCAGCACACTTGACCACAAAAATAACGAACTGTTTGACCTTGGGTGCGCACTGGCAAACTCTGCCTAAAAGAATGTGGGTTTCACATTGCCACTAAACGTCAAACAGTTCATATCGAGTACAGATGAGTACAAAAGTTGTAAATCTTTATAATGGAATTTTTTATAAAAAAATAAAGAAGTATCGCGAATCCATTTGACCAATTATTGGAAGTTAACCCTAGATTAGTCACACGAGGAATTCTTTCCCATGTATCACTATCATCTTAAATATCTTGATTTCCAATAATCAAAGACGCTTCCGCTTCTGAGTAGCTGAGATTTTAAAGTAGCGGAGAATATTAAAAATTTAATCGCGGGCACATAAACTCATTATGCGGGCTGGATTCGGCCCGCAGGCCATATGTTGGCCATGCCTGCTATAGGCAGTACTCACATAATGAAGAGGATAGTTAGAAATTCTATAAAATAAAAGTGTCTCTTATTTTCTAGACTTTTTAAATCCATTTTAGTTTATGTGTTGGGGTATTATTTCAAAGTGTTGATTAAGGAGCACTTTTATTAAAAACATGTTAATAGCAGATTCTGGAGCATACCATAAGTATATATTAAATATAAATCTCTTGGGATAGGAGCTCAGGATTCTGCATTTTTATAAAGTTGCTTAAGTGATCTTGATGCATATGAATTTAGGAACCACTCTTTGAGTGTGTGTGGTCAACCTAGAAGTGACACCATTTATTATCAGTGGGTGGTCACCCTCTCTTTCCCTGTACTAGTGTGCAGCCAGCCCCACACAGATGCTACCCCCTGGAAGTTTGGTTGGGAAATATTGGTGCAAACAACTGCATAACAGATGGGCACATCTGTACAGACTGTACTGCTGATCCAACCTCAGCACAGGTAATATACCACTTGCTTAATTCAGAATGAGCTGAAAGGATAATGAGGCTTTCACACTGAAGTCTTCAGTGCCAGAAATTGAAGTTCTTTTCCCTCCTTTTTTGTACTTTTCTCTTTACTTACCTTGATTTGCAGTCACTCTCTTTTTTTTTGATCAAGAATTATAATGTTATTGAATGCCAATAAGTAAACAACCCATCTAGCTGAAAGCACTGCTTTGTGAATTTAAGGCACTTTATACAGAAAACCTCAAGACAGTGATGGTGCCATTTGCAGACATAGACTTTCTTTAACGGATCCAGTTTTCTATTAAAGCCATCTAACAATTTAAGGTTTATCAATCACTGAGTGTAAAAGCATGCTAGCTGCACTAAAATCAAATCTGGATGCAAAAGAAATATAATTTTTTTCTTTTTCTTCTAATGCAAGTAACCTAAGGATCAAGTAGATGGTTAGTCTCAACCACCAAAATGAGATACCAAAGTCATATAATCGTTTAGCCAGAGAAGCATGAGACATCTGGCTATCTTTTCTTTTTCTTTCTTTTTTTTTACCTCCATTTCTCCTCCTATGATCTTTTCCCACTGCTAGATCTAGACAGAAGAATACTTACTACCTTGCAATATGATAGGAAGTAATTGTTGGAGTCACAGGGAGCCAGGCAAACTCTGTTAGAAGGGGGTCAGAAATCATAGCTCACAAGAAAAGCGAAGGAGAACGGAGTATACTTTATTTAGCTCTAAAAAAAAAGCTGCTTACCTTTTGAATGCAAAGGGAAAATAAGTTTCCAGAAGAGTTTTATTTAAAAGAAGACCATCATCATAATACATTCTAAAACTTAGAATGATTACAACAGCAGTATATATATATATACAACAGCAGTATATATATATATGTATATATATACATATATATATATGTATATAGAAATAAACAGAGTTTATACTATTTAAAGCATTCTTCTAAGTGCTTCAATTGTACTAGCTCATTGAATTTCATAAAAATCCTACAATGCAGAGTTCCCCCATTTTATAGATGAACAAAGTGAGGCTTATCAAGGACAATTGACTTGACCAAGGTTACACAGTGTCAGAACCGGAATGTGGCTTCAGGTCATCTGGCTCCAGACTTCTTAATCTTTATTATCACTGCCCTGTAACTGCTGTAGGGGCTGGAAGAGGAGTGTGGGGAAGCAATGGCTGTTAGGGATTAGTGTATTCTGCTAAAGAAAGAGGACCTGGAAACATCCTAAAGAGAAAGCATTTTAACTGCTAATCTGGATTGGCTAAATCTGGACTGGCATAAAGAAGAAAAGAAAACCTCTCCATTATACCATCATATGGCTAAATTTGCCCTTTGCTGAGAAGCACGGAGTTGGAACAAAGCAAGAACAGTCGCATTATTTGCATAGTATCTCTGCTGGTGTTGAACAGTGTTGTGGGGAAGCTCAGCTGACATCCACCAAGTCTGCCTGCTGGTAAAACACAGCGGAGTATGGCTGCAATTCATTTCCCTCTCGTGATAAACAGTGATGAAAATGCTGAGCATTTGTCAGTCATTTGGAAAATGCCTCTTAAAGGTGCCGAATCTGCCACTGACCTCTTGTCCCCTCCAGTGGACTACTTCAAAGTCTGCATTGTTGTTTGCGAAGCTCCTGCTCCTCTATCACTCCCAGCAATATTGCCCTCTATGGTGGGTTGGCTGTGGGTTTGGAACTGTGGCAAAGGAGCAGACATATTAAGTAAGCAGTTAGCCATCCTAACTGTGTTGCCTAAGCTGATTTTGCAGTTTTTACAACAGACCCAGCTACAGAGCCCCAGCAGGAATTTCCTGTTTCGAATCCTTTTATTCTTGCCACAGCAAAACCTCTCAGAAATCTCTCCTGTGTGTGCCACGTATGGCCGGATTCCGTAATGTCAGGCTGCCACTGTATTCCTTGAAGTTCCTGTCAAAGGGCTTTTTTATCTGCTCAACACAGATTGTGAAATGTACATCTGCTCATATCTGGCACACATGTGGTTCCATCGAGTTCTTTAGCAAAGGATGGGAATATCTTTCGGGAATATACTTTAACAGTAATTTCAAGATGAGAAATCATACCCATCTCTTTTCTTTCCCAGGTCTTCATTTCTTTCTTCTTTAACATTTTTTCTAAGTCTTTTCCTCATTCCTTTTCCACCCCTCCCCCATATAAGGCATTATTCTATGTAGAAAACATTCTTTAAGGATGAGAATAAGGTTTCAATAACCAGTTTAGTCATAAGAGTTATGACCAGTTGTCTGTTGGGTTCATCCATGTTGGGAAACTTTTAAGAAAATTAAGAGAATCATTTTTATGTCCCAGGAAATTATGAGAAATAAAGTTGTGATTGTGAAAGCATAAAGCTCAGTGCTTAGCACAGAGGAGGTGCCCACAAATGTTAATTCTCTCCCTCCTCTTCTCCTTTTTCTTTTTTGTGTCTTAAAACTTCTGAAAAAATCATTTTGATTTGGCCCTTTATAAAGGTAAACAACATATTGAGAGCAGAAAGCTATTGAAAGAATTATCAGTTTACCAGAGTTGACTTGAACACACATACATACAGCAGCATGCAAATATAAATGTATCATTGCAGTGTGGTGCTGTGTCACCTGACAAACCTTCGGATCAGAGCACTGGTGATCCTTGTGGCCAGGATACTGCAAGAATGGCAAACAGGTTTTGCAGGTGTTTGATCAAGGAACTCACTAGGGACTACTCTCTTATTAGAAGAAGCCTCAGAGAATATGGTTTAGGCCAAACCTAAATCACCCTATGGGAAGAAGAGTTGCCGGAAGGGAGAGAAACAAAGAGGAAAAAGAACCTTGGCTTTGTACCACACTTCATACCTGTTTTTGGTGTTGGGAGTATACTTTCATGGCTCTCGGAACACATATACTACTGAGGTCTATATGCCAATCATAGGCTCTTATTTTGTTCTTTCTTGTACTATTGAAAGTTTGGAGTTCTTGGAGGAGATAATGGTCTCCGTGGAGGCCAAACCAGAATCCAAAGTTCTGGACTATGTGTTATTCTTGAATGAAAGTAAAAAAAAAAAAGTCAATTCAAACTAGCTTGCTAAATTATTGGTGTATGTACTCTAGATCAGTCAAAGCAGCCGTACACAATACACAAACAAATGGGTGTGGCTGTTGTTCCAATAAGCTTTTGTTGTGGTTCAGCCACAATGAGTCTATTATGGGGTCTTCAAATGGGAAAGGTATGGAATTGAAATAAATAATAGACAGAGACTTAAAGATATATACATACAGATGGGTTTGGGAGGACGGCTCAGCGAACAGTCTCTACTGCTCCTAAGCTGACATAATGGCGGCTCCCAGAAGCGCATCTGTTTTTATTCAGGGAAAACACTGAAGTCCATTAGCAATTCAACTGTTTCCAAGACAACTCAAAGACAACCCCCACCATACCATTCAAATCTAACTTTACACCAATAAGGTTTTAAGTGAGGTTTTAGGTTATGTCCCAGGAAATTATGAGAAATAAAGTTGTGATTGGGAAAGCATAAAGCTCAGTGCTTAGCACAGAGGAGGTGCTCACAAATGTTAATTCTCTTCCCCCCCTTTTTCTTTTTGTGTCTTAAAACTTCTGAAAAAATCATTTTGATTTGGCCCTTTATAAAGGTAAACAACATATTGAGAGCAGAAAGACAAAGAGGGGACAAGCAAGAATCAGGTATATCTCTTTGTTAGGCAGGTGAGGTTGGGGGTTGGGCCCAGCACCTCTGTCCCCTAGATATATCCAAATTGTAAAAATACCCTGTTTATTTATCTTAGGTTTCATTTCTTTAACCCTGACAGTAAATCTGTTTCAGGGCTTGCAGCAGATGACCAACCGCAAAGGAATGTCTGACGTTAGTTACAAGCTGAAAAGTCCTGGCAAACTTCCATAAAAGACCCTCCTTGGTCCAGCAGCCAATGGGCTAAATGCCCCATGACCCTCCCAAAAAACCCTTAAAACCCAGTCCCAGGTTGTGCCTGGCGCGCAACTCTCCCTTACGAGTCAGCCCGCAGGGTTCCTTTCTTCCTTTCTCTAAAGCCTGTTACTCTGGTCTTTTCGGACACCCATGGATTCTAACATTTGGTGCCGAAACCCGGGATGGGGTACCGGATGCCTGGACAATCCCCTTCACCAGCCAAACTTACTACCAGAGAAGCAGTGGGCAGCAGCAGCTCGCCCCGGACTCACTCCCTGATTCTGTTTGGCTGTGTGAATGTAGGTTGATTGGCCGGCTACCCGACCCTGTCTTGAACCCCCCCCCCCCCACCTGCCGAACCAGAAGGTAAGGAGTTTCTGCTCTTCCCCATCTCCAGTAGGCCCCTATTTGTCCCTCACCCTCATTTTCTCTCTCCTCTCGGGGTCACTAATTGGGAGGTCTCTACTCCAGGCAGCCTGTAACCGGACTTTCCTAAAAGTCTAGGTGCCTAGACAGGTTGCTCCACTCTCTTTTGAAAGCAAGATTTCTGGTGACGATCGGCCATCTCGTTTTCCACATTCAGTATAAAGGACAGTTGAAAGAGGCAGAGGACGCTCTTCTCTTTCTCTGTTCTCTTGCCCACATGGGACCCTCCCAGTCCTGACCCTCAGAGACTACTTCTTCAGCATGCCTCTTAAAAACAAATCTCAATAATTTCTGCCACCGGACTGGGAAAGCCTCAGAAATTCCTTACATATAGGCTTTCTTCTCCCTTCACTGCTGTCCTTAATCTCTGCACCACGTGTTCTACACGCAGGCTGATTTTGGCCAGAGAAACCTCACCTAAAACCTCCGCTCCTAATCTTTTCTTCTCTGTGGACTCCCAATTCTCTCCCCCTCCTGCCTGAACCCCGGGGGCACCCCTCTCTGGGGACCCCTCTCTAGTCCCTCTGCAAATCTCTTCCACTTGAGTCTCTTCTCTCCAGAAAGCCCCCTCCTTTTGCGAATCTTGTTTCTCATTCACTTGCGAATGCCTTTCTCTTCTCCGTCCACTCCCCCCTCCTTAGAGGCTGTGGCAGTGGTGCCTTTCTTCTCCTCGCCCCAACCCCCCTCCTCACAGGCACTGCCTCTCTCTTCTCCGACCCTTCCTCCCTCCTTACAAACTGTGGCTGTGCCTCTTTTCTCCTCACCCCCTTCCCCCTCCTCAGAGACTGCGACTGTGCCTTCCACTCCCCCTTGTCCCCTCCTCTCTCCTCAGAGCTCTAATCTTTTTAACTCCTCTGACCACGTGGTGCCACCACCAGCACTTCAACCTCCTCCTCCTCCTCCTGCAGATTCTGACCCTCCTTCTTTCTATCCAGCTGTTCACGCTGTCCATCCGTCTGTTTTCTCTCTTCCTCTCCTCTATGCTGACAACTCCTTACCATCTCGAAAAGCTTAAAAAGACAGAGTTATCTATTAAGCTGTGTGAGTAAGTAATCTGTTTTGTCTCTTTGTCTGTGTCTGTTTCTAAGGCCTTAAACCAATAATTACCCACCTCTTAAATTAAGGCTTACTCATCCCCACAGACTCTCCCTGCAATACTCCCATCCTTCCTGTTCAAAAACCTTCAGGGGCTTATCACCTCATACAAGACTTACACCTAATCAATGAGGCAATAGTTCCCCTCCATTCAGTAGTCACTAATCTCTACAGGTTACTGTCACACATTCCCTCAAACACCACTCATTTCACAGTCCTAGACCTCAAGAATGCCTTCTTTACCATTCCTTTACGCCCCGACTCTTACTTTCTGTTTACCTTTATTTGGACTGACCCGGACACATATGCAGCCCAGCAACTTATGTGGACTGTCTTACCCCAGGGGTTCAAAAATAGCCCACACCTGTTTGGGCAGGCACAAGCTCAGGATTTAGCAGATGCAATCTCAAAACTAGTACTCTCTTACAATATGTAAATAACCTACTCCTCTGCAGCCCCTCCCTGCCTGCCTCAAGGAAACATACTGCCACCCTTCTTAACTTCCTCGCCATGAAGGGATATTGTGTCTTCTCTACTAAAGCTCAACTTCACTCTTAGTCCATAGTCTATCTGGGCATTGCCTTAACCCCTACCACCTGAGGTCTCACCCTAAATCAAACTCAAACCCTCCACAGTCTCCAACCACCTACCACCACAGATCAAATCCTTTCTTTCCTTGGTCTAATAGGCTTCTTTAGACGCTGGATTCCCAACTTTGCTTTCTTAGACAAACCCCTCAGTGAGATCTCCTGAGCATGGCTTTTAAGGTCTATAATGGCCAAGGGAGTAACAGAAAAGGCAAATAAGGCCCAAAAGAGGTCAGGAAATACCAACTTTTGGCACATGCTCTGAAAGGCTCCAGTGCCCTAAAGGGCTTCATAGAATTCCATCAGGACCCCACTTCAAGAGTGGAAAGAAAAGTCATTGAACTAAAGGCTGTGAGGCTTCTTGACCCCACCAAGGGACACATCTTTGCTGTGGAAAGAGGGACATGAGAAGGTAAGCTGCTCCCTTGATCCATGGAGGGAGGGTTCAGTCTCTTCTAGCCCTGCTCCAGCTACCTGTGACCTGACCTTGCCCAGCATGCTGGGAATTGCCACTGAAGGCCCAAGGACATCGTTCATGAGCCTAAGGTATTTCTTCCAAGTAGCAGATAAACTAATCTCATTTCTTGTGAACACAAGGGCCATCTACTATACCTTACCTGAATATTTGAGTTTTATTTATCGCTCAAAGATCTCTACTGTGGGTATTGACAGTTTGATTTTGTTGCTTTTTCCTTTATTCCTCTTATCTCAATGCCTCATGCCTATTGTAGGCTGGGACCTGCTGCTAATTGCAGCTAGAAGCAGTGGTCACTAGGACTTAAACTCTAGCTGCAAAGTGTAGAAATGTAACCACCTTTTCCCTAAGTACTTGCAGGATTTACAGGTTACTTAGCAAACTGTTCAAAGACTGCCCAAAAGGCACTTCCAGTATTACATCACCCAAGGACTGACTTTCACATGGACAGATCCACACACCATGATCCTGACAACTCCCACTGCTGCTAAAGTAGAAAAACGGCATGCCTTACTCCAACCACAAACCGGAAGCTGGTTGGTCTACATATGGTGAATATATGAAGAAACTAAGGACCAACTTCTATATGTGTCTCCCAACTAATTGGACAGAAACCTGTACCCTAATCTATATCACCCCAAATATCAACCTAATCCCACCCCATGAGCCTCTTCCAGTTCCTAGTACACTACCCGTCAATCTAAGGGCCAAACGAGCTATACAGGTAATTCCTCTTCTTGTTGCTTTTAAGAATGTCTATCAAATAGGTTTAGGGGAAGGGGGACTGGCCACTGCCCTGTCTTATTCCCACTCTCTCTCTCTCTCTGAAGCCCAGCAAATTCGTAAAAGCAAACCGAGTCATGGATCAGAGGTTTCACACAAACTGGGTGTCTTGACTATTTCTTTTCATTGGTCCACTCACTCTCCTATTTATTTTTCTAACTTTTGGACCCTGCCTCTTACATTTGTTTACTAGTTTCTTACAGAACCACATGCAGACCTTTGCCAATCAGAAAACTGAAAAAAATCTACCTACACACCAACCCTAAAACCTGCCCTCGCGAAACAGAAAAATCTGCAACCCTATAAATACACCTCTACCCGACCAGAAAAACATATATGCAAGCTACCTTTTCAGTTTATCTATTCCATTAACATTTAAGTACACTCTTCTATGGCCACATTCTTCTGACTCCGAACTCTTTTCTTATTCAGGTGAGGTTAGACCATAATAAGTGTGGAGAAATAAAACTTCCCGGATTCTCCATGCTCCTGCTCTAGCCTCCTGGGCCACAGAAACTTAAATGCTACAAAGTTAGAGAATATTTTCACTTCCCTTAGAAGATAAAAAGCATCTTTGCATATCATGAAAATTAGTTCTATAGTTATTTGCCTAGTTAACTTATCTATAAAGCCCGTTACTCTGGTCTTTTTGGACTCCCATGGATTCTAAAAATTTATTCGGTCCCTAACAAGCTTTTACTTAGCAAATCACTTGGCCAGTCAGGTTTGGTGCATAGGCTGTGATTTATGACCCCTGCTGCAGCCACATGGCATGGAGAAGCTATTACACTGGGCCCTTGCCCTCTATCCAAGACAAAACAGATGCAGCTCTGTATTTGCCTGGTGACTCTATCAGCGATCTAGCACAGCAGTAGAGAACTTTATCTTATCTGTCCCTTTCAAACAATTGTTGGAGAATGCCTGTTTAACTGCATTGAGAAGGATGTGCAGATTGGACAGAAAAATGTCCTATTTAAATAGCCATGTTTCAAATAGGCACCAAGGGAGATGTAGCAGCATATCTCACATCTCTGTTCTTTCTGCTTTAGAATGCAGGACTGACGACCTCACCTTCCTTCACACACTGAAAATTTACCACTCTTGGGCCTCACAAGGCTCTTCTAGCTTTCTTCTTTTCAAGAGCCTAACAATGATCCAATATCACCTCAGGTGTCACCTAATACAATTGTTCACTTTTCAAGTATTTTTTTTAACCCTTTGAGTAGTGAGTTTTCTTTCACGTTCTCTGACTCCCAGGAGTGAGTTTTTTTCTTCAAAAAATGAACTTAGTACCAGTTCCAGTTTTATTAACTTAAAATCATATTTGTTTGATAACCAATTTATGGAACAAGAAGAACATGCATTTGCCTTTTTTAATGTTGTCTTACACATTTTTAAAATAAAAATTTTTGTTACGATCATACTCTGGATGGTCAGGAGGCATGAGAATGTACATGAACGGTCATACTACTCAAAGGGTTAATTTTAGTATTGAAATGAGCAGATTACTTAGGTGAACTTAATCAGGATTTCAGAGCTAACCCACTTTATAAAATATTCAAATGCAGACTTGTTACTTTTTGGGATGCTGGAGTGTGACTGCAATGTTGCACATTATGATTTTGCATTTATATTTACTTGAAATGTGCTCTCACTAACCTTCCTATTTTCTTTCTTTTCTGGAGAAGGCCAGAGCCATTTTGAAAGCCACCCAGAGGAGAGGTAATGTCAGTTGAGCTGTTTGAGCATCCTGCCTCCAGATGAGCGAGCGGCACCTGCAGCTGTGATGTAAGCACATGGTGCTTCTTGAAAATATAATTACTGGGAGGCAGGGGGCAGCTGTTAATGAGTCAACACTGCCCAGGGTCCAAAGAGCAGGAAACTTTAACCATTAGTCTCTCCAACTTGATATTTTATTACCCTTAAAAAAAAGAGAAATATGAAATTTCTTTTCAGAATTCCTTGTGAGTCATACCTAAAATTTCACAAAACCAGTTTACTGCAGTTGGTTCAACAGTAGCTGTGTGAGCGGAGGGCACTGAAGTAAACCCATGACTCCTTTTAGTGGGAGCTTAGCTCTAACCAGCTTTATGATCAGTTATTTTATTGACCCTTTTGTTGAGAAGTGAATTTTAAAAATTTAAATATATTAAAAATCTTTTTGAATACTTTCTTGTGAATTAGATTAGGACCAAGAGAATGAGGTGTGAGAAAATGGGGAAAAGGATGGAGACAGAACATAAAGAGAAAGAACAGAAAAAAGGGTTTTTACCTAGGCTTCAGGGAAAACTTTATAAATCACTTGAAATTTTATGCAAAATTTTGCACTTGCCTGACCAGGTGGTGATGCAGTGGACAGAGTGTCAGACTGGGATGCGGAGGACCCAGGTTCGAGACCCTGAGGTCGCCAGCTTGAGCGCGGGCTTATCTGGCTTGAGCAAAAAGCTCACCAGCTTGGACCCAAGGTCGCTGGCTCGAGGGGTTACTCGGTCTGCTGAAGGCCCGCGGTCAAGGCACATATGAGAAGGCAATCAATGAACAACTAAGGTGTCGCAACAAAAAACTGATGATTGATGCTTCTCATCTCTCTCTGCTCCAGTCTGTCTGTCTTTATCTATCCCTCTCTCTGACTCTCTCTTTGTCCCTGTAAAAAAAAAAAAAAATTTTTAGCACTTGTGTGTGTTTACATGTATGTATGTGCACGTGAGGCATATTTTGGGAATCGATATTAGCCCTTCAATTGAGAACCATTGTTCTCTAGATTGAACCCTTATCCAGAGGAGGTAGACTGAATAAGTCCTGGAACTGCCAGGTGCAGCATAAGGCCTGGGAGAGTAGGGGTGGAGGGAAAGTAGATATGAACTAAAGAAAATCTGTATTTCCCAAGTTTACCCAGAGGTTGCCTGATTCTAGCTACATGATTCTTAGTCCCAGAACCAAGGAGGACCCATGACAGCCAAGGCAGGCTTTTTCTGGGAACCAGTGACAAATGACTGCTTCCCTTCTTCCCTGTTGTTAAGAGAACAGCTGGTGTGCCCTGCAGAGACCCTGACAGTGAACGATAGCCCAAGGACAAGGCACCAGCTGAAAGCCAGCTTGGCTGCAAATTAGAGTATAATGGCACAGTGGCTTCTGCTGCGAAGCGATTTGCATCAGAGCCCACCGACAATGTGCATTCTGCAGGGTGGGCACTTGTAAGAGAAGGCAATCAGAAATACTGCATTTCTAAATAATGTAGAAGATTCTCCAAAAGACAAGAAACAGAGACTATAGGAAATGTATAACATCTGTTTTTAGGTTATGCTACATAGAACACTCATTTTGCACTTAAAGATGTAGATCTATATCAAATTCACCTCCATATGCTTGCAGTTGCCCCTCCTTCTGTACTATCATAGTACTTTACTCACAACTCTAATTAAAGAATCAAATAAATGCAGTGCTTAGACATAGCTTTCACTAAATTGTGTGTTTACAATGCTGAGGTATGTTCTCCCAAAGATCACATTACCATGGTTTCCACATCGACACTCGAGCATTCTAAGAATCTCACAAGTCTTAGATATGTAATCATTTCTTTAATAATTTCAGGAAATGTATAAATGGCTGAACTTTGTGGAAGGACTCTGATAATGTGAAACATCAGAAGAGAGACACAATAAAAGCTAAATAAAATTCTGTGATAATGAAGAGAAAAAATGCTGAAGGGGGAAGCAGTTGGAAAGAAAGCAGTTGAGAGGTGGAAGGAGGGAGGAACGTGGCAGGATTCATGCAAAGGTACTGTTAATCCAAATTCGGAGGGACCCAAAATATGGAAGACAGGAACAAGGTCCATCGTTTACACATCAAAGCTTTATTGTCTAGCTTGGCCAAGCGGCGGCAACTCCGACAGAAATCTGATGGAGAGCGCACCGGCCCTTTGTTCTACTTAGTTTTTATAGTTTTGTAAGTGGGAACTACAGAAGCAAAAATTGTAATTAGGAGCCCCTTACCACTATTGGTTATAGTCATATGTCCTTTAACATGATAGGACCACGTTCAATTTGCAAACAATACATCATTTTGGAGAAAACAAAATTTACAAGCCAACACAATGGTAGAATGATGTCTCTACATATTAAAGGCATTCCTATATTATCTACTGTTTATCTGCCATCTCTCTGTCCAGAGTCACACACGCATTTACATAGGAGAGGTAGTTTTGGTGGGGACAAATGCCCGCGAATGGCTCATTGCTATGAGAAAAGGTTTATTTTGGTTTTTCTCTCCCTGCACCTGGCTAGCCATTCACCCTTTTCCCCACAGGCATGGTGGAATGTCTGGGAATCCATGTTTTTCTCCCCTTTGCATTTACAATACAATGCCAAGGGCCATCCTGACTATGCCAATCACACAGTACAGAGACTACTCTCACAATTTCTCTGCACACCTTAACCCAAATTAATAAAATGTTCTCCAAGCCTCCTAAAATATTAATATTAATTCTGTAGCCTTTGGTACTTTACAACAACTGTGGGTGAAATGGCTCAGTGGCTCCTCAGTACTAACAGTTAACATGGGGAGCATGGCCAAGGAACGCGCTATGGCTATCAACAAGATAACACACCACATTGGGTAAAACATAAGCATATCAAATAAAAAAGTACTCTTATTGGTGTTACTATGGATATCTGCTAGACTGGCATATAGGTAATTTCTGATGGTTGATATGCTCAGTTTGTCTTTTCCATCTGATGCTGAGTTTCATGGCAGTAGAGACTATGTCTTAATTCTTTGTAATCTCCAATGCTTAGCCTGATATTTTTCACACAGAAAGCACTGGATATTTTTTTTTAAAGAAAGAATATCTGATATTATGATTCTTTATAATCAGCCTCCTCTTACCCATAGTTCTTTATTTTCCAGTTCTCACCATTGATTCTGTCTGTCCTGCACATTATTGCCTCCTGAAGTCATGCTAGAATGGTCTCTCTCCTACCCTTTCCCTTCACTACTCTGCTCCATACCCATCTATGCTTCAGTACAGCTTACATCCCCTCCCCCATACTCCACCTAGTCTCATCTGTCTGCTCTTTGTATACTGGTTTCCTCCTTTTTTCCTAAATTAGAAGTCATAATCTTCATTTTCCATCAACTATTTCTTTTGTTCGAGACTCATCCTTGCCTAGATGACAGAAGAAACCACACTTCAAAGAAGATAAATTCCTGTATTTTCCATGCCACCAAGCACACATTGGTCACTGCATAGGCAGATACATGCCTGTAAAGTAGAGCATCCCTGGAAAGGGGGAGGAGGCTAACGCCATGGTAGAAGTGATGCATAAAGGACCGGGAGCGTGGCAGGCGGGTGGGTCTACACTCAGAAGGGTTCTCAGCGTTTGGGGTAGTTTCACTGTTGGCACTGAGCTCACATCTATGGAGCTTCCATAGAGCAGGAGCCTGGGCTCCTGGATCAAGTGTCCTTACTGGGATCAGTCACTCGGCTAAGCTTTCCGTTCTCTTTCTATTTCAGCAGCTATAGTCTCAGAGTCTACATATTGAAATTAGATGGATTTCTTTTATGTGATTTCAACCTTTAGCTTTCCTTTTTCTCTAGGATATAAGTTAGTAGCAGGTAAGTTAACAGTGATACAGAGATTTAGTAAGTTTTCTATCATTAGAAAGCTGCTTTTTTTTTTTCCAGTTTAGCTTTCAGGTAGAGTACTTAAAATAATAATAAAATTGGTTTTATATTTTCATCTGGCATTTTCAGTACATAGAATCCAAGCAATAATAACCTGGTCTATATGTTGTGCTAACTTTTAAGGGTTTTATCCCTTTGGTTTTTCAAGGGAATTTAGTTATACCAGTTGACAGATTAATGTTCAGTAAAAAGAAAGAAAACATTTATCCTTATTTTTGTCAATTAAGAAAAAAGCAAACTAAAACCTTGCTATAGAAGCTCTAACCTTTCTGTCCTTGGAGATAAAACAAACAAACAAACAAACTTTACTCTCCTGAAATTGTAGAATATTTTTGTGGAGTTAAGCAATGATATAGTGTTCTTTAACCTTGTTTTCCATAAAAACATCCAATACCTACTGGAAGAATAAAAAGAAGCAAGATTTAAGAACTACCCTAGTCCGATAGGATTGTTCTACGTGGTGGTGACTTACTAATAGCTTTATTATTAAACCATGTCAGCAACAGAAAGCACTGCAGCTTAGAGAGAACGCAGATGGATCTGTTTTCAGCATGTAACTAAACCAGTGTGTAGAAACAAGTAATTAAAAGGACACAAAGCCCCTAATCAATTGCGCACCGGTTATCTTTGATTGCTCTTGCAAAGGACAAATTACACACAAGCCTCTTGCAAGCCTGAAGAAAAAGAGGTTTATTATCTTTTTTCTGAAATCATTTCTCTGCAAAGACAAGGGTGTCCCTATTCCAGATCTCTTGGTTTAATTAAAAGGACACAAACATCAGATGATGTTGCAGCATATCGAATGTTTCACTGTCAGAGCAATGGAGTGAAAGAAGAGCTGGGGAGGAGGGTGGAGGGGGAATGGAGCATGGAGGTGGGGGTGGGTTGGAAGAATTTCTTTTGCATAAAGACTGGCCTTTTTCACTCTGGCCATCTGTTTTCTCATGGTGAAAAGCCCCATTGCTGGTATCCTGGCATAGCTTTGCATGTCTTTGTGCTTGAGGGACATTCAATCTTGCATCTGATACACACTGATCTGTGACACTTCCTAACAAATGAGGCTTTGTTCAAACAAAGAGACTCCCTGATAGGAACTGTAAACTTGGAGTTTGATATCCTGTAGGAAAGGCAGGCTATGGCTGAGCTGGCACAGGAAATTCTCTCTGCAATGCAACGGAGCCGAGAGAGGTCACACCCCTGTGCACACATATGCTCTTTCAGATCTTCCCAGACCTCCTCTCATCTCTGTTGTTCCTTCAGATAGGGCAGCTCTAGTGCACAGCTGCATGTGGACCTGGCACGCATGAGCCCCTCTCCATTACAGGCTGAAGCTCAGGCTCAATAATGGCACTTATTTGTAGTCTCTTCATTTTGCAAAGCACTTTCACAATCATTAATTCATCTGCTACAATAACCTCATAAGGTCCAGTCCAAATGTAATCATATCCAAGAGAATTATTTTGTAAATAAGCCAATTGCTGCTTGCTCCTCCTTTTCCTCTTTCTATACTCTCTCTGTCTCTCTTCCCCTCCCCACCCCAATTCATGACCTTAAATTTCCCAACTTCAAAACCATCCATCTTTTTACCATATATTTCCATGGTTCCTTACTACATAGACTTAAGCTATGGAATAGAAAATGTATGATGAGCTGCTGAATATGGATTATGTTTCAATTTGGAGAAAATGGCAGAGAAGTACCCAGGTCAGGAAAATACAACTTGCTCTTTATATGATAGTTATGATTTAGAATTTCTTTAGAATGTAATTAAGCACCCTTAGAAAGAATGTCCTCCCACCAATGTGCTGTTTCCTCAGCAAATTCCTATACTCACTGAAGAGAGAAGCTTCTGTTGTAGGCATCCTGCCCCCTTCCTCCAGGCGGTTAATTGGTGCTTCCTTTGTGGTCTCACCCCACTTTGTCTCTAACTCAGCACCAGTATGCAGCACATTGTAGTTTGAGCTATTTGTTTATTATCTGTCTCCCCTACCAAGCTGTGAACCACAGGGCTGGGATAGTATGGATATATTATTCATCCTTGTACATTTCCAGTATTTCATGAAGTGTCTGACCCATCATAGGCTCCTAGTAACAGAATGTTGAATAAATAAATTTTGTTCATTAAGCACTGATACAGTTGGGAGAGAAGAAAGAGGAGAATAGGGGAAACTGCTTTTACTATACACATCTATGAATTTTCCCTCGACTGGCATGTCATTTGGCATTGGCTTCTTACTGCTTCAATAATGTGAAGCAGTGTGTGATTCAGGACTTACCTTAGCCCCAGTTTTCAAACTCAGTCCTTTTTTTTTTTTTTTTTTTTACAAAAATGCTAGAATTGCAGAGAACTTAAGTAACCTTGCAAAAATTCTGTACAGTATTTGATGACTTAGGGGCTATTACCAAATGTGAAGGTTTTTGGCCCAAAGGCACTGGAGTTACAGGAAAGACATGTCCAGTGGAGCAGTGGTCCCCAACCTTTTTTGGGCCATGGACCGGTTTAATGTCAGAAAATATTTTCACGGACCAGCCTTTAGGGTGGGACGGATAAATGCACAAAATAAAATTATGCGACTGGCGTAAAAACTGTGGTATTTTTAAATATAATTGTCGAACTTACAAGACAAGCATGAAGAGTGAGTCTTAGACGGATGTAACAGAGGGAATCTGGTCATTTTTTAAAAATAAAACATCGTTCAAACTTAAATATAAATAAAACAAAAATAATGGAAGTTATTTATTCTTTCTCTGTGGACTGGTACCAAATGGCCCATGGACCGGTACCGGTCCACAGCCCGGGGGTTGGGGACCACTGCAGTGGAGCACTTTAACATGAAAACTTCTTCGGAAGGGCCGTGAGCTGCGGAAGGAAAGGGGCTACGTTGACTTTCAATCTCATTTTTCAACTGGCTTCCTTAATCACTTATGAGTTCTTTAAAGCTTCTGAACTCTGATTTCTCTAGCTATGAAATGAGAATATTAACACTAGCACGCTTCAATGGGATTTTATGAGGATTAACTAAATGTGATTGTAAAACATTTGAGGAACATAAAATACTGGATAAAAATTTTAATATTCATAAGTCTGAGACTGGATAGGATTTCCAAAGGTAATGGTGTGAGGCAAGTTATGACTGCATTGCATTCTTAAAGGAGATGGCTCAAATTCATTTTGTGCCTTTTCTAATCTCCTTCCCTTAGGTGCTAGTAAAAATATACGAGAAAATTGGTTAATTACAGTTTGGTAGCATACTGAAATTTATCTGGAAGGAACTTCTAAGAGTAACAGTGGTCAGTTGTCAAGGAGTAGAGTAACTGGCCTTGCCTGGTAGTTGTAGCCAGTTTGAATGTTACCAGGTAAAACAGGGAAAGGCTCACAAAGACAGCCAGTACAAACCCCCGGGGCTGCTGCTATCAGTTACTCATTCTATTAGACGTGACCATCAAATACACTGATGGCTCTGTATGTGATTATTAAAATATGCAGCTTTTGTTGCCACTGTTATTTAAAATGAGGCAGCAAAAGAACCAACTCCTTTGGCAGAGGAATAAACCTAACCAATGGGTCTAGAATTTGAGGCCCAACCTGCTGAAATGCCAGAGACAATTTCAGGTAGTGTTTTTACACCATGGAATCCCAAAGTTAGTTTATCACCCCAGGGAAGTAGAAATAATATCTTTAACGTCAGACCTACTAAGTTCTATTCTGTTTAAAGTAACAGCTTACATGAATCTAGTGCTACCTTTTCATGGGAGTTTTCCGTTATGTATTTTTGCATTTGATGCTCTTAAAATCCTTGTTAAGGAGATAGAAGAAGTGTCAGTAACTCAAATGTGCAGACCAGGAAGGTGTGGTGCTGCCGCATGAGTGACCCACCCTGGGCGACCTTTTGCCTTGGTATCGATGGAGCACTATGTTCTGGTTAAATTGGTCAAATTTTCCAAACTTGTTTATTGCATGTGAAAGAGAAGTTTTTTTTGTTTTTTGTTTTTTAATTCAGTGAGAAGAGGGGAGGCAGAGACAGATACCCACATGCACCCATACCAGGATCCACCCAGGAAGCCCACTAGGGGGTGATGCTCTGCCCATCTAGGGCATTGCTCCAGTACTCAGCAACTGAGCTCTTTTTTGTGCCTGAGGCAGAGGCTGTGGAGCCATCCTCGCTACCTGGAGCCAACTCATTCCAATCGATCCATGGCTGCAGGAGGGGAAGAGAGAGGGAAGGAAGGGTGGAGAAGCAGATGGACGCTTCTTCTGTGTGTCTTGACTATGAATCAAACCCAGGACATCTGCACACTGGACTGATGCTCTACCACTGAGTCAACTGGCCATGCCCAGAAGGTGTATTTAAAAAAAATAAATAAAAGGAGCCGTGGGAAAAATTTTTGTAGCATTTTCAAAAGAATTATTGATTTTCCTTTCAAATTATTTTTCATATTATTTCCCTCTTTTTCTCACGTTCAGCTCTGAAAGTCAAATCCTCATCACTTAACTTACTAGAGCAATCATTCTTAAGTTTGGTGGCACAACGAAATCTCTCTGGGAACTTTAAAAATATGGATACTTGAATTGGAATCGCAGAAATTATGATATAATGGGTCTGAATGTGCCCCAGGCAGTGAGATATTATTGGAAGCACCTCCAGTGATTCTAAAGTGTGGCCTAGGAGTAGAACTAATGACCACTGGCTACAACCTCTCTTCTGTCCAGTCGATCTTGGAAACCACTTACTTAGATTTAACTTGATAACCATTATAATAACTGGTTCCTCTTTGATCTTATTAAAAGTACAATTCATTTCCATTTTTCTCTCTATTTACTATTCTATAGTATAGATATTACATCTTATATTAATTTGGGATAGATGATAAACATATTAAGATGCAGTGTTAGGTAAATATTTCCTCAACAATGCTTTAATCATTCTACTCATTCAGAAATTCTAAATCTTTGCATTTGCTAAATTCTAAAACTCTTTGACCGAGCATTTCATAGTCTTCAACATTTTAAAACTCATTTTACCTCTCCAGTTTCACCTACTATGACTGCTCTTTCTATCACTAGTCCCTCACAATACTGAACTACCTGCTGTCGCCCCAACATGCCTCCTACTACCCCATTTCTGTACCTCAGTTCTTACCTCTCATTCTCCTGAGAAAGCCTGGAGCAAGCTCCAGCCCTTTCAGTACAACATCCCGAATGTGCCAATCAATGTGTCACTTTCTTTAATAAGACTTCAGTTTTGATGAAAATGGAAATGATTCCTTCTTTGCTCAACTCCATGATATTTTTACTTCTACATCTTATGGCTTGCTCTGTTATTATTTGTATATATTTTTTCTACTCCCTTTCTTCCTCTCATTATACTGAAATCTCCTCAAGGGCCGGAATGAAATATGAATGGAGCTACTTTTAGAGTCAAATCTTGGTTCTACCTCTTACTAGATATGTGACCTCTAGGAAAATCTTTTCCTCCTTAGGCTTTGCTTTCGCATCTTTTAAATTGGAGAAATAATACCACCTCTTATAGGGCTGTGGACAATGAAGTGAATTAATGCTCAGAATGTACTTAGAACAGTGCCTTGCACAAACGGAGCACCCACCAAACATTAGCTACTGTCAGTCACTTGCTTTATCTTGACAGGGAGCAGGGCAGTCTCTTGTACATTTTAGGCACTTGAAATATGTCAAATGCACTAAATTCTTTGGAGCTTGAAAAAGTCTCAAATACCCATACCATAAATATTTGATAGTTAATAATCTTCAAGTCATCTTTATAGCTACTTGAAATAAACATATGGGTCAAAATGACCTGATATTTTGTTTGAAAAAATGGAAAACATAATTTCTGACAGATTTGATATCTTTTGTTGAAACTCTTCTATCCTGTAGTAAGTCCGAGAGATTCACCCCTGAGACATGTCAGAAATGTCAATCAGTAATGTATTATATACTCATTTCCACAGGCATTTAAAAAAATAGTTTGAATATCCAGAAGCCCTTCAAATTCTTTAGCTTAAAACAGGCATGTACAAAGACTCTATGCATGCAAATTATGTATTCTAAGGGCAAAATTTCTCAATATAGATTCCATTTTATAATATCCACTTCATAGGTCTTTGGAGATAAGACTATAAATATGACTGTCAGATTTAACCAATAAATATTTTACCACCAGCACTTCTTAAACTCATGCACATTGATATCTCAGATGTCATAAAACTGAACTGATGTATTCGTTTTCAAGACAGAAAAAAAAAGAATAAATAAAATGATCAAGTCAATGTCAAGTATAACTATACAATCAGTTATTGGGGTTTTCCCTCCTCTATGTTGACTTTTGAAGTGTTTGAAGTGACTTTTCTTTTGAAATTAATAATTAATCTTTTCAAGGTGTTCTTTTTGCAGGTGGTGAGGGCAGTCAATGTTAAAAGAAAACAGATAAGCATAGAGGACAAGTCCTACCTGACCAGGCAAGGTGTTTACGAGGTAATAGGACACCACAGGGATCAGACTATGTGGTACTTGTTATAATGTGGTCTTTGTCTTAAGCCATTTTCCAGGAAATCTTGTCAAGGAATTAATTCTGAAGATGATGTTTACATAAATGAAGTAGAATAGTAAATGTTTGAAGTAATGGTTTATAGCTACAGAGAGAGGGAAATAGAAAGTGTGGGAGGAGAGGGAGGGAGAGGTGTTAGAAAAGCTTTTCAGAGCAATTCTGAAGACAGTTTATCTGCCAGAAGTCACATAGTGAGAATAGCACCTGAGAATTTATTTTATAACTAGCATTTTTTTTCCTGTTGCCGACTGTTCAAGTTCTCTTTGTTCAAAGAATTCACGCATAGTATTAGACATGGATCAATAGAAAATCTATACTACTGAGTGGGCTTGCATTTCTTTATCAGATTCCTATCAGGTCATTATGTTTCAGGCACTGTACTCTAAATTTTATATGAAATTACTAATTTAATCATCAGAATAGCCCAATAAACTAGATGCTATTACTATTCCCATTATACGAATGAGGCAATCAAGGCCCAGAATGGTTAAACACCCTGCCCAAGGTCATGGAACAAGGCCAGGAATTGAACTCTGGCTGTCTGACTATGGATCCCAGGCTCATATATACTAAATTATGCTGCTTTGAAAAGAGTCATAACAATAGCAACCAGAGAACCTTGTCCCTGCAGATATAACATGTGTGTTATATAATTCTAAGCAGCCACTCCCTTTGGAGGATAATAGAAGATAGGATGCTAACCTACAAAGGAGAAGAATTAATCCATAAAATGAGGCAAAGGAACACCAGAAGTTTAAATTGACTGTAAAAGTAGTGCAGAAACCTCAGAGTGTTCCAGCTGTGGGCCTGCACCAGTCTCCTGGGAGAACAAATAACTGATGGCCAAGGAAAAAGTGACAGTGAGTGTTGAAGTGCAGTTTTATGAGCAAGTAGCAAAGGTACAACAAGTAGAAGAGAGAGGAGTAAAGGCCAGAAGTGCAAACGTCAGGAAGGACATTGTGTTACACTAGAGAATGGTTCCACAAGTTCTAAATACCATTGCCTCCTCTCTAGCCTTCTCTGAAACAGGGAAAATGTTATCCAGACCAGCTGTCTGGATGCCTCGATTTAAGTCCTCATTCTACAACTAACTGGTTTTACGGCTTCAGTTCAGGTCTTATACTTTTCCTCAATCACAGTTTCCCATTAATGAGACAGAATTAATAAAAGTACCTACTTTAGGGTTATTATGTGACTTACATGAGATAATCTATATGAAGCACTTAACATAGATCCCAGCATAAAACTCAACAATGCATTTTTTAACTTTTTCTCTCCTCTATAACATCTGTTGGATCACAATTTTGTATTCCACAAATATTTATTCAGCTTCTACTGTCTGGGTGCTGGGATACACAAAGGTAAACAAAATATAGTCCCTGCCTTAGGAAGCTTAAAAGATATTCATGAACCAGACATTATAATCAATAAATGCAAATACTTTGTAATGTATATTCTATATGCTTGTATAAATAAATATGTGAGCCACTTATATTTGAAATACTTTCTAATACACTTACTAGAGAAAAATAAAAAGTTTAAAAAATACATATGGTCATGACAAGATGCACTAACTGCTCTCTGGGTCAGTTCTGACTGCTCGGTGGCTGTGACGAGGTGGAGGGTTCCGCACCCAGTCTGTGAACTGGGGCCTCCCAGGGCTAGGACAGGTGGGTTTGTACAAGAGACCAGCGAAGCTCTTCCTCTTTGTTATGACCAAAGGGTATCAAACATCCATTTTAACATTTTAAAGGGGAGGCATGATGAAAAGAGAGGGTTTACAGTTTCCTTAATTACAGTAACAAGATGGTATCTCTGGTTGCTGAGGCCTAAATCACAATACCTGGGTAGCACGTCACAAGGATTCTTTGAGTTGTACATTTTACAAAACAGTTCCAGTTTCTGTATGCCAATATGCTATATGCTTCATAAGAAGATATGACAAATTGATTTTAGATGTTTACTATTAATACCAAATGTAAACTGTAGCATACACTTCCGGGCTCACAGCCTATCCTTCAGCCTACTCAGATTTTAGCCACAGTTGCAGGGCATAGGCTGTTGTTTTTTTTTTTAAAGATTTTATCTGTTGATTTTAGAGAGAGGAGAGAAAGAGAAAAGGCTAGGGAAGTGTGGGGGGAAGAGAGAGAAGCAATTGCTTCTCAAATGTGCCTTGACCAGGGAAGCCTGGGATTTTGAACTGGGACCTCAGTGTTCCAGGTTGAGGTTCTATCCACCGCACCACTGCAGGTCAGGCCACAGGGCATAGCTTCATGTAATCTTTGCTTCATGCTGACAACCTCCTGCATCAAAGCCTCCCCATGTGTCTTCCCATTTTCCAGCTGAGACCCTCTCCAAAGCCACAGCTCCTGCTCAGCCCATGGACAACACCGATCTAGGAACATACTGGGTGGTAATGCCCCAGGGTGAGCTTGTACCCGTCCTTGGCCTCCCATCCTTCAGTGGAACCATTGTGGGACACATCCTTCATGCCTCTCAGAGGTCTGGCTGAATTGTACCTAAGACATTTTTATTTTGTTTTATTGTCCCCCGACCTTGCTCTTTCACTCCTGTTTTCGAGGTCACCTCTAAATAAATAGCTTGCATTGAAGTCCTTGTGTTAAACTTTGCATAGAGAGAATCCACACGAGGACATAAATTCTCAGTGCCTAGGTGAGTTAATAGTCTCATATCAGTTAAACTGAGTAAGGGAAATAAGCAGATTAGGAAACTTGAGTGTTTCACCCAGTAAATGAGATAGTGAGAAAGAGATCATCATGGAATATCCATTCAGACCAATTAACATCATGGCAATGTACAGGGCAGCAAATCCCTCATAAGAAAGCTTAGTGCAGAGCATTACAACTTTTAGAAAAAAAATTTTTTTTAAGAAAACTCATCCTTCTGCGAGATGTTCAGTGGCTACATAGTTCTATAATAAGAGCAGAAACATGTTTTGAATACACATGAAAATTAAAACATATCTTTCTTCTTCATAAACAGTTTTAAGTCTAACTGAAGTTCTACTAAAAGGACTTGAAGACATATGGGCCACTTTCACTTAGTTTAAATCAATAAGACCAACATAATGGCCTCATTCTTCTTTAGCTGGTTTATGACAGCTGCTTGTGTTAGAATGCCAGTGAAAGCCTGCGACAGCAATATAAAAGCTATCCTATTGATTGTGACATAAGCTTTGAGCTGATTAGAAGAAAAGTACACAATGCAAAGTATTATTCTTATTTTATAATCATTATAAAAGGACCACAGTGATTATCACGAGCAAAGGTGTTTCTAATATGGTGCAAGAAACTGACAAGTATATAACTCAAACCTATGCAAACAGCAGGAGTAAAAACAGAAAATATACCTGTTTTGAAGAGAACAATAACATGACAAGATCCGTTCTAAAAACAAATAGTCTATATACTTTTGCATCCCCAAACTTGACGTCCTTAATGAACATAGCTATATTTCATTTTAAGTTACCACTGGTGAGCTAAAGAATTTCATTTCAGATCCACTTACTGGCTTTCCCTCTTTAAGCTGTAGTGATATGTCATTTCTGATATGCAGAAAGCATTTTAAATTACCTATGACTCTCAGTAAGCCCCATGCCAACTTTTAGAAAAACAATCACCCCAGAAAAGGTAATCAGTTCTTTTGATATTCTAGGTTTATGAGAACATCATCAGAGCAAGAGTAAAGAGAGTCTAAATAATTTGACATCATGGAATTTTTCCTGGAATAGAATCAGAAACTGAATTTGGCCCAAAGCTGTTGAAGCCTCCTGAAGTGAATTAGCAGAAGAGGACACATTCTCTGTATATTATGGGGAAATCTGGTCTGTGTCATGAAGCTGTCATTACTCCTAAAAGGCTAGAGAACTATGTTCATTCTCCGTATTTGGTGTCTATTTGAGAATTTATCTGAGTGTTGTTTATAAAATGGGGATGTTTGAGGTAGTGAAGCTGACAGAAACCTGCTACGTGACAAATGATCTGAGAATTGTTAAATGTTGCAGTTCAGTTCGCTTCAGATGTTTCTGATGCAAACAAATGGCTTTCTGTGAAGCATGTCTTTTAAATGGGCAGGTCGATTCGTCTCATAGGACATGATAGATATTACTCACTAACATTGCTGGTTTTTGGTCCTCTGGTAGCATGGGAGGACTGCATGTCTTTGCCCCATTAAATTCAGACAAACATGTAACATGCTCTGACAAAGAAAACGAGACTGAAGTGACTGGTGTCACCTCTGACCTAAAGCACAGAACAGGCGAATGATTGTCTTCGCTCTCTTCTTCCACCTTGCTAAAACCTGAAGGCTCTTGTGAGATAGCAGCTCATAGAAAGGTAGAATGTTTGTCCAGCTGGGTCACTGAGTGACTACCATCAGCCATACACTCCTGGTGACCAATATGGGTCATGTGCTGCCCATGAGAAATGGAGCTTTGGTCTGTTAAGTCATGAAAAGGTTGGTGGTTTTTTGTTACTGCATATAAACTCGCCTATTCTAACTAATTCATAGGGTTTGTTTTAAAAGTTACTATTTCTGTGAAACAGTCATCTGGAATTGGAAATAGCTCTGATAGAATATATGTGTGTAATATTTAACTGACTGTAATTCCACATTTATTAAGACTATCTTGCATGCAACCTCCACTCTTTCAGCAAGATAAGACCCCAGAAAAGAATAAAACCCAAGTCATTGGCTATTTCAGTGACAGGAACAGAGCAGGTACTCAGGAAATATTCTTTGAACTGAATTAGGTTATATGAAGAAGGCAGTGTGTGAGGAAGGACATTTTGGCCACATACTATCTTAAAACACAGAGAAAAGAATGTGGGGAGAAAGACAAAATCATACAGAAGTAAAGAAAGGCATCACAATCTGCAGGGCTTATACATACATAGCCATAATGTGAGTAGGTTCAGACCAGAAAAATGAGAATACATTGATTAAGCGAGCCCAGAATTTGAGGAAAAATAGAGCTGGATATGCCGGTTTCAAAGAGGTTTTAAGAAATGAAGTTGCATCTACATAATATCAAACGTTTGATCAAGTCTCCTTTTCGTTTTATAGACCTGACTGACTTTTTTCTATCAAATTGACTTATTAGAGCCATGTAGAAAGAATGATTTGGGTGTTTTTCTCTTAGAGAGTTGTCTGTCATCTAATTATATACCTTATCACACATGATTTTTATGGTTAGGAAAGCTTTCTTTTTAATATAATCAACATTTATAAAATCCAGAATACAAAAACTTTCCAAACTTTTGTACCTCCCCTTTCCCACTTGTAACTTTTGACTGTTTGTACTCCCTGAAGTACACGGGCATACACGGGCAAGAATAATATTAGTCTATTTGTCACAAAATACCCAGGACCTGGCACAACCCTTTGTATATAAAAGCTGCTACTTATCTTATGAATGAATGTATGAATATGTATAGCAAACCTCAAGCTCCCTTGGTCATGGTGCTATAATACTTTATCTATTTAGATTTATTCTCATTAGACTCCCCTCCACACCTAGAGCCTGCACTCTGGCCAAACAGATAGCATGTCAGCTGCATCCCATCTTTGTTCTTTGACTTTTTTCCTTTCCTCAATATATTACCATCTCTGTCTAATACAGATAACTTTAATGGCTAAGCACTTTACATAGATTTTGTCATTCTTTAAACAAAGACAAAATAAACAAAACTAAGGAGTAGGTACTATTATTATTAATAACACCACTACACAGATGAAGAAAATAAAGCTTGAAAGGTAAGCTATCTTAACTTCTCTGAGCCCCACAATTCCCCAGTAGCCTCTGTTGTTCATCCTGCAAGCCTCATTCAAATACCACTTCCTCCATAAAACTTTCTTTTATTATGTTGATCTTCACCAATCTCATTTTCATTCCAAACACCTGTTACCCTTAAACTCAGTACCATGTTGTTCACCCCTTACTGGTTCTCTATATATTTCATGTGTATTAATTTTATCTCTGCCCTGAGATCATAAAGTCTCAAAGAAGAATTCAGGGTTACTTTTTTTGTATATTCCAGTACAGGCAGTCCCAGGGTTATGAACGAGACAGTTTCTATAGGTTTAAAAATGTTTTCTGCACAGAAAGGTAAAAATAAATATTATATTAAGACAAACATCTGTCTAAATTGCATTTAATAGGTAAATGTTACTGTAACTTACATACAAATTTATCTTAAGAACAAACTCAAAGAACCTATCTCTTTCATAACCTGGCAACTGCCTTTATCTAGGTAATAGAGTTGATCCAGAAAAAAGTCCTAATAAAGAATAAAATAAATGTTAAATTTGCAATATATGGAGGTCCAAGATGGCAGTGTTGTAGGAGGATTCTAAAGTCATCCCCTTTTCCATGATTAAAATCAAACATACATGTATATAGGGAGGGTGAGACTGCTGGGCACTGAATGAAAAACTTCTGATAAACAAATAAGAGAAAGAAACCTGGGAAGCCAAGGGAGCCATCTGGAGCTTCACGAGTCAGGGGTTGGGGCTCTGGGCTGGAGCAGCCTTGAGGATGATTGTTTACATTCCCTAGGGCAGGGTGGGGGTGCCTGGAGCTGCTCTAACCTGATGTTTGGCCTACTTGCTAGATCACCTCAGCAGTTCACAGATCCTCTGACTAGAGTTTTTTGCCTCCCAAGGAAAGGAGCAAGCAGGAGCCATAGGGCATCACCACATCTACCTGGTCTCCCTTCTCAGAGCTGCTGTTGTGGGCAGGCTAGCACCCTAAGTGCTGTAAGTTACTGCTTGGCTCCAAGTGTCTTTGCCAAACTACCTAACACATAAAACCTGCACAGAGGTCTCTTTTACATGGGACCACTTTCAGTACAACAAATCAAGTCAGACTGTACAGGGAAGACTGTATAGCCTGCTGAAAGATCTCTCCAGCAGCTGTGGGAATGCTCCAGGGTGGAGGGGCCAGGGAGCGCCATTCTTTATTTCCAGCTTCACCTCTGTAGGGTGGGCGGGACTCAACCCTTCTGCTCTGGTGGCTTGTAAGGTTTCTTCACCTACTGCCTGCGCTTTTTTGTCCTGAACAAAGGGAGCAGGCAGAGCAACAGGGCATTATTACATGCACCTGCACCCCCCACTTCCGCAGCACCAGAGCTGCTCTGGCTTAGTAGGCCAACTTGAAAATGAAGAAAAAAAACTTTTCAAAATTTATGGGATGCAGCAAAAGCAGTTCTAAGAGGGAGGTTCACTGCTGTATAAAGGCCTATCTTAAGCATAAGAAAAACTTCAACTAAACACTAAATCTACACCTAAAGAAACCAGAAAAAAAAGACAGTAAAACCCAAAGTAAACAGAAGTAAACAAATAGTTATGATCAGAGCAGAAATATATAAAATAGAAATTTAAAAATACAATAGAGGCCCTGGCTGGATAGATCAGTTGGTTAGAATGTTGTCCCTCCCAGTAAGCCAAGGTTGTGGGTTTGATCCCTAGTCAGGGTACATATAAAAATCAACCAATATATGCATAAATAAGTGGAACAGCAAGTTGATGTTTCTCTCTTTCTCTCCCTTCCCCTCTCTCTAAAATAAATAAATAGAAATTTAAAATAAATTTTAAAAAATACAAAAAAAAATCAATGAAACAAAGAACTGGTTTTTTGAAAAGATAAATAAAATAGATAAACCTTTAGCCAAACTCATTAAGAAAAAAACAGAGCTCAAATAAATAAAATTACAAATAAAAGAAGTTACAACCAACATTACAGAAATATAAAGAATTATTAAAGAATATTATGAATAATTATAGGCTAACAAATTCAACAATATAAAAGAATGAATACATTTCCAGATGTATATAATCAAGACTGAACCAGGAATAAATTCAAAATCTAAACAGACCAATTACCATGGCCAGGTGAAATTCATCTCAGGGGTACAAAGATGGTTCAATGTCCATAAATCAAACAACAAGACACATCACATTAACAAAATAAAGGATAAAAACCATATGATCACCTCAATAAGAGCAGAGAAAGCATCTTACAAATTCAATATCCTTTTATGATAAAAACTCTCAACAAAGTGGTATAGAAGAAACATATATCAACATAATAAAGGACTCATATAACAAACCCACAACTAATATCATATTCAGTGGAGAAAAGTTAAAAGCTTTTCCTCTAAGATCCAGAACAAGACAAAGATGTCCACTACTGTGATTTCTATTCAACATAATACTGGAAGTTCTAGCCATAACAATTAGACAATGAATAAATAAATAATAAATAAATAACATTCAATTGGAAAGAAACTCTGATTATTTGTGGATGAAGTGATACATAGAAAACCCTAAAGACTCCACCAATAAAAATTATTAGAACTAATAAATGATTTCAGCAAAGTTGCAGGAGACAGATTCAATATACAGAAATCCATTATATTTCTATATACCAATTAGAACAACTAGTCTTAAAATTTATATGAAACCACAAAATACCCTGGATAAGCAAAAATATTGTGAGAAAGAATAAAATGGGACGTGTCATGATGTTAAAGTATACTACAAGCTACAATAACCAAACTATTATGAGGCTGGTGTAAAAATAGATATGTAGAGCAACAGAACAGAATGGAGAGCCCAGAAATAAGTACCCATTTAGATGATCAAATAATCTGTGACCAAAGAAATAAGAATATACAGTTTCTCCAATAAGTGGTGATGGCAAAATTGGAAAGATACATACAAAAAATAAATTTGGACCATTTCCTTCCATCATATAAAAAAAATAAACCTCAAAAGACTTAAACATTAGACTCAAAATCAGAAAACTCCTAGAGGAAAACACAGCCAGTTAACTCCTTGACATTGCTCTTATCAATATATATATCATATATATAATTATATAATATAAATAATATATAATAATATAAATAATATATAATATATATAATAAATATATATATTTCCAGCTCCACCTTCGTAGGAAAGGAAACAAAAGAAAGAGTAAACAAATGGGACTATTTGTTTAAAAGGTTTTTGCACAACAAAGAAATTCATCAACAAAATACAAACACAACCTACTGAATTGAAAATATTTGCCAATAATATATCTGACAAGGGTTTAACATCCAAAACATATAAATAACTCATACAGTTTAACAACAACAACAAAAAGCCCCAATTCATATTTAAAATGGCAGAAGACTTGAATAAAAATTTCTCCAAAAAGGACATACAGATGGCCAACAACACATATGAGGAGATGCTCAACATCACTAATCATCAGGGAAATGTAAATTAAAACCACAGTGAGATATCATCTCACACCTGTCAGAATGGCACTCATCAGTGTATCAATAAATAAGTGCTGGCAAAGATAGGAGGTACAGGGAAGCCTTGTGCACTGTTGGTGGGATTGCAAATTAATGTAGCCACTATGGAAAACACTATGAAGGTTCACCCAAAATTAAAACTACAACTACCATATCATCCAGCATTCCCACTTCTGGATATTTATCCAAAGAGAAAAAACATTAATTTGAAAAGATATGCCCACCCAATAATGCAGCATTATTACTAATAGCCAACATACTGAAACAACTTAGATGTCTGTCAATAGATGAATAAATAGAGAAGATATGGTATGTGTATATATAATGGAATGTTATTTAGCAATGAAAAGAATGAAAATTTTACCATTTGCAACAACATGTATGGACTGAGAAGTATTATGCTAAGTGAGATTAAGTCACACAGAGAAAGACAAATACTGTATGATTTTACTTATATGTAAAATCTAAAAATAAATAAATAAATAAATAAATTAATAAACAAGCAAACAAAACAAAACAGAAACAGACTCATAGATGTAGAGAATGTTGATGGTTGCCAAAGGGGCAGGGAGATGGGAATAAAAAACATATACATTCAATTACAAAGAATTAACTAGAAACAATTTCAAATATTTACATGTGAATTCCTATTTAGAAATTTTCCTGAAGGATTAAGTCTGATAAAAGAAGATCTAGCTTTTGACATTCTTTATTATAAAAAAGAAAAAAAGAAAAAAAAAGAAAGATGGCTTAGTTAACTTCCTGCCACTCAAGAACTCAGAAATTTAAAACCATTTCTTCAGATTTGGAATTGTTAAAAATAGTTTGGATAAAATAAGCTGCCTTTGCAAGATGAGGCTAAAACTGTTATTTCCAGTCATTAAAAATGTTTAGGAGCAAAGGAATCATCTGACAACTTGTGACTGGTGCAATCAGAGAAACTGGAGACTAACATGTTTATTTTTTCACTTTGGGAAGGAAGAAGCGAGTACCAGCCCCCGAGTTTGACACCTTGGATGAGCTCAGTGGTTTGTATCAGATCACATGAACATAATGCCTCTCTTAATGCCCCCACAGAATCAGGCAGAGGGACCGAAAAAAGCTGCAGGCCAGAGTTGTGAACATAAATGAGATCTAAGCCTTAATAACTGAATCTGACCATATAAACAACTCAGAACAAGTGAAGAAGAGCCAAACTTGTCCCATGAGTTTCCTCCTAAGTTTAAAATAAACTAGAACAATTATGTATACAGATTATGGAAAGGTAATGAAATTGAAGCTGATTTAAGTAAATGATTCATGATTCCCAAATACCTAAAACTACTACAAAATTAAGTTTAACTTGTACAAAAGGAAAAACAAAATAAATGGAGCCCTTAGTTAGGTTTGATATTATTTAAAAGCATTATAAAATATTATATAATGTCAACTTAAATTATAGATTTATATTATATTTAGATCAAATCTGGAGCAGAAAAACAGTTATTACCTGAAAGCTCTTTTTTGGCGCATATAAAACAGTTACCATTTAATTTCATTCTCAATTCAAAACTGTCCATTAAAACTGCTTATGCTTTAGGCTGAGGCCTCAAGTAATTCACAATTGAGGTGATAGTATAATCTTATGTATATGCATGTTTTTAATGGAAAGAAAAAATATTTTTTTTATTACAAACCGACTTCAAAGTCTCACTAAAGATCACAGAGTTTGAGAAGGCAACAAACAGGATTGCCAAATTAGACTGGTCTATGCAGACAGGTCTATCTTGCTAACAACACTCTGAGGATCATGGCACTCTGAAGGTCAATAGCACAGGCTTTCCTATTAGCAATTTATAGTCATTTGTTAACTTGACAAAATGGGGGAATTATTATATTTTTGTCATTATTATCTGCAAAGTTTATAATTTATATAAATAGAATACCTGTTATTTTTATCACTTTTTTTTGATTCACAAAATATCAGAATGGGGGATATTTTACTTGCCTTGAGAGACTTCTCTCTAAGATCTGTCCTAGCCTTACCCCTACCCCCACCATTCTGTCCCTCCTTTCGTTCTGTTTCTCTGATCTGCTGTTGACATACAGATAATTTTGCAGCCAAGGCTGCTTGTGTTTGGGAAATTTATCCACAATTCACATAAATTTGTAGCTCTCAATCTCATCAACTCTCAGGCTACATGGTCTTCATATCTGCACATCTTACTTGTTTAGTCTTCTCTATGACTCTTGCTCCTTCAAGTTGTCCTTCTCAAATCTAGATCTTTTCAAGTTTTTTTCGCTATAAAAGTATTGAAAAGGACTGCTATGGTGTATTTTATGTTCTCTGGTAAGAAGAAGTCCACAGAAAGTTAGATGTGCAGAAGACTGATTGGGAGAAATGCCTATGAAGGGTAAAAGGGGAGAGGGAGCAGAAGTAGGCAAGGAGTGCCTCAGACCATGATTCAGGTCTGACACCTGTGAAGACAGAAAGAAGCAGGATTGTGTAGGACAAGCCTCACACTGCTGTGCAGTTGGGAAGAAGTCGCACTGTGGTCAATGTATAATCTCAGAGCAAAAGTGCCACACTACAGAAGTTCCCATGGGGTAGGAATGGTCCAGGTCTGGTATCCCCACAGTGCTGGGCTGGCAGGAGCCTGGAGAGAGCATGGGCTAAGTGTGAATGCCGTGATGGATCCCAATTGGGTAGCAGCTGGAGCTAGTACTAAATATACCCCTCAGAGGAGGCTCTCAGGAAAGGATATCTGAGCAGCTCGCTTCCAGAGCTTTTATAATCCAGCCCTTATGTTGCACAGATCCACTTCTCCATCTGTTTGGGCTCCAGCTCCTCTGTAGCTTCTACGGTCCCCTCCCTCTGAGGGATAAATTAGAAGATGGAGGTTGGTGAGACAAACAACAGCTGTGTTGCTGCATTTGGTCTCAGGTCTGCAGCTGGTAGCCATTGTCTCCCTCCTCCACTATTTATTCTAAACGCTCTCCTTCACAGCTATCTTCTTGGTAAGCATTGTAGCTAACCTGGTGGTATGATGGGACCTTCATCCTGAAGGAGACTGACTGTAGTAGCCACTCTCTTTTCAGGTCAAGGTTGCTGTGTGTGTGACTCACAATGGGACAAGGGAGTATGAAGGGAAGCTGTAGCAGATCACCTGCGTCCCACACATCCCCCCTCTGTCCCCATTATGGCAAAGCAGCACTATGTCCTCTCATTGATCAGGGTCAGGTTACCCTTGCCATGTTGTGTGCAATTCCATGTCTGTGGTTTGGACTTGGTCAGTACCTGGATGATGATGTAGGAAAAGCAAACTCATACTTGGAATAGGTATTTTCCCCTAACACAAACTGTCAGTCCTCTCAAGATAAAAGAGGCTCAAAGTAGTCAAAGTGCCACCAAGTGAGTTGCTGGTCTCCTGGAGGAATGTTATATTGAGAACTCAGCACTGATGGCATGCTGGACTTTCAGAGGTAAGAGCTGGCATGTAGACCTGGAGAACTGTAGTCCATGTGAGGTCCCAGTGCAGTCTCCAACACTGCTTCCTCACACTCCTGAATTTGTAGAGAATTTATCTCCCACCCTTCCTAGTGTTCTAGCCACTTGTTGCTCATCTTGCCTGATAAACATGAAGTCACTGAGGTAATGATCAATGTGATTTTCTGGGGGCTGTACAGACAGCCAGTACCTCATTGGAAGATACTATACAGAGGGCAGGATGGTTATCATAATAGAGTTATTATAGCCTGGGAGTAAAATTGTACATGAGTGCTTTGTCTCTTCTAAACAAATGCAGTAGTATTTTCCTTTTCCTAACTGAGGCAGAAAATGAGGCCTTATTACTATCCTCTAGCAATGAAACTGTTTAGCCTGCCAGAGGTGATCAGGGCTACTCTGTGGTTGGACTTCTGGTAGAGTACAACCATTCTCTCTGGTTTATTCATTTTCTGCAGGGGCCAAACTGGTGAATCATACAGAGCACAATCATCTCCACCATCTTTCCAGGATGTGATATTGGTTTGATTTACTTTCATGACTGAGGAGCAGGGGCAGCTTTAGAGACTTTCACTCAGCTGTTCCCACTATGATAGTGCTTTCCCCATAGCCCAAGGATTCATTGTGAGGGACACTCTAACTTCAAACCATAACTGGACACTCAAGAAAATGACTGCTTGATGTGTCTCTGGACCCAGTGGCTGAGGCCAATGTACGAGGTTGGATTTTATCTAAGATTCCATTTATTATTATTATTATTATTATTTTTTATTAGGAAGGGATATGTTTTGAATATTTATTAACTTTATTCTTTAATAACTTAATTGTAAAGTTACATCATTTAATTTTTTTTTGGGGGGGGGTATTTTTCTGAAGCTAGAAACCGGGAGAGACAGTCAGACAGACTCCCGCATGCACCTGACCGGGATCCACCCGGCACGCCCACCAGGGGGCGACGCTCTGCCCCTCCGGGGTGTCGCTCTGTTGCGACCAGAGCCACTCTAGCGCCTGGGGCAGAGGCCAAGGAGCCATCCCCAGCGCCCGGGCCATCTTTTCTCCAATGGAGCCTCAGCTGCGGGAGGGGAAGAGAGAGACAGAGAGGAAGGAGAGGGGGAGGGGTGGAGAAGCAAATGGGCGCTTCTCCTGTGTGCCCTGGCCGGGAATCGAACCCGGGACTTCTGCACGCCAGGCCGTCGCTCTACCACTGAGCCAACCGGCCAGGGCCACCCATTTATTATTTTGACCTCACTCTAATAAGGATGCTGTAGTGATGATTTGGGATTCTAAGTGTTAATTAACGTCAACTCAGAATGCCAGAATGCTATACCTAACAGTGCTTGAAATTTTGGATGATATTCTTTTTCCAATACTTATTCATCAGAGTAAATGGTCCCTTTTTGGAAAAACTAAGTGAATTTTTACCATATAGCATTGTTATAGTGTTGTAGAATCTTTCTTCTTGGGGACCCAGTTATCTCTGTTGTCAGTGGATTCTGTTTTGAATGTTGACCTACATTCAGAATATAAGAAAGGAATTGTGACTTTTTATTGGAGTGATTACCCTCAGTTCCCTTGCTGTATCATTATTAGATATTAAGCAGCATTACTGTGGTCAGGGCCTTTTATCAGAAGGTGACAGTCTAATAACCACCCCCACAAATCTCTGACGGCTAACTCCCTGTGGCTGCTCCTCCAACCCCTGTCAGTCATTGTCATAGTTGTGGCCCTGTGGCTTCCTGCCTTTAAGTGCCACCTTCTGACCTCTATTGTCCCCTTAGCAATTAATGAGCCATGCTTAGTGACTACCTCCCCTAATGTCAGCCCTAGCTTTAGAGGGGGTCATCATTGAAGTTCCTAGTTGGGCTGGTGCCTCCTTACCAGTGCATTCTTGGTAGCTTTGGTGAATGCTGGGTCTGCTGAGCCCTGTACTGGAGCACAATCCTGGGTTCAGCGTTCACTCCCACATACCTACTTCTTAGAGCCTTTTTATTCCGTCCTCTGCTATCTGCCATACCAACTCAGGCATAGGTCACCACTTTCTCTGGGCTGCTAAAAGTTCCCCGGGCAGTGAGTTTTTCCTAATTTCTGGGGTTCTTGCCAAGGTTATAAACCTGTGTCACAAGAAAATGTATCCAAGTCAATGAATTATTGCTCACGCAGTCTTAACTTTCATTATAAATTTCAAATGCCTGACTCATTGCACCAGAAAAAGTGTTCTCTTCCTTTGGGCCAATATCCTGGGTCACTATTAGTGAAATTCTTAGCAGTTGGGTTCCCTCTTTGTGCCAGAAACTATCTAGCTGGGTGGTAAGGCATCTAGTGCTCAGATCCCGTCTTATCACATTTTACTAGATCACTTCTGTTACCAACTATGTCAGCTTGGAAAGCTGACGACAATATGAAATTAGATGTACAAGAATGCTTATAGAAGAACAAGGGGAAAGGGAACAGGATTACACTGGAGAACCAGGATCGGGATTAGGCAGGAGTGTGACATGTCTGAAAACTGCAAAGGGAGATAAGGGAGAAGGAGGATAGGATTAGATGAGGCTTACACTGCAATGCCGCTCTGAAAAGGCATTGGAGAGGTTGATGGGTAGCCCCAGAGGGATGACTGGCTGCTAGAAGAGTCCCACTTTGGGCAGGAACTGCACAACACCAGAATTTCTGTGCTCTGTCATTGGCTGCAAGCAATTTAGGACTAGCATGGTCTCAGTGTAAATGCTGGGAAGGATTCTATGGTGCAGCACTAGAAGCTGTGCACAGAGCACACTCCTCACGGCAGACTGCCTTGTAATGGTGATCTGAGCCGCATACTTCAATGGCTGCCACAGTTGTATTTCAGATGTAGACACACCATAATTTTATATGAGGAAAATGACAATTACTGATTTTCTCCCCTTACATACTAAAATTACCCAATTACACCAAATGTTTGGTTCACATTTAAAGTCATGGCAACCTAATACAAATAATTGCCACCCATCTGAAATCCTTTCTTTTGATTTTAACTATTAGCTCAGGACTGTCTCATACTTATAGTTTAAATTATTTGTTGCTAAATCAATTATCTTGCTTTTCCTATATTAAAATTTATCTAACCACTTTTCTACATACTGTTCTAATTTAAATCATCTTTTTGTAGTATCCCTACCAGTAAAATTTGTGCAACGGGGGACACAATTATAGTTACCCATTTATAATGATTATCTTCAAGTTTTGACAAATATTTTATATCTAAGTATTTCAATGGATTTATCTATTGATTCACTTTGGATTATTTTGAGATCTCTAGGCAGAATCTTCTGAGAATGCAACAGAGAATTTATTCTCTGTCAGCCTTCCATCTCTTTGCTAAAGAGACTAATTAGAGGACCTACAAGCCTGAAGTAATACCACCTCTGAAGGGTGAAATTCCCTTATTCAGGGTCATGGCTTAAGAAGAAAAATTTGCGGATGAAAGTTGTCTTGCTACCTCAAACACACCTGACTGTACCATATATAAATAAAAAACAACAATGCATAGCTATCCCCAATGTAGGCCAACTAACTGCCTTTGGTGAGGCTCTGTTGAGATTCAGATAAACATGAAGAAAGTTGGTCACTTAAGTCCAGGCTGTTATTATAGTGTTAAACAACTGCTCTCTTTGTCTGTAATTATTAATGTGTAACATGACTTCCTATCCCATCAGGCAATTCCTCAGGTACTCTAGGTTGTGTGGAAGCTAACAATACAATCAATATCTAGAGGTAACATGTCCAAGTCCCTCTCTGCATAGGGACAAGACTGAAATAAAAGTATTGGACGGTCTAGGCTTTTATCTGAGGCTCCACCTTCTTCCAGCTTTATTCTAGTGAGTGGCAACATCCAGTTCCTTATGGTTGTAGGACTGAGGTCTCTGTTAACTTCACATTTTAGCCCCTTCATTATTAAGCCAGCAATGGCATCTTAAATCTGTTTCTAGCTTTGAATCTTTCAGACTTTTTTTTGCCACATATCTCTGACTATTTTGCCTTTCTCTTCTGCTTTTAAGAGCTCATGTGATAAATTGGACCTACCCAGATATTTTAAGATAATCTCCCTATTTTAAGGTCAGATGATGCTAAACTTTAATTACATCTGCAAAGTGTTTTTGCCATGAAATGAAACATATTTACAGGCATAACATGAGATGATAAATGTTATAGGAAATAAAATTTTACCATAGGTTATTAACTAATATTATTGTTATTATTTAAATGAGTTAAGGACTAACATAGGTAGAGAATAAAATGTTCTAGACAATTTTCTAGTAAAATGAAGGTTATTTTATTTTAAAATTTAAACTTTGGAGGTAAAGAAACAAATTCTCTGATGAACAAACTCAAATTTGCACTCTTATCTGTGTGCATATATATAATACTAACCTCTATATTTTTAAGTGTAACACTTCTAATCTCTAAATCTTAACCCAAATTTGGCAATAAACTTTCAAAAACATTTATAAAATTATAATGTTAAGGTCATCTATAATTACTGAGAAAGAAAAGCCTTTTTTTATTCAACTTTTGGAAGTCTTAGAAATCTGAACAATTATAGTCTTTTCTTTTTTTTTAATTTTTTTTTTCTTTTTTGCATTTTTCCGAAGCTGGAAAAGGGGAGGCAGTCAGACAGACTCTCACATGCGACCGACCGGGATCCACCTGGCGTGCCCACCAGGGGGTGATGCTCTGCCCCTCTGGGGTGTCACTCTGTTGCATCCAGAGTCATTCTAGCGCCTGAGGCAGAGGCCACAGAGCCATCCCCAGTGCCCGGGCCATCTTTGCTCCAATGGAGCCTTGCTGCGGGAGGGGAAGAGAGAGAGAGAGAGGAAGGAGAGGGGGAGAGGTGGAGAAGCAGATAGGCACTTCTCCTGTGTTTCCTGGCTGGGAATCGAACTGGGACTCCTGCATGCCAGGCTGACGCTCTACCACTGAGCCAACTGGCCAGGGCCTATAGACTTTTCAAACATACATTTTGTTGTGAAATATGACTAGGATTTATTTCTGATAATATAACAATGAATGAAACATTTTTTAAGTCATTAGGCTTTAATATAAAATAAAATATTTAAATTTTAATTACTTCTAGATATTTAATATCAGAATAAACCTAAACTAGATCTTGCTAGAAATTAAAAATAGTTTCAAAAGATCATAAGGAAGGAAATAAAAAAGAATAGAAAATATAGTGTTTAATGTCTTCTGCAAGCCTGCAGTATGAAGCTGGATAACTGTAATTTAAATGGGTAAATTATTTCTAAAGAGGTTGTTTTTTTCTTTTGGTTTGTGGACTTAAGATGGGTGGCTTACAAGTATAGATAGATATTCTAATCTGAGCGTGGTGACTTCTCCCTACGACCTGCTTATAGTTAAGAATCTTACTGTGGGACTAGTTATTTATATTTGGGGGTTGCAAGTATTCTAATACAGGAGCCATTTGATATTTTGTTCTGGATGGTGAGTCTGTATACATGTGTCTGTGTATATACACATGTGCACATGCAGTCACATATATACCACTCATATACACCACTCAAACACACACTCACACACACCACATACACACACAATTGATATACATAATTAACAAAGACTTTGTTTCTCAAACATACCTTTTTTTTACTTAGTGTGAAATCTGTATACTAAAGTCAGCATACAAGCTATCTTTAAACAGAGACATATAAATGGACAGAGGATGGGAAATGAGAATGTCTAGACCTTCTCAGTTGTACCATAACTTGCAATGGCCTTTCTATTTTGCTCTAATTTTCTGTTCCTACTATTTTTCTCACCCATATTTAGATATAACTTGCCAAAGTCTCTTTCTGTGTATGTTTACGTGGGTTTTTCTCTCACTTCTCTCTCATTCATCAGGTTTTGGCGCAATAAAGCCTTCACTTGACATCTTGGAATAGGGTGATTTAGATCAAAATTCAATCTCTTGTTTCATAAGGACAAAGTGACATTCAGTCTCCAAGAGTTTATTTATGCAAATATTAAAGATCAAGAGTGACTATGAGTTACTACAAAATTTTCTAAATCTCTTTATAGCTATAGTTATTAACTTAAAGGTTAAAAGATACATGTGGGATAAGGATCAAATCCTTCAGAAGACAGGATATTAGGACAATAGCCTTTCACTATTTGCATCCATTTATATGATTATTGCTGAGACTTTTGACATAGTTTTATGCCCAAAATGGTTTTAACATCTGTGCAACTGTCCTTTTTTAAGACTGAAGATTCAGTATTCATTAATCTCTCAAACCCCAATTGGCCTTTAGAAGCAGCTGAATGCTTTGAGGAGTGCACAAAATATAATCTCAAAATAAATCACAGGAAGTATAAGGTAATGGTTTTTAGTTCTAGGAAATGCAAGAGTTCCTGGTATACTGAGGGAGTTAAGTTTAATGTGGTGAAATATTTCATGTGGCTTTGCATTATCTTTCACATAAATTTGTCATGCAAAAAAGTAAAGAAATTTGAAATCTCAGCAATAATAGGCTGGTGAAATTTAGGAGAAAACGATGCCCCCTTTAATGATATATCAACCTAGAGCAAGTTTCCAGATTCTTCGTTGTTTAGAAACACACAACTGATGATGGTAAACATATTAAAATTGCTTTTGGAAAATGAGGATGACAGTCATTTGACACAGAGGTTGCTTAATCCCTATAGTTAAACCACTTGGGAAAAAACATGTTCTTCATTTAGGTCATAGTAACGACCGTTTCTGCACCTGTGATAAAACAGTCAAAATGAACAAATCAACCAGGCTGCAAGCACTCAGAGGGCTATGCTCAAAGACATTCCAAAATAGTTACTGACAGGGATTTTAAGTGAAATGCAATACACTGAGTTTAACCCAATCAGAATGCTAATATAGAAATGGCAGCAAGATGATTTAATAAGAGAAATTTTATTTTGGGTAAAAGATAAATCCAAAACACACAACTCCACAAAATGTTTTGTTTTGTTTTGCTTGAAACTGTGATGAATGCTAAATGATAATTATTATAGTCTTTTTCCTTATAGATATTCTTTACTTGGGTTCTATACAAGTGCATATGTGTTTGCTGTCCATTATTAATTTAAAGGGAAACATAGGCAAATTCTAATTATCTACTTTTATAGCCAAATCATATCATGAATTGTAGGAATTTGACCAAGTTGAATTATTTTTTTAAGTTAGAGGAGGGGTGAGTAAACAGACTCCCACGTGCACCTCCACCGGGATTCACCTGGCAACCCCTGTTTGGGGCCGACACGTGGACCAACCAAGCTAACCTCAGTGCCCAGGGCTGCCACTCAAACTAAATGAACCATTGGCAGCTAGAGGGGAAGAGAGAAAGAAGGGGCGAGGCAGGAGAAGAGAAGCAGATGGTTGCTTCTCAAGTGTGCCCTGACCAGGGATCAAACCTGGGATGTCCACATGCCAGGCCCCGCTCTATAACTGAGCTAACCGGCCAGGGCCTAAAATTTTTAATAAAAATTGTATATACTTAAAGTGTACAACATAAAAATTTGATACACATAGTGAAATGATTACTAGAGTCAAGCTAATTAACATATTAGTCACCTTATATAGTTACCTTTGTGTGTCTGTATGTGTGTGTGTGTGTGTGTGTGTGTGTGCACGCACATGAATAGAGCCCCTGAAATATACTCTCTTAGCAATTTTCTAGTATTCAATACAGTATTATATTGTCCTCATTCTGAACATTAGGTCTCTAGACTTATTCATCTTACAGGATGCAGCTTTGTACCCTTTGAGCAACATCCTCCCATTTCCCCTATCTCCTGCCCTGGTGAACACCATTCTACTTTCTGCTTCTTTGTATTTGATTTCCTTAGAGTCCATATTTAAATGAGATCATGCAGCTTTTGTTTTTCCCTGTCTACCTTGTTTTGCTTATGATAACACCCTTCAGGTTCATATATGTTGATTAAATTCTTTTAGTTTAATTCTAATTCTATTATGTCAGTTATTAATGAAGATAAATATCAACTAGAAACAGGAATTTTCTTTTTTTATATAGATTTTCATTATAATGAGATTTATTGTAATAGCATTTGATCTAAAGACACATACTGTACTTAATTTTCATTGATATTTAAATATTTCTTCATTATATGATAAAGAGAAACTTCACTGGTGTTCTCTGGTACAGAAAATCAGGAAAAGGCAGTATTCCAGGAGAATTTTCTGATAGAACAACCAGGATCTGTTTGAATATAAAAAATATTTGGTTTTAAGCTTTAAATTATTAATCCAAATAGAGGAATGCAAGTCAAAATCCTTTATATTCACATGTGATTCAACATTTAGCTTATTGTTATTTGAAAATATCTATTTCTAAAATTTACTGGTCCTGGAATATCATACATGTCTTAACATGTTTAAAAACTAGATCACTCCAAGTATATTAAAGCAGAATATTTATAGCTTTACAGAAGAGGACATTTACAATTAAAGTAATGAAGAAACTTAAGGAAAAATGTAATACCTTAAAGAAATGGCCGAGTGTTATTTTCAGGTATATATGATATTTAGAACTTATAAATAACTGTATAATTAGATTAAAAAATCCATCCTATTGTACGACATATATACTGTCATATACAGTTGTGCATGGCTGCTGCTAATTTCATGGTTGCCTTAATTGGATTTTAGAAAAAATTATTTTGGTGTTTAGACAAATTTTTATTTCTATTAGTTGTTCTATTTTAATTTGAAATAATTAACTCTATGTTTTCCAGTATATCAGCTCAAAGGCATTATCTCTTTTAAGTCAAATGACCTGACAATCATTGTCATCTACTTAGCACTTTTCCTACCTTTTTTTTTGAATCAGAGAACATTTAAACCTTATCTTTTCTCATATTTTTTGTATGTTGAGCTCTTTTGGTTGTCAGAATATTCCTTTCATTGTTGCACCCTATTCTTTTTCTCCAGTTGCAGTATTTTCTCTTACATCTCAATGGATGTTAATAATATGTATATCTTTAAAGTTCTTTCCCCCTTACACAGTATGTTTCCTTCAAGTTGCTTTTTCTGTTTTTTCTACTTTTCTGTTGCGGGTTTTCCTCAGATATCTGATAATTCTAGGGGACTGAAAAAGTTGATTGGAAGATCTGAGTTGATCTTGTCAGCTGTGAGCATCACAGTAGGATGATGTAGCTGAGCTTTTCAGTTATTATCTGGAAGTGGTCAGATTCCCTGGAGAAAGCACTTTGCATAAAGGGTGAGGGCCTAGCTGCTAGTTATTAGGAAAGCCTCCTATTAGGAGCCACAGCCCTTAGTCATCAGTGTTCATACTTAATCCCCTTCTTTTTCTATTGTGTTACCTCTGCTCTCAACCCTGTGAGGTGTCCAAAGCCCTCCCTGTTTCATTCCTTTAAGCAAGCTTGCCTCCATTACTGGGCAAGCATTTGAGCAGGGCAGTCACTTGGCTGCTTGCTTACATCTGGGGAAGGGATCTAGAGATTTGACTGCTATTTAAAATCCTCCTTATTTTAGCTCTTCCCTTCTACTCACATTCATAATGATTTCAGATGCTACCATATTTTTAGCCTTTTGGGAATTCTGTGTTAAAAATCTGATGAGTTTTTAGCTTTCCTTGTTGCTAGTTTGAAATTTAGTTTTCTGGGATCTGTTAAGTCCTTTCCTGGTTGAACATCTGCTTTCCAGCTTCTACAATTTTGTTGCTGTTGCTTCTTTTTTCATTTCCCCTGTGTTTGTGGGTGTATGTTTTGGGTGGGAAATCAATTTACTATTGTTTTAGTGAAATTTCAGAAGGGAACAAAATTAGATGTATGTGTTCAATCTGTGACTGATTGAATTTCCTAAAAATGATCATACCAATATCTTCTTTTCCTTCTTTCAATGTGACTATGACAAGTCTTTCCATCAAGAAATTAGTCCTTGCCCTGGCTAAGTAGCTTAGTTGGTTAGAACGTCATTCCGATATGACAAGGTTGTGGGTTTGATCCCCAATCAGGCCACATACAGGAATCAAGCAATGAATCCATAAATAAGTGGAACAACCAATTGATATTTCTCTCTTATATATAAAATGAGTAAAATTATTTTTTAAAAGGAGGGATTGGACCTATTTTTCCTTTTCTTGAATCCTAATGGTGGCAGCGGTGCTTTATGACTTTTGAAGCTAAGTCATAGAAGGCTACAGAGCTTCTGCTGCTTCTCTACGGACACTTGCCCTTGGAATCATGTGGCCACAGCAATAGCGAGCCAGGTAAAGAGTGGTAAAAGCTGTGGCGGAGGAGCAGGGTATGAGTCACATAAACCGTTCTTTGATTCTAACTTCTCCAGGTAACTGTGTGACTTTAGCAGCCTCAGTTTTTTCATCAACAAAATGGGTATATTACATCAGATGAATTTTAAGCATCTAGTTCTAATGTCCTATCCTTTTATGAAATTCTAAATAATTCAGGACCAGGATAATGTTTAGCTTCAGGAGGTTTCTTCAAACCAACTGCAAGAAGAATAATGTCATCAAGTAGAAGATGGAAGCTCTAAGAATAATCAGTGAGGTTGATATTTGTATCTTTGAACTTAGGGCCTATAGTTGGACAAGCCCATGATGTATGTAATATTGAGATCATATAGGAACTTATCCTTTAGTTATATAGCATTTTAGTTTCGGAACAATATGATTTAGGTTGCAAAGATTCAGTAGACTATGACGTTTCTCTGAATGTCTTGTGACAGAAAGCAAAGACCATGTCTATGACACTGTTATCTTTGTTTATTAGGTGGGAAACAAAGCACAAGCCCACATCAGCAAGGAACAACAATATTTTCAAGAACAGTCCATTTAAAAGTATGCAGATATTTTAAAGTAATGCATAATTAATTTCCCAATCATTTATATTCTGCCTACTATTCTGGACTTCTTTCTTGGCTCCTCATACTAACAAGTCACATGTTTCTCTCTCTTATTTCTGTTTTAGAACTTCTAAAAACTTCTTAAAATTTAAAACAGTTTTTCAAAAATCCTTGTTTATAAATCCCTTGAAACTGACTTTTCTTGGCAAGAACTTTTTATCCCTATTCTCTCTCTATTTTAAACTATTTGTATCCTTTCCCCATGGAATTTCTGATTTTCTATATAAATTATTCTGCAAAGCCGGGGTCCCTGAGGGAAAGAGATTTCTTTACACATGGAAAAACCTGAATGTCCATACTTGCTTTGCATAATCTTTAATGTTTTTAAAAGGAGGATGCACCACACTGTGCTCATCTCATCTTTGTTTCCAAACCACCCCAGTGATCCCACGTATTATCCATCCTGAATGTGAACAATTAAAAAAATCCCCTCTCATATTAGCCTCTTGTAGGAAACACGGCAATGAAATTTTTTCTCTTCTACTCAGAAGAGCTCTGAGGCTTTGGGAAAATCACTCAAGGACTTGATTTACTGTTCAATTAGTTTCAACATTTACCCTCTCTGCAGAATATTTCTCAGTGGTTCCTGAGAGGCTCACTTGTCACACTGTTATGTTGGGCAAGTAAAACAGGAAAGGGATATACAAAACTTCTAAGAGTCATTGTTGGGGCCCTGGCCAGATGGCTCAGTTGGTTAGAGCTTCGTCCTGATACACCAAGGTTGCAGGTTCTATCCTGGTCAGGGCACATACAAGAATGAACCAGTGAATACATGAATAAGTTAAGCAACAAGTCAGTTTCTCTCTCTCTCTCTCTCTTCTTTGCCTCTCCTCTCCTCTGAGATAGATTAAAAATAATTTAAAAAAGAGTCATTGTTCAGATGAGTCATCTGGATAAATTCTTTCTTAATTAAGAAACTTTCAAAGGCCCTGGTCAGTTTTTTCAGCGGATAGAGCATTGGCCCAGTATGAAGATGTCTCAGTTCAATCCCTGGTCAGGGCACACATGAGAAGTGATTATCTGCTTCTCTTCCCCTTTCTCTTCTCCTTTCTTCCCTCTTTGCCTCCCATAACCAGTGGCTCCATTAGTCTGAGCATTGGCCCCAGGCACTGAGGATAGCTTGGTTGATTCAACCATCAGCCCCAGATAGGAGTTGACCGGTGGATCTCGGTTGGGCACATGCGGGAGTCTGTTTCACTATCTCCCTTCCTCTCACTTAAAAAACAAAAAACAAAACAAAACAAGAAAAAAAAAATTTTAAAGGATAAATATATATATGTATATATATGAACCACAGATGCCTTGGCTAACTTACCAACAAAGTATTCTCTGTGTGTGGCTATCGCAATTATTCTAGGGCAGTAGGCCTCAAATTTTATGAGTGTCTGCTTTACATAGAGGGTTTGATAAAAAACAGATTTTTGGTCCTCACCCTCAGATTTTATGACTCAGTAGGTCTGGGGTAAAGCCTAAGAATTTGCATTTCTGACAATTTTTTAGGTGATGCCAATGTTACTGGTTCTATAGTTAAAGAACAACTGCGTTATGGATCCTGAATACTGAGGGTTCCTACTTAATGAATCAAAAAGACTGTTTTTTGCTTGTTTGTTTTTAGATACCACATATAAGTGAAAATATATAGTACTTTTATTTTTCTGACTGACTTATTTCATTTAGCATAACACCCTGATGGCCTATCCATGTTGAAAGTAGCTAAGAGAGTAAATCTTAAAAGTTCTCATCACAAGAAAACAAATTATAAATATATGTGGTAAGGAATATTAACTAGCTTATTGTGGTGATTGTTTCACAATATGTACATATAGTATATTGAATCATTATGTCATATATCTGAAAGTATATATCAATTATATCTCAATAAAAAGACATGTTTGGAAGTTTTGATACTTGTAATAGCAAAAAAGTTTTTTTTATTATATTTACGATATAGTTCTATTGTGGTTTCTGGTCTTTTGAGTAAATAGCTTGTGTCTCAGGATCATTCAGCATTTTATGGCTGAACACATCTCCATCTTACAAAAAGAAAAGATTCAGTGATTCAGAAGTAATTTATATTATTGTAATGTACCATGATGATGCAGAAGTTGATATCCAGAAAGCACACACATCTTGGGATTCTACTGTCAAATTCAATACTTCATATCATTGGGTATTGAATTTGTTCTATTGTAGTTGACTTTTGAAAAATAGTATCAAATATAAATATTGGCCTATAAATTAAGATGTGTGACATACTACTTTTATTAATTTCACTGAAATAATTCTAGGTTTATCTTTGAGTCCTCCATTCTTTGGGAATGGCAAAAACTTTAGTCTCAGTCATTTTTAGGTCCTATTACCCTTCAGGCTATGCACGAGCTCTGTAATTTTAACATCCTTCTGAACATTGGTCATCAGTAACTACTGGCTGTTCTGTTGCTTTGGTACCTAACTTGGCTTGATCATTTTGTTAATTAGATAATTTTTAAATAATGAGAACAGGGGAAGCAGATAGACTCCTGCATGTGCCTCAATCGGGATACACCCGGCAAACCCATTAGGGGGGATGCTCTGCCCTTCTGGGGCATTACTCCATTGTTCAGCAACCAAGCTCTTCTTAGTGCCTGAGGTGAGGGCCATAGAACCATCCTCAGCACCTGGGGCCAACTTGCTCCAGTCAAGCCATGGCTGCAGGAGGGGGAGGGAGATAGTAAATGAGAGACAGAGAGAGAAAGAGAGAGAGAGAGAAAGAAATAAGGGGGGAGAGGTGGAGAAGCAGATGGTCCTTTCTCTTGTGTGCCCTGGTCAGGAATCGAACCTGGGACATCCACACACTGTGCTAATGCTCTACCACTGAGCCAACAGGCCAGGGCAATTTTAAAGAAATATTCATTGGAGGCTTATTATGTGCCAGGTAATGATTTTTAAAATTATACTTTTGATATATAATATTTAATACCACAGAAGAACATAAAAAATAAGGTAAATACCCATAATTCTCCACTTAATAAATAAAACTTATTATTACTGTTGTATTTATCTGTGTGTTCCTTCTCTATTCAATTCCATTGTCTCCCCTACTCACTCTGAATTTTGACCATATAATTCTTTTTGTTCATTATATTCATTAATATCTCATAGTAGCAATATTCCATTGAACACATTTTGAAATGCACTGATATATTGCAGCAACCTTATAAGACCATGTAGGGGTTATTACCTTGTCTCTTAGATATACAAATAAAATTTGATACATTATCTATATTCTAGAAAAAACAGAAAATCTCCATGGAATACTATAAAATTCTAGGAGTAATAGAAATTCTTACAAAAATCAGTAATTCTGTCACTATATGATTATTGTGATTGATTGTCAATTACTAACTTCTTCTAATCTCATTCTCAAGTTTTGAGGCAGGGTGGTCAGCTCTAATCCTAGAAACATAGAGCAACAATGAAAACAGTGTAGGATAGCTCTTGTCTAAGGTACCAGCTGGGTTTAAAAATAAATACTGGCTTCTGCATGCCTAAGAGTAGAACTACTCTTTGCACAGTCATACTAATATGTCTGTTAGTTCACCATTCCAGACAGGTCAGGATGCCTTCTGCATCCACTTACACACTGTCAGGCTATCTCCTTGGTTATATCAAGAAGTCAGCATGCCAGAAAAATCCACAGTTGCTCTTCTCTGGCACAAAATGTAACTGTTTCATCCTTTATCATCCTCTAAAACTTTTTCTTGATTTCATTTCTCTTTGGCTCAATTTTTGATTTCTTCCTCCTTCCCTCCTTTAGTTGATAAGACTATTGACTTATTTTGATGGTATACCCAATATTTTGTTTTGAAATTTTTCTTAGAATTTATCTCTAGAATTTTCTTTTCAGCTCCTTGCAAGCTAGTACTTAGGGAAGCAAAACCTCCTCTATGACTTTCTTGGAACAAAAAAGTCTAGGCTGCTATAGCCCATCTCAGACTCAACTCTTAAGGTCTACTTAGCTGAAGACTTGGGTTCCAGGATCAGGGTCTCTATGCCTTTTTTTCTCCTCATATAGCCCTTAGATTTTAAAATATGAAACCGTACGTCCCATCCAGTTGACTAAACTACTTTCCCAACTTACCCTGTTTGCCAGACTCTGGACCTGTTCTGATTCTCCCCTTTTTTTGATTTTGTGAGTTTTCCAGAATGCCCCTTTTCTAACAGGTACTATCACTCCCTCTGCCCTATGGCACATCCTGCACTGTCCTACAGCAGTTTTCTTTGTGTTTTAAAAAATAATATATAGGGCCTCAATTCCATTGTCTTTTAATAATGATGATTGATCAAACTATGTGATACAAATTGCTTCCACAGTTCCTAGTCTTTGTTTGCATTTACTGAAACATACTCTCTCTCTCTCTTTTTTTTTTCTGTATTTTTCTGAAGCCGGAAACAGGGAGAGACAGTCAGACAGACTCCCGCATGCGCCCGACCGGGATCCACCTGGCACGCTCACCAGGGGGCGACGCTCTGCCCACCAGGGGGCAATGCTCTACCCCTCCGGGGCATCGCTCTGTTGCGACCAGAGCCACTCTAGCGCCTGAGGCAGAGGCCGAGGAGCCATCCCCAGCGCCCGGGCTATCTTTGCTCCAGTGGAGCCCCGGCTGTGGGAGGGGAAGAGAGAGACAGAGAGGAAGGAGAGGGGGAGGGGTGGAGAAGCAGATGGGTGCTTCTCCTGTGTGCCCTGGCTGGGAATCGAACCTGGGACTTCTGCACGCCAGGCCGACGCTCTACCACTGAGCCAACCGGCCAGGGCCAATCTCTCTTGAGTGAGTTCATCTCCCTAGAAAATCTGTACTCATTCTATTGAACCTTCAAATACAACTTGGATGGAGTTCTTTGGGCAGGACTAAGTGTGTCTGAAGTACACCACATGCTCTGCAGAACATGCTGCAAACATCTCTTCCTGAAAGTGTTGGCGGCATTCCTACAGGGAGACATTTCTCAAAGATATCTCCGATATGGATGGAACTTCACTGCCACCTTTGAATTCTTTATTTGACTCTAGTGAATTTCCTTTTCTTTTCTCCCTTAATTACTCACTATTTGATCAAAAACCTCTATTTGACTCCATGCTAACCACTGTAGTTTAATAAACTTGTCTCTTAGCTCATCACAAAATCTCATGATATATCTTCAACCTCCTGCTGCCTCTATCTATGACCTTAAAGAAATATATGTCTAACCTTCCCATCTATTCTTTGCCTGATATAATGAGTAGTTCTTCTTCATCCAAACTAAATTCATCCCTTTGCCTCCTTCTCTCCTGCCTTGTTAAGGATTAGTCCTGCTAGTCAGTACCTCTCTCTATTCCATTCAGGCCAAGGCTTAAGTTCAACTGCCTCAGAAATGCTTTCCTTATTGTAAACCTAGGTTTACCCTGCTGGCATTCTTTGGCACATCACCCTGTTATACTTTTCCTCATGGCAATTGTTGTCATCTAGCAGGCCTTATTTGTGTGTTATTTATTGACTCAATTTTTACTTCCTTGAGAGCAATAACCTTGTCTCTTTTATTTATCCCTGAAATCTCAGTGCCTAGAATAATGTTTGGAACATAGTAGAGGTACAATAAATATTGTCAAATTAAAGAATAATTGTATCCTCTAATATCTTTTACATCCTTTTTCTTTTCAGCCTATAAATATGTGCATTACTTTCTTACCTTAAAAACAACAAAGCAAATGAATAAGAAAAGACCCTTAATTCTGACAGTCATTGTATTGCCTATGGCTGCTTTTCTGCCCTACTACTCCCTAAAAGTTGCATCTTTGCCAGAGACCATATGCCAACAAGCATAAACTATTCCTATCTGGCTTTTTCAGAAAGTGTTTGTAGACCTCAGGACCTAGCTCCTATTTTTTACATTCAGCATTCTCCAAAGTAGTAATATACTACAATTTTTTTTCATTCTTTCAAATTGCATTTTTTCTTTATTTTCCTTTAGTCTGATTCCATCTTCAGTACTACATTATTGAACGGTACCCTAATTGCAAAATCCAGATACTTGTCAGTTTATATTTTTGAGCTACTGTTCTCCATCTGAGTCTCTTAAAACTCTTTACTCCTTCGGCTTCCATGACACTCACCCTTCTCTTTCTTTTCATACCTCTCTCACTATACCTTTTCTTTTTCTTAACAGGCATTTCTTCAGCCTACCCCTTTAAAATTTGTAGATTCCAGAATTCTGTCCTCAGTCAAAAGTTCTCAATCTGCATACTTTTCCTACATAAACCCATTCACCCTGATTGGTTTCAACCCTTGCTCAAGGTCAGGACACATCATTTCTACACTTGACTGATCTTGCAACCTCCTGACTGATCTTTCTGCATTCAGCTTGACTCCACCAAGCCACCCTTGACTTCACTGCCAGAATGTCACTTAGAGCAGTGGTTCCCAAACATTACTGAGCATCAGACTCACTTTCAGGGCTCATTAAAATACAGATTGCTAAGTCCCACTCTTGGACTTTTCACTTAGTAAGTTCTCTGTGGGTTGTGAGAATTTGCATTTCTGTGTTCCCAGGTGATACTCATGCCATCATTCCAGGTTACACATTAAAAAACACTGGTTTTAAAAATAACTTAGAATCACCCCTTTTTCTCTCACCCCTCGCTTTCTTAAAACCATGCAGTGGTTTCACATAATCTATAAGTAAACCTAATTTTTCTATTATGTCATATGTATAATGCTCTCTAAGATCTTGTACTTTCTACTTCACCAGGATTCTCTCTCCCATCACCTGACTCTCACTTGATTCTCCTGTAACCTCAAAGTGCCTTATCACAGCAAGTATCCTTGTTATTTCAACTCTCTGTGTACTTGCTTGTGCTTATGATTTCCATGTCCTCTTCACCTGCCTTTCTTCTCCTCACTCTTTAAAGAGGCATTTCAAGTGCTGTTTCCCTTTCCGAGATTCCACAACAGTCAGGACACATTTCTCTCTCTACTTAGTTCCTCTGTCAACTCTCCATCTACAATAGTGTTTTATCAATACTTTTTTGTGTTTAATTTGTCTCTGCTAAACTGTAAGCCCCTATCAGAGTGCTTGGAGTATATAGTTCTCCTTCTCAATCTTTCTGTCTCAGAAAAGAAAGGTTCATTTTATATTATTTTTATTTATTTATTTATTTTAGGTGAGAGGAGGGGAGATAGTAAGGCAGATTCTTGCACGCACCCTAACAGGGATCTACCTGGCGACCCCATCTGGGACCAATGCTCGAGTACTGAGCTATTTTTAGCACCTGAGACTGATGCACTCAGACCAACCAAGTCATCTTCAGTGCCTGGGGACATGCTCAAACCAGTCAAACCACTGTCTGTGAGAGGGGAAGATGGAGAAAAAGGGGAACAGAATGGGGGAGAAGCAGATGGTCACTTCTCTTGTGTGCCCTGACCAGGGATTGAACCTGGGATGTCCACGCACCGGGCCTATGCTTTGTCCATTGAGCCACTGGTCTGGGCCAGGAAGCCTCATTTTAATGCATCAACTTAAAAATATATATCCCACTGAGGGTGAGAGCACAGGGGAATTAGTTCTCTCATACATTACTGATCAGGCTATAAACTGTCCCCATCTTTTCTGAAAGCCCCTTGGCAGAATCCATGAAGAGTAAAAACAAAACAAAACAAAACAAAACAAAAAAAATCTCTTCATATTCTTGGATTTAGTCATTCCACTTCTGGGAATCTGGTGTAAGAAAATAATTCAAAATTTGCATAGAGATGCATCTCACACAGTGCTTCTTATAATAACAAAACAATAAAAAACACTAAGGGTTCAACACTAGGGAGTGATTAAGTAAGATGCATCTAATTGATGAAATATTGCATATTTATACGATGATTTCAAGGCACATATGGCAAGCATAAGATTATGTTATTGTAATGTTAAATAAAAAACAAAGAAATGTTCATATAAATTATGATTTCAATTATGTAACATTTGGGAAAAAAAGGTTTGAAAAGAAATACACTTAAATTCTAAGTTAAAATTATAAGTTTATGATATGACTATAATATGGTTACATTTTAAAATAAAGAAATATAAAAAAATTGTTCTAAATATCTATGCTGTTTCATGTTATGCAGTTTTCTTTTTAAAATTAAAAGGATGTGTTAGTCATGGTTACACAGACAATGCTCAATTAAGCCTTCAATAAATAGCTTTTCTTGTATCTTTTCTCTAAGTTACTGCAGAACACAATTTTAGGAACTCAAAAATATTAATAACTATAGTTGAATAATATATTAATAAAATACAGACTAAATTTTATACAACAATTAAAGGTAAGATGACTTTTATGAGAAAGGGAAGATAAATATAATATAAAGATACCAATTTACAAACCAATGCAGGAATCCTGGGCATACAAATGCACCCAAACAGCATGGCAAAGATTATGTGTTACTGTGGAATCAGTATAATGTGGTCGTTAGAGTCACCACTGTAACACTACACACTGGATTTGAATCCAACTTTGTCTTTTACTAGTTAAGCAACTTAGTGCAAAATTTTTACTTCTTTGAATTTTTTTTCTTATTTGGAAAATAAATGCAGTAATTTTTGCTTAAAGTGGACACGACTGATTGCTTCACCACTGCACAGTCCTCTCCAGCTTGACGCTCTCCACCCACACATACTCCCTGTCTTTAATTTTTTTTTTATTTATTCATTTTACAGAGGAGAGGGAGAGACAGAGAGAGAGAGAGAGAGAGAGAGAGAGAGAGAGAGAAGAGACAGAGAGAGAGAAGGGGGGAGGAGGAGCTGGAAGCATCAACTCTCATATGTGCCTTGACCAGGCAAGCAGGGTTTCGAACCGGCGACCTCAGCATTTCCAGGTCGACGCTTTATCCACTGCGCCACCACAGGTCAGGCCATACTCCCTGTCTTTAATACACCCACCTTTTCTATCAAGCAGTCTCTCACTCTAGGTGCTCCAAATACCCTCTGTCTTCTTTTAGTCGATTAGGGTCAGAGGACCCAGTTCTGGTCACTTGGACTGTTATAACCAGAATATCTTCTGAGAAAAGTCCCCCACCCCACCTCTTCAAAACATATTCATGGACAAAAGTGCTGGACTTCTTTTCTTGGTGTGGTCATTGCCAACAGTGATGTCTGCAATTGCTTCATTGATCTGACCGTAAGGAAGTGACCACTGACCAATAGAGAATAGCGGAGCAGAAGGATGGAAAGCCTGAACCTTTGATGACATTACCTCCTTGGAAAACTTATTTTATATCAGATAATATTGTACATATGCTTATTGCTTAAGTAAATTTTAGTTGGCTATTCTGGTATTTGTAGTTGGAACCACCACAATATTTTATATTAAGTAAGATAACATGGATGAGGTACTTTGCAAAGAAGTAGAGAATAGTGATCAAGAACATAGGCACTGAAGCCAGTCTGAATTTTAATCTAGTGCCAGCCATATAACTTTGGACAAATAGCTTCAACTCTCTGTGCCTTGATTTCCTCATCTATAAAGTGCAGATGATATTAATAGCACCTACCTAGAGGGTTGTGTAAGGAATAAATGAAACATGTAAAATGCCTATGAAAATATCTAGCCTCTATAAAAATCATATATTAGGAATTAAATGTTAGTAGTAGTATAGTAAGGGTTCAGTGAGTGATAGCTACTGCTGTTATAGATTGGTGGCAGGAAAGGACCTTAAGGACACCTACCCATTTTATAAACAAGCTGTATGGGCCAATTTCAGGTTAAACAATTAAGTCACCCAATTTTAATTTAAGAAACTTTCTCTTATATTAGACTGCCATGTTTTCAGCTATCTTGACACAATATTTATCACTTTTTAGTCATCATAAGTTTTATATTTTAACATGTGATACAGATGTAGATTTGATGGATAAAAATAAAAATGCTTCTGCATTTAATTTGGGTAATTTGGACTCTTTCATTAGACACATTACATTACTGTCATGTTTATATAATTACTATTTTTCAAAATAAGGGGCTACTAAAGTATACAAAAGTTATGTTATAAAGCATATAGAATAAATTTAGTGTAAACTTCTCAAGCCATCTGGACAAGTAATACTTTTGGGGTGATTTTCTCTTTAGGTGTTAACCTAAATTTTTTTAAAAGTTAGAAAACTATTATTGTATTTCATGTGACAACTTCTGGTATCCATTAATGCTTAAGATGGAATGGGGAAGCATTGAGTGTTAATTGTTAACCCCTCCGATGGTGAGAGAGAAAATCATTTGCATGAGTGTTTGGTAGGACCAGAGTGTCCACAGTATATATGCATTAGGTCTGATCTACAACTGTAGATGTATTAGCTTACAACTACAGTTTCTAAAAATCAACCATGTCTTAGTCTTAGATAGAACCGTGATGGCGAATGTTTTTATAAAAACCGCCCACTTTGCAGTGCTGATCAACCTGGTCCTTCCCGCCCAGTAGCCAGTAGTGGGCATTTCAGCTTTCACGGTGGGCCAATCGCAGTGCCGTTTGGTTGCTCCACTACCACCCACCATAAAAGCTGGAACGCCCACTAGTGGGCGGGAGGGACCAGGTTGACCAGCACTGCAAAAGTGGGCAGTTTTTATAAAAAGGTTTGCCATCAAAGATCTAGAAGAATGCATGGTAAAGTTTATAAGTGACTAGAGAATAAATGTGTAAATCAATTATTTATTCCTGTTTTTAGTAAGCAACTTCATGTTATTGAGAAGATAGAAAACATTCTATGTCACAACTTGATAGTTATGTATCATGGCAAGTGCTATGGAGACAATAAAAGGAGATGTGTTAGAGCAGGGGTCCCCAAACTTTTTATACAGGGGGCCAGTCCACTGTCCCTCAGAACATTGGAGGGCTGGACTATAAAAAAAAACTATGAACAAATCCCTGTACACACTGCACATATCTTATTTTAAAGTAAAAAAAAAACAAAACAGGAACAAATACAATATTTACAATAAGGAACAAGTAAATATTTATCAGGATGTCTGATAAGGGGTTAATAAACAAACTTTATAAAGAACTTGTAAATCTCAACACCAGAAAGACAAACAATCCAGTCAAAAAATGGGCAAAAGAAATGAATAGACACTTCTCCAAAGAGGATATACAGATGGCCAATAGGCATATGAAAAAATGCTCAGCAGCACTAATCATTAGAGAAATGCAAATTAAAACCACAATGAGATATCACCTCACACCGGTCAGAATGGCACTCATCAACAAAACAACACAGAGTAAGTGCTGGCGAGGATGTGGAGAAAAGGGAACCCTCCTACACTACTGGTGGGAATGCAGACTGGTGCAGCCTCTGTGGAACACAGTATGGAGATTCCTCAAGAAATTAAAAATCGAACTGCCTTTTGACCCAGCCATCCCACTTTTAGGAATATACCCCAAGGACACCATAGAACGGTTCCAGAAGGAGAAATGCACCCCCATGTTTATAGCAGCATTGTTCACAATAGCGAAGATCTGGAAACAGCCCAAGAGTCCGTCAGAGGACGAGTGGATTAAAAAGCTTTGGTACATATATACTATGGAATACAACTCAGCCATAAGAAATGATGACATCGGATCATTTACAATAACATGGATGGACCTTGATAACATTATATGGAGTGAAATAAGTAAATCAGAAAAAACTAAGAACTATATGAACCCATGCATAGATGGGACATAAAAATGAGACTCAGAGACATGACAAGAATGTGATGGTGAGGGATGACATCAGAGTAATGGCATGGTAGGAAGCAATACCGATAAATCTCCCCCAAAAGTCAACAAGATCTTCAACCAGAAACAGAAAAACCTATCCTTGGAGCCTCCAGATGTTTTGCAATACACCCGAAGGTATGGTCGAGCGAAAAATTGGCTAAATATATAATCAAACCCCGAAGGAAATAGGGAGTAAGAAATGCTCTGCCTTCCTCACTAACCTAAACAGGGTGGCTTTCACTGGGAACTGATAATATAAAAACTAAGGCAGGCAAAGGGGGTGAATAGATCCAGGCCGCGGCACAAATGGCCGAACCAGGCTGTGGCACGGAGATCCAAACCGAGAAAAAACTGTTCCTGTGGCAACCCGGGCAATACAAGCTAACACTCGTGCCAAACCCAGACAAAGAAAGACAAGTGGGGCAGCCATTTTCCCCGATCCTCTGGTCGGCGTGCGCAGACAGTGGGCGAGAGATTCCTTCCAAAGCCCCAGGAGTGGGCGCCAGTGTTGTCCCACAGAGAGGCAGAGTCAGAGGCCTTTGTGTGGGCCGAAAGAGGAATCTCCAGGCTGCCCCAGTGCCCTGAAACAGCCGTTCACAGGGAGGGAGTGAGAACCAATTCCAATGCTGGAATTTTTCCATGCGGGAGGGGTTTCACTCAGAGGGTGAGGCGGCCGGCCTGATATCCTGGTCTGCATGCAAGGAGAGTGGGCAAGAGATTCCTCCAAGCACCTCAGGAGTGGGAGCCCATGTTGTCCCACAGAGGGGCAGAGTCAGAGGCCTTTGTGTGGGCCAAAGGCGAAATCTCCGGGCCGCCCCAGCGCCCTGGGAAAGCCGTGCATGGGGAGGGAGCGAGAACCAATGCCAACGCTGGAACTCTTCCGTGCGGGTGGGGGTTTCACTCAGAGGGTGAAACTTCCGGCCTGATATCCTGGTCTGCACACGTAGATAGTGGGTGAGAGATTCCTCCAAGTGCCTTGGCAGTGTGCGCCCATGTTATCCCACAGAGTGGCAGAGCCAGAGGTCTTTGAGTGGGTGGAAGCCCCACCTGATTATGCTAGCAGCTCTGACTGACTGAGCCTTACCCAGAGCCCTGTGCTGAGTGGAAATAGAGTGGGGAGTTGCCAGCTCTTTGAGCCTCTTACTATCCAGGCAGAGGCAGCAGCAACCCCATAGCTGGATTATCAGGCTACTAATTGAGGAAGGAAAAACTAGGAGAAAGGCTCCAGGAACACGGACTCTCTCACTGGCGGAGCCTATAAATGCTAATGAGCCTCGACTGCCAACGAGACTAAAGCACAATACATGACATTGCCATAGAGACTTATCAACTGCAAACCTCTACCTGAGCGTGCCAAAGGGGCAGAACACGAGGTACAGAGTCACCGACCAGGAAGAGGGAGAGAAAAGAAAAAGCAAGAAGATAACCTCTCAAAATCAAGAATAATCCGCAGACTTTATAACCTATCCCATTTTATTATATTTGTTCATTTGTTTCTCTTATCTTCATTCTTGATATTTTTTTTTCCTCCTCCAATTTGGTTGTTTAACTCTATGTCGGTCTTACTCTCTCCTCTCCTTGAATTACACTACACATAAGTGTTACATCTCCCATTATCTTTTCTTTCCTCTTCCTTTCTCTCTATGAGGGTTGCACTCCAAAACCCTTAACTCTCTCTCTCTCTCTCATCTTTTTTCTTCTTTTAGTGGTTCCCTCTTTCTCTCTCTCTCTCTCTTTTCTTTCTCCCTCTATATTAGTTTCTTCCTTTCTCTTTTACATCTCCTCTCATTCAAACCTCAATAACGAACAATATCTTATCTGGAACTCAAACTTATGTTTGTGGCATTTTGGGTTTTTTTTTAAATAGAGCGTGAACACAGTCCCCCACTACCACAAATTATGCAGTCGAGTTTCCCACATTTGGGGAAATCGCAGGGGTCAGCACATCCGGAGTGCAATGGATAAGCCTCGCCCCTGGGAAAACCACCTTCGTGATCATGTTATCTCCCCTGCCAGGTAAGTATTTTTTTGGGGGGGGGGTTTACTTCACCTTTTTAACACACTACCAGTGCTCCCATTCCTGGCTCTCCATTTTATCTAGTTCTTGTTCCACTAAATACAATAGTAATTTTTTAATTTGTCCCCCCATTTTCCTGTTTCCCTCTTATTCCTCTCATCATAACTCATAGTCAAACAACACCTAAAAGCAAATAATTTTATTCTTGACCCAAATTTTTTTCTTATTTGCTTTTTGTGGATCCATACCCCCCCTTTTTTTTCCTTTTTATTTTTCCCCCTTTATTACTTCTCCCCAATTCAGGCCCTCCATTAAAGGCATTGTTTCTTCTATTTAGTACAATATAGTTCACAGTTCACCACAAGATTTTCTCAAGAAAGAGGGGAGAGGAGAGGAAAGGAAAAAAAGGAGGGGGAAAAAAATTTTCTTTTTTTTTAATTTTAATTTTATTTTATTTTTCTTTATTTCATTATTAATTTTTTTAAAAAAACCTCTTTTTGATTTATTATTTTTTTAACTTTTTATTCTTTTTTTTTAATAAATTTTTATTAATGATAATGGGATGACATTAATAAATCAGGGTACATATATTCAAAGAAAACATGTCTAGGTTATTTTGTCATTAAATTATGTTGCATACCCCTCGCCCAAAGTCAGATTGTCCTCTGCCTCCAACTAGTTCTCTGTGCCCCTCCCCCTCCCCCTAACTCTCTCCCTCCCTCCCTCCCATGTCCTCCCTCCCCCCACCCCTGGTAACCACCACACTCTTGTCCATGTCTCTTAGTCTCGTTTTTATGTTCCACCAATGTATGGAATCATGTAGTTCTTGTTTTTTCTGATTTACTTATTTCACTCCATATAATGTTATCAAGATCCCACCATTTTGCTGTAAATGATCTGATGTCATCATTTCTTATGGCTGAGTAGTATTCCATAGTGTATATGTGCCACATCTTCTTTATCCAGTCTTCTATTGAAGGGCTTTTTGCTTGTTTCCATGTTTTGGCCACTGTGAACAGTGCTGCAATGAACATGGGGCTACATGTGTCTTTACGTATCAATGTTTCTGAGGTTTTGGGGTATATACCCAGTAGAGGGATTGCTGGGTCATAAGGTAGTTCTATTTTCAGTTTTTTGAGGAATCACCATACTTTCCTCCATAATGGTTGTACTACTTTACAGTCCCACCAACAGTGGATGAGAGTTCCCTTTTCTCCGCAACCTCGCCAACATTTGCTATTACCCGTCTTGTTGATAATAGCTAATCTAACAGGGGTGAGGTGGTATCTCATTGTAGTTTTGATTTGCATTTCTCTAATAACTAATGAAGCTGAGCATCTTTTCATATATCTGTTGGCCATTTGTATTTCTTCCTGGGAGAAGTGTCTGTTCATGTCCTCTTTCCATTTTTTTTATTGGATTGTTTGTTAGTTTGTTGTTGAGTTTTATGAGTTCTTTGTAAATTTTGGATATTAGGCCCTTATCTGAGATGTTGTTTGAAAATATCAGTTCCCATTTAGTTGGCTGTCTGTTTATTTTGATATCAGTTTCTCTTGCTGAGCAAAAACTTTTTATTCTGATGTAGTCCCATTCATTTATCTTTGCCTTCACTTCTCTTGCCATTGGAGTCAAGTTCATAAAATGTTCTTTAAAACCCAGGTCCATGATTTTAGTACCTATGTCTTCTTCTATGTACTTAATTGTTTCAGGTCTTATATTTAGGTCTTTGATCCATTTTGAATTAATTTTGTACACGGGGACAGGCTGTAGTCGAGTTTCATTCTTTTGCATGTGGCTTTCCAGTTTTCCCAACACCATTTGTTGAAGAGGCTTTCTTTTCTCCATTGTGTGTTGTTGGCCCCTTTATCAAAGATTATTTGACCATATATATGTGGTTTTATTTCTGGGCTTTCTATTCTGTTCCATTGGTCTGAGTGTCTATTTTTCTGCCAATACCATGCTGTTTTGATTATCGTGGCCCTATAATATAGTTTAAAGTCAGGTATTGTAATGCCCCCAGCTTCATTCTTCTTCCTTAGGATTGTTTTGGCTATTCGGGGTTTTTTATAGTTCCATATAAATCTGATGATTTTTTGTTCCATTTCTTTAAAAAATCTCATAGGAATTTTGATGGGAATTGCATTAAATTTATATATTGCTTTGGGTAATATGGCCATTTTAATTATATTTATTCTTCCTATCCAAGAACAAGGAATATTTTTCCATCTCATTGTGTCTTTTTCTATTTCTCTTAATAATGCCTTGTAGTTTTCGTTATATAGGTTCTTTATATTCTTTGTTATGTTTATTCCTAGGTATTTTATTTTTTTTGTTGCAATCGTGAAGGGGATTATTTTTTTGAGTTCGTTTTCTAATATTTCATTGTTGGCATATAGAAAGGCTATGGACTTTTGTATGTTAATTTTGTATCCTGCGACCTTACTGTATTGGTTTATTGTTTCTAATAATCTTTTTGTGGAGTCCTTCAGGTTTTCGATGTATAGGATCATATCATCAGCAAAGTGATACCTTTACTTCTTCTTTTCCGATATGGATGCCTTTTATTTCTTTGTCTTGTCTGATTGCTCTGGCCAGAACTTCTAGCACCACGTTAAATAAGAGTGGAGAGAGTGGACAACCCTGTCTTGTTCCTGATTTAAGGTAGAAAGTCCTCAGTTTTATGCCGTTTAAAATGATGTTGGCTGATGGTTTATCATATATGGCCTTTATCATGTTGAGATATTTTCCTTCTATACCCATTTTGTTGAGAGTCTTAAACATAAAATTGTGTTGTATTTTATCAAAAGCCTTTTCTGCGTCTATTGATAAGATCATGTGGTTTTTGTTCTTTGGTTTGTTGATATGGTGTATTACGTTAACCGTTTTGCGTATGTTGAACCATCCTTGAGATTCTGGGATGAATCCCACTTGATCATGATGTATTATTTTTTTAATATGTTGTTGTATTCGGTTTGCCAGTATTTTTTTTAGTATTTTAGCATCTGTATTCATTGAGATATTGGTCTGTAGTTTTCTTTCTTTGTGCCATCCTTGCCAGGTTTTGGTATGAGGGTTATGTTGGCCTCATAAAATGTGTTTGGAAGTATTGCTTCTTCTTCAATTTTTTGGAAGACTTTGAGTAGAATAGGAACCAAGTCTTCTTTGAATGTTTCATAGAATTCACTAGTATAACCGTCTGGGCCTGGACTTTTATTTTTGGGGAGGTTTATAATAGTTTTTTATATTTCCTCCCTGCTGATTGGTCTGTTTAGGCTTTCCGCTTCTTCATGACTCAGTCTAGGAAGGTTGTATTGTTCTAGGAATTTATCCATTTCTTCTAGATTGTTGTATTTGGTGGCATATAATTTTTCATAGTATTCTACAATAATTCTTTGTATATCTATGATGTCTGTGGTGATCTCTCCTCTTTCATTTTGGATTTTATTTATTTGAGTCCTGTGTCTTTTTTCCTTGGTGAGTCTTGCCAAGGGTTGGTCAATTTTGTTGATCTTTTCAAAGAACCAGCTCCTTGTTTTATTGATTTTTTCTATAGTTTTTCTGTTCTCTATTTCATTTATTTCTGCTCTGATTTTTATTATCTCCTTTCTTCGGCTGGTTTTGGGTTGTCTTTGTTCTTCTTTTTCTAGTTCCTTAAGGTGTGAAATTAAGTGGTTTACTTCGGCTCTCTCTTGTTTGTTCATATAGGCCTGAAGTGATATGAACTTTCCTCTTATTACTGCTTTTGCTGCATCCCAGAGATTCTGATATGTCGTATTTTCATTTTCATTTGTCTGTATATATCTTTTGATATCTGTGCTTATTTCTTCTTTGACCCATTCATTTTTTAGAAGTATGTTGTTTAGTTTCCACATTTTTGTGGGTTTTTCCCCCTCTTTTTTGCAGTTGAATTCTAGTTTCAAGGCTTTATGATCAGAAAATATGCTTGGTACAATTTCAATTTTTCTAAATTTGCTGATATTGTCTTTGGGCCCAACACATGGTCAATTCTTGAGAATGTTCCATGTACACTAGAGAAAAATGTATACTCTGTCACTTTGGGATGAAGTGTCCTGTAAATGTGTATCATATCCAGGTGTTCTAGTATTTCGTTTAAGGCCACTATATCTTTATTGATTCTCTGTTTGGATGACCGATCTAGAGCCGTCAGCGGAGTATTGAGGTCTCCAAGTATGATTGTATTTTTGTTAGTTTTTGTTTTAAGGTCAATAAGTAGCTGTCTTATATATTTTGGTGCTCCTTGGTTTGGTGCATATATATTAAGGATTGTTATGTCTTCTTGATTCAACTTCCCCTTAATCATTATGAAATGACCATTTTTGTCTCTGAGTACTTTTTCTGTCTTGTAGTCAGCATTATTAGATATGAGTATTGCTACACCTGCTTTTTTTTGGGTGTTGTTTGCTTGGAGTATTGTTTTCCAGCCTTTCACTTTGAATTAGTTTTTATCGTTGTTGCTTAGATGTGTTTTTTGTAGGCAGCATATAGTTGGATTTTCTTTTTTAATCCATTCTGCTACTCTGTGTCTTTTTATTGGTAAGTTTAATCCATTTACATTTAGTGTAACTATTGACACTTGTGGGTTCCCTACTGCCATTTTATAAATTGCTTTCTGTTAGTTTTATATCTTGTTTTATTCTTCTCTTGTTTTTCTATCATTTGTTTTTGTTTGTTTGTGTTCCATACTTCTTTCCTCAGTTGCTACCTTTTTGAAGTCAAGTGTTTTTGTGGTGGTTTTTTCAAGGGTGGTTACCATTAAGTAATAAATAGGGTACCTACCATATTCATTGTAGTACCCTATCTTATGAGTATTTCTGCAATTCATCGTCCTTTGCTACTGTTAATCTCCATCCTCTCCCCCCTTTTTTTTCTTTGTTTTCACAGTTTAAGTTTGGTTTTATTGTGTTCTTGGTGGAGCTGTTACTTGTGGTGTTGTTTTCTTTTGTTCTTTGAATCTGGTTGGAAAACCCCATTTAGTATTTCCTGGAGTGGGGCCTTTCTGCTGATAAATTCTCTCATCTTTTCTGTATTTGTGAATGTTTTTATATCTCCTTCGTACTTGAAGGATAGCTTTGATGGGTATAGTATTCGTGGCTGAAAGTTCCTCTCTTTCAGGGCTTTAAATATTGGGGTCCACTCTCTTCTAGCTTGTAGAGTTTCTGCTGATAAATCTGATGATAATCTAATAGGCCTTCCTTTATATGTTGTACTCTTCTTTTCCCTGGCTGCCTTGAGAATTTTTTCTTTGTCATTGGTTTGTGTCATCTTTATTATGATGTGCCTTGGAGTGGGTTTGTTGGGGTTAAGAAAACTCGGTGTTCTGTTTGCTTCTTGAATTTGAGGCTTTAGTTCTTTCCACAGGCTTGGGAAGTTCTCGTCTATTATTTGTTTGAGTATATTCTCCATTCCATTTTCTTTCTCTTCTCCCTCTGATATACCTATTATTCTTATGTTATTCTTTTTGATGGAGTCAGACAATTCCTGTAAGGCTTTCTTGTTTTTTTTTATTTTTGAGTCTCTTTCTTCTTCTCTCTGTTGTGCCTTAAGTTGTTTGTCTTCTATTTCACTAATCCTATCTTCTATCTGGGCTGTTCTGTTAGCTAAGCTTGTTACCTCGTTTTTCAGCTCGTGAATTGAGTTTTTCATTTCTGTTTGATTTGTTTTTAGTTTCAATTTCCTTGGTAATATATTCTTTGTGTTCATTGAGTTGTTTTCTGATCTCCCTAAATTGCCTTTCTGTGTTTTCTTGTATATCTCTGAGTATTTTTAAGATTTCTATTTTAAATTCTCTGTCATTTAGCTCCAAAGCTTCCAATATGTTAAGTCTTTTCTCCATAGATTTTTCCACATCTATTTGTGTTACCTCTCTTTCTTTTATATTTATAATATTCGATTTCCTCTTTCTTATTGGCATCTGAGGGTGGTCTTGTTGATAGCACACTGGCGCACTCCCTCCATGGCTTGAATGAACGTCCCTGCGGTAGTTAGCTTCCTCCACACCCTCGTCTCTCAGATTCAAGTGATAACAGTCCTTTCACTTTCAGTTTGTGTGGAACTCCGGAATGCTGCCAGGATAAATTTTTCTGTTTCTAGTTGATGAATTTGTTGTGATTTTGGGGAGATCTGTCGGACGCGCTGCTCACGGCGCCATTTCCGTGACATCACTCATATTTTTATTCTTTATTAAATCTCATTAACACTATCAACAAAACCACCCTCAGATGCCATTAAGGAAGAGAAAATCGAATATCATGGATACAAAAGAAAGAGAGGTAACACAGCTAGATGAGGAAAAATCTATGGAGAAAAAATTTAATATATTGGAAACCTTGGAGCTAAATGACAGAGAATTTAAGATACAAATCCTAAACATCCTCCAAGATATACAAGAAAACAAGGAAAGGCAATTTAGGGAGCTCAGAAAACAACTGAACACAAGTAATGAACACAAAGAATATATTTCCAAGGAAATTGAAACTATAAAAATAAATCAAACAGAGATGAAAAACTCAATTCATGAGCTGAAAAACGAGGTAACAAGCTTAGCTAATAGAACAGGCCAGATAGAAGAGAGAATTAGTGAAATAGAAGACAAGCAACTTGAGGCACAACAGAGAGAAGAAGAAAGAGACTCAAAAATTAAAAAAAATGAGATAGCCCTACAAGAATTATCTGACTCCATCAAAAAGAATAACTTAAGAATAATAGGTATATCAGAAGGAGAAGAGAGAGAAAATGGATGGAGAACATACTCAAACAAATAATAGATGAGAACTTCCCAAGCCTGTGGAAAGAACTAAAGCCTCAAATTCAAGAAGCAAACAGAACTCCGAGTTTTCTTAACCCCAACAAACGTACTCCAAGGCATATCATAATGAAATTGGCACAAAACAACGGCAAAGAAAAAATTCTCAAGGCAGCCAGGGAAAAGAAGAATACAACATATAAAGGAAGGCCCATTAAATTATCATCAGATTTCTCAGCAGAAACTCTACAAGCTAAAAGAGAGTGGACCCCAATATTTAAAGTCCTGAAAGAGGGGAACTTTCAGCCACGAATACTATACCCATCAAAGCTATCCTTTAAATATAAAGGAGAAATAAAAACATTCACAGATACAGAAAAGATGAGGGAATTTATCATCAGAAAACCCCCACTCCAGGAATTAGTAAAGGGAGTTCTCCCAGATACAAAGAACAACAACAACAACAACAAAAAACAAAAAAAACAAAGCCACAAGTAAAAGCTCCAAGAAGAATACAATAAAAGCAAATTTGAACTGTGACAACAACAAAAAGAAAGAAGGGGAGAGGATGGAGATTAACAGTAGCAAAGGACGATGGAGTGCAAAAGCACTCACAAAATAGTGCACAACAATGAACAGGGTAGGAACCATTTTCATTATTTAATGGTAACCACCATTGAAAAAACCACCACAGAAGCACATGAGATAAAAAAGATAGCAACAGAGGAAAGATGTATGGAATACAACCAAATAAAAACAAAAGATCAAAAAACGAAACAGAAGGATCAAACAAGACACAAAACTAACAGAAAGCAATGTATAAAATGGCAATAGGGAACTCACAAGTGTCAATAATTACACTAAATGTAAACAAATTAAACTCACCAATAAAAAGGCACAGAGTAGCAGAATGGATTATAAAAGAAAATCCAACTGTATGCTGCCTACAGGAAATTCATCTAAGTAACAAGTATAAAAACAAATTCAAAATGAAAGGCTGGAAAACAATACTCCAAGTAAATAATAACCAAAAAAAAAGCAGGTGTAGCAATACTCATACTGATAATGCTGACTACAAGAAAGCAAAAGTACTCAGAGACAAAAATGGCCATTTCATAATGGCTAAGGGGACACTGAATCAAGAAGACATAATAATTCTTAATATATATGCACCAAACCAAGGAGCACCAAAATATATAAGACAGCTACTTATCGACTTTAAAACAAAAACTGACAAAAATACAATCATACTTGGAGACCTCAATACACCACTGAAAGCTCTAGATCGGTCATCGAAATAGAGAATCAACAAAAATATAGTGCCCTTAAACAAAACACTAGAGCACTTGGATATGATGGACATCTACAGGACATTTCATCCCAAAGTGACTGAGTATACATTTTTCTCCAGTGTACATGGATCATTCTCAAGAATTGACCATATGTTGGGCCACAAAAACAACATCAGCAAATTCAGAAAAATCGAAATTGTACCAAGCATATTTTCTGATCATAAAGCCTTGAAACTAGAATTCAACAGCAAAAAAAGAGGAAAAAAATCCCACAAAAATGTAGAAACTAAACAACATACTTTTAAAAAATGAATGGGTCAAAAAAGAAATAAGTGCAGAGATCAAAAGATATATACAGACTAATGAAAATGACAATACGACATATCAGAATCTATGGGATGCAGCAAAAGCAGTGATAAGAGGGAAGTTCATATCACTTCAGGCATATATGAACAAACAAGAGAGAGCCCAAGTGAACCACTTAACTTCCCACCTTAAGGAACTAGAAAAAGAAGAACAAGGACAACCCAAAACCAGCCGAAGAAAGGAGATAATAAAAATCAGAGCAGAAATAAATGAAATAAAGAACAGAAAAACTATAGAAAAAATTAATAGAACAAGGAGCTAGTTCTTTGCAAACATCGACAAAATTGACAAACCCTTGGCCAGACTTACCAAGGAAAGAGAGAAAGAACTCATATAAACAAAATCCAAAATGAAAGCGGAGAAATCACCACAGACACCGTAGATATACAAAGAATTATTGTAAAATACTATGAAAAACTTTATGCCACTAAATTCAACAACCTAGAAGAAATGGATAAATTCCTAGAACCATACAACGTTCCTAGACTGAGTGAAGAAGAAGCAGAAAGCCTTAACAGTAGAGAAGAAATAGAAAAAACTATTAAAAACCTCCCTGAAAGTCCAGGCCCAGACAGCTATACCAGTGAATTCTATCAAACATTCAAAGAAGACTTGGTTCCTATTCTACTCAAAGTCTTCCAAAAAATTGAAGAAGAAGCAATACTTCCAAACACATTTTATGAGGCCAACATAACCCTCATACCAAAACCAGGCAAGGATGGCACAAAAAAGAAAACTACAGACCAATATCTCTAATAAATACAGATGCTAAAATACTAAACAAAATACTAGCAAATCAAATACAACAACATATTAAAAAAATAATACATCATGATCAAGTGGGATTCATCCCAGAATCTCAAGGATGGTTCAACATACGTAAAATGGTTAACGTAATACACCATATCAACAAAACAAAGAACAAAAACCACATGATCTTATCAATAGACACAGAAAAGGCTTTCGCTAAAATACAACACAATTTTATGTTTAAGACTCTCAACAAAATGGTTATAGAAGAAAAATATCTCAACATGATAAAGGCCATATATGATAAACCATCAGCTAACATCATATTAAATGGCACTAAACTGAAGGCTTTCCCCCTTAAATCAGGAACAAGACAGGGTTGTCCACTCTCTCCACTCTTATTTAATGTGGTACTAGAGGTTCTAGCCAGAGCAATCAGACAAGACAAAGAAATAAAAGGCATCCATATCAGAAAAGAAGAAGTAAAGGTATCACTTTTTGCAGGTGATATAATCCTATACATCGAAAACCCCAAAGACTCCACAAAAAGACTACTAGGAACAATAAGCCAATACAGTTAGGTCGCAGGATAAAAAATTAACATACAGAAGTTAATAGCCTTTCTATATGCCAACAATGAAACATTTGAGAACGAACTCAAAAGAATAATCCCCTTCACGATTGCAACAAAAAAAATAAAATACTTAGGAATAAACATAACAAAGAATGTAAAGGACTTATATAATGAAAACTATAAACCATATACCTTGTTCTTGGTTAGGAAGAATAAATATAATCAAGATGGCCATATTACCCAAAGCAATATACAAATTCAATGCAATTCCCATCAAAATTCCAATGACATTTTTTAAAGAAATAGAGCAAAAAATCATCAGATTTATATGGAACTATAAAAAACCCCAAATAGCCAAAGCCATCCTAAAGAACAAGAATGAAGCTGGGGGCATTACAATACCTGACTTCAAACTATATTATAGGGCCATGACAATCATACCAGCATGGTATTGGCAAAAAATAGACACTCAGACCAATGGAACAGAATAGAAAACCCAGAAATAAAACCACATATATATAGTCAAATAATTTTTGATAAAGGGGTCAACAACACACAATGGAGAAAAGAAAGCCTCTTCAATAAATGGTGCTGGGAAAACTGGAAAGCCACATGCAAAAGAATGAAACTGGACTATAGTCTGTCCCCCTGTACTAAAATTAACTCAAAATGGATCAAAGGTCTAAACAGAAGACCTGAATCAATTAAGTACATAGAAGACATAGGTACTAAACTCATGGACCTGGGTTTTAAAGAGCATTTTATGAATTTGACTCCAAAGGCAAGAGAAGTGAAGTCAAAAATTAATGAATGGGACTACATGAGACTAAGAAGTTTTTGCTCATCAAGAGAAACTGACAACAAAATAAACAGACAGCCAACTAAATGGAAAATTATATTTTCAAACAACAGCTCAGACAAGGGCCTAATATCCAAAATATACAAAGAACTCATAAAACTCAACAACAAACAAACAATCCAATAAAAAAATGGGAAGAGGACATGAACAGACATTTCTCCCAGGAAGAAATACAAATGGCCAACAGATATATGAAAAGATGCTCATCTTCTTTAGTTATTAGAGAAATGCAAATCAATACTGCAATGAGATACCACCTCACACACCCCAAAAACTCAGAAACATTGATACGTAAAGACACATGCAGCCCCATGTTCATTGCAGCATTGTTCACAGTGGCCAGGACATGGAAACAACCAAAAAGCCCGTCAATAGATGACTGGATAAAGAAGATGTGGCACATATACACTATGGAATACTACTCAGCCATAAGAAATGATGACATCGGATCATTACAGCAAAATGGTGGGATCTTGATAACATGATACGAAGTGAAATAAGTAAATCAGAAAAACCAGGAACTGCATTATTCCATACGTAGGTGGGACATAAAAGTGAAACTAAGAGACATTGATAAGAGTGTGGTGGTTACGGGGGGAGGGGGGAGAGGAAGAGGGAAAGGGGGAGGGGGAGGGCCACAAAGAAAACTAGATAGAAGGTGACAGAGGACAATCTGACTTTGGGTGATGGGTATGCAACATAAGTGAACGACAAGATAACCTGGACTTGTTATCTTTGAATATATGTATCCTGATTTATTGATGTTGCCCCATTAAAAATAAAATTATTAAAAAAAAAGATGTGATGGTAACAGGGAGTGGGGTGGAGGAGTGGGTAGGGGGCGAGGAAGGAAAGGGAGGGTGTAGGGAGAGGGGAGGGGCACGAAGAAAACCAGATAGAAGGTGACAGAGGACAATTTGACTTTGGGTGAGGGGTATGCAGCATAATCAAAGGTCAAAATAATCTGGAGATGTTTTCTCGGAACATATGTACCCTGATTTATCAATGTCACTGCATTAAAATTAATAAAAATAAGATTTAAAAAAAGAAAAAAGAAAGGAACAAGTAAACTTAAATCAACAAACTGATCAGTATTTTAATGGGAACTATGCTCCTCTCACTGACCACCAATAAAAGAGGTGCCCCTTCCGCAAGTGTGGCAGGGCAGGATAAATGGCCTCAGGGGGCCGCATGCGGCCCGTGGGCCATATTTGGGGACCTCTGTGTTAGAGGATAACTAAGTGAAGTAGTTGATAACTTTAGAAGAGATGATCAGGAAAACTCTCTGATAATAAGACATTTGATTAAAGACCTGCAAGATAAAAAGGGGGCAACCTGTGGTCTTCTGAGGAGACTGGAGTAATTTAGGAAATGTTATGTTCAAAAGTCTGAAAGCAGGACCTACGGTAGCATGGTCAAACAAACAAACAAATAAAAAACCAAAGCTGACCAGAAAGGTTGAAATGCTTGAAGCATCATTAATAAAGAGAGAAATAACAGACAATGAGATTGGTGAGGTTACCAAGGGGCAGGCCCCATAAATACTGGTAGAACATGAAAAGGACTTTGGACTTTTCTCTACAAACAATTGGAAAAGATTGGAGTCTTATTTATGCAATAAATGAATAATCACATATAAGATGTTGGATGCTTACAGTTTAGACAGTTTTCTAATATTTAACATGGATTAACTTATTTAATATTTACAGCAACCCGTTGAGGAAACTGGTCCATAGGTATATTAAATAATTTCCACAAAGGTATACAGCTAGTAAGTAAGAGTGCCAGGATTCGCAGCTGGGAAGTCTGGCTTCATAGCTCTTGCTGACTCCCTTAAACTTATAGCTTCCTTTTTATGACTGTGTGAATGTAACAGGCTAAGGAAGTTAGAGGACATAATTTGTTTCTTCTCAAAGGTAAGTGCAGCCTTATATCCCTTGTGATTTCATTCAGTCTTACAATAACTTATTGGTGTTATACTCAGCACATAGTACTGGTTGACTTTCTGGGGTACAGAAATGAAAAAGATAATGGGTTTTTTTCCTCCAGGAACTCACAATTAAGCAAAAGAGACAAATAAGTGCATAAATGTCTGTAATGCAAGCAAGTCTTTCTGGTACTTAGTACGAATGCTCACAAATATACAGTTATCCTCTCTTTTGTGGACCCATTTACATTAAATCAGACTCTTAATTAATTTTGTCCATGGGTTTTAAGCATGTCCCTCGCGGTTGAGGACAGAAAGTCCTGCAGCAGCTCTCTAGCTGCCTCTCCCCTCTGGCGGTGGCTGAGGAAGAGGAATGTTGCCATGGTGGAGACACAATCTGAAGGCAGCAGGTGACTAATGAAGTCATTCCATGGAGATCAGCTATCCTGAGAAGTTGCTAGATTCACATCAGGGTTGCTGTTGTTTTTTTTTAAGCAAGAAATAAATTTTGGGGGATAATTCTTGAGATTTGGGGCTTTATTTTGGGGCTCTATTTGTTACCACAGCAAGGCATAGACCATCTTGTATTTTCTGCTTTAAACAAAGTAGATGTGAACTATTCTGAGGCACAAGAAAAAAAACTCAATTAATTCTTACTGGTAAATTCAAGATGTTTCCACAAAAGAAGTAAGCTATTAATTGTGTATAAAAGATGAAGACTTCAATAGTCAGAAAGATTAGGGGATAGAATGGTATAGGGATCAGGAAAGATATCACAAAGAAATAAATTGAATAGCTTGACCAGGTGGTGGCGCAGTGAATAGAGCGTCGGACTAGGATGCGGAAGGACCCAGGTTCGAGACCCCGAGGTTGCCAGCTTGAGCACAGGCTCATCTGGTTTGAGCAAAGCTCACCAGCTTGGACCCAAGGTCGCTGGCTCGAACAGGGGGTTACTCGGTCTGCTGAAGGCCCACGGTCAAGGCACATATGAGAAAGCAATCAATGAACAACTAAGGAGTCCCAACGAAAAACTGATGATTGATGCTTCTCATCTCTCTCCGTTCCTGTCTGTCTGTCCCTATCTATCCCTCTCTCTGACTCTGTCTCTGTATCTGTAAAAAAAAAAAAGAAGAAGAAATAAATTGAATAATAGTATTTTATAAAAGTAAAATTACATTTGAAAGGCAGAAAAATCTATGTTTCTAAAATATCTGGTAGCTACCAGTAAAATAGTAAGCAGCTACAAGGTAACGATAGAGAGATGTGAGTAAAAAAACAAAAACAAATTAGAGATGACCTATTTAGGGTTTTGATAAACCCAAGATCCTTGAACTTGATTTTGTATAATCTGAGAGAGCTATTAAAAGATTTTAATGGAGGAAACATTTGCTGTCAACTAAAATAAAAGACATGTATTGAATAGACTAGACTACAGTAATTATGATATAATTCCTGCCCTGTGTTTGTTGCAAACTATAATCACATTTATTTCATTGTTTTGAAATTATTTGTTTAGGTGACATTAAATATAAACTCCATAAGAGCAAATACTTTTAGAGATATGGAGGCAACTTCAAATGGCTTTATATTTGCTCTCAAGTCTTCACTGCTCTAAGTAGCTAAGACTTGAGGTAGATGGTAAGAAGGAAGAGGAAGAGGGAAAAGACTCAGCTGAGTATAAGTTGGACTTTGTGATTGCAGCCTGTACCTAGGAAGAGAACTCAGGCAGCAGTGTAGCCAAGTGTTCTAGTTATTGTCCAAGAAAGAAAATAGTGGCTTAACTGGAACACTAGTAATGTGGAGATAGACTGATTAGGTCAAGAGACCATAAGTAGGTCCAGGTGTCTAGGTTAGGCAACTCAATTAATGTTGCATATAATTAGTTGTTATTAGTGAGAAAGAAGAAATAGCATGTTTGAAGAATCATAAAGGAGCACCTGGCCAGCTTCAGCCTAGGTTGTAGGATGTCTGGTGGAGCCACTGAACTTAAATGAGAAAACAGCCTTGCTTCCGACAATAATGCTTATGTTTGCATTAAATCCTCTTCTGAGACATGAAAGATCATTTTTGTTTTTTGTTTTTTTGACAAAGATTGAAGAGAGAGTCAGAGAGAGGAACAGATAGGGACAGACAGACAGGAAGGGAGAGAGATGAGAAGCATCAATTCTTCCTTGCAGCTCCTTAGTTGTTAATTGATTGCTTTCTCAGATGTGCCTTGACTAGGGGACTACAGCAGAGCAAGTGACCCTTGCTCAAGCCAGAGACCTTGGGCTCAAGCCAGTTACCTTGGGCTTCAAGCCAGTGACCTTTGGGCTCAAACCAGTGACTATGGGGTCATGTCTATAATTCCATGCGGAAGCCAGTGACCCTATGCTCAAGCTGGTGAGCCCATGCTCAAGCCAGCCAACTCAGGATTTTGAACCTTGGTCTTATGCGTCCCAGTTCAATGCTCCATCCACTGCTCCACTGCCTGGTCAGTCTAGACATAAAAGATCTTAAAACAAAAATAAAATATCTGAAAAGTAGTACTGCTGTTCTTGAGACTAGGATGAGAAAAATAAAAGTAAGGAATAAAAAGCTATTTATTTTATAATATTTGCAAATGCTCATGGGTATAAATCTCATTATTATGAAATAAATACTATAACACTAGTTTCTCAAGTGTGCACAGTTATTGATTAATGAATAAAATACAAATCAGTAAAACTAATAATGGATACTTATTATTTGTCATCATTGTAATTCCTTAATCACCTGATAATAGAAGTACAACTATTATCATGATCAAGGTCTATAAAGTTTTTTATCTTAAAACAGAACCCTATCCATAGAAAAGTTGAGAACCTCTGCTCTTGCTTCCTGGAGCAATACTTATATCTTTGGTGTGTACAGATATATGTCTGGAGGAAGCTGAAATTAATAGAATAGAAACTCATTCTTTTTCATTGAATCTAATGCAAAAACATCAGAGGTGGAGATGATCTTGCTTTGACGTAATCCATAATATAAAATTGATATATCTAGACAGGGAAATTGCTATCAGGAGTTCAGAGGAAGTTCCCAGATCATCAGGACTTGGTCATAGATTCTAGTAAGTTTTAAGGATTCCAGGGCTGTGTGTGTATATGTGCATGTGTGTGCACATTGGGAGGATGGTAGCGATGGCATGATGATGGTGGTGGTTGGAGGACGAGGAGGGATGTACAAAGGCTATAATAGCTTTCTCAGCATATGCTTCTTGGGGAAATCAGGAAGTTTGTCAGCAGTTTACATTATTTTCAAATAAGTTCTTTATTTGCAACCTGTGGATTCTGTGCTTCATTGTTCAACCTAAGTACCACATGGTAATGCCTTTTATTGTTATTTCACTGAAAAGTCAAGAAGGATTTATGTAAATGTTTTTCTAATAAATTGTATGGGAAATCTGTAACTGCTCAGTGGAAAAATCTAAAATAAGCAATTAGCAAAGGCACTGTTTGTTAAAAACGATATTTCCCTGGAAGTCAGCTGTTATTATCAGCACAAAAGTTTTCTTACTACTTGTGCCCCTCACTCTTGACCTAGAAATCAGTTAACACCAAGTAGCTGCTCATTTCATTTTGCAAAGCTTTCTTTGTTAACATCTCCAGATATTGTATAAGGCTTTCCATTGGCATCAAAATTTAATTAAGTATGGTTTGAATTTGTTGCTTTGAATTTCAATTGCCTTTAGGAAAAAAAATAAGAAAGTATATTACTCACCATTTCACATCTGTTGCAGTTTAAAAGACTCAGTTGCCAAGAATTTTATGAAGCATCATTTAGTAATGATTCAGGAAATGATTAGTCAATGCATCTTATGCTCAAAGTAGAGGATACCCTCTATTGTCCATCTTGCTATAATGTTTCCTCAAAACAGAATCAAGCTGTGAATTTGCAATTTCTTCTCAAATGGACACTGATAACTAATAAAGGCACATAAGAGAATCTTCAACATTCTAATAAAATGTTAACGTATAGAAATAGAGTGGTCTTAAAAAATAGACCCTGATGATAATAATTTTTAAAAACTTGGCTTTATTTTCATCTTCCACCAAATAAGTGGAGTTTCAAAAGCCACCTGATATCTCTGTGAAACATTTTCCTCTCTGGAAAGAAAGGATGTTAATAATTGCACAATGTGCATTTGCGAAGCTTTTATTTTTTGTGGTTATTTATATTTGACATGCAAATGAAGTTTCCACTGTTTCTTTTTTGTTTTCAATTTTAAGATGCAATTTTTATTTACATTTCACTACCATAAGGCTAACTGATGACTACATCTTATATTTTTAGGTCTTTGGCTGAAAACTGATACCTGAAAATATTAGCTTCTTTAAAATTTCTCCTTGTCTGAGTCCTAAAGTCTTATTACTTCTCTTAAACATCTTTTACTCCTTCTCTGAATTTTGCAGTGGATCTTCTTTATTATTACTTAGCCATGTCTGGATTCTTGATGATTTCTAATGGTTTGTACCTTAGACCTCTACTATTTTTGTTAACACACAACTCATTAAGTTTTATTGTTCCAATTACTACATCATAAGAATGACCCTCAGTTATTTATTCTAGTTTTATGAAACCTTCAGTGTCATATTTTCAGATAGTTACTATGCTGTTCCACTTGTGTGGCACACAGCATGTCTAGGCCAAACTCATGACCTTTATCTCAAATGTACCTCAGGTTTGATCCCTTTTGGCAAGACTTCAAATGGTTTTCTGTTTTTTCATTGGGAGACATATAATATTTGTTTTGTTCATTACAACTGGGTAGATCATTGTTTTAGATCTTTTCAGTGAGTGGACAGAGTTAATGTAACATTGTTAATTGACAGGGCTAATACATTTTATGTAAGTGTATATTAATGATAAAATATCTCAAGAGCACATTCTGATACTTCCTATAAAATTTTTATAATACAAGTTGTTTTTTTTTACTTAATTTATTTTACACTTCATCTGTATCTCCTTTTACATTGGGGACCCTAATTCTCAAGGACACAATGTATCATAGAATGAAAATATTCCATAATTTCTCATTTGCTTTATTCCCTGTCATATGCATAATTGTCTCAGGATAATAATTCTAATACCATCACCAGCAATATTACTTATAAGAGTAATTTTTTTATTTGTTCTTCCCCTACTCCTTTTTTTTAAAAAATACTTTATGATTTTACAGAGATAAGAGAGAAATGGGAGCATGAAATGGGAAGTAACAACTCATAGTTGCTTCATGTTAGTTGTTCATTGCTTGCTTGCTGTATGTGCCTTGACCAGGGAAGCCCAGGTTTTCAAACTGGCAACCTTGGCATTCCAGGCCACTACAGGCCAGGTTACCCTACTCCTTTTTTTTTAGAAAACAATTGTACTTATATAAATTGTTAGAGCATATAGTGTTGTATACTAAAATCTCTCTTTTAAAGTTCTCATTTAGTATTAGTTCCACAAGTAATTATGTATTGAATCTCCACCACTAGTCCTACCAGGATTACATATATTTAAAATTTGTTTAGCTATATATTCTATATGCTCTACTTGTCAACATGCACATGGAATAATGAAGAAAAGTGGAAACCAGCTTTGCTGGTCAGTTGTGCTTATTCTCCTAGGGTAAGCACTGTGACAGACTGTCTTGTAGTAAAATGGATCAGATCCAAAAAAAGTCCTTTCTCTATTTCTACAAATGTGTCTCATTTCCTAGGGAAAATATTGAGGTACATTAATCATAAATATATCCGTTTGTCTACAGGATTAACCCTTAAATTATTTTTTACTTAATTATTCCTGCTTTATCTTTATGGGACATTAAAACATTTTTAAGAGCTACTTTAGGCACTTGTGAAGAAAACATACAACCGGGAGGTTACAACATTAACATAAGTATAAACCTATTAATTTTTCAAATCACTTAACAGCATTAGCCAATTCTTATATTTTATCCAAAGTGAACATGCATATAAATGTATGTGAAAGTTAATGGTTTATGCAGAGATATACATTCATCTTTCTTTACATAAGAATATTTTTAATTATTGGAATACACTTCTGTGTGTTCATGTACTATTTGAAAGATCATTGGTGAATAAGGTACAAGGCAACAAATACTGTTCCAGAGTAAATATTCTATTAATTTATCAACTTATTTGTACTATATAAATACCCAGACTACTTCAATGAGGTCAAAATTTTCTGCTTAAAAGCTTATTGAGAATAGAGTTTGCTAATTCCTCTTCACCTAAAACACTGATAAAAAAAAAAATCTACTTTGAAAATACAACATATTTTCAGCAATTCACTTGTCAGATTTAGTTCCAAATGATGTTTTAAAAAGCATAGTTATATAGTTTAACTACACTGCTCACAAAAATGAGAGGATCAGAAGATGCACATATACTCCATCCAGTACTCTCAGCCTTTCGTATAGTACATTTTCATCAATGAAAGAAAAGCTGGTTTTGTACCTCATTTGCATAATTGAACAACTTTCTTTGACTTGTCGTTTGCTTTTCTGATGTTCTTTTTTTAAAAAAAAAAATCAAATGCTTCTTTTCTTATCACTTCATATTCATTTTGAAATCCCTCTAACTTTTGTGAGCAGTATACAAAGTCTTTAAAATATGTAGGAATGAGCTTCAATTAATCAGCAGTTACATATAAAAAGAAATTTGCGTTAGAGACCATTGACTATGAAAATGTTCCTTTCTCCCATCTTCTCTCTCTAAAAACCAATAAAAAATAAAAAAAGTTTTAAAAAGAGCCATCATAAACATTTTAAGAGTTTGCGCAAAAATCAGCTCAAAAGAACAGTACCATACCCCAAGTGGTTAGGAGTACTTCACCAGGAGCTAAGGAAAGACGATTTATAGAGAAAGGTAGAAGCAGAGCAAAACATTGACTTGATTGGCCATTGCTTAAGTGGCCACATTATTTGGTAAAGCCTTAGTTAGCTCTTTGTGAGTGGTTGTCCTTGGGTCTTGATTTCTTAACTTTCAGGTATTTATAGGCTTAGATTTTGGTTTATTTACATAGGCTGCTAATGTATTAGATCCACCTCAGTCTACTGCCTCCTGATTTAATTAATTAACAAACCTTAGAGGAATGCTCCAATGATTTACATTTAAGTGTTGAATGTAGATACTTAGTGCCAAAACACTTTTTTTTTTGTTGTTGTTCACAGAAATTCTATAACCAATAAGCAGGAAAATGAAGGAATATTTCTGTTTTCTCTTTGGTTATCTTTTTCTGATATACTATGATTCACCCACACTTTCTGAACTTTTTGATTAAAAATTGTTTTTAAAAAAGAGAAAATACCCCATTACTGTTGTATAATAATGAGTGGCTATTCTTTGGTATATAAATCATTCAAAAGGCATTATTTCTTAGTCTCCACAGTACAGGCACTGTTCTCAGAGTCTCCTAGTATGCATGTTGTAGAACAACTGGACCCAGGAGCAGTGGTGACTACCCGAGTCATTCTATTCAGGTACCTCGTTATCATCTTAGAAAGCCTTGCAAAAATGTTTTTTGAATTTGTTTTTAAAACATTACAATGTACAAAAATGAATACATGAAAATTAAAATAATCATAAGCATAAAAATTTAGGATATGAGTGTTCCAATCAAACAGATTTGAGTTCCAATAATGTAAAAAGCAGGTGTTTAATAACACTTATAGAATAAATAAAAGAATCAGTCATTTATTAAATCCTAGTTCTATTCCTTATAGACTATGTAACATTAGGCATGTAATTTGGAAAACTGAAACACAGAAACGTTGTTTATAAGATAGGGAATAGTTCCCAGAATTGAACAGAAGTAGCATGTTGCAAGCACACATCTGAAAAAGTATCTTCATTAAGTCCTTCTTTGTCTTTTATCTTTCTTGAAGATATTTAGGCTGTTTTTAGCAATACATATGTTGTCAAGAATGCTGTCAAGCCCTATACATGATTTTAAATAAGGATATTTATTTATGTATTACCCTTTATTTATGTATAGAATTGGGCTTTCAACCAGACATAGGGACTGATTATCTGAGGCTTAATCTGGAATTACTGTAGCTTGAAGTTTATCAGCCCATAAAGTTGATTGGAAAAATTTTGGACATTAACTTGATATCCAGAGAAGCATTTTTTGAACATCTTGAATGAAATAGAACTTGGAACATTTCAAGGGAGCTCATCAAAAAATTCACAGGAGTACAAAGAATTCTTTTCATAGCTAGGTCTTCTCATATGAATTTAACATATTACTGGGTCAGTTTAAGTAATCTCTTTCTGGGTTTTAGCATTTTTACTTCTTGTGTTGGATGAAATCAGATCAGTATAGGAGATTAGTGATGTTAGGTGAATATATTAATAACACACATTCTATTGCTGCTTATTTTCTTTCTCAGCATATTGACTTCCCATCTTTATTTCTCTGTTTTCAATAATATCACTTTGGGTCAAACAGTTCTCAATTCCTTCCATTTTTTTCTCCTGGTACCTGAGGCAGACTAAGGTTGTTTGAGGCCCTGGGTGCAGAAAAAAATACTGGGCCCCTTAAAAAAAGAGACAGACAAGGAAAATAAAAATACATGTTAACCATATTTTTAAATAAATAAAAAAATGTAATGTATTATTATTGTTAAAATTGCACATATGAAACCAAACTTGGTGTCATTAGAAAAAAAGTGTCAAGTTGGGGTTTTGTGGGGCCCTTCAGAAGTCAGGGCCCAGGGTGTGCCCTGGTGTGCCCGCCGTTAAATCTGCTTCTGCCTGGCACATAGTAAAGTACAAAAAATATTAATTATTTTTATACCAAATTTAATGTCCTTTTCTTGTCTTCTTTTTTTTTTTAACTTAAACTTTCTATAGATATTACATCTATAGTAGTTCTTTTCCTTCTTTAAACTTGGCTTCCAAAGTACAACTGTATCAAAGTGTTCCTCTTACACCTCCAGAAACCCTTGCTGTTTCACTCTTCATTATCCAGCGCCTTCATGTTAGGCTTTCTTGCAACATTCTGTGGCTACCCACCCTGATGGACATGTGATGTGCCATGAAGAGCACCTTTAACTGAAGAAGCAATTATGATTCCTGCTGCTGGATGAATTGCCTGAAGAAAGGTGGCAACTGTCAACACCTTTAAAGAGGCATTGCATTTGAAAAGAATTATCTGGCCAAAGATCATGCCTCCTTCCAAAGCTTCTTCCACGGCTGACTAGTACAGAGGTTATAAGGCCCAGCCTCTGCTCCCACATGGGGGTGCTCTAAAGGTATATCATGGAGGATTAGATGAAGCTTCTTGTGAGACTGTATCCCATCCTGACTTCTCCCTTTTTCCAATCTGTTGATCTTAAACACTTTCCCTAATAAATGTTGTGCTTACTTATCTCCATCTTAGAGCTTGTTTCCTTGGCAACCCAACCTGTGACAGTCAAATATTTTTTTCTCATGCTATAATCCTTTCTGATGTAATCTCAAGCTCTCTGCAACTCAGCTAACATCAGATGATGGTGCCTAACACTTTCTCTTGCCCTGAGTAACTTTCAGATACTGATTTCACACCTAGTATGGTTCATCTTTATAAAGTTATCAACTCAAACTCAATATGTTGTTAAATATCGTCCATCTCTCACCCTCTTACCTTTCCCCATAACCATCTTCTCATTTTAGCTCCACATCTCAGTTAATAGCAAAACAATCTACCTACCTAGCTCATCTTGAAGCCTTGGAGTCATTGCCTTATCCTAGCACTCCTTCCTCTCTTGCATCAAATTCTTCCTAAAGCACACCCATTTTATATGAGTAATGACTCTTACATTTATATTCATGCCACTCCATTATATTTATTTTTAAAATTCCTTCACAGATATTTATTGAGCGTTTACTATGTCTCAGATTCTGTGTGAGGCATTTATTGTTCCTAACCTGGAAAATTGTGCTATCATTCTACTCGGTTCTCCTTTTATTCTCTTTCCATTTCAACTTATCATTCTTCCTACCGGAAACATACCTATTACCATGGAATAGTTATGTTCAAAACCCTTAAATGGTTTCTCTTCTTTCAAAGAGTTTTACACATATTCTTCAGCTTCCCATCTCAGCTATTCTATATTTACTCCTAAAAACATTTCTAAAACACTTCTCCTATCACTCCCTATACTCTTCTCTTCAATCATGGTGGATGGCATATGGTTTCTCAATCATGTCATACCTACATTGTCAGATCTCTATGTCATATATGTTTGCATATTCTGCCTAAATCACTGCTCTTTTGTCATTGTTGTATGAGGTTTTGAACTTATCTTTCAAATCTCAGCTAAAATTTTGCTTCTCTGGGCAGCCCTTCCTGAACATTGAGGCAAAATTTATTCCTTTTTTTGGTATTCTATTATTGGTCTTGCTCATTAAATTCTGAGACCCTCTGTATCAGGAGCCACATCTCTTTTATGGTATTATATTAATATCCAATATTTTAAAAGCTATAGTCTGTGCAAGCAAATGAGGTTGTTAATTATGACAATACATAACAACTGAAACAACATATTTTTTTCAGTTACTGATTTGAATGAATGTACCTTTATATTCGGCACAATGCCACACACATAGTACTTGGTTCCAGAGTAGTTGAATTGAATTTCTAACTAAAAAAAAAAAAAAAATTATGAATAGCTGCATTTCCCTACATGTAACTCACTGTAAGGTATTTTTCCCCGCCGAGAAGGAAGGAACGGGGCTCGGAGCCGCAAAGTGTGAAATAATAAACGGCTTTATTGAGTACAGAGCGCATACTCTGCCCAGCAAGGTTCCCTGGCCCCGAGGAAAGAAACATGGAGGCTAGGGAAGTTGCAAAGATTAAACCGCATGGCAGATATTTAAAGGGTCCCTCTAGGGAAGTGAAGCTACTATGACGTGGTAAAATTTTACTGGCTGGCAGACGATCGCTTCTTTCCAAATGGTTCCTGGGAAGCTTCCTTTGGCGGGCTTGATTGTGGGCGGTCCTAGCCAAAGTGGGCGGGTCTGAGTTCCCCACGCGACCATCCTCCATTATCCACCGACCTTACACTCACCAATAAAATATGGTTGTATATTATAGGCATTATTAAAGTTTTACACATACACTGATGGGGAAAGGAATGTGCATACATATATACCTAGTACTATTATGACTTAAGTGAGACTTTAAGGTTCATGAGGACAGTGACATGTTTTTGCATCACAGCTGCATCCCTAGCGTTAATTAAAATGCTTGAAATAGAATAAGAAATGATATGTTGTTGAATGAAAAAAAATAATTTAAATCTCATTCTAAGTTCTAAATTCCTTTTTCAGTACAACTCAGAAAAAAATAATACTTTATCCTAAATCCTTAATTGACATTTCTTTTGGTTACAGCTAGGTAAAATGCTGAGTTTTTGGAGTATTGTTGCAATTTAAATGACATATAGGGTTAATCTCATTTGTGTATAATCTTGCAATCCAAGGGTGCATTGAGTCTAAAGCACTGCATAAGCACCTGGTACCTCTGGCACTGGGTACTTCTTTCTTATTGCTCTAATGTAGCAGTTTTCAAGCCATTTGAGCTCAACAGTGCCATCAAATGTCTCAACTATACTTTATTGTTCTGCCTTGATCTAAAGAAACACTATCAAAACACATAAATGGGACTACATCAAACTAAAAAGATTCTACACAGCAAGGAAAATCAACAACAAAATAAAAAGCAACCTATTGAAAGGGGGAATATATTTGGAAATTATATATCTGATAAGGAGTTAAAGTAAAAAATCCACAAAGAACTTATATAAACTCAAAAGCAAAACAGCCAAAAATCTAATTAAAATATGGGTAGAAGATCAGAATAGACATTTTTTTCCCAAAGAAGATATATAGATAGCCAATAGGTTCATAAAAAAATAATTGACATCACTAATAACACTGAGAAACAAAATTTTTGTTGCATCCACAAAAATACTTGTTCTTACCTAAATCGAGTATGCAGATCTCAAATCTGACATTAGTTTTTCTCTGTAAGTTTTTTTTTCAATTCAAGATTTTATGTTTTCATCTTATTGTAAAATTTTCAACAGTTTAACATAATGAAGTAAAATGTCTCCTTGGGCATCATCTTTGTGGAAATATAATAATTTATATGATACAATATAATGCAGTAAATACACTAATACACTAAAAGATATGATTGCATCAGAATTTGTCTATAATTTCAAAATAGAACATATTAAAACACTTACTTTAATCATAAAATTTGCGCAAAACTTATTTAAATTCTATATAGGCAGAAATTTGCTTTTATAGCTCTTGCGTTTGTGTACTTGTTGAGGACAATCTTGTTTGATGCTCCAGCAGTAGTCTGCTCATCACTAACAGCTCCAAGATTTTCAGGAAACTCATCAAGGTGATTGTTCAGGAAGTGAATCTTAACGCTCATGTTACATCCAATGTGGCAGAAAGCCAACAGCATCATCATAGCTTTCTGCTTTTTTGTTGCCAAAAAAGTTCTTTGTAACTGCCATAAAAGACTGCAATGCTGCTTTTTCCTTATTCATCTTCCAGGCAAATTCTTCATCACGTATGAGGGTTTGAATTTGAGGTCCATCGAATACACTTGCTTTTATCTTATCAGAAGACAAGGCAGGAAAAGCAGAAATAATATGTTGAAAGCATTCACTTTCTCTATTCAAAGCCTGAACAAACTGCTTCATTAAGCCAAGTTTGATGTGAAGTGGGGGAAAAATGATCCTGTCTCGATTAACTACAGGTTCATTCACAATATTTTGCATCCCTACTTCCAGAGCTTCACATTTCGGCCACTCCTTCTGTGTTCAGTGTTTCTCCCAAGCTCGGCTATCCCACAAACACAGAAAGCAAGGATACTTTGTGAAACCTCTCTATTGTCCTAGCAGGAAATTTACCATTTTAAGATCCACACAAATGATCCAGTTATGCTCCACATACTTCAGAAAGTCGAGGACAATTTTTATGTCATTCTTACTAAGTCATTCAATTCAGGTTGGCCAAACTGCTAAGGGGTTAATGTCCTTGGCATCAGAAGAAGATCCTTCAGATTCTACAACCATTTCCTCATGCATCTTATCAAAATACATTTTTTTTATTAATTTTAATGGGGTGACATTGGTAAATCAGGTACATATGTTCAGAGAAAACATCTCTAGGTTATTTTGACATTTGATTATGCTGCATTCCCATCTCCCAAATTCCAATTGTCTTCCGTCACCTTCTAGCTGATTTTCTTTGTGCCCCTCCTCTCCCCCAATGCACTCCCTCTCCTACCCCCCACACTATAACCCCCACACTCTTGTCCATGTCTCTGAGTCTCATTTTTATGTCCCACCTATGTATGGAATCATACAATTCTTAGTTTTTTCTGATTTACTTATTTTGCTCAGTATAATGTTATCAAGATCCAACCATGTTGTTGTAAATGATCCGATGCCATCATTTCTTATGGCTGAGTAGTATTCCATAGTATATATGTACCAAAGCTTTTTAATCCACTCGTCCACTGACAGTCACTTGGGCTGTCTCCAGATCTTCATTATTGTGGACAATGCTGCCATAAACATGGGGGTGCATTTCTTCTTTTCAAACAGTGCTATGGTGTTCTTGGGGTATATTCCTAACAGTGGTATAGCTGGGTCAAAAGGCAGCTCGATTTTTAATTTCTTGAGGAATCTCCATACTGTTTTTCCACAGTGGCTGCACCAGTCTGCATTCCCACCAGCAGTGCAGGAGGGTTCCCTTTTCTCCACATCCTCGCCAACACTTATTCTGTGTTGTTTTGTTGATGAGCACCATTCTGACTGGTGTGAGGTGATATTTCATTGTGGTTTGAATTTGCATTTCTCTAATGATTAGTGATGTTGAGCATTTTTTCATATGCCTATTGGCCATCTGTATATCCTCTTTGGAGAAGTGTCTATTCATTTCTTTTGCCCATTTTTTGACTGGATTGTTTGTCTTCCTGGTATTAAGTTTTACAAGTTCTTTATAAATTTTGGTTATTAATCCCTTATCAGATGCATTGTCAAATATATTCTCCCATTGTGTAGTTTGTCTTTTTATTCTGTTCTTATTGTCTTTAGCTGTGCAGAAGCTTTTTAGTTTGATAAAGTCTCATTTGTTTATCCTGTCTTTTATTTCCCTTGCCTGTTGAGACAAATCCGCAAATATATTGCTGCGAGAGATGTCAGAGAGCTTACTGCCTATGTTTTCTTCTAAGATGCTTATGCTTTTATGACTTACATTTAAGTGTTTTATCCATTTTGAGTTTATTTTTGTGAATGGTGTAAGTTGGTGGTCTAGTTTTATTTTTTTGCAGGTAGCTGTCCAATTTTCCCAACACCCTTTGTTGAAGAGGCTGTCTTTACTCCAATGTATGCTCTTACCTCCTTTGTCAAATATCAGTTGTCCATAAAAGTGTGGGTGTATTTCTGGGTTCTCAGTTCTGTTCCATTGATCTATATGCCTGTTTTTATGCCAGTACCAGGCTGTTTTGAGTACAATGGCCTTGTAGTATAACTTGATATCTGGAAGTGTGATACCTCCCACTTTATTATTTCTTTTCAAGATTGTTGAGGCTATTTGTGTTCTCTTTTGGTTCGATATAAATTTTTGGAATATGTGTTCTATATATTTGAAGTATGTCATTGGTATTTTAATCGGTATTGCATTGAATTTATAAATTGCTTTGGATAATATAGAAATTTTAATGATGTTTATTCTTCCTAACCATGAGCACGGTATATGCTTCCACTTGTTTGTATCTTCCCTGATTTCTTTTATCAATGTTTTATAATTTTCCGAGGACAAGTCTTTAATCTCCCTGGTTAAATTTATTCCTAGGTACTTTATTTTTTTGGTTGCAATGGTAAAGGGGATTGATTCATTAATTTCTCTTTCTGACAGTTCATTGTTAGTGTATAAAAATGCCTCTGATTTCTGAGTATTAATTTTATATCGTGCTACCTTGCTGAATTCATTTATCAGGTCTAGTAGTTTTTTGACTGAGACTTTAGGGTTTTCTATATACAATATCATATCATCTGCAAATAGTGATAGTTTTACTTCTTCTTTTCCAATTTGGATGCCTTTTATTTCTTTTTCTTGTCTGATTGCTGTGACTGGGACTTCCAGAACTATGTTGAATAAGAGTGGTGAATGGGGGCACCCCTGCCTTGTTCCTGATCTTAAGGGGATTACATTTAATTTTTGCCCATTGAGTATGATGTTGGCTGTGGGTTTTTCATAGATGGCGCTTATCATGTTGAGGTATGTTCCATGTATTCCCACTTTGCTGAGAGTTTTGATCAAGAATGGGTGCTGGATTTTATCAAATGCTTTTTCTGCATCTATTGAAATTATCATGTGGTTTTTCTCTTTCCTTTTGTTTATGTGATGAATCACATTGATTGATTTATGAATATTGTACCAGCCTTGCCTCCCAAGAATAAATTCCACTTGATCATGGTGTATGATTTTTTTCATATATTGCTGGATCAGGTTTGCTAATATTTTGTTGAGGATTTTAGCATCTAAATTCATCAGGGATATTGGCCTATAATTTTCTTTCTTTGTGTTGCCTTTGCCTGGTTTTGGAATAAGAATTATGCTTGCCTCATAAAAGGAGCTTGGAAATCTTCCTTCCTCTTGAATATTCTGAAATAGCTTGAGAAGAATAGGAGTTGAATATTTGGTAGAATTCACTTGTGAAGCCATCAGGCCCAGGACTTTACTTTTTTGGGAGTTTTTTTTATAACTGCTTCAATCTCATTTGTTGTAATTGATCTATTTATGTTTTATGATTCTTCCAGATTAATTTTTGGAAGATTATATGTTTTAAGGAATTTGTCCATTTCATCTAGGTTGTCTAGTTTTTTTGGCGTACAGTTCTTTATAGTATTTTCTTACAATATTTTGTATTTCTGTTGTGTCAGTTGTTATTTCTCCCCTCTCATTTCTAATTTTATTTATTTGAGTCCTCTCTCTTTTTTTCTTGATGAGTCTCATTAAAGGTTTGTCAATCTTGTTTGCCTTTTCAAAGAACCAGCTCCTAGTTTCATTGATCCTCTGTATTGTTTCTTTAGCTTCTATGTCATTTATTTCTGGTCTGATCTTTATTATTTCCTTCCTTCTACTACCTCTGGGCTTTACTTGCTGTTCTTTTTCTATTTCTTTTAGATGCAGGGTCAAGTTATTTATTTGAGATTTTTCTAGCTTCTTAAGGTATGCCTGTAATGCTATGAACTTCCCTCTCAGGACTGCTTTTGCTGTGTCCCATAAATTTTGAGTTGATGTATGCTCATTATCGTTAGTTTCTAGGAATTTTTAAATTTCTTCTTTGATCTCAATGCTAACCCATTTGTTATTTAATAACATGCTATTTAGTTTCCAAGTGTTTGAGTATTTTTTCAGTTTTTCTGTTTTGGTTGATTTCTAGTTTTATGGCATTGTAATTGGAGAAAGTGCTCGGTATGATTTCAATCTTCTTAATTTGTTGAGACCGCCTTTGTGCCCTAACATGTGATCTATTTTAGAGAATGTACCATGAGTACTTGAAAAGAATGTATATTCTGCTGTTTTAGGGTGAAAGGTTCTGAAGATATCTGTTAAATCGAGTTGATCTAGTATGTCCTTTAAGTCTGCTATTTCTTTGTTAATTTTTTTTCTTGAGGATCTATCTAGTGATGTTAGGGGGGTATTGAAATCCCCTACTATTATAGTATTGCTGTTGATCTCGCCCTTTAAATCTATCAAAGTCTGCTTTATATATTTAGGTGCTCCTATATTAGGTGCGTAGATATTTATAACGGTTATATCTTTCTATTGGATTGCTCCCTTTATTATTCTGTAGTGACCTTCTTTATCTCTAACTATAGTCTTTGTTTTAAAGTCCATTTCATCTGATATAAGTATTGCTACCCCAGATTTTTTTTCATTTCCATTTGTGTAAAATATTTTTTTCTGTGTTTTTATCTTCAGTCTATGTGCATCTTTTGTTTTAAGGTGTGTCTCTTGTAGACAGCATATGTATGGGTCCTGTTTTTTTATCCACGCAGCTACCCTATGTCTTTTGATTGGATCATTTAATCTATTTACTTTTAAGGTTATTATTGATATGTAATTGTTTATTGCCATTTTATTCTTTAAAACTGTATTCCCCTTTTGCTATATTCTTTTTCTCCTTTTGTCTGTTTACAGTAGGCCCCTTAACATTTCTTGCAGCCTTGGTTTGGTTGTAGTGAATTCCTTGAGTTTTTTTTTTGTTTGTTTGGAAAGCTTTTTATTTCTCCTTCAAATTTAAATGATAGCCTTGCTGGATAAAGTAGTCTTGGCTTTAGGCTCTTGTTCTACATTACTTTGAATATTTCTTGCCAAGTGTTTCTGTTGAGAAGTCAGAAGTCATCCTTATGGGGGCTCCTTTGTAGATGATAGTCTTTTTTTCTTTAGCAGCTTTTAATATTTTCTCTTCATCACTTAGCTTTGGTATTTTAATTATGATGTGTCTTGGTGTAGATTTCTTTGGGTTTCTCTTTAATGGAGTTCTCTGTGCTTCTGGAACATGTGAGGTGTTTTCCTGCCTTAATTGTGGAAAGTTTTCAGCTATAATATGCTTGAACAAAGTCTCTATCCCTTGTTCTTTCTCTTCTTCTTCAAGAACCCCTATGATGCAGATGTTACTTCTCTTCATGTTGTCACAGAGCTCTCTCAGAGTTTCCTTAGACTTATTGAGTCTCTTTTCTTTTTTCTGCTCTGCTTCCTTGCCTTTATTTATCGTGTCTTCTAACTCGCTGATTCGATTTTCAGCTTCATGCATTCTGCTTTTAATTTCTTCCATCCTGTTCTTTATTTCTGATATTGTATTTGTCATTTCTCACTGATTCTTTTTTATTATTTCAATGTCCTTTTTTATATTTGCTATCTCTTTATTTAGGTGTTCGCAATGACCATCTATTGTTGTTCTAATATCTTTGAGCATTGTAATAATCATTATTTTAAATTCTGCATCTGGTAATTTGAATTTGGTTATATCTGATTCATTCAGGTCCTTTTCTGGGGATAGCTCTTGATTCATTTGTGTTGCATTTCTCTGCCTTCTCATTTTCTTTGTGTAAAGGAAGGTTTTGGCCACTGGAGTCCACTGGGTATGGCCTCAGTTCCCTAGGTATGGTCTGTCTGCAGGCCCACCAGCCCCTCTGCTGTTGCTGCCTACGGCGTTCAGGTATGGCTGTTGCCAGTGCCTGCCCATTAAGGCTGTTGCTGTGGTTTCTGCCTCTTTTTCATGGAAGTGGCTGTGATCCCATGCTCAGGTGTACAAGCCTTGGTGGCCTTGGCCTTTGCCCCGCTCCCATGTGTGGCATTATTCTCAGCCCTGAGGGCAGTGGTGAGCACCTTTGCTCAGCTGTGAATCTCCACCTGTTTCCAGGCTTTTGCCTGCCCTTGCAGGAGGAGCCCTCTTGTGGGATGGCTGCAAGCCTTGGCTCCACAGGCCAGGCGGGACTTGTGTGCCCATGCTCAGTAGTGGGACTCTGCCTGTTCTGGGTTTTTGGCTCCACCCCCATGGGAGGAGCCATCTCCCAAGTCAAGCCACAAGCCTCAGTTCCACAGGCTGGGTAAGGCTGTGCTCCAGCACCCTTGCTCAAGGGCTGATCTTCACCCATTCCGGGGCTCCAGCCCTTCTCCCACAGGCTGGATTACAGGCTTCCTGCAGCTGGGCTTGACCGCTTTTGCACGCCCCCTCCTCCACAGCCGGGCAAGACTGAGCTCACACCTGGGCCTAGTGGTGGCCAACCAGCTTCTGCCCTTGCCGACAGAACCACGCTTCTGTGTCCCGCTGCCGCTCACCCTCGGGCGAGCCCTCAGCTGTGTGGGTGGAGATGCTGCAGCTCAGGCCCTAAGGCTCACTACTGTAGTCCTGAAAGCTCCCTCCTTCTAAGCGAGTCTGCTCTGAATGCCGCAGGAGAGCTTGTTTGGCCGGGTCCTGGTTCCCTTTGCTGGTATTGCTTTTTCCAGGGGAAATATTCACTTTAGATTTGGGGAGTGACTCGTCCCAGGGTTTAAGGTGGCTGTCTCCCAAAATGTTTCTCCCTGTGCCTCCTAGATTACACTCTCTTCCTGCTACTCTGGTAGTCTCCTCTCTCCCAGTCCCCTGGAGCCCCGGGTGAGTGGTGTGAGAGAGGTGTTCTGCACGGTCCCTTTAAGAAGAATCCTGGGTCTGAGAAATCAGTCTCTTTCTCACAAACAGTATCTTGACTTGTTTCCAGCTAAATACTGTCCATATACCTCTTCTAGGCTCTGGGGCTGCAGGCTGGGGCTTTGTTCCTGGGACTCAGGGCCCACGCCTCTCTGCTAAACTCACTTCCCACCATGCAAGTCTCTCCGGCTGCCGTTCGCTCCGGGAGCTGGGTAGCCCTCTCTGCGTTTCCGCTTTTCTTACCAGTCTCTCGGTGTGGCTTCTTCAGTGTTCTTTGGTTGAAGAGTCCTCTGAGTTCAGTCCAACATTGGTTTTTCCAGATGATAGTTCTTAAAATTAGTTTGTAATCCACTTTGGTTCTGGGAGGTGGATGTTGGGACGTCCGCCTACTCCAGTGCCATCTTGTCTTCTCCTCAAAATACATTTGATCACCATGTTCACTTTCTTCATTCTTAGAAGAAATAAAACCATTAAAAATTGGAACTGGGAGTGTCTCAGAGTGTGGGATAGGTCATATTGCTGAAGGAATATTAGTATATGTGATCATATGCCATTTTTTTTTTGCCGATGCCCTTTGTATGGATCAGACAGAAATAATAGTCACTGCTGTGGTCCTTAGGTTCACGCCAAAAGACATTCTTTTGAGTTTTTCTTTTGCCCAGTCACAAAGCATTTCCTCACAATTATGACACATAATATGAGGACCCCAATTCTTGTCTTGATCGCCAAGGGGAACTTGAAAATAGGCAATATATGCATGTGTCACAAATGATGAAATATTGTGCCTTTGACGTTGACGTGCATAACAGCCATATATATATATATATATATATATATAGCAGAAGGTGTCAGGACTATTCTTACATTTACACCTACTTGAAGAAGCCATGATTTAATCTTAAAACAAAATAAGAGGGTGTTTTTATCAGATAATAATTTTTTACATTTAAAAACATCTACAATTATGTAAAAGTGATGTTTGTATAACATTAATTACCTTGTGGTTATGTTCAATCCAAGAGTTGTTGCCCTTTAACTCCAATTTAAAAACCAATGCATGCCATTAACTGTAACAAAAATAAATTAAAATTGCATAAAAACTAGAGCATGCACCAAAAAAATGGATTTCATATTTGGAATCAGTCATGCAGAAATATATAGAAACAGTTCTAAAACCTCATGCAACAGAAAATGAAAAAAAAAATTTGTTCTCCAGTGTCAGGGAAATGCAAATGAAAACACCAATGAGATACCACCTCATATCTGTGAGAATGGCTATTACCAAAAAGACAAGAAGAATAGTGTTGGTGAAGATGTGGAAAAAAAGGAACCTTTATGCACTATTGGTGGGAACATAAATCGGTACAGTCACTGTTAGAAGCAGTAAGGATGTTCCTCAAAAAGTTAATAAAAAATTACTATATAATCCAACAATTCTATATTTGGCTATTTATTAAAAAATAAAAAAACTAATTCAAAAAGATATAAGCACCCTTATGTTCACTGCAGTGTTATTTATAATGGATAAGACACGGAAACAACCTAAGTGCTCAGTGATGAGAGATATATAATTGATATGATGATATATATATAATCAATATTTCTCAGTCATAAAAAAATACATGAAATCTTAAAGGACATTATACTAAGCAAAATAAATCAGACAGAGAAAAACAAATACTATATGATTTCACTTACATGTGGAATCTAAAAAAAACCCTAAAACTAAACAAGCAAACAAACAAACAGAAGTTGAGTACATGGATACAGAGGACAGATCGGTGGTTGTTAGAGGAAGGTGGAAGGGGGAGGGGAGAGTCTGGTGGGAAGGAGAAATGGATGAAGGGGTTTAAAATGTACAAACTTCCAGTTATAAAGTAAGTCACGAGGATGTATGTGTAGCATAGGAACTATAGTTAATAATATTGTATTGTATTTTGAAAGTTGCTAAGAGAGCAAATTTTTTTTTTTTTTTTTTTTTTTTTTTATATAATTTTATTTTTTTAATGGGGTGACATCAATAAATCAGGATACATATATTCAAAGATAACAAGTCCAGGTTATCTTGTCGTTCAATTATGTTGCATACCCACCACCCAAAGTCCGATTGTCCTCTGTCACCTTCTATCTTGTTTTCTTTGTGCCCCTCCCCACCCCCTATCCCTCTCCCATTCCCCCCTCCCCCCCGTAACCACCACACTCTTATAAATGTCTCTTAGTTTCACTATTATGTCCCACCTACGTATGGAATAATACAGTTCCTGTTTTTTTCTGATTTACTTATTTCGCTTCGTATCATGTTATCAAGATCCCACCATTTTGCTGTAAATGTTCTGATGTCATCATTTCTTATGGCTGAGTAGTATTCCATAGTGTATATGTGCCACATCTTCTTTATCCAGTCATCTATTGATGGGCTTTTTGGTTGTTTCCATGTCCTGGCCACTGTGAACAATGCTGCAATAAACATGGGGCTGCATGTGTCTTTACGTATCAATGTTTCTGAGTTTTTGGGATATATACCCAGTAGAGGGATTGCTGGGTCATAAGGTAGTTCTATTTTCAGTTTTTTGAGGAACCACCATACTTTCTTCCATAATGGTTGTACTACTTTACATTCCCACCAACAGTGTATGAGGGTTCCTTTTTCTCCACAGCCTCTCCAACATTTGCTGTTACCTGACTTGCTAATAACAGCTAATCGAACAGGTGTGAGGTGGTATCTCATTGCCGTTTTGATTTGCATTTCTCTAATAGCTAAAGAAGATGAGCATCTTTTCATATATCTGTTGGCCATTTGTATTTCTTCCTGGGAGAAGTGTCTATTCATATCCTCTTCCCATTTTTTTATTGGATTGTTTGTTTGTTTGTTGTTGAGTTTTATGAGTTCTTTGTATATTTTGGATATTAGGCCCTTATCTGAGCTGTCGTTTGAAAAAATCATTTCCCATTTAGTTGGCTTTCTGTTTATTTTGTTATCAGTTTCTCTTGCTGAGCAAAAACTTCTTAGTCTGATGTAGTCCCATTCATTAATTTTTGCCTTCAATTCTCTTGCCATTGGAGTCAAATTCATAAAATGCTCTTTAAAACCCAGGTCCCTGAGTTGAGTACCTATGTCTTCTTCTATGTACTTAATTGTTTCAGGTCTTATGTTTAGATCTTTGATCCATTTTGAGTTAATTTTTGTACAGGGGGAGAGACTGTAGTCCAGTTTCATTCTTTTGCATGTGGCTTTCCAGTTTTCCCAGCACCATTTATTGAAGAGGCTTTCTTTTCTCCATTGTGTGTTGTTGGCCCCTTTATCAAAAATTATTTGACTATATATATGTGGTTTTATTTCTGGACTTTCTATTCTGTTCCATTGGTCTGAGTGTCTATTTTTCTGCCAATACCATGCTGTTTTGATTGTCGTGGCCCTATAATAGAGTTTGAAGTCAGGTATTGAAATGCCCCCAGCTTCATTCTTTTTCTTTAGGATTGCTTTGGCTATTCGGGGTTTTTTATAGTTCCATATAAATCTGATGATTTTTTGCTCTATTTCTTTAAAAAATGTCATTGGAAGTTTGATGGGAATTGCATTAAATTTGTATATTGCTTTGGGTAATATAGCCATCTTGATTATATTTATTCTTCCTAGCCAAGAACAAGGTATATTCTTCCATCTCATTATATCTTTTTCGATTTCCCTTAACAATGGTTTATAGTTTTCATTATATAAGTCCTTTACATTCTTTGTTATGTTTATTCCTAAGTATTTTATTTTTTTTGTTGCAATCGTGAAGGGGATTGTTCTTTTGAGTTCCTTCTCAGTTGTTTCATTGTTGGCATATAGAAAGGCTATTGACTTCTGTATGTTAATTTTGTATCCTGCGACCTTACTGTATTGGCTTATTGTTTCTAGGAGTCTTTTTGTGGATTCTTTGGGGTTTTCGATGTATAGTATCATATCATCTGCAAAAAGTGATACCTTTACTTCTTCTTTTCCGATATGGATGCCTTTTATTTCTTTGTCTTGTCTGATTGCTCTGGCTAGAACCTCTAGTACCACATTAAATAAGAGTGGAGAGAGTGGACAACCCTGTCTTGTTCCTGATTTAAGGGGGAAAGCCTTCAGTTTAGTGCCATTTAATATGATGTTAGCTGATGGTTTATCATATATGGCCTTTATCATGTTGAGATATTTTCCTTCTATACCCATTTTGTTGAGAGTCTTAAACATAAAATTGTGTTGTATTTTATCAAAAGCCTTTTCTGCGTCTATTGATAAGATCATGTGGTTTTTGTTCTTTGTTTTGTTGATATGGTGTATTACATTAACCGTTTTACGTATGTTGAACCATCCTTGAGATTCTGGGATGAATCCCACTTGATCATGATGTATTATTTTTTTAATATGTTGTTGTATTCGATTTGCTAGTATTTTGTTTAGTATTTTAGCATCTGTATTCATTAGAGATATTGGTCTGTAGTTTTCTTTTTTTGTGCCATCCTTGCCTGGTTTTGGTATGAGGGTTATGTTGGCTTCGTAAAATGTGTTTGGAAGTATTGCTTCTTCTTCAATTTTTTGGAAGACTTTGAGTAGAATAGGAACCAAGTCTTCTTTGAATGTTTGATAAAATTCTCTGGTATAGCCGTCTGGGCCTGGACTTTTATTTTTGGGGAGGTTTTTAATGGTTTTTTCTATTTCTTCTCTACTGATAGGTCTGTTTAGGCTTTCTGCTTCTTCTTGACTCAGTCTAGGAAGGTTGTATTTTTCTAGGAATATATCCATTTCTTCTAGGTTGTTGAATTTAGTGGCATAAAGTTTTTCATAGTATTCTACAATAATTCTTTGTATATCTACGGTGTCCGTGGTGATTTCTCCTCGTTCATTTTGGATTTTGTTTATATGAGTTCTTTCTCTTTTTTCCTTGGTAAGTCTTGCCAAGGGTTTGTCAATTTTGTTGATCTTTTCAAAGAACCAGCTCCTTGTTCTATTAATTTTTTCTATAGTTTTTCTGTTCTCTAATTCATTTATTTCTGCTCTGATTTTTATTATCTCCTTTCTTCGGCTGGTTTTGGGTTGTCTTTGTTCTTCTTTTTCTAGTTCCTTAAGGTGGGAAGTTAAGTGGTTCACTTGGGCTAAGAGAGCAAATTTTAAAAGTTCTCATCATAAGGAAAAATTGTGTAACTATGTATGGTGATGGATGTTAACTAGGCTTATTGTGGTGATCATGCTGGAATACATAAAAATATTGAATCATTATACTGTACATAATGAAACATGTACAACATGATATATTAGTACACCTAAAACTTATATAATATTATATATAATTATACCTCAATAAAAGAGAAACACTGTCTTTAAACTAAGAAATACTTTTATAACTCCGACAAAAATAGTTACTTCTCCTCTTCTTAATATTATATAAAGATAAAAAAGTATTTTGACATCAAGGTAAATATTTGTTTTTAAATAGAGATTTGTGAAAATATAATTAAGTTCTCTGGCTTCCACATATTCCACTGCTTTATTTTATTGATTAATATTTTCAAATTTTGCTTCTGTCAGTTTTTTAAGTTATTGCACTGCATACTTAGTCCCTCATATAATGGACTTTAAGAGGGCTTGGCTTCTTAACTGAGGTCTTATTAAATATTAATGGCTTTCTTAATTTTTTCTACTTTTCTTAAATCTAGTGTATGCCCTTCATCAAATGTGTTTGTATATAATTTTTTGTATAAGTTTTACTTCTAATGTATTATTACATTATTCCAGGGAAGATTTCAGGTTGTTTATGGAGACTATATTTTGGATTATGCATTTAGGTAGATATGCATGGATTTCATATCTATTTTACCTTAATTTCAACCCCTGTCATTGACTAGATATCCCCAAATGAGATAAAATTATCTGCCAGATACAGCAAATGACATACATGTGCATGATTTCTCTTCCTTTCACAACAGGTAAGGGCAACTAACTAGTCAATCAACCAAGACACCTTTTCATCCATTGGAATTAGAAAGTTACCAGGAACCCTCTTCTCCCTCAAAGGAGATACAGTTGTTTCTTCTCTGGTTTTACTGAAAGAATAATGAAAGAACATGATTACTAGTCTCCTGTGTAGACAGCTTCCTGATGTATCTATAGAGTCCTTCAAGGGAAAGATCAGCAACATAATTCAATTTTATTCTCTCCATTCATCTTAGAAATACAGTTTTAAAAATTAATTGACGAGGGTGGGCTTAGATAGTTAGAGGTAACCAGAAGCCATGAAAGTTGGCTTAACCAAATGGTGTCACAATTTCCAAAGAGCTATCGCTAAGTTAATGCTAATGTGATTTGACACATTTTCCTCAAAAATCAATTGCTAGGGTTGTAAATATTAGCTGGTCAAGAGTTCTGTTTCTCCCAGTGGTAAGAATTTAATTTCATGTTGGGATTGAATTTATCTCTGTAAGTAAATTTATAACCAAAGGTCCTAGTGGGCTGAGGCTCGGGGTTATAGTTATGATTGTTCTGTTAGCATTGTACAGTTTCGATGTGAAGGCTGTATTTGATTTCTCTTTGGGAAGGACAACTGGTAGGAAAGTGCAGATGCTAGGCAGCTCAGCCTAAAGTCATATTTGGGTAGAAAGACTGCTATTTTGGTTTAGTGTTTGGTTGATATGCCTTGGGAGGAGGCACCATAGAAATCCTGGGGGATATTGTTTTATATCACTTTCCGATTGCAGAGGAGGATTAAATAACAGGCACACCAGGCGCGTGCCCTGGGCCCCGACTTCTGAAGTACCCCACAAAACCCCAACTTTGCACTTTTTTCTAAATGTAAGGGGCCCGATATTTTCTTCTGTGCCCTGGGCATCAATTGACCTTAATCTGCCTCTCTCTCCCACTGTGAAAACACCTTTTGCCACTAATGCTAGTTCTCAAATAATGTGCAATGACTAGTTGATTAAAGCCCAGCTATTCAACATTTTGTCAGAAATCAAATGCATATATATTCTTACAGTATCCTAAATTTTCTCCATTTATAGAATTTATCACATAACCATATTAGCAACATCTGTGAATTCTTAGTCCTCCTACTTTGCTGGTGAACTCAGTCAGGAGCAGGGCTCAAGCCATATCTCAGCCCCAGAGCTATCCAAGGGCCTGGGATAGACTAGATATTGTACATTGTGGCTGAATAAACCAATCATGAGATTATTGTTTTAGAGGTATTTTTCAAGACCATTAAACCCAGGAAGTACTTCAAGACTTGCTTAACATTTCCTATGTGAAAGATAAAACATATGAACATCAAATAGGATTTTCAGAATTGCAATTTCTCTTGGCTATAAACTTGTTCTTTTCTTTCTCTCTTTCTTTTCCTTTTTTTAAAAAAACTAGGATTTGTAAGAAAGCCTTAAAACAATTAGTCACTAAAATACTGCTTTCTCTACCATGTTTGGTGTCAAACAAGGCAAGTGGGCAAATAAAATTGTTCTTTTCGTTTTTTGGAGTGTACATAAGTATTGTGGAGGGGGGATTTCTGAGAGTGTCTTTAAGACTAACTTCAAGCTTTTAAGCAGGTTAGATGTATTCAAAAACTATGGTTTGAGTAAAATATTGCATTTCATTCTTTGAGCTAGTTATAATTTTATCCACACATTTTTATTGCCATTTATTTGCAATAACATTATGTGCAGAGATACCTAGAAGAAAAGTTTTGTGTGTGAATGAAAAAGTGACCCCGACCAAGTTGTAAAGTTTTGGAATTTAACATTCATTTAACAACAATAATAACAGCTCCTATTTACTGAAAGCTTATTATGTATCAGATCTTTCATACGGTTTATGACACTTAATTCTCAGAAATGCACAATGAATTTTAATTATTAACATCACTTTTAATAATGAGAAAACTGAAGCCGAGAGAGGTTAAATATAGTTCCCAAGGTAACAATTTATGAGGCATAAGCGAGGCTTAAATTAGAACCTGATTCTGATTCTTGAATTTGTGTTTTTAATCATGCTATTATTCTGCACTTAATTCAAGATAATTAAGCCAATTTTTAATAGATGCTGAAATAGAATATAATGTGTCAATTGTTATGCAATAAAATCTAGGGTTAACTAACTTTAATAAAATTTTATATGTACTATGGTGTTCTGGAAAGTTCCAAGAACCATATGAGGTAAATATAGGATAAACCAACCATCTTTAGCATTTGTTATCCAGTTTCTTGTGGAAAATTAATTGCACACCTTTTTTTGTTCCCTACAACATGTAACCTTTTTTTTTCCTTTTTTCAAGTCCATTTGCCAAGCACTCATTTGGAGCCTGGAATATTAAACTGTCATCTCACAACCAAAAAAGGACAAGAGTAAAATGAAAATGGATCTTATCCCAAATAACTAAAAGTCTTTTTGGCATTGTTTAATATTTGGAGGGAAATAAGTGAGCTGTAATATAACAGAGCAGAAAGCTCCTTGCTGTCATGGCTTGACTACTGCTTTTAACCTCAGACTTAAACAGAACAGAACAAAACACGTTTCTTACAGTGCACGGTGAAGGAAAACTCAGTCTCAGGGCACCATTTTTGGAATCAAATACACTATCTTTAATTTACTCATTTTCTTTCCTGAACCCCTGTGCAGGAGATGGCAGACAGTTTTCACAGAGCACTCATTCCCTTATTCCGAGAATATTTCCTCTGCTTTGGCGGGCTCTCCGTGCCTGTTTGTTGAAATCAAAGAGTTAAGACATTCATAAGGTCTATCCTATTTGGGGGAATAATGTTTTAAAAGACAGAATTTAGAGTAATGTTTCAAAAGATAGGATTTAGACAGTTGTAGATGAATATCATCTGCCTTGCAACCTGCTCTAAAGACATTTTTTCCCTACCCTTTTTGCAGGCTTTTGGTTTTCTTTTCTTTTCTTTTCTTTTTTTTTTATTTTGAGTTTAAAGGAATCAGTGCTGAATAGGATACTCTCCTGCCTTTCATGCTGTGGTTTCTTACTATTTTTTTCTCCTTATTTTGCATTTCAAAAAATATTTGCATGAAAACAAGTCCTTTTCTGAAGTTTTATCTGTTCTGACTTCTGATGGATTGACCTCCAGCCATAATTAGTGATGCAAGAGCTTCAAAAGGCTGCAATCCCCCATTCTTTATCACAAGCTCCTTTCCTTTTATTGAATAAATCCCCTGCCCCCAAATCTCAAAGGCAGGCTTTCTTTCACTGACCCTAGGAAGGCTTCAGCAACCTTTTCCCTCCTTTTGACCTCTGGTCAATAATCTCATAATCCCACTGCAGCTGTGAGCCTTTCACTTGCAAGAGTTAGGCTGCATTACTATTCCTGATGTTCCCATGTTACTGCCTTGAAATGTGTTTGCTGTAACGACACATGCTCCCAGTGTGGCAGCAGTTCCTCACTTGCACTGCAGGACGGCACCTACTAACTCCTTATCATTCTTGAAGAACCCTCTTTAACCTTCTTTGAAAAACGTTCTTGACCCTCCTAATCTGGACAGGTGTCCTTGCCTTGTTTCATCACAGCATACTGTGCTCCCACTGTCATAACACCCATCAAATTCTTGCAATTCCTTTCATATCTATAAACTCCATGGTCTAATTTGGTCTATATCTCTGTCTCCTAATAGTGTCTCACACTTAGTAGGTGCTCAGTAACCATTTATGAGATGAACGCACGAATGAACTCTGTTCAGTCGCTCTGTCTGCAGCATGTTGTGATGCTTCATCAGAGCAGTCCATCAGAGTCAGAGCCGGGTGCAACCTTGGGCAAGTAGTTATTTGCATTTCTGGAGCTGCTCAGTCCTTGATACCCATTTGCTCTAGAAATACTGGAGGAGGTGTGGGGGTAGAGGGGAGGAGGTAGGTATCTCTGAAGAATAAACATCATGACCAAAGGTACACAGGTGGGAAAAGGAAAAAGAACTATGAGCAGGTCTTAGGTGGCTTTGAAACCTCATCAGTCCTAGACCATTTCCATCTTCTCTACTAGTCCCAGGCCTGTCAGAGCTCCCAAATTTTATCTCAAATGCTAATTATTTCTTTTTTTTTTTTCTAAGTGAGAGGAGAAGAGACAGAGACAGACTCCCGCATGTGCCCGCCTAACTGGGGATCCACCTGGCAAGCTCCCTACTAGACAATGTTCTGCCCATCTGGTACCATGCTTGGAGTCAAGCTACTGTTAGCGCCTGAGGCTGAGGTTCCACGGAGCCATCCTCAGCATCTGGGGCCAACGTTCAAACCAATAAAGCCACTGGCTGTAGGAGGAAAAGAGAGAGAGAAGGGGAAGGGAGAGGGGCGGAGAAGAAAATGGCCAGTTCTCCTGTGTGCCTTGACCAGAAATCGAACCTGGGATATCCACATGCCAGGCCAACGCTCTACCACTGAGCAAGCTGGCCAGGGCCACCGATTATTTCATAATGCTTTTCATGTTTCCTAGAAAGCTATATCCTTCAAGTCCCTTTAGAATTTTGTATTTTTTTTTTCATGGAACTGACCTATTTTGAATTGTATAAATTTGTGTGCATACCTTCATGTGTCATATGTTTAACTGTAAACTTTCTGAGGAGGAAGTCTGTTCCTTACTCATTTTTACATCTCTGTCCAAAATAGAAATTAAGCACATGGTAGAACACCGTATTATTATTATTATTATTAACCCTTGACTTTAGGAGTATGTTTGTCAGTGATGTGTGATATGCAATAAATGGAGAAAGCTGCCTTCTTTAGGTGTTATCTACCTAATATATTGGAGCTGTTTGGCTTTGTTGACTAATGTATTTAACCACTGGTAATTTATCTCTGGGGCTTAAAAGTTTGTGTATGAAGTTTAGATACTGCAAGAAGCAAAGTGATATTTTCCACTGCTTTTAATGCAACAACAAAATAAGACCTTTAAGCTAGAGAAGAAAATTGTTATTTGAATTAGAAGTTAAAAATTGACTATGGAAATAGATTTGCGTTCCTTCTTGTTTTGCTATTTCTGCCCACTGGGTAAGAGTTGACGTAGTCCTGAGGAGACCTGAAACCTCTCAAAGCCTCGGCTCCCACGGAAGTAGTGCAGCTAGACTGTGCCTTCGGCTCTGTGCTGGCAAGTGTCCTGAATGCTTCCTAAGATGAAAGAGTTGAAAAGCCAGATTTCTGTTTCTCGTTGCTTAGCTGTGGCCTTGGATAATTCAGTTAATTTATGCAGATCTTATACCAATATTTTTTTAAACAATGCAGTTCAATTAGATGATCTCTAAGATCCCTCCTAGCTTCTTCACAGTTCTAAAATTTTCTGACATTTTAGGAAAAGCAAGGAGAGAGATGATTGACACACAACTTTTCTTTCAATACTATATTCGCAGCTGATCTTTCTGCAGAGGGACCTACTATGGCTGAACTTTCCATAATACAAAAAGCAAGAAAATTCGTAGGCATGATTTCCCTTTAAGTTTCTATATTATTCTACTGGGTAACATTTTTGCCAAGTTCTGTAGGTCGCACATATTGCCCAGAAATGGTATATATATGTCAATAGTGGTGAAAGTCAAGAGGCCCAGGTGAGCTATTTTTTCTTTCAGAAAACCAATAAATTAAACTGCAATTTTCAGCATATTTAAAAATAATACAAACTCAACTCCTTAAATGATTTAACTAATAGTAACATACTTTTTAATAGAAGGAGAATATAAGTGATTTAAATGTTTGAATTCTTAACACCACCATTTATGTCTTCATTTCTAAAGGTACTGAATGATATTAATTTTGAGGAGTGGAGAGGCAATATAAATTGTTTTTGCTCTGAAGTTTTTAATATATCCCTTTAAACTAGCTGGACACCAAAGATGATAATGAATTTAGAAATAAAAACCCACAATGAATCATCTCCTTAGAAAAAAACATTTAAGCACTGAGAGAGGGTGAATCAATAGAGAGAAAAATGTACAGAAAAGAAGGATGTAAGTAGGACAAGTCATTAGTTTTTTTCTCATATAATTTTGAAAATCTATTTTCTTTTTATTTTACAAAGTAGCTGATTTTATTGTTTTATAATATAGTATTACGTTTTAAATTATTTTAAACCTTAGAGATATTGAAAGTTTTAAAATTTGAATTCTGTTGAATGAATTTGAATTTTATATTTAACTCCATCTGTAAGTGTTAAAACTGAAATGATGTTCACTTTTTAACAACACTTGGAGATTAGATAATTAATTCTCACTTACTAAGTTAAATTCATGTTTATATAATTTTTAAAAAAAATTTTTTTATTTATTCATTTTTAGAGAGGAGAGAGAGACAGAGAGGGAGAGAGAGGAGAGAGATACAGAGAGAGAGAAGGGGGGAGGAGCTGGAAGCATCAACTCCCATATGTGTCTTCACCAGGCAAGCCCAGGATTTCGAACCTGCGACCTCAGCAATTCCAGGTCGATGCTTTATCCACTGCGCCACCACAGGTCAGGCCTACATAATTTTTCATAAAACTTTTGTCTCAACCCATCCACTCTCCATTATCACATATTAAAAAAACTTCAATCCAGTAATTTTATTTAGTTCCATTTTTTTTTGCATAAACATCTAGCTCTATAAACACTTAAATGAAAAATTAGTCAAAGTGGTAAATTTATCTTGGGGATTATACACACTCACCCAAACACACACAGAGACACATATATATTCAATAAATTAAAATATGTAAAAGAAAGAAAAGAAAAACTTTATCACCATGTATGATTCTTGATTTTGACCTGTGATAAACTGTTTACATTTTATATATAGACCACTGTTTGCTGAGTTTGACCTCGTAAAGACCTGATTAATCTTAACTCTTACCTATGTATCCTGAAATAACTCAAAGTCACATCCTCAATAGTAAATTTCCTCTTGGGAAACCTTGGAATAAAAGAGAATTTATATCTTTTAGCAAGAAGTTACAAATATAAGAAAGCAAAGTTAGATCAAATGGAAAAATTTAGACCAGAACTTGAGTTGCATTAAAACTTCTGGAGAATGTCCTCTTGAGCATAAATTGTTTGCTAGTTTTTTTGGGGGTGTGAATTTATTCACATAACTCTAAGTTCAGAACATAATGTTATGTTCTGGAAACATCATAGTGTATTGTTAGGAGATACAAAGTCATACTGAGGAATGTTCATTTCACAAAAGAAATTTCAGTTTCCAAATGCAACCTAGTAGTATGTGCATGTAATATAAACATACACACATGCACATATACAATATATATATGATATATATGTATCTCATATATATATAAATTTATGTAAATGCCCTTAATTTTGGATCTATTTATAGAGGTGAAAAAAAAAGATGTCTGAAAGGGTTCAGAACAGGCCTCCCTAAGATGTGTTACTTTGGCATGTGGATTATTTTGATCTGAAGGCAACTGAGACTCTGTGGATTCAAGAGAAACTCTTATCTATTTCATAAAGAATTTAAGTTGGGGCCTTGCCCATAATAAGAATTATCACCAGAAAGAACTTTTGTGGCCTATCTATAGAACAAGGCAAACTTCTAATTACTGCACATCTGCTCTTCTTATCATTCTGCAAATTACCCGCCTCCCCTCCAGAGCTTCAGGGCCTCTTACCTCACTCCTTAGCTCAGCATGTCATATACACCTCATTTCAATTGAACCCCTCACATGAGTAAGGTCCCTATAAGTAGGTATGTAATTTCATTTAGTCATTTTTTCTTGGTAATCTGTCTCATGTAGATTTAATTATTAGACAGATCAAAAGAACCTAGAAGAGAATTTCTTCCCCCACAGTGTATCGTTATTGAAAGCCACCAAAACTAAAATGCTAAATACCTTCAATTTCCATTTAGAGGCACAATTTCTCAGGCACCTGATTTATCTCTAGAGTAGGAGAGGAGGGTATGGGCTATTCTCTGGAATTTTTCTTTCTCTTGCGACTCCTCAGATTATTTTTTGGATAGTATATCTCTATATATGCAACAAGGCCTGCATTTTTCAGCTCAGAGTATGACATAAGTTATTTTGTCAAAGTAATTGAAACATAAGGCAGCCCCTATTTTTTTTTAATGTTTGTTACATTTGTGCATATTTTATGAATGTCTTCAGACCTACAGATAACAGAGTCCAAGCGGTATACTTAACATGGTTGCCTGGGGGAAATTCACCCCTTTTGCACTTTCAGAGAGTTGAAGGGTGGATAAATGGAGCTGAGTGTAAAGCAATGGAACTTAACACTCTGACTGGAAGTGACTGGACTCCTTTGTAGCATCCTGATGACAATTCATGCCTGTTGGTTTGTTTTCTTCCAACCAAGTTGCAAAATATCCCTGGCATAGGTGCTTTTTGACTTTCATACTATTCCATAGCATTCAGGATATCTCTGCACAAAGCAAGTATTCAAGTAGATGCTTAATAATTAAGGACGTCATTTTAGCATTGCAACATTATATTAGCATTATATATATACTATATTCTAATCATCGCAATAGGTTGGAAATTCTTTTGGCTACTTGGTTGGCTCTGGCTAAGAATGCTTCAAGGATTCATGTGGCTCTGTTAGAAACAGCTTGAGTTTACAGTTATACTTCATGAGATGGGCTGGACTTGCCTTTGAATCACCAGCTTCAGAACTCAGGCACCATCCTGGGCAGTTCCAAGCAACAATTTTGTTTTCTTGATCCTTAAATAAGAAATATAAGAAAGAAATAGCATTTTCATTTTGAAATATATTTTCAACAATATTTTATTGTGCAGTTCTTAAAGAAAGAATAAGTTTTGTTCCCACTTTGAAAGCAAAGGGACTGCTTGCTGATTTTGACAACTGAGTACTTCTTTAGTTCTAAGGATTTCCCCTAGCCAATCTTTACTCTAGTTTCTCCCCATGAAGTAACCTTTCTGACCTGGGTTAGTAGAGATTCAAATGTGGCGTGGGAAGGTCACTTTCTTGGGCTACATGCTGAATGGAGGAAGAAAGAAGAAACTGTAATTTCTACTTGGGAATATGGAGAGGGGCCTGTAAAATTATGTGTAAATGACATTGAGGAAATATTCTTAATGGATTTTAACAATACTTTATGAGAAGCATAACAAAAAAGTAGACAGAATAATTTATTTTCTTAATGTAAGCTCAGATATATTTCTCTCAAGGTGATTTATAAACTTCACCACTTCAGAAAATCCCTTTTGATAGTATTTCATGCTTATAGTGTCACCAGTTTTTAGATTGAATGTCATAAGACACTGATTTTGTAGTTCCTCAGTTGCATATTTTGATTACAGTTTTTTGGAATGTAACCTAAAAAAAAATCCTACAAAGTCTCCCTAAACTGAGTAGTACATTCAAAGCTATTAAGCAAGAAAATGAATCAGTTGCTTGTATCTACCAATAAGAACACTCCAACTGGTAGGTATATCCCATTTATCAACCAATAGGATGTCTGTCTCCTGCACAGCTGGCAGTGCTATTCTGTAAGGCTCTTAAATCTCTCTTTTGTTATACATTATGAAGGAAATCAAAGGAGCCTGACCAAGTGGTGGTGCAGTGGATAGAGCGTTGGACTGGAATGCAGAGGACCCAGGTTTGAGAGCCCAAGGTTGCCAGCTTGAGCGCGGGCTCATCTGGTTTGAGCAAGGCTCACCAGCTTGAGCCCAAGGTTGCTGGCTCGAGCAAGGGGTCACTTGGTTTGCTGTAGCCCCCTGGTCAAGGCACATATGAGAAAGCAATCAATGAACAACTAAGGTGCTGCAACGAAGAGTTGATGTTTCTTATCTCTCTCCCTTCCTGTCTGTCCCTATCTGTCCTTCTCTCTGACTCCTCTGTCTCTGCCACAAAACAAACAAACAAACAAACAAAAAAATAAAAAAGAAAATCAAAGGAGTGTCAATTTTACAAAACATTGGGGTTACAGATTAGCTGATGTGTTTTACTAATCTAGGGCAAATTCTTAATGCAATTGAATTCACCACTACCAATTCCAAAAAATGACACCAGGTTCAATTTAGATGGGACTCTATATTGTGAAGCCACCATAGTTAGATGTAAAAGGGGCATCTGAAGACATTCGAGCTCTAACAGTCTGTGAATTCCTTGGGGATATTTGGTGGAGAGTTCAAAAGTTGATGGTTTGTCAGGTTCCTAGGGGGACATTTTGGCATTGTGAAGACTAGTGGTTTTCAAAATCAATATGTATCAGAATGACCTGAATGGCTTATTAAAACATAAATTTTTGGCCTGACAAGGCAGTGAGACAGTGGATAGAGTGTCAGACTGGGACACAGAGGCTCCAGGTTTGAAATCTCAAGGTTGCCTGCTTGAGTACAGGCTCATCAGGCTTGAGTGCAGACTCATCTGGCTTGAGCACAGGCTCACTACCTTGAGCACCAGGTCACTGGCTTGAGTATGGGATCATAGACATCACTCCATGATTGCTTACATGAACCCAAAGGTTGCTGGCTTGAGCAAGGGTTCATTTGCTCTGCTGTAGCCCTTGGTCAAGGCACATATGCGAAAGCAAACAACGAACAACTAAGGTGCTGCAACAAAGAACTGATGCTTTTTATCTCTCTCCCTTCCTGTCTGTCTGTCCCTATCTGTCCCTCTCTCTGTTTCTTTCTCTGTCACAAAAACAAACAAACAAAATAACTCCTTCCCCAAAATTACTGGACCTCAATTCTAGAATTTTTGATTTAGAAGAGATGGAAATATTTTTATTCTAACAAGTACTCTGGCAATGCTGCTGGTCTTAGGACCAGACAGTGATTAACAATGGTCTAGAATATATCCTAAAGCTACTTAGAGATCCCCCTAGCATGTTGGCAGACCTGAACATATTAAAGGGAAAGAGAAATGGAGTTAAACAGGATGGAGAGGAACAGAGATGGTCAGGCCACCTACAGAAATGGAAGAAACTACAAAATCTAAGAGACCTCTTTCTGTGCTACTGGGATTTATCTCTGCTTAGGTCCATAAACAAAAGCAAAATTGACATTTATATGATGGTAAATTGTAAGGCACCCATTGCCAGTATGAAGAGTTCTGACTACCCACTGTTATTTTTAAATGTTTCAGACACCCTGGGAACAAGTGCAAACCCCCCCAAAAAACTCATGATCTAAACAATATGAGAAGGATTCCAGATAGTACACTTCACACAAAGACATTCCTTTCGACTAAAGCAGGTTAGAAGATACAGTGTAATGCAGCAGTGATTATTTTAGGAGGAAAAAAAATACATAAAGGGCCTTTTTGTGACTTTCCAGATCTAAATATTCTTACCACTATTTACCAATGCAGTTCAAATGGGGGTTATTTCATTTGGGAACATTTCTTACTCATCAAGGCAAGGTAAGAAGCAGTGTGTACAACATGTGGATTTCATAAAAAGGTACCTTTGTTCAAAATATGTAAACAAATTGTCCCCACCCCCATAAGCCTTTTGCAATCACGACCATGGTCTTTGTGCCCTATAGGATAAGGTGCACCTATGAATATTTAAAGTTGTATTTTCTGGGTACCATCAGTCTGAAAGGAGAACGCTGATTTACAGTCAACAGTTTCAACAAGTGACCCTTGGCAGAAAGGCTCTGCTTTTTCAGCTGGCGCTGTTGCTGGAGTTCAGAGGAATAGCTCATCTGTCTCTATTTCAGGCGTCTGGCAGATGGGGGACTGGTTCAGAATTCTCCGTTCAGCTAAACGCTTACAGATGACTTCCATATTCTGGAGCATCTGCTGGTTATCTCATTTCTCTCATTTTGGGTTGTTTTCCCAGTTGAGTTTTGGAAAAAAAAACAACAAAAAACAAAAAACTTCCTCTCTAGCTTTCATTTTGTAACCATGCTATTGTTGCTTTTGTCATTTTGGGAGAAATCAACAGATGTGTTTGATGTTACCCCATGAGATAGACTAAACCTGTGGATAATCTGAAAACAGAAACGGTGATTAAAAAAAAAAAAAGGGAAACAAAAATATAAATAAGTTAAGAGCCCAGCTGAATCACAATTGTAAAATATGTTCAGGAAATGATTCATGGACTGAGAATAAACAGTCATCAATAATTTTGTGACTTTTTTTCTGAAAGTTCTTATAAACAATGCAGTACTCAAAGAAATTCTATACACATGTAGTTGCTTTATCTGACACACACATGTAACATAAATGTTACTCACAACTTATTATTATAAATGAATATACTTGTTCTTATCCCTCCTAATGCTTTGCCAGGTACAACACTCTGCTTATACCTGGTAAAATATAAAAACAGGCAAATATCTAGCTTCTTCCAGAGAGAGTTTTTCTTCATTTTCATAAAAGACAGACACACACAATTCATAATATTCCAGCTTCTGCATTTGCTTTTTAGAGCACATGAATAATATTCTGCATATATTAAGGCTTTTTTATTTTTTACTTCTAGTTAATCAGATATGTGGGGCACTTAGACATGAATTTGAATATTAATGTATTTATTTAAAAGTAGGGTGACTGGTGCCATTAAAATTGTGATCTTCACTTGATTAATGCCCAGTGAAAATTTCTTTGATGAAAACTGCTAATTAGACAACAGGATGGCTGTTCTAATTGCAATCATTTCCTTCAAAAAGAGGACGCACAATGGGCATGTGATTAGCAAAGAGATTGATTTTAATTTTTTGAGATCTTAAAATACAGAAAAGATGAATGAACAACTTAAAAAATACCCATCATAACATACAATATTAAAAACACACAACTAGTTATATTTGCCCCATTATTTTTGAAAGAAACAAACCTTCACAAATTTAGCCAGTTTCCTACAAGCACTCCCTGCCAGTCTGTTACCTGCTCTTCCTTCCCAAAGGCAACTTAGCCATGAAGTTGATATACTTGATTTCCAGTCCATTTCTTATACTTTTATCTACAAATATTACATATTTATTTAAGGCAACGGGGTCTTTACCGACACTAGAAAAAAATACACTTAAAAAACCTCTGCATATACAAAATACCTTGTACATTTCCTATTACTAAAGCTATGGAAAACCCAAATCTTTAAGAAGCCATAGAGCTATGGTCTGAAAGTTTGTATCTCTTCAATATTCATATGTTGATATCTTAACTCCCAAAGGTGATGGTATTAAGAGGTGGGGCCTTTGGGACATGATTAGGTCATGAGGGCAGAGGCTTCATGAACAAGATTAATGCCCTATAAAAGAGGCCAGAACAATGCTCTCCCACTGAGCCAACCAGCCAGGGCCTAGGAATGCCCTTGTTGATCAAGCTACCCAAAAGAAAATTATATGGAGCAACCATGACAGACCGAGCCAGTCAGTCTCATACTATTCATCACCAGAACGCTGCAGCCCGGTGTAAACAGTTTCAACTTTCTCGGGAAGCAGCACGGCAGATTGGGAAATCCTGTCCAAGGGGTCCTATACTGCCCCTTCATTTGGAGTTAACCCTCAAGGACCCCTACCAGGACAACTTTGGCAGATGGATGTTACTCATATACCTTCATTTGGCAAACAGTCGTATGTCCACATTACAGTGGATACATATTCCGGATCTATAGTAACCTCTGTCAGAACAGGAGAGGCTGCTAAGCATGTTATAGCTCATTGTCTGTATGCATTGTTCTATTATTGGATTTCCTAAACTGGCTAAACTGAAAATGCTCCTGCATATGGAGCAAAAGCATTTAACTGTATTTTGTCATGCTTACAATCTTTAAAGTTAAGGTATTATTAAAGTGTACTCAGCAAACATTTTAAGGTCAATTTAAAAAAAATTTAAAAGGGGGTAGTCATATCCTGGAACTCCTATGGGTCTACCATATCATGCTTCTTACTTAAAAAAAAAAATCACATTTCTTTGAATGCTGATGAACAGGAGACACCAAATCTTTTTCGCCTGCAAACTACTACCTTCTTTATTAGATCCAGCTAATAACACTGTTTTGTCTTTTTTCAAATAGCTCCAGATATATGGAAAAGATTTATATAGGTGGATGGGGATCCTCAAACCCCTCAGCGAGATCTTCTGAGAATGGCTTTTAAGATACCTAGAGGCAGAAAAAGCCCAATAGAGATCAGGGGAACTACCAGCTTTTAGAATACACCCTTAAAGGCTCCAACACCCCAAAGGGGTCTCATAGGATGCCATCTGGGTCCTGCTTCAATAGTGGAAAGGAAGGTCATTGAGCTAAAGCCAGCCAGGCTTACATACCTCTGCTGTGAGGAAACAGGGACACTGGAAGGTAGGCTTTTCCCTCACTCCTCTAAGGGAGGGTTCAGCCTCTTCCAGCCCTGCTCCAGCCACCTATGACCTAACCTTGCCCAGAATGCTGGGGTTAGCCACTGAAGGCTGAAGGTGCCCAGGGCTGTCGGCCCCATCTATGACACTGTGGACGAGCATAGGGTATTTCTTCCAAGAAGCAGGTAAACTGATCTCATTTGCACAAGGGCCACTTAACTATGTTTTGCCTGAATAGTCAGGTTTTTTATTCTTCCCTTGAAGACCTCTGTTGTGGGTGTTGATAGTCCTATTTTCTGCTGCTTTGCTTAATATATAGTGTTTCCTTTATCCCTCCTACCTCAATGCCCCACTCATATTTCAGGCTGGGACCTACTCCTAATTTAGAGCTCTCTTTCCCCCTTTTGCCAACTTCTATTATGAATCTACCTTTGCCACCCAGCTTAGTGTATCCCAAGGTTCTCTTTACAATGCCACAGTCGCAGAGCTCCAGGGAAAAGCAACCTGGTCTCAACTCTCCAGGCAGAGGAGAACAGAAGCTCCATATCCACGCATGCTGCAAATGGCTTTTTCCAGTCTACCTGAATCATTACCAGCTAGAAGCAGCGGTCATTGGGACTTGGACATGAGCTGCAAAGTATAGAATGGTGACAACAATTCCAGTGCCATGCGGACTTTTCCTGTGGGGAACTTTCCTGGACTCCTGCTCCCTGTGACAGCTCCTAACAGACTGAACTGTGGTTGGGTTGCATTTTTCAGGGATTTGGCATTGTGATGGGGCCAACTTGGACTTGGTGAACATGTTAAGGACACTTCTCTTTTATGGATTCTTGCTGTATTGGCCAAGAGTTTGCTTAAAGGCTTTTAATCACTGTAAAAAAAAAATAGAAGACTGGATAAAGAAGATGGGGCACATATACACCATGGTATACTATTCAGCTAGAAGAAATGATGACATCGGATCACTTACAGCAGAATGGTGAAATCTTGATAATATTATGTGGAGTAAAATAAGTGAATCAGAAAAAAACAAGAACTGCAGGATTCCATACATTGGTGGGACATAAAAACGAGACTAAGAGACATGGACAGGCGTGGGGTGGTTATGGGGGGTGGTTACGGGAGGGGAGGAGGGAGAGGGGGGAGGGGGAGGGGTACAAAGAAAACTGGATAGAGGGTGATGGAGGACGATCTCTCTTTGGGTGATGGTTATGCAACAGAACTAAATGACAAGATAACCTGGAAATGTTTTCTTTGAATATATGTACCCTGATTTATTGATGTCACCCCATTAAAATAAAAATTTATTTATAAAAAAAAAAAAAAAAGAGGCCAGAAAGAGACTCCTCACCTCTTCCACCATATGAAGATACAATGAGAAGTCTGGGATCCAGAAGAGGGTCATCACACAACTATGCCGTCACCCTAATCTTGGACTTCTAGCCTCCAGAACTGCAAAAACTAAAGTTATGTTTTTCATAAGCTACCCTGTCTGTGATATTTTGTTTAGCAGTCCAAACAGACTAGCAACTTTTCTTATCTTTGCAATCTTTAGTAGAATATGTGTTAGTGATGACCAGAGGAATACCTGTCTCAACTTTCCCTGTGACTAGCCATTGATGGCAAAGATTAATTTGAGGGGTTGGACTTTTGCTTGGATACAGATCAGAGGACAAAAGATGAAAGCCAGTACATTTAAGAGTGTTGCCAGGGAAACAAAACCATTATGTTCTTTGTTTGTGAAAATTAGGCAAAATGGATTTCAGTAGCAGCTTGAGAAAACACCTTCGCCATCTTGGAAAATAGAGTTGGGTTATTATATTGACATTGACACCTCCTGAAAGAAATATTGATTTCTGCCCTTTGTTTCAGAAGATGACACCATTGATGACAATTACTGGCTTTGTATAGTAGTGAATTTGAAAAGACTAAAATGAGCCGGGTACCTTTGCCACATGTCAGGGGAAGCACAGATTACCTTTTTTGTTGTTGCTGTGAGATGCTGCCTAGAGCTTATACCTAGCCTAATAGTAACAACAAAAAGCCCCTATGTATCTGATTACTCTGTGTCTCACTCATTATTATTCCTTGAAGATTTTAAAAAATTTGACACTTCTGCTACACAGGGCAGACTGTATTTCAGTTCACCTATTGGAACTCCTCCCTTAGAAGCCTGGAGTTACCTGGAGATTTCTTTGATTATAACTGCTTGGCCAATGGATTTCCACCCTCACACTTTCTCTCTTGGCAATGATTCTGTCCTACTATTAAGTATGGGTTGTATGAGGCAAAAAAAAAAAAAAAAAAAAATTGAGTGGGTCATAGTAATAGATTAGGAATAAAAAAACAAATACCTCATGGGGGCCAACATCATGAACAATGATACAATCCAAGAACATTACCTTGCCAGTTTTAGAAAACAAAAAACAAAAAAAAACTCATGTCTTTATTATCTCTTCTATGAATACAGCTTATAGCTTAAAGACTTCTTTTCACCATTCATTTGTTAACTATAAAGGTTAATACCTCAAACTTTATCTATACATGTTTTTACACTCCTATATTTTGCTCTAACAACCCAAATAAAACAAAATACCTTGTTAATAAGTTATAGGTGTATAGCCCATTTAAATTACAAAAATAATATCATGGGTATTAGATGACAATTCTAGGTCTATAATTTGTTGTATATTATAAAGATGTATTTATGCTTATTAATTAGAGAGATTAAACAAAGCCACGCTTTTGAATGCAGGACAAGAAACCTCAAAAAGAGTAACAAATGGGAGTAAATGTAGGTGTATATTTTAAATCTATTGATGAAGAAACTTACCTATACATTTACATGATTCTTGTTCTCCAACTTTGTTGAATCCAACTTGCTAAGCAGGATTAAAAACATTATAAGGAGGTGTGATGCTATGGAGAAAATATTTTTACAAAGCTGTAAACTCAGGCTTTCTTGGATAGTTCACCTTTGCAAATTTCAATATAGTGCATCTGACCTTGAGGTTTTATTTATGTTCATCCTTCCCGTGCCTGGCTCAGTAGAAGATCATCTTTTATCTGACTTGTATTCTCATCATAGCTGTGTGACAAGGTAAATCTAATGCTCACAACCATCTGGAAGTTGAACTTCTTGAAAAGCTCTTAAATAAGGACATCTTTGTAGTTTTGTTTTTGTTTATTACTAAAGAAAACTGAGTGAGAACCCCAGATTCCATGTCAGAACTATGGTTGCTGACAGAATATGCTGCCAGCGTAGCCTACTGCCTCCCGGTATTTCAGTGGCCAGGAAGGTCTGGTTATGCCATAAAATCTTCGCTGTTCCTTGTGATGACTGGAATTTAAACACAGACCCTTGAATGTAACATTTTTTGAATGTAATATTTTACATGACTATTCTTACTATTAATAAAACATATGGCAGAACCTTTCCTTAGAGACTTTGATTACTTATCAACTTATGTAGTTGGAAGAATTTGGAGACAGAGAGTCCAAGAATAAATATTTACATATTTTGCAGTTTTACTTAGTCCTAGGTTTGGGCTCATGGATGGAGTGGATATTATGAGTGTCTGGCTCTTCTATCTTCCTCTGAATTGTTAGAATATAATTACCACATTGCATTCAATTTCTTGTAACAGCTATCCTAAGGTATTTCCCTTGTCTTCTATGGAGTATCTCAGGAGCTACTTCAATTTCAATTCAATATTTTATTTGTCTTTTTCTAATCTTTTAAGCAAACCATGAAGCATGTGATCAGGGTCACCTCAATCCTGGATACACATTAGAATAAGTGGAGCTTTGAAGAAACAAATAACTCCAGGTTTCTATTTTAGCCCAATTAAATCAGAACTGGCAGGAGGGAGGGGATGTGTGCTGTATTTTTACAAAACTCTTTAGGTGATTCTAAAATGCAGCTGGGTTATAGAACTGACTAAAGAAAGCATTTAGGATTCATTATGTAATTTATAATTTTTAATTACTATTGTAACTTATTTATAAGATGAGTGTATTATATGTTTATATAATGATATGTCTGATTCTGTCACTATTGAAAAATAACCTAAAGGATATTGATTAGAGCTTCTTTTATGTTGTATTTGCCCTTATGTCTGGATCTCAATAAATGTTTGAATGAACCAAGGAATTTTAATGCAGGCCATATTAGCCTATTTACAAGAAGACTTATGTCAGATAATAATAAATCTTGTTTGAATGAATGAACAGAAGCAGAAAAAGGGCAGATCTTCACTTTTATTAGCCTCTGGCACAAACCTTATGGACAATACTGTTAGTAGCACCAGGTAATATTCCCATTATTTATGTATATATCAATTTATTTATCCCTATAATATCTTCACCATTAGGTTAAAATTTAAGTCTCTTAATTAAATTTTAATTAAGAAACAAGTAAATCCTGATTATTTTGTTGAAATTACTGCTTTTTATAATTTCTCTGAATGCCTAACAGCAAGGATTATTGAATATATGCTATTTACTGCCTGAATTGATTAAAATAATTAAATTTGATTTGCCCATATTTTAAAAAGTTACTCTTTTGATCTACATTCTTTTTACCTGCAATAATACTTATTTCCTCCCTCAACCTAACCAGTCAATGAGCAAATCCCTGCATTATCATGACATGGGTAAAAATTTTTTTCTATACTCTTAAGAGACCTAAGAAGAAACATGGATACAGGGATTTAGTACATTTCTTGCTCAATACATCAAATGTTACCAATTTTAATTCCCTACTGAATTTCGTTTATCTACTTTATGTAGGTGGTAAGACCTTTGAAAGGCAGTTGGATCTGCTTGCACTGATATCACGCATAACCAGAATTCAAATGGCTGTGCAGTGAATAGTGAATGGTGAGTGTTACACCTTGTGCTGACAGAGCTTCACTCTTTGAGGAACTCACAGTGCTTTAAAACATGATCTTGTTAATCTTCACGATATCCCTTCTAGGAAGTAACATGGCAATTTAATGTAAGAAAATCCAGGTGTACTGTAGAAAATGCCAATGTGCCTTACAGGAGGGAATTTTTTTTTTAAAGATTTGGAATCTCTTTTAAGATTTTTTTTTGTTTGTTTATATATTTCAGACTTGACTTCAGGCTTTTCAGTGCTGTGTTTGGTGCCTGGTAAACTTGAAATGATCCAGATGGTATTTCCAATCCCAAGGACAATTGTTTTTCTTTAAACAGAGACGTGGCTATACATGCATTCTTTTGATTTTCTTCAAATTATTATATACAGATAGTTTAACTATAAGTGAAATGTGACCAAACTTTGGGATTTTAGCTAATTAATTTTAGCTTCTTTAATAAAGAGGTGGCTTTCCAATGTGCGAGCACCAGTATGTTGTGATGACAATGGAAATGATCATAAAGGATAATATTTCTACACCTCAAACCATTTCCTTGGTTCAATCATTTTCTTTGTTTCTTTGCCTTCAGTTTAATCATACGCCAATCCCTGTCAACCCTTCTACTTGGATGCTCTTTTCAAAATGCTTGAATGCTTTCAGGGTGGCCTTGCATACCAGGCCATCATGATAAAGAGCCTCCCCATGACTTGGCTTCAGATAGTTGTTTTGCCACTCACAAACCTACACCCACATGCATCATTTACCTCAGATATAGTTAGATACCTAAACACAACATCATATTGGATTCTTCCATGCATTCACACAAACTGCCCCCTCCCCCTTCAATGCATGTTCATTTTTTCTTCATCAACCTAAATGCTATCAGTTTTCAAGATATAAATTGAGAACCACTTATCCTATAATCAAATAATACAGAATAGTTGTTAAATTTTTTCTCACTCCAATAGACACTGTCTTTTTGAGGAAGGAAACAATACACTATTCATGTTTGAATCTTAGTAATCTATCTTAGTAGATGTTAAAAACAGATCTATCAAAAATATTTCCTTCTTACAGTGTATATACTTAGATAAAGTTCTAGGAGACTATTACTAATATTCACTATCTAATTTTTATATTAACAAATTAATACTTAAATAACTGGAGAAAGTATTTAGACTCTCATTCTATCCATGATAGTAAATTTTCCTATGGTAAAAGTTGATATTAACTAAGCATTATAGAAGTGTTGAATCTTTTCCATATAATAGACGTTCCTGAATTGAATGCAACTGATATTCATTAAGATAAACCATATTTTAGGCTACTTGTAATTAAAAGATAATGCCTAAGGCTTCAATTACTCATTAAATTTTTTTGTAGATTTTTCTAGTAGAATCTTGGTCCTTCAGCTCACTTCTACTTGAAGGTGGGAGGTCTACTCCTCAAACAGAAATCTTCTGTAATATTTTAAAAGGATATTACCCTTCTCCTCCAGTTGGTTTAATATCAAATCATATTCATCTACCCTTAATTAGAAACATGAAATATCTTATAAAACATTCAAGAGTAAGAAATATTGTTATGGAGTGCTGCTTGAAAGATTTGAAGCTGTCTAATTGTAGTCTAGATGCTATCTGGGAAGCAAGCCATGCCACTGGGATGCAAGATACACTGTTTTGACCCCTCATAGATTTATTTGTGCTCTGGCATGATGCCTTTGGTTTTCAATAAGAGGCATTATAGTATAAGAAACCGTTGTATAGAAACTGCCATTGTCTTCATTGCCAAAGGATCTATTGCATTATATGGCAGGATTTCAAGTGTTACTAGTCATAAGAACCATTTGGACAGCTTGTAAAATACAGATTCTTGTGTCCTGCTTCAGACTGAATGAATCAGAATCTTTGGAAATAGTTCTTCAGAGGAGTATTTTTTTAAAGAACTTTTTTTTAATTTTGAAATAACTTTAGATTCATATATATGTTTCAAGAATAGCACAGAAAGTTCCCATGTTATCGTCCCTTACTTTCACCCAATGATAGCATCTTACTTAACTGTAAAATCTAATACAGTGATTCAAACCGGGAAATTGAAAATGGGTATAATACTACAAACTACAGACCTTAATTTGGAGTTCAGTAGCTTTCATATGCATTTTTGGTATATCATTTTATAAAATGTTATCACATATAGAGATTTTTGTAACCGCCACCACAATCAGGATACAGAACTGATCCACCAACCCTTCAAACCTTCATTGTGTTAGCCCTTACACCTGCACTCTACCTCCAATCCTGTTGGTGTCCTCTAATCTGTTGTTTATTTCTATAGTTTGTGATTTCAAGAAAGTTGTATAAATGAAATCATACAGTATGTAGTCTACTAGTCTGCTGAGAAATTTTTTAAACTCAGCATAATGCCCTTGAGGTCCATCCCAGTTGCTATGTCTATCAATACTTTACTTTTTTTATTGTTGAATAGTATTCTATTGTATGAGGTACCATAGTTACCTATTCACTTGTTAAGGTATATTTGGGTCATTGCCACTTAGGGACTATCACAAATAAAGCATCTATAAAAGTTTGTATGTAGGTTTTCGTGCAAACAGAAATTTTCATTCCTTTAAGGTAAATACAGTCCATATTTCAATTTTGTCAATTGATGCTATACTGTCCTTCATAAGGTTTTCCCCCTTATATTGTCCATTTAAATAATTTCTTCAGGAGTTAACAGTTGCCTCCTTCAAGTCCTCTTTTATAGCACTATGTCTTCTGTTTAAACCTGTTGTTGCTTTCAACATTTGTAGCACTGCTATTATTAACCAGGAAGCTATTTTCTTTATGGTTACACTTTAGATGTTCATTTTTTTGAAATTACCTCTCTTTAATTTTGATTTATACCCTTTTCACAGTGAACTTCCTAAGAAAAAAATATTTTTATAACAGAGGTTTAAATGTTATTTTATTAAAAAAATATTTTTCCTACTTAAATTATTTTATTTTTTGTTTTAATTATTTAACTAAATTTTTAAATTTTTCATTTATAATTTACTTTCAATATTATTTTGTATTGGTTTCAGGTGTATATTACAGTGGTTAGACAATAATATACTTTACATAATATTTCCCTCTGATATATTCAATACCCATCTGACACCATACATCATCATTATATACAATATTATTGACTATATCCTTATGCTATACTTTACATCCCTGTGACTACATCCCAATTTGTACTTCCTAATCCCTTCATCTCTTTCACCTAGTTCCCCAAGACTGGTCCCCTTTGACAACCACAGTCTGCTCTATGAGTCATTTGTTAAAAGCGTATTTTACATGTCAAAAAAGTCTTCATTCTATAGTCCCACATGATTAACATTTTGGTTAAATTCTAACTTGAAAATAATTTTTCCTCCAAAGCTTGAATATATTAATCCATTATCTTTTAACTTCTAGCTTTGTAATTCAATTTTAGTGCCATTCTGATTTATAAGTCCTTTGTGTGTGACTGCTCTGTGTGCATGTGTTTACATTCTTCTCCCTATTTTGGTGTCATAAATTTCACACTGATACCTTTTATTTGGGAACTTTCTTAATTCATTGTGCTAATGCTTAGTGAGCCCTTACAATCTGGAGTCTTGATGTCTTCATGCTTTATAAAATATTCTTATATGCTCATATTTTTAAGAAAAAAAAAATCTTCCCCTCCATTTTTGTTTATTTTTTCTTTCAGTATCTCCCATTGATTGGATTTTGAACCTCCTAAAATGGTCCTCTTATTTGGTTATCCTTTCTTTCCTTATTTCCATAAATTTTTCTTGTTTGACCTTTAAAGCATTTTTGATTTTAGATATCTATTATAAAATTTTAGATGCACTATAAAAATTTTTTAAACCTTTTTCTTGTTCTCTAGTTCTTTTTAATAATATCTGTTCTTTTAAAAATGGACATAATATCTATCTTATCTCAGGATATTATTATAAGTTCCTGAAATTCCTTTGTTTCCTACATTGCCTTGGCTTTTCTTGGTTCTCTTTTAATTTTTGTGTGTTATCTTATTCTGTCTTGTATGTGGAGGTTTTGGTCACATCTCTGGTCATCGATGTCTCTCTGTTCATCTATAAGTACAAGGAAACAAATAGAAGGTCTTAAACATATGCATGGTGCTTGTTCAAAGTGGACATCTCTGTAATAAAAAGTCAACTTGTCCTTACTGAGGTATCCCCAAATAAATATATCTGTGCTTTTCATTTTTGTTTCAAATCTGGACCTGTTCACTTTTTCCAGTGAGTAACACCACTAGTTTCTGGCATCAGGGTAGTGTCTGCTGCCAGGGTTCTGGTTCTAGCGGCATGGGTAGGAAGAAGGTGAGTCTCAGTGTTCAATTACACCTCACTTAATCACATCACTCACTCCCCTTATTCTAAATTCCATTTCTCCCTCCCACCCTTTCCTGGAACTCTGGATTTTGGGGAGGAGGATAGTGGTGGTGAGGGTTAGAAGTCCAGAGGTTTGAAGAGAAAAGAATTGAAGTTCAACCATTTTTTTTATACAGGCTTTTAATGCCTATTTTCAGCTCTGACCTTTATCCAACCTCAGTATATTTGAAACCTCTAGGTCCTGAGCCTTCTGTGGTTTAAACCCACTTATTCACAAAGGTATTTCTGAAGCTTTCTTAATTTGCTGTCAATTTTCTGACCTTCCTCTGCTCTCCAAAAGTTTGTTGAAATTTCTTGTCTAACATGTTTGCAATTGTTTTGTCCACTTTTTAAAACTAATTTATTTACTGTAATTTTAAAGCTGTTTATTAATGTAAGATAAATATCTGCAGTAAATCTGCCACGTTAAACTTGATATATAGCTATGTCATTGGTACTGTCATGCTTTACACTATGGTAATTATATTTACCTGTTGGTTCTGTATCTGAGATGGTTTGAGGAACATTTTCCATTCACCTCTATGTGCTTTGATTTCATAATCCTATTTAATCCTCAAAAACAATTAGCCAGCAAGTAAAATAAAGACAGTTTCTAATTTTTAGTTTACTGTCTTTCTTTGTCTTTAATCCACATTTCTATCCTTATTTTCACTTTTCTCTTTTTTTCTTTTCTATTTATTTTTTTCTATACTATTACATGTTTCTGTTAAAAACTATGTGATATGAAATTTGGAAAAAGGTAAATAGATAAACAATGGAAAATAAAGAAATGAAGACAGCTAGATAAATCTTTGGCACTGGTTGAAAGTGATTTGAATTAAGGTAAAGACTGATATAGTTTTAACTTCCATCTTGAGTCAATTAATTATTTTCTTCTCCTCCTTCTTTTAACAATTGACATTCTTAATTCTTATGGAGCACACAGTATTTACTGTTGTGGTTAGAACTAAAAGGTGAAAAACACGTGGGTTTTACTTTTCTGTACTGATGCTGAAATCTTGAGGAAGTTTCTTCATCCATAGTAGCCTAATTCTCTTATATAGAAAATGGGAGCTAATTATATAGTAAGTATAGTTTAGTTATTCACCAAATTTATAGATCATTATTGCTTATTCTAGTCAAATGTTTGAATAAGTAAATGCTGTTTTAGGTCAAAAGTTATTCCCTTATCTTCTAAAGATTTTGTTGGTATAATGTTTTTGGCAGTGTAAGTGAGTACCCAAAATTCATCCTATGTTTAAGAACCCCGACAAAATATTCTTTCAAGTTGGCAATACAAATCACTGTACACCACTATTCTGCTTAAAAATTCTCCAATGTCTCCTCAGGTTATTCAGGATAAAATTCAAACTCTATATAATATCCCCAAACCTATAAAAAAATACTAACTCTATAGAAAAACCAATCTCCTTTCTCATCTGCCTCCATTTCCTTTGTATCTATGTTCCGGCCATGCTAGCTTTCCTTCTCCTCTTCAGATTCTCCAGGTGTGTTTCTGCTCTTGAGTGCTCTGTGTTGGAATGACTGAAGGAAGAGGAAATGGAACACAAAAACTAAATGACTCATTCTTATCCACCTTATCATTATTGCTAAAAAATGCTAACTATTATATGACCCTTTAGAAGATGGTCTTGCCTCAGTGTTGACGGTGGCTGACTGATCATAGTGGTGGTTGTTGAAGGTGATTTCTTAAAATGATACAGCAATGAACTTTGCTGCATTAATTGACTCTTCCTTTTATGAACAATTAATTTCTCATTCATACTGGAAATGAACAATTTCTCATATCATACTGTTTGATAGCATTTTATCACAGTAAAACTTCTTTCAAAATTGGAGTCAATTTTCTCAAACCTGCTGCTGCTTTATTAACTAAGTTTATGTAATGTTTTAAATTCTTTGTTATCTCAATAATCTTTATAGTATCTGCACCAGGAGTAGATTTCATGCCTCCTTTACTATATTAAATATTTCCAGTTTTTGCTTTAAAGTGAAAGACATGCAACTTGTCTTTTCACAACTGAAACCTATATAATTTTATTAACTAGGGTCATGCCAATAAACTCAATTTAAAAAAAGGAAGAATGAATATGATAGACAAGTAACTCATCCTTTCACTTGAGCACTCAGAGTCCATGCAGGGTTATTTACTGGCCTAATTTCAATATTGTGTCGGAGGGAATATGAAGGCCAGAGGAGACGGACAACGATGAAAGAATGGACTATGCGTGGAATGATCAGAACACATACAACATTTATTGATTGCTATCTTATGTGTTCACCAGCCCAGAAGCTCTCTAAACTTCCCATCTGGGTTTCTATGGAGGCTTCATTACATAGACACAATTGGTTAACTGATTGGCCATTGCTGACTGAACTCAATCTCTATCTTTTTTTTCCTGGAGGTCAAGTGGATGGGACTGAAAGTTCCACCCCTCTAATCACATGATTAATTCTCCTAGCAACCAGTCCCATCTTAGGTGCTTTCCAAAAGTCACCTCATTAACACAATGAAAAACTCCTTTATTGCTCTCATCAGTTAAGAAATGCCAAGGGTTTTAATGACATGAAGACTAAATATATATTTCTTATTAAAAATCACAATATCACTCTTGGGAACCTGAAACATAAATTGCAGATAGCTAGATGGATGATCCTGATGATTTGGGTTGTGCAGACCTTTCTAAATTCCAGAAGTGTCTTTCCTCTCTCTGAAGAACTCTGCAGAAACATATTACAAAAACTTCTTCACAACAGTGCAATACATAGTCCCTCAAGGAGCTGTTCCATCTCCTCTCCTAGCTACTAGTCTGATAATTAGAAGTAAATATCAGTATATCTCATTTGGAGACATGCTGAGCCTCATTAGGGAAGACAGAGAGTACATACCAACAAAGAGGCAAGTATTAGCTTGCATGTTTGATAAGTCACAGAGCTCCACCTGTCCCGTGAAGAATCCTTGAGATTAGGCTTTGTGATTGTTTGATAAAGGGGGCAAGAATACAAGACAGAATAAGCAAAAATTATCTGCCTGGTGATACTTTCTCAGGACATGTCATTTAATAAAATACTGCCAGGACTGCAGGGAATGGGACAAATTTACTGTTGAGGATACTGTTAAATGTTTGAAAAAATGAAGGGTCTATGATGAGTGAAGTGAAAATTCCTGAACTTCTCTGGTATGTGGTAAAGAAAAGAATAAAAAAATCTCAGGGAGGTGAACATACTGGAATGGATATATTGTCTAAAGCCAGAGGACCCACCAAATGATTAAGTCCCACCACCAGTGCTATGAGAAATGAGAAGGGCACCAGCATCACTGAGAAGTTCAGGAGTGGATCTTCTCTGTCAACAAGAGCTTATAGAGGAGAGGGACTCACAGACCTGGGCTCTTTACTATCCAGGTGGATTATGAGTCACTAAAGTAACAGACACCAGGGGGCACTGCTTACAGCCAGAAAACAAGGGGTCACAATTACCTTTAACAACCAATTGATCAGAGGGGCAGTTAAGAAGATTTGTAGAGATGGTAAACAGAGGATGGTGTTATATGAGCAGAACACATAGGCAGCTAAAAGGGGCTGTTGAATATCTACAACCAGAAGATGGTAAACATGGAAGAACAAGAAGATGAGGGAAGTCACTTCATTAAACAGTCCTAAGTTCTCATTCAGTTTCTGAATCTGAGCTGATTTTCAAATACAGAATTTGTTAACAGAAGGATTAAGATTCTGGGAGAAGACACTTGCAACCCCAGCACAATTATATACTATAATGATTCCCTCATTCCATCTTCCAAAAAACTGTTAAACTGGGAAAAGGGAATACCTGAACATTTTGAGAATTATTGCATAAAGAATTTGAGATGATATCCATACTAGTAGACTCAAAGCTTATTATGGTCCTCTTGTGAATGTAGGGAGTAATAGGGGACAAGTAATAAGATATGGAGTCATGACTAAAGTCAGGCTTACAGTGGCTAATAGGTCTATGGGTGGTACCATCTGGTTATTATTTCCTTAGGGAAATAATAGGGATTGATATTGTTGGCAGCTGGATAACACGAGAGGTGGGATTCAGCCAGTTTGCACTGGTTAAGTAGAACTGGTACCTAATTTTTTGTTGAGTTTGGTGAACCTGTTGTTAAAACGGCACTTGTAATCAGGGTTCTTTCTAAGGTGGGTGCCTAGGAAGCTGCCCAATGTGAAAATCACAAATTGACATTCCTTACTCTTTTATAATGTTCAGCTGTACAACAGCATATTCTAAGCGTCCATAGTAATGTTCATTCCGTCCATAGGTGAGGAAAATTGCAGGTGAGGACACCAATCAAGAAGCAATATAGGCCCTGGCCGGTTGGCTCAGTTGGCCTGGTGTGCAGGAGTCCTGGGTTCGATTCCCGGCCAGGGCACACAGGAGAGGAGCCCATCGGCTTCTCCACCCCACCCCCTCTCCTTCCTCTCTGTCTCTCTCTTCCCCTCCTGCAGCCGAGGCTCCATTGGAGCAAAGTTGGCCCAGGCACTGAGGATGGCTCTGTGGCCTCTGCCTCAGGCACTATAATGGCTCTGGTTGCAACAGAGCAACACCCTAGATGGGCAGAGCATCACCCCCCCACGGTGGGCGTGCCAGGTGGATCCCAGTCGGGCGCATGCGGGAGTCTGTCTGACTGCCTCCCAGTTTCCAACTTCAGAAAAATCCAAAAAAAAAAAAGAAGCAATATAGAAATATCTTAAGTAATAGTTTCATTACTTTTTGTCAGGTATTTAATATTTTTTCACTAATATTTTAAAACTCTTATAATCTAGTTTTGTGTACCTGTTTTATTTTTCTTATTTATGTATTAAATGCATGAAATAATATACTATCTTTTGGTATATTGCTTTTTTTATACTTAAAATGGTCATTAGGGTGAGAACTGGTTGTTAAATTATTTGAATGCCACCACTGCCTAACACTCACACTGAATTCTTGAACTGTGGAAGAAGAGTTATATTGAAGAAGGCCAACACTATGTAGAAAACTCTGAAACTGGTCTACCCAGCCCTCTGACCAAGATATTAAATTAAAATTTAATTTATTGCCCACATGCTAAGGGCAATGGTGAAGATTAGTGCTTCAATTATAGACCTAAAGATTATAGGGATTGTGGTTTCTATTACATAACTATTTAATTTTCAAGGATTCATCCATTTTCTTCATGGGCCTGATAGTCAAAATAAGCGGTATTATTTGGTTCAATTTATTGTAGACTAATGGAAGCTCAACCAAGTAGTTTACATATAAATGAAATCAAACAGATATGGGTTTTGCTTCTTTCACTTAACACAATGTTTACAACATACATTTGTGTTGTATAAGATTTAAGTACTTAATTTCTTTTTATTGCCAAATGATATTCTCTTTTATTAATATACCACATTTCTATCCATTATTTTTGTTTATAGATTCTCAGATGATACACGTTTGATACTCATTTGAGTTTTTCTACTTAATGCTGCTATGAAAATATATATTTTAATATGAACATATGTTTTTAATTTTCTTAGGTATATACTTAGGAGTTGAATTATTGGGTCATATGATAACTCTATCTTTAACCTTTTGAGTAATGCCAAATGGTTTTCCAAAGCAGCTGAACCATTTTATATTCCAAAAATTGATGTATGAGGGCTCTACTTTCTCCACATCCTTGCCAAAACTTGCTACTATCTATTTTATTATAGCCATCTTAGTGTGTGTGAAGTCATATATCATTGTGGCTTTGATTTGCATTTCTTTAATAACTAATGACATTGAGCATCTTTTCATGTGGCCATTTGCATTTCTTTGCATAAATAACTATTTAAATTCTTTGCTCATTTAAAAATAATTATTTGTCTTATTGTTGAGTTGTAAAGTTCTTTATATATTTTGTATCTTATACTTTTTTCAGATATACAATTTGCAAATATTTTCTGCCATTTTGTGGCTTGTCTTTTTGTTTTTTTGAGTGTCCTGGAAATGCAGAAGATTTTTTTTTTTTTTTTTTTTTTTTTTTGTATTTTTCTGAAGTTGGAAACGGGGAGGCAGTCAGACAGACTCCCGCATGCGCCCAACCGGGATCCACCCGGCACACCCACCAGGGCGCGATGCTCTGCCCATCCGGGGCGTCGCTCTGCCGCAATCAGAGCCATTTTAGCGCCTGAGACAGAGGCCACAGAGCCATCCTCAGCACCTGGGCAAACTTTGCTCCAGTGGAGCCTTGGCTGCAGGAGGGGAAGAGAGAGACAGAGAGGAGGGAGAAGGGAAGGGGTGGAGAAGCAGATGGGCGCTTCTCCTGTGTGCCCTGGCCAGGAATCGAACCCAGGACTCCCGCACGCCAGGCCGGCGCTCTACCACTGAGCCAACCGGCCAGGGTCACAAGATTTTTGTTTTTAATTTTGAAGAAGGCCAATTTGTTTTTCATCAATTCCTTGTGTTTTTTATGTTTCATCCAAGAAATCATTGCTTAAAGGTTACAGAAATATACACTTATGTTTTTTTTCTACCAGTTTAAGCTCTTATAGTAGGTTTTTATTCATGCTGAATTAACTTCTGTGTATGGTGTAAGGAAAGTGTCTAACTTGTTTTTTCTTGTTTGTTTGTTTGCATGTGAATATTCAGCACCATTTGTTGAGAAGAAGTAATTTTTTTCCATTGAATTATCTTGGCACCCTTGTCAACCTGCTGTGCTTATTATGGAGAACAGTAGGTTTAGACCTAATCTAATATCTGTCCCTTATTGTTGTTAGTTATATTATCAAGGTTTATTGTTCTTACTAAAGGTTTTGTTCTTGTAATAAAATTACATAGTTTTAAGTCTTAATTCCTATATTTAAATAGATTCAAACTGCTAACAAAAACTTTACCCTAGCTTCTCCAACTCTGGAGTCCTCTATTTTGCATTATATTTTGCTTAGCTTATTTTTTCTCAAGTAGTGTCCCTAACAATGTCTTTTTATACCTTCTAATTTGAATGGCAATTTGAGCTGGAATATACTATTGCCAGGGTCACCAAAATTTTTCTATAAAGAGCCAAATAGTAAATACATATTTTCAGCTTTGCAAGAGTTATGGTCTCAGTTGCACCTATTTGGCTTGCTGCTGTAGTTGAAATGCCGCCATAGGCAATCTGAAACAAGGGGATGTGATTGTGTTCCAATAAAATTTTACCTATGAAAACAGAAGGTGGCCATATTTGGCCTAAGGGTTGTGGTAAATTGACCCATATATTATTGGATCACAGTCTCCCTCATAACTCTGTGGCTTATTTATTCAGTAAATATTTACTGAGTACATACTATTTGCTAATTCCTCTAAGCACTTGGGACACATTGGTGCATAGGGGGGGAAAAACCCTTTACCCTAATAAACAAACAAATATATATCTATATAGATATCTATATATCTATATCTATATCTAGAGAGAGAAAGAAAGAGAAAGGAAGGGAGGTAATCAGCAGGGTATAGGATAAGGGATGATTTAGAAAAATCAGATGGTAGGGCAGGCAATATTTGATAGGGTGGTCAGCAAATACTTTGCAAAGGGGATAATGAGAAAATTTCAACTATGTGAAGATATGGAGAAAATATTTCAGTAACGAGTCAAAGCAAAGTACAAGTCCCTGTGATGTGATTGAGAAAAGAAAGAAATCCAGCATTATTGAACAAATTGATTGAAAGAGTGTTAAGACTTGAGGTGGGAGAGGTAAGTGTGAGAACCTCTGAATAAAGCATCTGAATTTTATTCTAAATTTAGTGGGAGCCATGGGAGAGTTTTAAATAGAGCAAGTACATCATCTGATTAGTTTTTTTAAAAAGATCACACTGGTCTAATTTGGAGAGAAGACTTTAGTGGGTAAAGTATCAAAAGGAAGTAGTTAGAAGGCTAATGATGTAATTCAGAAAGAACTGGTGGGACTCAGACAAGGTAGATGTTAGAGGTTTGACAACAAGTGTATCAGTAAAAAATATATTTGGAAACAGTCAGTAGACCTTACTGATGGACTGGATTAAATAGATAAAGGAGAGAGAAGAATAAATGATGACTACTTGGCTTTAGGCTTGAGAATTTGATAGTGCCTTTTATTGGGATGAGGAAGACTGATGGGATAACAGTCTTTAAAGTCAGAGAATAGACCTGTGCCTCTCTGATAGGCAAAAAGTATGAATCTATGAAGAAGGAGGTAACATATACAACTAATTTAGGATGAAGCCAGGGATGGAGATAAAAGTTTAGAGGTCATTAACTGATAAGAGTTATGTAGTAAAAGGTCATCGAAAGGAAAATAGAGCTCAAGAATTTACACTGGGACAGCCCAGCATTTATGACAAAGGTAAGGTGAAGATAATTGTGCTGCTAGAGAAGGAAAAGACAGAAGACAAGAAGGAGGGCTAATTAGAAAAGAAAAAGGAGAAGACATTTTGGTTAAGTATGAGCCACACATTTTGGTTAAGTATGAGCCACACATTTTGGTTAAGTATGAGCCACACAAGGAAAGCATGATGTCAAAGAAGGTAAGACAAGAGAATTTTAAGGAGTAAATAGCCAAGTGAAGAAAGAGTATGGTAATGGTTTCTTCCCAGATCTTTTGAGTGAAATGACCCGCTAGTCCTGGCTACATATGGTATCTTCTGATTATATTGTTTGTCCTAGTTAGTCGAGGAAAGGGGGCAGGTTTGGCCAATGAGTTCACATGGAACTAGAGGAACAGAAAGCTGCTCATGTAAAATGTAGGATATTAAAACCTGAGGAGCAGCAGAACTAAACCCAGTGCCAGCAACTCGAATCTGAGAAGTCAGAAGGGGCATCTGGATGGTTACCAAAGAGAAGATGCCAGAATCAGATATCCAAGCTGAGTTGTGGAGCCAGGAAAGCAGGAACTACAAAGACTAGAACAAGCACAAGCAAGCTGAGAATAGTTGGGAGGTGTCTGAAACTTCTTCCTAGATCAGAATCTCTCTCTCTTTTTTTTAGTGCACCAGCCCAGGTGTAGCATAATGCTGGGTCAGGCTCAGAGGAGTAACAGATTCCAGACTCGTAACCTATAGACTCTTTCCAGTTGGAGTGGGCTAAGGCTTCTCGTGGATTGTTGAGGAGAAAGCCTTGATATGCCTGGTAAGTCTTCAGTGAAAAGTGGTAATTCAGAAGTAGAAAATGATTTCCCACAGTCAGACCTGGCTTCAATTGTGTGCAGCCTATGCAGTTGCATGGGACCCCATGCTTAGAAGGGCCCATGCTTGGTTTAATGCTCTGCTGTCATCATCTTGAACCTTTTAGTATTTTTTTTTTCACCAGCAGCTCAACATTTTTAGTTTGCACTTGGGCCTTGCAAATATGCATTCGGTCCTGCCCATAATTTCTTTCTTGGCCACGTATTTTTAACATTTTCTTCTGACAGTGAGGTTAATTTGAGTAGTTATTCTTTCTGCTACATGGTTTGGTTAATGAACTCCATCTGGCGATAAGTTTGTGTCTAAAGATTAGCAGAAAGAAGAATATAAAAGCCAAAGAATTTGAATAATGCTTTTCAGAGTAGATCCTAAACTGGAATCCATAGTCGTAGCTCCGGGGTCTGGATGGCATGTGAAAGGAGAATACCTTGGTGAACAGTGTAGTGCTGGCTGGAGCAGGTAGGCGACAAGGTGCAGAAGGAAGGCAGCATGTTGAGGAGTGGTCCACTGCCATCCAGACGACAGCAAGTCATGGAGGAGGGGCAGACCTCTGCCGAAGTTGATTAGGATGATGTCCTGGGAGCACACAGTGACAGCAATGAGTTGTATTCAGTGTTGTGATTTCATATCTGTCTTTGGCCAGGTTGGCAGTCAGCCACACTATTTGGTGGATTTATGTTATAAAAATGAGGAATGTAGGGCAATCTTTTCTATTCTTTCCTTGCTTCTTGAAAAACTAAGCTTTTGCTAGGTGGTTTATGCTGGATGACCCATAATTATTTGACAGCTGAAGCACTTTAAAAACTCCCATCTTACTTGATTTATCAAGGTGATCACTTTGTAAGTTATATAAATGTCTAATCACTATGTTGTACACCTACAACTAACATAATATCGTTATGTCAACTGTAATTCAAAAGTTAAGAATGATTTTACAATATTCCCATTTTACCTAGCAGAAGGTCAGTGTGTCTTCCTTGGCCCCACCAAGGAAGGCTTCAGTGACAAGATTATGTATCCTGCAGTAGCACCTGACCTTGATGTCTCTAGTGATCAGAAAGACCTGCTTCCTTTTGAGGCAGGTGTCTGTGACTGGGATCAGGATCCTGAAGATGCGGGCCCAGGGTGTACTTCCACCAGCATGGAGGCCTCTGAGTTTGGGACACTTATCTTCATCTTCTATGTCCTGGGTTGGATCAGAGTAAACTAAAATCAGGATGAAGTGGACAGGGATTCCAGCTGCTGAAATGTTTTGTTTATGGATATATATCCAATAAATCTCTTTTCTTTTCAAAGAACCTGTGAGTGACATGGGAAATCTGGGAGTCACTCACTGTGCTTACTTAAGAAAAACACAGGAGCCACTGGACATCCTTGAGTGTTTGGGGCTTTTAAATTCAGAACTACCAGTCCCTTGTTTGGGGATGGCATTCTTCAGGGTCTGCAAGCAGTACTGATGGTGAAGCTTAGAGAAGAAGTATAGCTTGTGGGTCCGTTAAGTGATGGTGATGTTATGGATCTCCGGTAAGGAGACACTGAGGACCAAGGAAATGGAAACCTTGGGTAGACAGGAATCAGGGCCCCAGAATCAGCTTCATGAGGGCAGTTGCATGGGGCACAGGTTTTTCTGAAGGTAGATGCCATCAGCAAAGGCCTTAGTTTATCACGGTTTACCATGGGAGATGCTCTGTGGAGTCACTGGGAGCTTCTCCTTAGTCCTACAGACTAAGGAATAGTATGCTGTGGGATTCAGGACAAGACTCTGCCAGATTCTGTTGAGTATTAAACCACGAGGATTTTCTTTCAGTTACGCAGTGAGGTTTGTGCTGGGTACCATCACTTGCCGTGCCTGCCCTGCTATAGAACACACAGAGCAGCCCTGCCTGCCAGTGGGCCCCTCCGAGTCGTCAGCTAGAAGATGGGGCCGGCAGCTGCCACAAGTTCATGTACCTCTACACTGAGCTTCTTTTATTACTGCTTAGCCCTGAATCCTTTCTTAAGTAGGGGCTATCAGAGCTAATTGAAACCCAGTTTAGAGCTGGAGATGCCCTCTGCCTGTCATCCTCACTCCCTGGCAGTCATCTGCGTCTCCTCAGGTAGTCACACACTTCCAATTCTGGAAAGGTTCTGAGGTTTCCTTGGAGACTTCTTCTTTTTTATAAGACGAGGATCTGTTGTTCATCATTCATTTTCCATGAACCAGTGGATCTTTAAATGTCATGCTAAAACTTCTTTGTCTCTGAATAAAATAAATTAATCTCACAGTGGCTAGCAATGTGCTTAAGGTTTGTCTCAAAAATTAGTCTGATTATTTAAGACTGTATGAAGTGCTTTTAGGGGAGGTGTACATATTTTGTGAAATAAGTACTTTCACATTCTAACTCTCCCTAATGTAAGTTCCAAGAACCTTGTTTGAAATTACATCTCATGGTCAATTCAGCATGTAATGGATAGTTCAAGGAAGGATTGGGGTGCATAACTCGACCATGAGAGACATGGATATGTTTCACTACTCCTTAATCTACACCTGTTGGTAGAGATGGGTGAAAAGCCCCAATTCTCTTCAGGAATAGAGCCACTGCATTATCTGCCCAAATCCCTGGACCGCCATGGCTACAGCAGGACTGCTCCCGCTCGGCCTACCGCTGACCCCAGGAAGGCTGCTGCGGGGGCCTCTCACTTTTGTCCCTTGAGGGGAGGACCTGCGCCACAGCTTTTCTCCAGCCCCACCTCTACCCGGGGAAGGAACAGGTCACCTCAAGAAGGAATCTCCTGGTCCAGGCCTTTAATCATATAGAAGTGTTGTGTCTCTCTCTGTATTTGGAGAACTGGGCTACATGTTTAATGAAAAAACCTTCAAGACATGTAATCCATCATGAGATACTTGTGAAAGTGCTTAGAGACCTCTATTTCTTTTAGAAGTGTATTTGTTTCCTATCAGAGCTGTAATAAATTAATGTAAATTACTCGGAGGCCTAAAACAATAGAAATTTATTCTATTACAATTTTGGAGGCCAGAAGTTCAAAATCAATTTCAGTGGAAAAAAATTAAGGTCCCTTTACTTGACTTTCCCAGCTTATAGCTATTGCCTGCATTCCTTGACTTGTGGTCACTATCTTCTATTTCCAAAACCAGCAAGGTAGCATCTTCAAATCTTTTTGCTTCTTGCTTCTGTCATCAAATCACTGTCAGTCTCACTCTGACTATACCTATATCTCTCTTATAAGGATCCTGTGATTATATTGGGTTTATTCAGATAATCTAGAATAATTTGCCTATCTCAATATCTTTAATTTTATCATACCTGCAAAGTCCATTTTGCCATGTAAAATCACATTCACAGGTTCCAGGAATTAAGATGTTACATCCTTGGTGGGAGGCATTATTTAGTCTACCACAGTGGTAGTCAACCTGGTCCCTACCGCCCACTAGTGGGCGCTCCAGCTTTCATCGTGGGCGGTAGTGGAGCAACCAAAGTATATATAAATCAAAAGGTTTAACTATAGTAAGTTGTTTTATAAAGATTTATTCTGCCAAACTTAGCGAAAATTTGACATAAAGTACTTGGTAAGTAATTATTATTATATGTTTTCACTTGCTGTAACTCTGCTTTATAAATCTTATAAAGTAAAGTTACTTCCCTACTTTATAAATCATCATTACTGTGGAACCAGTGGGCGGTTAGAAAATTTTACTACTAACAGAGATACAAAAGTGGGCAGTTGGTATAAAAAGGTTGACTACCCCTGGTCTACCACAATAAAGCATCAATATTGAAACATGAAGTTGGTGGCCTTGTTTGTGGTATGGATTTATTCAAAGTCTTTTACAAATTATTTCAGGGGAAAATCCTTATTTTTGGCAAAAATATTTTGTAAAAAGGTTTTAGTATAAATCTATCCTATTTTTCCATTGTTAAGCTAATAGACAGTCTATAGTTTAATCACAGACTGTCTTGAAAACTCATGATTTTAAACAGTCAATTACTTTGGATATATTTAGTATTTTGCTATTTAGTGTTATGGTAATAAATTTTCAATATTCACATAGTTATCATGAGCTATTTCTTAGGAGTTCTACTTCAGCCCAATACCCATTACAATTTCTTAATAAACACTACAAAATGACTATCCTGAAATATTTTCAAAGTGTAATAGAGAAGTCTTATAGACACACAATCCATATAACAATGCATAGAAATCCTGAGCACTTCTCTCTCTCTTTCTCTCTCTCTCTCTGTGTCTGCTTCTATCTCTGGTTTTCTGTATCTCTTTCCCTCTCTGTGTTTTTTGGAGGCTTCACTCTAAGGGAGTCCAGATGCCTTGTGAGAAATCTTATAGAGACACCCATGTGATGAGGAACTGACATCTTCAGCCAAGAATTGGCAAGGACCTGAGGCCTGCCACCAGCCATGTAAGTGAGCTTGTAAGGGAATCCTCCTCCAGCTGACCTTGAGACAAAGGAAGCCCTGGCCACAGCCTGATTGTAGCCTCATGAAAGGCTTTGAAACAGACCTGCCTAGCTAAGCTGCTCTTCGATTCCCAATTCATAGAAACTGAGATAATAAATGTTTATTGTTTTCCATGACTAGTTTTGAGGGCAATTTCTTTAGCAGCAATAAGTAGCTAATACACTGTCTTTGAGAATCTTATATGCTCATTAAAAAAACAGTAAATGACTCAAGGCTGTGGTTGCAACTAAGTCTTGGATTTTGAGTACTTCATGAAATACAGTAAAGGCAGAAGCTGAGGAAGGGGAAATTTAATATAAAGCAAAGCTCTATTTTCTCTAAGAGTTTAAAAAGTCTTAGTATGCTTATGACAGTAGTACGGTGAACATGCTAAGAATATACTTGTATGGAAATTTAACAGCATCCTGGAAGTGAGCTCTTCCTAAGGACATTCATTCCATTAGCCAAACCATAGTGTCAGAAAAGGAATGAAAACAGTTCAGAGCTTCACTTACATGGTCTGCTTGGCCTGGAAAAATCGGAATGTGAAGAAAAGTTTCTTAAATTTCTGGGAGATGACGTATTGCCCACAAAGCACTGTTTCGGGGTGTGCTCCCAGGCTGTGATTCTGCCATGGGGACGAGGGCCCACCCCAGCCACTGGAGCATCTAAAGTCCCTTGCACTCTAGTAGGCATCGGTGTAAATGCTACTGTCTTCCTGGCTGGTGGGGAGGTGCCCGAGGGGACGTCACAGACAAGCCATTTGTGCCACTGTAGATGTCATGGCCAGAGCAAGAGAGGAGGGACTGGTAGAGGCAAAATGACAACAGAAATGTCTCTGTTCTTGAGCACTTAGGAGAAGGAATTTTAGAAATTCCAGTATCATGAAAGGAAGCCAAAGTAGAGAAATAATAGATGGACATTATGACTTTTTAAAAATGCTTAGGTTGGAGTAGCCTATAGAATAGGGATTTGTTCTTTGGACTGCTCTTGATAATTACTAATCTTAGTACAGCATCTGTTTGTAGCATGAGTTACTTACTACCTGAGATTAGAACCAACTGCCTTGTGAATAGTGGCAGGACCATGGAGAGAACACTGCGCACTGTCAGAGATAATTCATAAAGTGCCAGGCCTGGACATGGCACCAGAAAACTGATCTGAACAATATAAAAATATTGTTGCAGGTAGTAGTTCAGGTTGCCCAGTTCCTGGGAGAAAAATGATGGTCTTCTCTGGGAGCTCAGAGAAGCCCTGGCAACCTGAGAGGAAGAGTCTTCACCCTGGCTGGAACTTGGTGGTCAGAACAAGGACAGGAGAACCGGAAACAGAAAGAGGGGTGCTGAGAGAAGCCAGCAGGGCCCAGGAAAAATAGCATTGATGCTCTCAGGGCAGAGCATCCTTACGATTGTGGGAGGATGCTCAGAGACATGCAAATAACTATTTTAAAGCATGGAAAGTCACATGATTTACTAAATTTAATCCTAAATTTCCTAAGAAATTTAGTGGGTTCTAGACAGTAACAGAAACAGGAAGTGAGACAGAACTCACTATAAGCAAATGGCTCCATAGTGAAATGTTTTAATGATAGGCTAGATTGCAGGAAAAGAAAAGTACAGCATCCTGGATTCTCACAGTTAATACAAACTAATAGAATAGGAGGAGAAATAGGAGGCCATTTTTTAGCACGAAAATGGACAAAATCTGAGGGCTGGGGGCAGCACATATCATTAGTACAGCTACCACGTACACCAGCATTTCAAGGCATTATCCTAGAAGTAACTCTGAGGGCCACTCAGACTAGCAGCCTGATCATCAACCCCTTTCCTAGTATTGTATGTAATAAATATATGAGACTGTGAATAAGAGCTATCAATAATTTTGTATCTCATTCATACCATTTTTCCATGTAGCATGTGATAACAGGAGATGTCAAATCTTTGAAGTCCAGATTGACATCGTGAGTTAAGTCTTGCTTTTCTAGCACTTTAAATATAAGACTTAGCTTGTGATATTTTGAATTCTTGATTCTCAAACTTTTTGTGTAGTAGGGTGGTGTTGCTCAAAGTTTGAACTCCAGCTCCCTGCATTTCAATCCCCTCAGGAGTATTTTCAGAAAACATATATTCGTAAGTTCTATCTCCTTGTATTCTGAACCAATAACTTTGGAATGGGACCCAGATGTTAAATTTTATTTTATTTTTTTATTGATTTTAATTTATTCTGTTTATATATATTCAAGAGTCCCGCCAAATATATCTCCCCTGCCATGGTCCCCTTGACATCCCCCTTGCCCCCTCCCCCCAACGCTTTCCTTCCTTTCCTCCAGGATTTGCTGCCCCACTCTCTATAACACTGGGTTCTGTATATATAATTTCAATAATCTCTTCTCCTTCTCTGATACCATCCTCTCCTCCCCTTTCCCTCTGTCCGCTTTCCCTCTGGTCCCTTTGATCCCGCCTCTGCCTCTATTCCGTTCCTCAGTTCACACTGTTCATTGGATTCCTCAAATGAGTAAGGTCATATGATACTTTTCTTTTTCTGCCTAGCTTATTTCTCTTAGCATAATAATCTCCAGGTCCATCCATGTTGTCGCAAAAGGTAAGATTTCCTTCTTTATCATGACCCCATAGTATTCCATTGTGTATGTGTACCACTGCTTTTTAATCTACTTGTCCACTGATGAATAATTGGGCTGTTTCCAGATCTTGACTATTGTAAACAATGCTGCAATAAACGTGAGGGTGCATTTCTTCTTTTGAATCAGTGATTTGGTATTCTTAGGATATATTCTTAAAAGTGGAATGGCTAGGTCAAAAAGCAGTTCCATTTTTAATTTTTTGAGGAAATGCGATACTGTTTTCAACAGTGGCTACACAAGTCTGCATTCCCACCAGCAGTGCAAGAGGATTCCCTTTTCTCAACTCCCTTGCCAGCACTTATTATATGTTGTTTTGTTAATTAGTGCCATTCTGACTGGTGTGAGGTGGTATCTCATTGTGGTTTTAATTTGCATTTTTCTACTGATTAGTGATGCTGAACATTTTTTCATATGTCTATTGGCCATTTGTATGTCCTTTTGAAGAAGTATCTATTCATTTCTTTTGCCCATTTTTTGATTGGATTGTTTACCTCCTGGTGTTGAGTTTTACTAGTTCTTTATAAATTTTCGTTATTAACCCCTTATCAGATGTATTGTCATATATGTTCTCACATTGTGTGGTTTGTCTTTTTATTTTGTTCATATTGTCTTTATCTGTGCAAAAGCTTTTTAGTTTGATATAGCCCATTTGTTATCCTGTCTTTTATTTCCCTTGCCCCTGGAGATAAATCAGCAAATATATTATTGCGAGAGATGTCTGAGAGGTTACTGCCTATGTTTTCTTCCAAGATGACTATGGTTTCACGACTTACATTTAAGTTTTTTATCCATTTTGAGTTTATTTTTGTGAATGGTGTAAATTGGTGGTCTAGTTTCATTTTTTTGCAAGTACGTGTCCAATTTTCCCAACACCATTTGTTAAAGAGACTGTCTTTACTCCATTGTGTGCTCTTAACTTCTTTGTCAAATAGCAATTGTCTATAAAGGTGTGGGTTTATTTCTGGGTTCTCTGTTCTGTTCCATTGATCTATATGCCTCTCCTTATGCCAGGATCAAGTTGTTTTGAGTATAATGGCCTTGTAGTATAACTTGATATCAGGAAGTATTATACCTCCCACTTTATTCTTCTTTTTCAAGATTGCTGAGACTATTCATGTTCTCTTTTGGTTCTATATAAATTATTGGAATATTTTTTCTATATATTTGAACTATGCTATTGGTATTTTAATAGAAATTGCGTTAAATTTATAGATTGCTTTGGGTAATATAGACATTTTTAATGATATTTATTTTTTCTATCCATGAACATGGTATATGCTTCCACTTGTTTGTATCTTCCTTGATTTCTTTATGAATGTTTTATAATTTTCGGAGTCCAAACCTTTAACCTCCTTAGTTAAATTTACTCCTAGGTACTTTATTTTTTGTTGTTGCAATAGTGAGAGGATTGTTTTCTTAATTTTTCTTTCTGACAGTTCATTGCTGGTGTATAAAAATGCCTCTAATTTCTGAATATTACATCTTGCCAACTTGCTGAATTCATTTATCTGGTCCAACAGTTTTTTGACTGAGACTTTAGGGTTTTCTATATACAGTATCATGTCATCAGCAAATAATGATAGTTTTACTTTTCTTTTCTAATTTGGATGCCTTTTATTTCTTCTTCTTGTCTGATTGCTGTGGCTAGGACTTCCAGAACTATGTTGAATAAGAGTGATGAAAGGGGGCACCCCTGCCTTGTTCCTGACCTTAAGGGGATTACTTTCCTTTTTTTTTTTCTGAAGTTGGAAACCAGGAGGTAGTCAGACAAACTCCCGCATGCGCCTGACCGGGATCCACCCGGCACACCCACCAGGGGGCAATGCTCTGCCCATCTGGGGCGCTGCTCTGTTGCAATCAGAGCCATTCCAGCACCTGAGGCATAGGCCACAGAGCCATCCTCAGCACCTGGGCCAACTTTTGCTTCAATGGAGCCTTGGTTGCGGGAGGGGAAGAGAGAGACAGAGAGGAAGGAGAGGGGGAGGGGTGGAGAAGCAGATGGGTGCTTCTCCTGTGTGCCCTGGCTGGGAATCGAACCCTGTACTCCTGCATGCCAGGCCAATGCTCTACCACTGAGCCAACCGGTCAGTGCATTACTTTCAATTTTTGCCCATCGATTATGATGTTGGCTGTGGGTTTGTCATAGATGGCCTTTATCATGTTGATTTATGTTCCTGTATTCTCACTTTTCTGAGAGTTTTGATCATAAATGGGTGCTGGGTTTTATCAAATGCTTCTTCTGCATCTATTGATATTATCATGTGATTTTTCTCCTTTCTTTTTTTTTTGTATTTTTCTGAAGCTGGAAACGGGGAGAGACAGTCAGACAGACTCCCGCATGCGCCCAACTGGGATCCACCTGGCACGCTCACCAGGGGCGAAGCTCTGCCCACCAGGGGGCGATGCTCTGCCCCTCTGGGGTGTCGCTCTGCCGCGACCAGAGCCACTCTAGTGCCTGGGGCAGAGGCCAAGGAGCCATCCCCAGCACCCGGGCCATCTTTGCTCCAATGGAGCCTTGGCTGCGGGAGGGGAAGAGAGAGACAGAGAGGAAGGGGGGGGGGTGAAGAAGCAAATGGGCGCTTCTCCTATGTGCCCTGGCCGGGAATCGAACCCGGGTCCCCTGCACGCCAGGCCGACGCTCTACCGCTGAGCCAACCGGCCAGGGCCTCTTTTGTTTATATGATGAATCACATTGATTGATTTGTGAATATTGTTGCCTTGCCTCCCCAGAATAAATCCCATTTGATCATGGTATATGACTTTTTTCATGTATTGCTGGATTTGGTTTGCTAATATATTGTTGAGGATTTTAGCATCTATGTTTATCAGGTATATAGGTCTATAGTTTTTTTTTTTTCTTTGTAGTGTCTTCTCCTGGGTTTGAATTGAGGATTATGCTTGCCTTATAAAAGGAGCTTGAAAGTCTTCCCTCCTTTTTAATATTTTGAAATAGTTAAGAAGGATGGGAGTTAGTTCTTCTTTAAATGTTTGGTAGAATTCGCATGTGAAGCCATCTGGCCCAGGACATTTAAGTTTGTTGCGAGTCTTTTGATAACTGTTTCAATATCATTTGTTGTAATCAGTCTGTTTAGGTTTTCTGTTTCTTCCAGATTGATTTTTGAAAGATTATATGTTTCAATGAATTTGTCCATTTGACCTAGGTTGTGTAATTTTTTGGCATACAGTTCTTCATAGTATTTTCTTACAATCCTTTGTATTTCTGCTCTGTTAGTTATTACTTCTCCACTCTCATTTCTAATTTTATTTATTTGAGTCCTCTTTTTTTCTTGGCAAGTCTGGTTAAAGTTTCATCAATGTTGTTTACCTTTTCAAAGAACCAGCTCTTGGTTTCACTGATTTTCTGTATTTTTTTTTAACCTCTATGTCATTTATTTTTGCTCTGATCTTTATTATTTCCTTCCTTCTACTTCCTCTGGGCTTTATTTGTTGTTTTCTAGTTCTTTTAGAGTTCTTTTATAGTTCTTTTTTTAGTTCTTTTAGATGTAGGGTTGTTTATTTGAACTTTTTCTTGCTTCTTAGGGTATGCCTGTAATGCTATGAACTTCCCTCTCAGGACTGCTTTTGCTGTGTCCCATAAATTTTGAGTTGATGTATGTTCATTTTCATTTGTTTTCAGGATATTTTTTATTTCTTCCTTGATCTCATTGTTAATCCATTTGTTATTTAATATCATGCTATTTAGTCTCCAGGTGTTTGAATGTTTTTCAGTTTTTCTATTGTAGTTGATTTCTAGTTTCATGCCATTGTGATCAGAGAAGATGCTTGATATAATTTCAATCTCTTTAAATTTACTGAGACTCATTTTTTTTTTCTAATATGTGGTCTATCCTAGAGAATGTACCATGAGCACTTGAAAAGAATGTATATTCTGCTGCTTTAGGGTGAAAGGTTCTGAATATATCTATTAAATTCAGTTGATCTAGTGTGTCCTTTATGTCTGCTGTTTCTTTGTTAATTTTCTTTCTTGAGGATCTATCCATTGATGTTAGTGGGATATTAAAATCCCCTACTATTATAGTATTGCTCTTGATCTCACCCTTTATGTTCATCAAAATCTGCTTTATATATTTAAGTGCTCCTATATTAGATGCATAGATATTTATAATGGTTATCTTTCTGTTGCATTGCTCTCTTTATCATTATATAGTGGTGACCTTCTTTATCCCTTACTATAGTCTTTGTTTTAAAGTCTATTTTGTCCAATATAAGTATTATTAACTCAACTTTTTTTCATTTCCATTTGCATGAAATATTTTTTTCCATTTTTTTACCTCCAGTCTATGTGTATCTTTTGTTGTGAGGTGTGTCTCTTATAGACAGCATTTGTATGGGTCCTGGTTTCTTATCCACGCAGGTACCCTATGTCTTTTTATTGGAGCATTTAAGGTTATATTGATATGTAGTTGTTTATTGCCATTTTATTCTTTAAATCTACATTCTTCTCTTTCTAGCTCCCCCCCCCCCTTTCAGTTTACTACAGGCATTTCCTAACATTTCCTGCAGAATTGGTTTGGTTGTAATAAATTCCTTAAGTTTTTTTTGTGTGTAGGAAGCTTTTATTTCTCCTTCAATTTTAAATGATAGCCTTGTTGGATAAAGAAATCTTTGTTGTAGGTTCTTGTTTTGCATTATTTTTAATATTTTTGCCATTTCCTTATGGCCTCATGTGTTTCTTTTGAAAAGTAGGATGTCATCCTATGAGGACTCTTTTGTAGTTGATTGACTGCTTTTCTCTTGCAACTTTTAGTATTCTTTCTTTATCTCTTAACTTTGGTATTTTAATTATGATGTGTCTTTGTGTAGGTCTCTTTGGGGTCCTCTTTAATGAGACTCTCTGTGCTTTTTAAACTTGTGTGACTTTTTTCTTCATCAATTTAGGGAAGTTTTAAGCTATGATTTTTTTCAATCAGGTTCTCTATTCCTTGTTCTTTCTCTTCTCTTTCAGGAACCCCTATGATGTGGATGTTGTTTCTTTTCATGTTGTCACAGAGGTCTCTTAGAGTTTCCTCAGACTTTTTGAGCCTCTTTTCTTTTTGCTGTTCTGCATCTATGCTTTTGTTTATCTTGTCCTTTCAATTGCTGATTCAGTCTTCTGCTTCATCCTGCCTGCTATTAATTTCTTTTAGTTCAGTATCATTTCTGATATTGTATTTGTCATTTCTGACTGGTTCTTTTTAAATGATTTTAATGTCTTTTTTGATGCTTGCTATCTGTTTATCTATGTGCTCATGTTCATACATTGTTGCTCTAATATTTTTGAGCATCCTAACAATTATTATTTTAATCTTTCCATCTGGTATCTTGGTTATTTTCATCTCATTTAGTTCTTTTTTGGGGATTTCTCTTGTTGACTTATTTGGACTGCATTTCTCTGTCTTCCCACTTTGTCTGTGTATAGACTCCTTCTTCGGGTGTGCTGTTTATGTAGCTAGCTGAGTATAGGATTGGTGTTGTCTGCCTCCAGTTTCCAGTTGTGTTGTTTCTAGATCCTCTTGAGTTGGCATCAGCTGTTGTTTGTAATCCACTGTGGGCTACCTGTCTGCTATTACTGTGTTTTGTGCTATTTGTGTTGGCATTTTCTATGCCTTAGCTGGGTCAGGTGTGAGGAGCCCTTCTTTAAGATACCATTCTAATGAGGGTTGTTAGGTCCTGAGCTGATGCTCTTTGTATCTGGCCACTGGATGTACCAGCTTTGGACCTCCCTGGCTGGCAGCTGGTGCAGACTAGTGGAGGTCACTGCCTATGAATGGCCCTTAGCAACCTTCTTGGAGCTACAGGCAATTCAGAATTTGTGGCTGCCTTTTCTGGGCCTAGGTGCCATTGTAAATATCAGCTGTACTCCTATGCTGGATTTTATTTACTCTTGTCCGGTGTGTGTGGCCTCTGTGTTCCCAAGGTGTGGTCTGCCTGCTGGCCTACCACCACCTCCTCAGGTGTTGGGGCATGGGCACCGCTGGGCATGTGGAATGCCGCGGGTGCTCGGGCTCTGCGCCAACCACTACTGTCATGAGTGTTTGGGCACAGGTGCAGCCCCTGCCACAGCCACTGCCAGGCCCACCCACCCATCAGCGGGCACTCAGCAGCAGGTACATAGGCAGTGACCTCCACTAGTCTGCACCAGCCCAGACCTTAGCATTCAGAACCTGTGTCCCTAATATGGCCCCTGCTTCCAGGTAACTCTTTTCTGTGACTGGAGTAGGAGAGCCTTCGATGTGCAGAGTAATTGCTTCTCTTTGCTGGTATTGTTTCTCCCAGGAAAAATGGCCACTTTAGATTTGGAGAATGACTCAGCACAGGGGTTAGAATGGCTGTCCCCCATAGTGTCTTTCCCTGTGCCTCCGAGATTATACTGTCTTCTTGCAACTCTAGTTTTCTCAAGCACTCCCAACTCCCAGAGCCCCGCGAAAGTGGCTGTGAATGAGGTTTTCTGCGTGGTCCCTTTAAGACAGAGCCTGGGTCTGAGAGTTCTGTCTCCCTTTTTGCAAACAGTAACCCAGCTCTTCTCTCAGCTAAATACTGTCTTTACGCCTCTTCTAGTCTCTGGGGCTCTAGGCTGAGGCTCCAGTCCTGGGGCTGAGTACTCACAACTCTCTGGGCAACCTACCCTGCCGTGAGAGTCCCTCTGGACTGCCGCTCGCTCCTGGGAGCGAGGCAGCTCTTTCTGCATCTCCACCCTTTCTACCAGTTTTGGTGTGGCTTCTTTGGTGGTCATTGGTTATAGATTCTTCTTAGTTTAGTCCAAAGTTGGTTTTTCCAGATGATTATTCTTAAATTAAGTTGTAATCCAATTTGGTCCTGGGAGGTGGCAGTTAGAACACCTGCCTACTCCATTGCCATCTTCTGGAGCCCCCAGGTGCTAAATTTTAACCAATATAATTCCCCTTCTCAAAGTGAAGTTGTGACCATACTTTGAGAAAAACAATTCTAAGGTCCCTTTTTATTTTCTGAAGTGAGAATCAGGGAGGCAAAGAGACAAACTCCTGCATGCGCCCGACTGAGATCCACCCAGCACTCCCACTAGGGAGTGATGCTCTGCCCATCTGGGGTGTTGCTTTGTTGCAACTTGAGCCATTCTAGTGCCTGAGGCAGAGGCCATGAAGCCATCTTCAGCACCCAGGCCAACTTTGCTTCTATAGAGCCTTGGCTGCGGGAGAGGAAGAGAGAGAGATAGAAAGGAGAGGGTGAAGGGTAGAGAAGCAGATGGGTGCTTCTACTGTGTGCCTTGACTGGGAATCAAACCCAGGACTTGCACACACTGGGCTGATGCTCTACCCCTGAGCCAGCTGGCCAAGGCTTAAGGTCTTTTTTGATGATGAATTCTGAGGAAAGGTAAGGCAATGAAGGTAAGGACTTTCTCCTCCATTATTTATTTTGAAAAAAAAAATGCACACACAAAAAAATGCAGAGCATAGATGGCCAGGAACCCTAGTAATCTGCTTTGTAAATTGATTCATCAGCAAAACTCTATTGTTAATGTTCTAGAACCCACAATAAAGACAAGAGGGTGAGCTGAGAATCACCCCTTGTGTCCTGAGAATCCAAAAGTAAAATTTGATTCTGGGAACAACAAGAGTCCAGCTGATGAATTCACTGGGGGAAATCAGCTTCAGGCTAGACTTCAGTTCACCATGAATCTTCAGGCTATGAAAGAGAATTTGCCATAATGCCAAGAAGCTTTGTTAAAGGAGGGCCAGCATCAATAAGGATTATGATGATAAGAACAGTATCTAATGTTCTTAAGTATTTATTTGTCAAGCACAGATCTAAATTGTCTTACATAATTCATACAATAACCATCCATGTGATATCAGGTGAAGAATGTTAGATTTAGTAACTTGACCAAGTTTATTTAACTACTAGGTGGACTGAGCTTTTAATCTCAGTCTGACTTCAAAGACTGTGAACTACATCATTAGTTTCTCTGCCTCCCTAAATGGTACTATAAAGGAATGGAGAAGGCTATTCTATAAATAATTTTTCACAGAAACGTTGACAAAGACAGTCTGAATCAAGATTGATTACAGTATTTCTGTCATCAGAACTTCTGGAAAGTTTTTATACAGGTGGTTTCCAGATATTTATTGTGTGAATCTCATTATCCCTCAGAATGAAGCCTGGGAAATGTTCAGTTTATTCTCATAAAAGGAGTGCCTATTTTTGGGAATAGAGCCTTTTTAAGGATATTATAAAGAGAAATGTAGCAGCATTCCCTATATTGAATGTAGTTTAGAACTTTTGTTATAGAGGTCTACCAAAGGCAGATTTTTATGAGAAAGCAAACCTCCTGGGAAATAACTACTACAAGGAACAAGGCAACCTGACACAGATCTATGCCCAATAATATCATCGGTGCTAAAGAAGACTCATTTTTAATATAGAACCATGTCTGTCACTCAGCTTGTTCTTCAACCCCAAAGGTCTCAGGTTGATTTGAGTGCTAGAAAGAACCAAGTAACATTTGAAAGAGCTATTTTATTACAAAATCTAAAATCACTGGAGCTCTGTACCAATGGAGTGTGACACAAAGACTTACTGGGGATTCTCTGCTACCTCTGTGGAGAACACACAGCACCACATCACTGTCACCTGAAAGGCAGTCAGCACACTGGTGCCCGAACAGTGTCTGCAGCATTGGCGACCACATCATGTTTGGCACAGCAGAGAGATTCTAGCCCATCTGTACACCTTCATGGTACATACATATTCTGTTATCATTATCAGGATTTGTGCCAGTCCTGGAAAAGAAGGGCCTCCATGGGGTTTTATAAGCCTGAAGCCTGAGTAGCAGATTTCACCACTGAGAACCAGGAATGGAATAAAAGAGAAAAAGAAAGTGGCAATAATTGAATAGTATCTGAAAGAACTTTGTGCTTGAGATACTTTCAGAAAATATTAGCGGAAATTTTAAAGGACTCTAGGGATTCCAAATTGTGGATATAGGCAGAGCCCTTATGAGGCTCTTTATTACAATGAATGCTGTAATATCCAGCCCCCAGATCCTCCTAATACTCCTTGGCTCCCAATACCCATGTCCTTGTTTTGAACCCCTATACCTGTGATGTCAAACCTATGACACGCATGTTAGCACTGACACGTGTAGCCATTTTCAATGACACGTGGCCAAATGCAGCCGCATACCAGAGAAGTATGGGACCAGATGCTGAGAAGGACATTTCATCCTCCGCTCCTGTATGGCCAGGTACAGGAGCCAAAGATAAAACATTTGCTATAGTGTAGACATTCTGTGTCGGAGGTCTGTAGGCCAAAACAACAGAACTCCAGCACAGAGCATCTAGTTCTGGGACTTCAGGTTAGGCCGTTAGGGAATCTTTGACCTCACTGCTGGCCAGCAAAGCAGGGAGCAGTGGAATGCCGTGGGGGATGCATCCCTAGGGGCCCTGTGATCGCCATTACCAGCAACCACATAACCACAGCAACCATCATCCAATCTACTATTCTGGGGTGTCGTGGATTTCTAATTGACCATCATTACTGAGATAAGTGAGGGGGAGGCTGGGAGAGGCAAGGGCCTGTGCTATGGGTACCATTTCCCGCCATTAGAAATAGCGGCAGCCATCTTAATTTACATAAGATGCAACTTGCAGAATTTCAAGACAGCATCTGGCTCAGGTGTTTGTCGACTTGAGGTCAAAGCTTGAGAATCTGGAAAGGTGCCGCTTGGAGAATCAAGAGGAGTATCACTACGAACAGGAAATTTGGAGTGCCTGGAATGATTACCAGACACTTTTAGCACCCTGAAAAATATAGCAATGGCTTTACTCACAATTTTTCTCTGTAAGCACTTTTGTGAGACCTTATTCTCAGAGTTAAATAATATCAAAACCAACAAAAGAAACAGATTGACAGATGAAGTTAGTAATGCTTGCTTGGGCTTGAAGTGTACAAAATACCAACCTTCAATTGAACATTTAGCCAATGAAATTCAGCAACAAAAAAGTCACTAATAGGCAGGTTAGTTAAAGAATTCCCCCTCCCCCTCACTTATGTGAGGCACCCCACACAAGTTAAATAATATCAAGACCAACAAAAGAAACTGACTGACAGATGAACATAAAAGTCACTAAGCAGGTAAGTTAAATAATTAGTTTTTGGTTTATTAAATACAGTTATATATTACAATTATACATTTTTGTTATTTAAACTATAAATATCACAAAATTATGGTTCTTTTCTCGAAGTGACACACCACTCAAATTATGCTCGGTTTTTTGGTGAATTTTGACACACCAAGCTCAAAAGATTGCCCATCACTGCCCTATACAGTAAAGCAGTGCTGACCCGTATTACCAGAGGGATACTGTGGGAGTGGTGATGTGTGAATTCTAAGATGGCTTATAAAAGCACTGCAGTTTCTTGAATTGTCACTCCAGGGGAAATCAGTCCCCGTGTCTTAAGGACATTTAAGCAGACCTGTGAAGAGGCCCCTAGGGAGGGTAACTGAGGCCTCCCATGGAAAGTCAGCATTTACTATGTGAATGATCCACTTAGGAAGCTAATCTTCCAGCCTCAGTCAAATCTTCAGATGACCACAGCCTGGCCAACATTTGACTGTAACTTCATTAGAGACTGAGAACTGCTCACACTATCTCCTTCCAAATTCCTAATCCACAGAGAAAGAAAGAAATAGTAATGTTTATTGTTATTGAATCATAGAGTGAAATGCTATGCAGAAAAGATAGCAAATGCAAATATCTCCATTTTTACTCCTAGGCTAGAGAGTTATGAAGAAAGAGTTTGGGTGAGACTCGAGTTGCTGTAAGTAAAGGGTAGTCTTTGACAGGTTTTGAGGCAATAGAAAACTGTTCTTGAAAGAGAGATAAACATTAACAAGGGCAGAGAGGCAGATCCATCTCTGTTCAGAGGGACAGAGTTGTATACAACACTGGGTGTAAGAGGAGAACTGAGGAATCAGGTGGGATAGATCGGCAAGGTCTAGGTTAGGGAGGTCTTTATGGCCGATATTAGGACCTTGTATATGAATGTTATGATACTGGGACCATGAAGTAAAGAGTAATAGAATAAATAATTGATGTTACAGAATATTATTTCATCTAGTGTTTGGGAGTTGCATGAATTTCAGGCATACCTCAGAGATATTATGAGTTTGATTCCAGATCACCCCAATAAAGCAACCATAATCTTTTTGCTGGTAGAGGATCTTGGCTTCAGTTTGTAAAATCTACAACATCTGTGATGCACAATATAATGAGGTCACCCTGTAGAGGCAAGAAGACATTGGACTGAAGAAAACTTTGAATAATTAAATAAGCATACATAGTAACTCTGAATGAACTAATAAACAGATACATTTAGAGAAACTGAACTTATCTTTTCAAATATGACTTTATAAGAAGTCTGCAATATTAAAAATTATTTGCAGCCTGACCTGTGGTGGTGCAGTGGATAAAGTGGTGACCTGAAATGCTGAGGTTGCCAGTTATAAACCCTGGGCTTGCCTGGTCAAGGCACATATGAGAAGCAACTGCTATGAGTTGATGCTTCCTGCTCCTCACCCCTTTCCACTCTGTCTTCTCTAAAATCAATTTTAAAAATTACTTGTAAATCTTTGATTTAGATTTTCCTTCATTCATTAAAAATGTTTACTTAGTATTTATTGTAAAAGTTAGGCACACGTATATTGATAAGTTTAATTCAACAAACATTACCACAATAAATTTTTTCTGTGCACAATGTTGGTAACATACAAGCAACTATTAAATGAAATAGTTAAAATTATTTATTGTCCTTTGAATTTATAGGTACAAATTTTAAGAAAATAAAAGTATTCCTTTTTTGTAATTTCTTTCAGTGATTTTGTTGTTTGTTAGTTTCTGCTTTGAGTGCAAACAGATGTCTCTGGAAACATTTCACTTTCTACCAAAGGATAGGTGCTGAATTAAATTATAGGACTGGTGAGATGACTCTATTTACTGGATTGGGGAAGGAGAGATTATTTATTACTTTATCTTTGTTCACTGCATCCCATAATCTTTCTTCTTATCTCTATCTCTTACCTTACTGTTTATCTCAAGAGCTCATCTTTGTGGGGGAAAAACATCTCAATATTTGTGTCTATAACTCATAGTTGCCTGATTCTAAAGCTATGAATCAAAAGTTAATAAACCACACAACAAAACATAAAAAAATACCCATACCAATGTACGTTTACATGCGCAGAATTCATTTCTGTTGCCATAAACCTCATTGCATCACTGAAGTATAAAATATCCACTTTTGGAATTGTAAGACATTTTTGGAATAATTGTTATCATTACTCTGATGTTTATGGCATTTTTTAAAATATTTATTGATTTTATTTTTTATTTATTCATTTTTATTAGAGAGGAGAGAGAGAGAGAGAGAGAGAGAGAGGAAAGAGATAGAGAAAACAGAGGGAGGAGCAGGAAGCATCAATTCCCATATGTGCCTTGACCAGGCAAGCCTGGGGTTTCAAACCAGCAACCTCAGCATTCCAGGTCAATGCTTTACCCAGTGCACTACTACAGGTCAGGCATTTATGGCATTTTAAAAAAAGGCCGTGCCCCAATAGAAGTCTCTGAAATCTATTTAGAATGTTATGACAAGCTTTTTTAAAAATGAAGTAAAATGCATTTAATAGAAAACACACCAAATGCGCTGCACATCATAAATACTATTTTATAAATCTTGATTCTAGTTTTCTATGTTTATGTGTGTATGAGTCACAATATAAAATTACCTCTTGTCGCTGAGCATTTAAATTTTTTTTGAAAGTTATTGATACTTGCAAATACAAATTCCAAAGTCTCAGAAGGTTTTCCAGGATAATAATATTTTCCTCAATAATTTGCTGTTCTCCAAATCAGAAATAGTATGTTTTGGAAATGTAAATATAGATTATGTAAGTAGTTACACACGATTGTTTCACACTACTCAAAATTTTCTCTCTTCTTAAACACTTTTTTTTTTGAAGGGGGAGAGGGGATAGAGCTTATCATTTATATATTGACATTATAATGTTCAGTATGCATTTAAGGTGTGACTATCCAAAAAATCATTTCTCCTTTTGTAGACTATGCTGAATGTCATTATGTGCTTCACAGGGAATAAGGACTACTAGATTTCACCTTACCGAGCTATTAGATCTTTGAAGGTATCAACCTATTTCTTTACCTCTCTTCCACATATAATCTAGCAAAGATGATTCTCAGTCAAGGTTTCTATGACTAGATAAAGTCAATGTATATATTTTTTCTTAATCTCCTTTCTTTACAGTTGGAATTCTAAAAATAATAAATTTGCTTAATAAATTTTCACATGGATCAACTTGGAAAAAATCTTCATGACTTTATCTTCATTACTTATTGTGATAATGCCAAAGGTCATTGGTGTCTTTCAATCATGAACTTCTTTGTACATATTCAGATTATTCAATGTATGTCTTAGATGTTGATATTTCTTCATTGGAAGTCGAAAGGATTTGTTCTGCATAAAAAGAAGCAAATATACCAACATATATGTTGTTGTATTTTAATCATACAATTAGATTGTTTTGATAGAAGCAGGTTAGTGTGGTGCAGCAGAGAGTTCTGGAACTCAGGACTGGGATGGTTCTAGATGTGCTACTCTTCAGGTGCATGACGTTTGATATAACTCTCTTAGTTTTTTTTTAACTTCACTGTTGTCACCTTGGATATAAAGAGCTGCATCCTACAAACCCTAAAGTTACCTGTGATCTCCCCAATTCCATAAATCTACCATGCTATATCCAGAAAGGCAAGTTAACTGGAGAGGTGAATTTGATAATTCAAGTAAAATGATCTAGCACATACTAAAGAAAAGACAAGGTGGAGAGCTTGACTTACACATTTACCAAATATATATTGAGTGTTTACTATATCCATGTTACTAGAATAAGTAGTGTTTGTGTGTATATGTTTGTGTCTTAAGTGTGGTAGGAATCTTAAAAAGAGCCTTAGAGTCTAGTTGAGGGGAATTAGGTGCATACATATGTGACCCTCACTGACAATGGCTCTCAATTTTTAGGAAATTAACTAGGCAATTGCACCATAATTCATTTTGTCTTTTAAGACAGCACCTGATGTTCTGAGATAAATGGCTCAATCTAAAGTTACTTCAGAGTGAAAGAATTTTGCTGCATATCAGAACATCACTATTTGTAGGCAAAAGACTTGCCAAGTTTATGAAAATGTGTGGGTGTATGTGTTTTTTAAAAACCTCTGATTAGGCCAGAAAACTACTCCCTGGGTATACCTTATATGAAATCAAATAAACTGGTTTTAATCCCTGGCTGATAATAATAATAATAATTGATAAAACAGGTGGTAGGGTTGAACACAGAGATTAGAGGAAACTGGAAAGCCACATGCAAAAGAATGAAACTGGACTACAGTTTGTTCCCCTGTACTAAAATTAACTCAAAATGGATCAAAGATCTAAACATAAGACCTGAAACAATTAAGTACATAGAAGAAGACATAGGTACTCAACTCATGGACCTGGGTTTTAAAGAGCATTTTATGAATTTGACTTCACAGGCAAGAGAAGTGAAGGCAAAAATTAATGAATGGGACTACATCAGACTAAGAAGTTTTTGCTCAGCAAGAGAAACTGATAACAAAATAAACAGAAAGCCAACTAAATGGGAAATGATATTTTCAAACAACAGCTCAGATAAGGGCCTAATATCCAAAATATACAAAGAACTCATAAAACTCAACAACAAACAAACAAACAAACAATCCAATAAAAAAATGGGAAGAGGATATGAACAGACACTTCTCCCAGGAAGAAATACAAATGGCCAACAGATATATGAAAAGACGCTCATCTTCTTTAGCTATTAGAGAAATGCAAATCAAAACTGCAATGAGATACCACCTCACACCTGTTCGATTAGCTATTATTAGCAAGACAAGTAATAGCAAATGTTGGAGAGGCTGTGGAGAAAAAGGAACCCTCATACACTGTTGGTGGGAATGTAAAGTAGTACAACCATTATGGAAGAAAGTATGTTGGTTCCTCAAAAAACTGAAAATAGAACTACCTTATGACCCAGCAATCCCTCTACTGGGTATATACCCCCAAAACTCAGAAACATTGATACGTAAAGACACATGCAGCCCCATGTTCATTGCAGCATTGTTCACAGTGGCCAGGACATGGAAACAACCAAAAAGCCCGTCAATAGATGACTGGATAAAGAAGATGTGGCACATATACACTATGGAATACTACTCAGCCATAAGAAATGATGACATCGGAACATTTACAGCAAAATGGTGGGATCTTGATAACATGATACAAAGCGAAATAAGTAAATCAGAAAAAACCAGGAACTGCATTATTCCATACGTAGGTGGGACATAAAAGTGAAACTAAGAGACATTGATAAGAGTGTGGTGGTTAGGAGGGGCAGGGGGGAAAGGGAGAGGGAAAGGGGGAAGGGGCACAAAGAAAACTAGATAGAAGGTGACAGAGGACAATCTGACTTTGGGTGATGGGTATGCAACATAATTGAATGACAAGATAACCTGGACTTGTTACCTTTGAATATATGTATCCTGATTTATTGATGTCACCCCATTAAAAAAATAAAATTATTTAAAAAAAAAAACAAAAACAAAAAAAAACAACCTCTGATTAGGCCAGAAAACTACTCCCTGGGTATACCTTACCTGAAATCAAATAAACTGGTGTTAATCCCTGGCTGATAATAATAATAATAATAATAATAATAATAATAATAATAATAATAATAGATAAAACAGGTGGTAGGGTTGAACACAGAGATTAGAGGAAGGTGTTAATCAAATTCACAGTGGTATGCTTTTACAAGAAAGAAGTGAGGAAATAAATGGTGGGTGTCTGGGATTGCTAGGTAGTGTTAGGCGATTTTTTTTTTAGCTTTGATTAATGATGCTACTAGGCAACATTTTCTAATCCCACACAGTTTATTAACAATCCATCTTTCACACAAGCTCCTCCCCTTCAGATTGCAAACTGTTTGCAGTGACCTACTTTCTGATGCAGCCAGGTGCATAAATAGATTTTCTCAGTTCAGGTTTTAGTTTTCCTTAAATGTTCAGTAACAGATAAAAAGAAACTTCTAAATACAACTGTGTTTGATTCCGTATGCCAACACTAAGAAGATTTGACACAGAAGTAAGCAGAAGATGCTTCTGATACTAGGTGAATATTGATGGTACAGTTCATGTACTAACACAGAGGAGTACAGAAAGTGCTACAGGAGTATAGGCTTCCTTCTTTAAGGCAGAAATGGAACACTGAAGGCTCCCCTGCCCCACTCCAGGAAGAAAGGGACATGATTAGATTAGTGCTTTAGAAAAGCAGTCTAGGATGAGAAAGAAGAATGGGTAAATGGTCTTTAAATATGTTAAGTTCAATAATCCATGTGACTGACCATTCAAATTTGTGCAAGGGCAAAGGGTGTGGGAATCAAATAGTCATCAGGGTTTGGTGACTGAATATGAGGAGGAAGAGATACACTAAACTCAAATGCTAACCTACATGCTAGAAGGATGGTAATGTAAATGACCAAACCTTGTTCTTAGAGGACAAAAAAAGATATAAGCTTATTATTTTCCTAGCTTTCTAGTTTTGAACATTTCAAATTTACAGAAAGTTTGCAAGAATAACGTAAGTACCCATAAACTACCGTTGAATAGGTTCACCAATTAATGATATTTTGCCCCTGTGATCTCTTTCTCTTTCCTCTCTCTTTTTTCCTGTCTCAGACACTTTGCCTCTCAATACTTTAGAATATTTTGTGTAACAATGAGCCTATTTTCCTGCATGTTCAAAATATAATTACCACTCTTAAGAAATTTAAAATTATTACAATATTATCTAATAAACAATTTATACACATTTTTCCATAATTCCCAATAATGTCTTTTATAGCTTTTGTTTTGCTGGAAAAATATCCATATTGGGATTCTGGTATGGAGCTAGGGCACTAATTTATTGTTATGTATGTAAATTTGAGAGTCACTCACTAGCATGGAAGTGATATTATCAGAAAAAACTAAGAACTATATGATTCCATACATAGGTGGGACATAAAAATGAGACTCAGAGACATGGACAAGAGTGTGGGGGTTATGGGGTGTGAGAGAGAAGAGGGAAAGGTTAGGGGAGGGGAGGGGCACAAAGAAAACCAGTTAGAAGGTGACGGAAGACAATTGGATTTGGGTGATGGGAATGCAGCATAATCAAATGTCAAAATAACCTAGTGATGTTTTCTCTGAACATACGTACTCTGATTTATCAATGTCACCCCATTAAAATTAATTTTTAAAATGTTATTATTAAAAAATAAATAAACAAGTAAATAAAAAAACCAATGGTGTAGGTGAAATCACTTTGGAAAGAGATAGTAAAAAGTAAAGATAATAGGCCCTGGCTGGTTGGCTCAGTGATAGAGCATCGGCCTGGCGTGCAGGAGTCCCAGGTTCGACTCCTGGCCAGGGCACACAGGAGAAGCGCCCAACTGCTTCTCCACCCCTCCCCCTCTCCTTCCTCTCTGTCTCTCTCTTCCCTTCCCACAGCCGAGGCTCCATTGGAGCAGAGTTTGCACGGGAGCTGAGGATGGCTCCGGGGCCTCTGCCTCAGGCGCTAGAATGGCTCTGGTTATGGTAGAGCAACGCCCCAGATGGATAGAGTATCGCCCCCTGGTGGGCATGCTGGGTGGATCCTGGTCGGGCTCATGTGGGAGTCTGTCTGACTGCCTCCCTGTTTCCAACTTCAGGAAAAAAAAAAAGTGAAGATAATAAAGGACAGAACCTTGAGATAATTTTATATTAGCTTTTGTTGTTGCTTCCTTTTTAAAATTTTTATTGAATTTATTGGGGTGACATTGGTTACTAAAATTATATAGGTTTTAAATGTACAATTCTATAATACATCATTTGTATATTGTATTGTGTGTTCACCATCCAAAGTCAAGTCCCTTTCTGTCATCATTTAACCCCCTTATGCTCTTTTACCACCCCCCTCTCCCTTCCCTCTGGCAATCACCATACTGTGGTCTGTGCCTATCAGTTTTTTGTTTTTGTTTCTTTGCTTAATCCCTTTGCTTTGTTCAACCAGCTCCTCAAACTGTTGCTCTGTGTTTTCTGTATCTATGAGTCTGTTTCTATTTTGTTTGTTTATATTGTTCATTAGATTCCACATATAAGTGAAATCATATGGTATAGGTCAGGGGTCCCCAAACTTTTTACATAAGGGGCCAGTTCACTGTCCCTCAGACCGTTGGAGAGCCGGACTATAAAAACAAACTATGAACAAATCCCTATGCACACTGCACATATCTTATTTAAAAGTAAAAAAACAAAACAGGAACAAATACAATATTTAAAATAAAGAACAAGTAAATTTAAATCAACAAACTGACCAGTATTTCAATGGGAACTATGCTCCTCTCACTGACCACCAATGTAAGAGGTACCCCTTCTGGAAGTGCGGTGGGCCGTATAAATGGCCCCAGGGGGCCGCATGCAGCCCGCAGGCTGTAGTTTGGGGACCCCTGGTATAGGTCTTTCTCTGATTGGCTTATTTCATTTAACATAGTAACAAAAAGATTGCCTTCTTTTTTATGGCTGAGTAGTAGTATTCCAATGTGTAAATGTACCACATTTTTTATTAATTCATCTACTGATGGGCACTTGGGCTACTTCCAAATCTTGGCTATTATAAAAAATGCTGCAGTGAACATAGGTGTGCATATATTCTTTTGAATTAATGTTTTAGTTTTGTTGGGTATATTTCTAGAAGTAGAATGATTCAAAAGGCAGTTCTATCTAAAATTTTTATATTAGCTTTTTTTTTTTCAAAATTATTGTGTAGTCAGTATTTTCTGTATTTTAATAGAAGAAAATTAATTAAAAGAACAGTTATGAAATTATTAAAAGGTGGAACTAGGATGTGGTTTTCTAACTCCCAAGCATGTGGTCCTTCTTCTATGTATAAGAGAATACAACCCTTGAGTGCATAGTGTCAGTTTTGGAAGACACATTAGTATAGCTTATTAGTTTTCCATTGATGGTTGTAACAGTAATTCCCACCACAATCTTTTTCAGCAATGTGACTTGCCACACTCCCTCAAGGGGAAGGAGTTTATATATTGCCAAATCAAGTTGTGTCATGGAGATTTGAAAGGCATGCTTCCCTTTTACAGAAAAGGTATAATTAATAAGAGCTAATAAACAAATACTTGTTTATTTACATATTTATATTATTCCAAGAAACATTTAAGGCAGCTAGAGATCGATTATGCCATTCCTGCTTGGAGTCCTCAGAAAGGGTATGCTTTCTTCTCATATAATCTTTTATTATGGTTGCAGCTGCTCCCTTTCAGAAATGTCTTCTTTCAAGAGTTATTACACTTGCCATCTTGGATAGGAAGTGGCTAGCACAATTAATCTCATGAGTTGACTCAAATGCACATATCGAACCATAAGTATAATAATGTTTATAGGTCCACATTTTATAAGCTGATGCAAAGAGTAATATAATATATTTCCAAAATGAAGAATAAGTGATAGGCAGAAAAAAAAGTACTTTTGGGGTTGGTGTATCTGAGAAGTAGTGGGTAGTCCTTCAGAGGAGGTGGGTAGAAAAGAAGAGGATAAAATTAATATTTTTCTATAATTAATTGATTAACACCTGGTTTTGTGCCTTTGCTCTACTTGATATTAAGCATTGTGCTCTGAACTAGAATGTATATAGCTTTATTCAGTATATAACCAATAATATAATATCCATTAATTTTGTTTTGTTGGTTTGTGACTAGAGGTGTGCAGAAATCCAGGTAAAACTTGAAGAATTAAAAAAAACTGTCAATAATGAGATTCTGCTAGTTTATGAAACAGACTAGCTCTTTATGTCCATTTTCATTTTTTAGAAAATTATATCTTTATCTAGTGAGAATTTCAAACATTGCTAAGGGGAATAAAAAAAAACTCACCTGTTTCTTATCTCTAGTGCTCTAGTTTCCTCTCCAAAATCAACTGGTTTTCAAATTCTTGTGTATACATATTCAGAGATATTCAAGTCTTATCATGTATATACATATTCAGAGATATTCAAGTCTTGTCAAGCATGTTTATACATATCTACACCTCTATTTTTGCATCTTTAATAGCATATAATTATTCTGTGTACTTTATATTTTACAATTATTTTAAAATAAATTTGGTCCATATCAGTAAAAGTATATACTGTAATTCATGCAACAGTTTTATGGTATTCCATTATATACCTGTACCATGATTCATTTAACTGGTTTCCTATTGATGAATACCTTGGAGTGGACACCAATTGGTAAACAATGTTTTTAGTTTAAGTTGTTGAGAAGTTTTATCATAAATGGGTGCTAGATTTTATCAGATCAGATGCTTTTTTTGCATCTATTTGTATGATCATATGGTTTTTATTCTTCATTTTGTTTAGGTGGTGTATTATGTTAATTGATTTGTGGATGTTGTACCAATCTTGTATCCCTGGAATAAATCCTACTTGATCATGTTGTATGATCTTTTTTAACATCTTGCTGTATCTGGTTTGCTAATACTTTGTTGAGGATGTTAGCATCTACATTCATTAGAGGTATCAGCCTATAATTTTCTTTCTTTGTAGTGTCTTTATCTAGTTTTTGAATTAGGATAATGCTGACCTCATAAACTGAGCTTGGGAGCCTTTTCTCCTCATGAATTTTTTGGAAAAGTTTGAGAAAGGTAGGTGTTAGTTCTTCTTTGAATGGTAGAATTTACCAGTGAAGCCATGTGGTTTAGGACTTTTGTTTATTGAGAGTTTTGTTTATTGCTGCTCCAATTTCACTATCTATTCAGATTCTCTGAGTCTTCCTGATTTAGTTTTGGAAGATTGTAAATTTCCAGGAATTTTTTTATTTCATCCAGATTGTCTAATTTGTTGGCACATAGTTGTTCATAATATTTTCTTACAAACCTTTGTATATATTTGGTGGCAGTCGTTATGTCTCCTATTTCATTTCTGATTTCATTTATTGGATTCTCTCCCTTTTTTTCTTGATGAGTTTGGTTAAAGTTCTATCTATCTTGATTATCTTTTCAAAGAACCAGCTCCATTCTCATTGATCTTTTGTATTATTTTCTTTGACTTTATTTCATTTATTTCTCTTTTAATCATTATTATTTCTTCCTTTTACTCACTTTGGGCTTTGTTTTTCTTTTTCAAGTTTTTTTTAGTGTAAAGTTAGATTGTTCATTTGAGATGATTCTTGTTTCTTGAGGAACACCTGTAATACTATGAATTTCCCTCTAAGGACTGCTTTTGCTGTGTCCCATAGATAAAAGCTATGGCATATTTACACAATAGAATACTCTTCAGCCATAGAAAAGGATATCTTACCTTTTGTGACAGCATGGATGGACCTGGAGATTATTATGGTAAGTGAAATAAGCAACTCAGAGAAAAATGAGTACCATATGATTTCACTTATATGTGGAGTCCAATGAAAAATAAACAAAATAGAAATAGACTCACAGATACAGAAAACAGACTGGCAGCTGTTGGGAATGGGGGGTAGAGGGATAGGTGGAAAAGGTGAAGGGATTAAGCAAAGAAAAAAAATTATAGACAGCTAATAGTGTAGGGATTGAGGTAGGGAAAGGAGGTTGTGGGGTAGGGGAGGGTAAAGGTGGGATAGATGATATATTATAGATTTGTAACTAGAAACCTGTATAGTTTTGTTAACCATTGATACCTTAATAAATTTAATAAAAATGTTTTTAAAAATAAATAAAGTTTAAGACGTGAAAATGAGACATAACTTTAAAAATCTTTAGATGAATTACACAAAATACCACAAGGTGGAGATACCAGATCATAGAAGTCTATCTTTGAGTTTATTTATTTTTTATATTCTGCTGTGTGGTTGTGGGTCTATTTTATAGTATTTTAGTGCTACTCTCTGGGTCCTTTCACATTATCTAAGTTTTTTTCTATTTGTGCGTGCACATTTCTGTTTGTTAACCCCTTCACTATATTTCACTAAAATGTGGGTATACTTTAGAATTTCAGTGTGGAATAGTGGAAGCATAGTGGTGAGCTGAACAGGAACAGTGCTTCTGCCACTAAATGGATCTCAGAACTTTTCTCTTTACATCTTTTTACATCTAAAGCCATCAGTTTTTCCATTTGTTGAGCAAAGAATTTTCTAAAGCTCTCTTTTTCATCATTCTATGCATTCATTATTTTATTCATATAAATGTTTATTCAGTCATCATCCAATAAATTACATTGAGCTTTTACTACTTGCCATGTATTGTGAAGCACTAGTAGAAGTGGGGAAAAGTTACAAAAATACATGAAATGTTTTCTAGTTTTGATATGAACAAATAAATATCTACATTATGAAGAGTAGCAGAATATGCCACCCCCAAACATGCCTGCCTTTTCAGTGTAAGTTATACTGATTATTTTGAGAAATAGCAGACATAGGATGAGCTCTGAAAACAGAGTATAAATTAGCCTTTTGTAAGGGAAATTTACATAAAGGAAATCTCTATTTGTAAGGGTGTCTGCTTCTGTGTATCCAGAGAAGGATGACCAAATCATGAGGGACTTTTATCAATGGAGAAGGCACAGACTTAAATTTGCTTAACAACCTTACTTTTACTTACCCATGCTTTCTCTGGTAATATCTCATAACTGGCCTTCCTCCCCATCTCTCACTGCCCACCAACATACAGTCTTATCTTTCTTTTGCCTTTAGCAGAAGATAATATTTAAGTTCATGGCTTAGGCCAGTGGTTCTCAAAGTGTGTGCCTTAGAAGATTTCCAGGTGTGCCTATTCCAGGGAAATATGTGCCTGTTGGGGACCAAAAAACCAACAGTTTTTGTAGTTTAGATTTTAGGGGGACAGAGATGTGGGGAATTGGCTGTAAGCTGACAGTCTGCCCAACCCCCCACCTGACTTGCCTGATTAGGTTGCAACTATGGTGCTGGATTGTTTACACTACCCCCCATGTTCCCTGGAAAGACTAGAGGCAAGTTTCTTCTATCCTTTGTTTAGTGTCAAGTTAAGATGATATGTATGGTGGGGGTTTTCTGCACTCAACACAATTAAGAGTACAAAGAGAGGAATTCTTCAATGTAGTGATGAGGAAATGAGAGTTTGCCTTTCAAAAATATGCCTGAACATTGAAGAAATTGCTAGGACATATCAGGCTCATGTTTCTCATAAACACAAGAATGAAAAAACTTAACACATTTGTGCTGAGACCTGCCGAATTTACTAAATCTTACTAAGAATGTATCTATATATATATATATAAAGATAACTTTTTTTCGCTTTTTAAATTTTTTAACACTTTTTTACAAATTCTAAAAAGCATAAGAAAAAATGTAACAAAAATGTTTTTTAATGTAAAAATAAAGTTAATTTTGTCATATTTATTTTGTTTACCATAAAAGCACGCTTGGACTTTATATTCTTTCTTTAATATTTGACTTAATTATTATAACACATTTCTCAGAAATTTGTATATAGTGTGCCTATAATTATTTGTAGGATTTTAAATGCACCCTGACTTCATAAAGTTTGAGAACCACTGGCTTAGGCTATCTTAGGGAGTTACTGAGTTTTTCCTGAGTATTTTCTATGTACACATGAGGTATATGTGTTAATAAACTTCTGTTATTTTTTTCTTGTTAATCTTTTATTGGGGGTTTTCTTAGCTAAGAACTCATAAGCATAGAGAGATAATTATTTTTCCTTCACTATAAATGCATATAATTACAATTACTAAACAGAGTTTTAAGCTCTTTTTTCTTAATTTAAAAAGTGAAGCAGTGAATATTCATATGCTTTTTTATGTTTACTTTTACTTATTGTAATTAAATTAATATTTTCTGAGGACTATTTGCCTTCAAGAGAAACAAACAAATTTGTAATTATATTTTTTCAAAAGGAAAAGTGCTCAAGATTTTACATATCAGGCAGTTTAATATTTTAAATGATTCATTTTGTTTTTATTCAAATATTTTAATTCATATACTTGATCATTTAGAGCAGCAGATGCACGTCTCATCGTGATTAATAAAGGACAGATGATGTACAAGTCATGTGTTGAATCACTGCCCAGTCATGAGGGAGAGACTTGGTTTGTTCACTGAACAAGGCAGGGTAAGAAAATGAGATCTGGAGCTCACTTAAGTTCATAACTATATAAGAGCAGAGGGTTAAGAAGCCAGAATTATAAAGGGAAAAGCACCATCTTTATAGAAACACTAGAACGCAATGTCTCCTTGGAGTCCAGCTCTATTTCAGAGTAAATATTGAAGATCTGTTCAGAGAGATCTGCATGTTTACAAAGGGGAGAAGAACAGGCCTCCCCAAAATGTGCCACTTTGGCACGTGGATTATGTTCAGCTGGAGACAATCAAGGCCCAAGATATTCAGTAAGAGCTTTGTACCTCCTCCTGAATTGTCCCCCAAATTTAGATAGAGGACATGGTTTAGGAAGAAAACTATCACCATAGATAACTACAAAGATATGGGCTAGGGGTATTAAGCTGGGTGGAGCTCAGCAGGGTTTGTTTGTTCAAATTCTGTTTTCCAGTGCCTCTGAATGGCCAACATTTGTTTACCAAACATTTACTTTTCCATCTTCTTGTGATCTGTCTTCATTCTCTTTGTAGCCCCAGACACTTCCCCTCTTCGTTTTAGTCCAAGATCACACATAAGCTCAATTGCCTGACTGTCAGAGAGACTCCCATGTCAATGTGAGACTTCTGTACATATGAAATTAAAAATTTCTTTCCACTATTAATTGGTCTTATGTCAGTTTAATTATTAGATTAGCTAAATGAACCTAAAAGAGTAAAATACTTCCTCTCTTACATTTCTTTTCTATTAAGCTTGTCCTTACTAATCTATATCAGAATTTTTTATAGAAGTATTCTTAAATGGTAGATATTTAATTGAAAAATTAACATCTTCAGATGAGAAACAATTTTACCCAATTTATAGAGAGTTGTTGATAATTGAAATGAATGGGATGACATTAAAGAGTCCATTGGCTGAAATGTCATTAGTATTTTCATTAATATAGTTTTTATTTGTTGTTGTTATTTATTTTCTTTTTTCTCCTATGGAAAAGGAAGTACCATGACAGTGACCTGCCTAGTTTCAAGGCTGTTTTATTTCTGTGGGCAAGATGACTAATCAAGTAAAAGTGCAATTATATTAAATCATGTATCTAGTTGAAAGAACAAATGTAAAATTTGCATTTTATGATAATATTTTAATTAGAACATTAACTTTATAGAGCTGAGTCATATATAAGCTTTCTGAACCTCAAGTATCTCAAACATAAAGTGGAAAAATAAGAGTAATATAAATATGTATTTGATAGGACCTGGTACATGGTTAGTGCTTCAATTCTTATTTGATATTATTAGTTGGCCTTTTAAGTCTATAGGATCTGAAAATATAACTAATTCTGTGGTATACAGTTAGACAGACATGAGCAGAGCAAGGATGATAGGCCAAGTACAGAAGGTCACCAGTCCAGAAAGTCCCAGGTACCTAGCAATGGGCAAAACTGGGTTGGGACCTCATCCCCAGGATGACCTTTCTTACCCTAGCATATTGCTGGTCATGTGGTTTAGATCCCCTGACCTTCTGCATCTCTGGCCATGCAATTTGGACACTCCCCTGACTTTTCTGATTGCTGGGTATGTGGTTTAGACCATCTCCTGACCAGTCCTCTCCTGGTGTGTTGCTAGTCATGCAGGTTAGACTCCCTTAGTAGGGGAACAAACAAGGAGGCCAAAGAATAACCCTTAAGCATTAAGGCCCAAGAAAAATGAGGTTCTGACCTGCGTCAAATACATCAAGGCCTCAGTTGTGTTTCAGCTCCAGGCTCCAAAAAACAGCAAAACCAGACAAACAATGCCATGGCTGACCCCAAGACTAGCTGCACTGACTAATGACCCCATGTCCTGGTGCCGACCAATCAGTGGAGCCCATGACCCTGAAAAGACACACCTGGAAAGCTGATGAATAATCTATTGGGATCCTCCCCTGAGACTTCCAGATAAACACCCTCAAGACAGAGGACCCAGTGTACCTCCATGGATCACATCTGTGCCTTTCCTCAGGGGCATTTTCCCTCAATCTCTCTCTCTCTCTCTTTTTCTTTCTCTCTCTCTCTCTTTCTCTCTCTCTCGCTCTCTCTCAAGTTCCAAGGGCCCTTCTTTTGCCTCTGTAACTTGCTTCCTGAGCCCATTTCTTCTATAGCCCCCTTCTTCTACCTCTGTGACTTTCTAAATAAACTTTCTCTTATAGTTTGAGTCTTGGCTCTGAATTCTTTCTTAGCCAGAACTCAAGTACTAAGGTTACTGAACTGAGGTCCCATCTGACTCCATGGCTCTAAACCCTGGTGCTATTTTCTCCACCAACAATTCCAGGGCATAGAAATAAAGATAAAAAATGAATAATAAATAGATGTAAGTTTCAAAATTTGCATAAATTAGAGTTTAAATGCATTACTCTGTTAAGGACAGCTAAAGAAATTCTGTGGTTTATTTCTGAGGAATTAATAATCTTTTATATCTGCTAAAAAGAACACTGGGAGGAGTTTCTGAGCATCCTGGAAAATATCTACATTTTCTTTTTTAAATAAAGTACATTTATTTTTCAAAAGTAGAAAATATTTTTATATGAACTATATTGCTGAGATACCTTTAAACATCAATTTTAAATATCATTCCATAAAAAATCAGGCCTCAACTGTATACATAATTTTGCCATACAGCTCCAGCTCTTTCTTATCTTAACAAAAGATGGGATTGAAATGCTAATTGGAAACTGACAGATTCAGAGAGCAGCCTTGTTTATGAGCTCTCACAAGCTCAACAACAAAAACCTAAATATAAAAAATCTTCTGGAAGTGGCTCCTATCTCTTTTTAATGTTTATTAATTTGACCCACCTTTGACTGAATTCTGAACTTTTGCCCAGTGGTGTCCCTGCCCTCCATCTCTCTAGTCCCTGCCTCCTTCCCTCTTGCTTGTGTACCTTTCTCCCGCCTGCAGTGAAAGAGCAGTATGGGACTTCTCTCTAGAGACGCTCCACCTCAAACGACCATATGGGTTTAATGTATAATGTATGAGAAGCAGTGTGAGCAGCAGATGATTCCAAAGAAAAGCCTTTGAGGCTGGGCTCAGGAGGCATTCTTCTATAATAATTAGAAAATCAAATGGCATCTTACTGTTCTAGTCATTTCATTGCAATGTAATAACCCTGGCACAAATAGTGCTGGCGAGTACTATATCGCTATAACACACCCTTCTCATCACAGTTACTGTGCAAATGCACCTACTCATTAGTAATGAGTTCATTGTCTTCAGAATTTCCAGCTTAAATCTGACTGCAAAGGTTACTTTTCTATGAACACCTCTCCAACTTCCGCTGTATCGCTAAGGTCTCTAGCAAAGACAAAATAATGTGGGAATTTATTTGGATATTGATTTTCAGTATTTTATATTAAGGAACTCTTTTGAGAGAGGCAGTACAAAGATAAGATGTTGGCATGGTTTTGAGACTAATGACATCAATTTTTGATTCTTTTTCCTTTTCATCTGGCACAAGAATAATATTTTAAAGTAAGACTTGACTTTTTACTTCATCACTATGTACAATTTTATTTTATTTATTTATTTTTTGTATTTAGCCAAGGTTAAAAAATACTAAAGAGAATAAACATTTATTGGTTACTTGACAGGTACCAGAAAGTACCACCTCAAAATATAGTTTTTGGTGTATGGATTATTTTAAGCTAAAGACCATTGAGAACCAACAGATACAGGAAAACCTCTAAAAACAGGGCACAAGTTTCCCTTCTGCAAAGAAAGTTTCCATTTGTAAAGATGGCTCCTTTTTCCCAGCACCAGGATGAGAAATACTCTTATCAAGAATGTGGGACTTACCTCTACATAACAAACTTTATTATACAACCTTGGTTCACATGCTTTTCCTGATCACATTTTCATAACTTACCTCCTAACTGTAGGTGGTATATAAGTCCTTTGGATGCTCCCATTTGTGATGCACATATTAATAAACTTCTGTTATTTTTCTCTTGCTAATCTGTCTTTAGCCAATCTAATTTATAGGGCTCTAGCTGGAAAAATCTAAGATAAATAGAAGATAAGAATACCTTTTTCCCCAGTACATGCGTAAAGAACTCTTTAGTAAGTTTGGAAAGAGGGGAGAAAAAAAGAGGGATTTTTCTTTCTATGTCTTCAGGGCCAGCTCGGTAGTTCTTTGGAAAACTGCAAGAGACGCATTATTTATTTGAAGAAATTAGTCAAGGAGTTTGCAAAGGTGAAAAAGTTACTTCTGATGCATAAGAATAGAGTGGATAATTTGTTTTATTTACACAAGAGCTGTAGTCAAGGCTCTTTTAGTATATTATATATGAAAATGTATGCATAATTATTTTATAAGGTTCCTGAGCAAAGGCATTTGATGCAGTTATAGGAATATTCTAAAAAGAAGAGAAGACAACATTTTAAAAAATCATTTTTCTTTAAAGTCGGGAAGAATTTTGAATAGCACAGAATTACAGACTCATTTAACTTAATCTCATGTAAGACCCTAGACAGTAGATAGCTTGGCCCTCTTATTGTGCATTTGAGAGAACTGAGAACCAGTTATCAACCACCCACTTATTATACAGACTTCTTTAGGTGAACATTCCACCTCTGCTTAAACACCTCCAGTGACAGAGATCAATTTTCTTGTGGCTACCACCTTTACCTTTGAATATCTTAAATTGTCATACAAATTTTCCTTTTACAAAATAAAAATCTTACCTTGTCAGAAGGAAATCATAAAACAATATATTATTTTATCTGAAATGTACTAGATCACATTAACATTTAATTTTTGCACATCTAGCATTTAATTAGCACAATGATATTTTGATGTTGCAGCACAAATCAATAGAAAAGAGAAAATTGTTTATTGGCAATGTTAGGAAAACTGGTTCTGTATAGATTGTTATTAGGTACAACAAAGACCTAATTAAATATCTATAAGTAAAATAAAATAGATGTAAAAGTGATGGAAAGATGCAGGAGAATATTTTTGTGATTTAGGAACAAGAGGATTTTAAACAAAACGTCTAAACTGTAAAGCATGGAGGAAAATTGACCATATTTTTATCAGAATAAATGCTCTGTTCAGGAAGGACATCATAGACAAAGATAATGCACAGATAACAGAATGGCAGAAGGGGGGAAATTTCTGTAATATCTCAGAGTGACAAAGGGTTAATACCTAGAATATAAAAGAAATTTTTGCAAATTAACCACAAGAGGACATAAACCTCAGTGAAAAGTGGCTTATAATTTAAAAAGCAATTTTTAAAGTGGAAGCTCAAGAAGTTAACAAAGAAACGCTCAAATTTATTTGTAGTGCCGAAAATGCATATCCAAAGAATGATGAACTATTGTTTTATACCTATACTCCTGATAATAATTAGAAAGCCAGGTAGTGCCAATTATTGACAGGGTTGTAAGGATAGAATAGTCCATATTTATTGCTGGTGGGAGACAAAACTGATGCAGTTATTCAGAAAAGTGATCTGCACTGACTTTCTCAAAATAACTTTTCTCATATCTTATGTCTAAACTATTCCTTTCCTCAATATATATAAAATTCAAGCCCCCCCCCCCCCCCCCCCGCCCAACACACAGATCCATTAAGGGACATGTATAAAGATGTTTATTGCTGCATTATTTGTGGTGGTGGGAACAGAAGCAACCTGGCATGTCCATCACTGGGAAAACAGGTAATAGAGTGTGGTAGGTGTACCCCATGGGACACTATGTTAACACTATGGAACACTAACAAAGCATTTATTTGTTCATATAGCAAATATAGATGAATCTTAAAAACATAGTACTTAGTGAAATAAATTAGAATTTAAGTAACGGAAGATAAAAATATATTTGCCTAAACAAATCCACATATTTAAATTAATTATTTGAATTTATTCATTTAAAACAAATTTAAATATCATATTTTTATAAAAAGATGTACAAACCAAAAAAATGCATTGAACAGGATGTAATGGCTGCCTGGAGACAGAACAGTGAATGTAAGGCTGGTAAGGGAATAAAAGGCACTAAATAAATAAAACAAAAGAGGCCATTTTTATAGTCTAATGTTAATAACATGTCATGAACTACCAAGCCTGATTAATTCAATTCTCTTCACCTAAGGGTCAAGGGAAAAAGATATCTCATAACAATGACCTCAAAGAGCTTGAAGGGCCTTTTGAATCATGCAAGGAATTATAAATGTGTTTGGTATCAGTGACATTTTATTTAAATATTTGACATTAGAATACAGCTTGTGATTATAGAGATCTTATTTTAAATTATTTGAACATGTTCGAGCTAATCAAATATTCTGGTGAAGTGTGACTTAAAAAAATAGATTTAAAAAGAAAAAAGCTACAAAGCTTGCTAATAATATGTTGAACATTTATTCTTGCCACCTCATTGCAATTTTCACTGTTTTGCACCTCTAACCTTATGTAGGAACTCTCTGCTTTTTGTTATGTTGTAGGTAATAGGCCAAAAGCTATTGTTTTTGTCTTTTTTGTGTCGTCATTAAGTATTTTAGGAAATCATTATAAAATAAAGTTTTTCTAAATTGTTTCCTACCCAGAGCAGAAGTGAAAGCCCATGGTTGGTGAGCAGGATGAAAGTAGGCTGGGCTTAGTGAGGAAGTGACCAATGGGAGTTGTAGAACCAAGCCCCGCCCCTTCTTTCTAATGGTCTGCAACAGAATTTCTTAATGATTTGTTTTTTAAAATAAAGGGTCTCATATTATGCATGGGCTCTCAAATTATATAGCTAGTCCTGCATAAATAAAATGATTTGAGGAGTGACGTCACGGAAATGGCGCCGTGAACAGCGTGTCCGACAGATCTCCCCAAAATCTCAACAAATTTATCAACTAGAAACAGAAAAATTTATCCTCAGAGCATTCCAGAATTCTACACACACTGAAAGCGAAAGCACTGTTATCACTTAAGTCTGAGAGATGGGTCAGAGCTGACGGTGTGAAGGAGACTAACTACCGCACGGACGTTCATTCAAGCCGAGGAGGGAGTACGCCTGTAGTGAGTCAACCCACGCATGCAACTGCCCGTCCACACTCGGGAGCAGCAGCCTGGGCGCTGCGAGCGGCTGCCGGTGTGCCCTGAGAAACCGTGCGCGTGCCCCGTGCCACGGTCAGGTCGCAGAGTGAGCTCCCTTGCACCGCCAGTGTCCCCAGCAGCCCGCGCACTGTGAGTGAGAGTCCCCAGCCATTCAAGCTAACAATCAAGTGTTGAAGGAGGGGCACGCAGGCAGCCTGAAATACTTTCTGGAGCACAGCTGCGGATCCAATCACTGAAATTAGCTTAACCCACAAAATCTGTGCACCCACGGGGCACTAATTGATAAGATCTCTCTCAGTTCAGCGATCCAAGACAAGAGGCGTGATATTTTTCAGTGCCTCTCGCTAAAGGGGCGGGGCCAACTTCTGATTGACAGAGCCTCCATATTCAGGGATATACGCTAACAAGAGGGACTTGGCAGATATTAAGATTTATACAGCAAGCAGTGACTAATGCCTCTTCTTCCCAGCCAAAACAGGCTACAAATTGTGGAAAGCCTGGGTTGAGTAGTCCAACTGAATGCTAGGCGCTGAACAGTCACCTTGACAACAATTGACTCCCAGCCCCACCTGATTATACTGGAGGCTCTGACTGCCAGAGCCTTTCCCAGAGCCTTGCGCTGAGTGGGGATAGAGTGGGGATTTCCCAGCTCTTTGAGCCTCTTACTCCCTAGACAGAAGCAGTGGCAGCCTCATAGCTGGATCACCAGGCTGCTAATTCAGGAAGGGGAAACTAGGAGAGAGACTCCAGGAAAGCAAACTCTCTCATTGTTGGACCCTGCAAACGCCAACAAGCCTTGACTACCAGTGAGACTAAAGCCAATTATATGACATTGTCATAGAATCCCATCAACTGCAAATCCCTACCTAAGCGTGACACAGGTGCAGAGCGTGGGGTACAGAGTCACCGACCAGGGAAGAGGAAGAGAAAAGAAAAAGGAAGAAGTTAACCTCTCAAAATCAAGAAAAATCCACAGACTTTATAACTTGTTCCACTAATTCTTCGTTGTTGTTGTTTCTTTATTCTATCTTATTGCCTTTATTATTATTTCTATTTCCTCCACCTTGGTCCTTTTATTCTCTGCCCATCTTATGCTTCCCTTTTCTTGAACTACACTACCCCTGAGTGTTACATTTTATTTCTTTTCTTCATCCTTACTCTCCTTTAGGGTTACACTCCAAAACCCTTAACTCTCACTCTCTCCCCTTTTGTTTTTTTTTTTCTTTTCCTTTCTTCCTTCGTTTCTCTCTTTTTCTTATTTTTTCCGTTCTATTCATTTCTTTTTTTCTCCTTTTACTTTTCCTCCCATTCAATCCTCAATCACGAACAAATTATTTAATTTGGGACTCAAGTTTTTTTTTGGTTCTTTCTTTCTTTCTTTCTTTCTTTCTTTCTTTCTTTCTTTTCTTGCTTTTGTTTTTGGTTTTCCTTTGTTTGTTTGTTTTTGTGGCATTTTGGGTACTTTTTACATTGCTTTTTAACTCACTAGCATTCCTCCCAACCCAAGGTCTCCATTGTATTTAGTCTACACTCCACTTAATACAAAAGATTTTTACTTATTATTTTTATTTTTTCTTCTTTAATTATTATTATTTTTCTCTCCTTTTTTCTGTTTCCCTCTTATTCCTCTCATTATATCTCTTAGTTGACCATCACTTACAAACAAATCATTTTATGCTTGTCTAAGATTTTCTCCTTTATTTTTTTTTTTTGCATTTAGTAGGTCCCTACTCCCTTTTTTGCCCCTTGAACTCTTCACCCCAAATCAGGCCCTCCATTATAGGCAGTTTTTGTTCCATTTAGCATAATATAATTCACAGGTCATCACAATATTTCCCTAAGGAAAGGAGAGGAGGGGAAGAGAAGAAAGAAAAAAGGGGGAAATAATAAATTATTACTTTTTTTTTGTGGGGTGTTTTCCTTTTTTTAATTTTTTATTCTTTATTAATTCTAATTAATACTATCAACAAGACCACCCTCAGATGCCAATAAGAAAGAGGAAATCGAATATTATGGATACAAAAGAAAGAGAGGTAACACAAATAGATGTGAAAAAACCTATGGAAAAAAGATTTAACATATTGGAAGCCTTGAAGCCAAATGACAGAGAATTTAAAATAGAAATCTTAAAAATACTCAGAGACATACAAGAAAACACAGAAAGGCAATTTAGGGAAATCAGAAAACAACTCAACGATCACAAAGAATATATTACCAAGGAAATTGAAACTATAAAAACAAATCAAACAGAAATGAAAAACTCAATTCACGAGCTGAAAAACAAGGTAACAAGCTTAGCTAATAGAACAGCCCAGATAGAAGATAGGATTAGTGAAATAGAAGACAAGCAACTTGAGGCACAACAGAGAGAAGAAGAAAGAGACTCAAAAATAATAAAAAACGAGAAAGCCCTACAGGAATTGTCTGACTCCATCAGAAAGGATAACATAAGAATAATAGGTATATCAGAGGGAGAAGAGAAAGAAAATGGAATGGAGAATATACTCAAACAAATAATAGACGAGAACTTCCCAAGCCTGTGGAAAGAACTAAAGCCTCAAATTCAAGAAGCAAACAGAACACCGAGTTTTCTTAACCCCAACAAACCCACTCCAAGGCACATCATAATGAAGATGACACAAACCAATGACAAAGAAAAAATTCTCAAGGCAGCCAGGGAAAAGAAGAGTACAACATATAAAGGAAGGCCTATTAGATTATCATCAGATTTCTCAGCAGAAACTCTACCAGCTAGAAGAGAGTGGACCCCAATATTTAAAGCCCTGAAAGAGAGGAACTGTCAGCCAAGAATACTATACCCATCAAAGCTATCCTTCAAGTACGAAGGAGATATAAAAACATTCACAAATACAGAAAAGATGAGAGAATTTATCATCAGAAAGCCCCCACTCCAGGAAATACTAAAGGGGGTTTTCCAACCAGATTCAAAGAACAAAAGAAAACAAAACCACAAGTAACAGCTCCACCAAGAAAACAATAAAACCAAACTTAAACTGAGACAACAAAAGAAAAAATGGGGGGAAAGGATGAAGATTAACAGTAGCAAAGGACGATGAAGTGCAGAAATACTCATAAGATAGGGTACTACAATGAATATGGAAGGTACCCTTTTCATTACTTAATGGTAACCACCCTTGAAAAAACCACCACAAAAATGCTTGTCTTAAAAAAGGTAGCAACATAGGAAAGATGTATGGAATACAAACAAACAAAAACAAATGATAGAAAAACAAAAGAGAAGAATCAAACAAGATACAAAACTAACAGAAAGCAATTTATAAAATGGCAATAGGGAACCCACAAGTGTCAATAATTACACTAAATGTAAATGAATTAAACCTACCAATAAAAAGACACAGAGTAGCAGAATGGATTAAAAAAGAAAATCCAACTGTATGCTGCCTACAAGAAACACATCTAAGCAACAAGGATAAAAACAAATTCAGAGTGAAAGGCTGGAAAACAATACTCCAAGCAAACAACACCCAAAAAAAAGCAGGTGTAGCAATATTCATATCTAATAATGCTGACTACAAGACAGAAAAAGTACTCAGAGACAAAAATGGTCATTTCATAATGATTAAGGGGCACTGAATCAAGAAGACATAACAATCCTTAATATATATGCACCAAACCAAGGAGCACCAAAATATATAAGACAGCTACTTATTGACCTTAAAACAAAAACTGACAAAAATACAATCATACTTGGAGACCTCAATACACTGCTGACAGCTCTAGATCGGTCATCCAAACAGAGAATCAATAAAGATATAGTGGCCTTAAACGAAATACTAGAACACCTGGATATGATAGACATCTACAGGACACTTCATCCCAAAGCGACAGAGTATACATTTTTCTCTAGTGTACATGGAACATTCTCAAGAATTGACCATATGTTGGGCCACAAAGACAATATCAGCAAATTTAGAAAAATTGAAATTGTACCAAGCTTATTCTCTGATCATAAAGCCTTGAAACTAGAATTCAACTGTAAAAAAGAGGGGGAAAACCCATAACATTGTGGAAACTAAACAACATACTTCTAAAAAATGAATAGGTCAAAGAAGAAATAAGCACAGAGATCAAAAGATATATACAGACAAATGAAAATGAAAATACGACATATCAGAATCTCTGGGATGCAGCAAAAGCAGTGATAAGAGGAAAGTTCATATCACTTCAGGCCTATATGAACAAACAAGAGAGAGCCGAAGTAAACCACTTAACTTCACACCTTAAGGAACTAGAAAAAGAAGAACAAAGACAACCCAAAACCAGCCGAAGAAAGGAGATAATAAAAATCAGAGCAGAAATAAACAAAATAGAGAACAGAAAAACTATAGAAAAAATCAATAAAACAAGGAGCTGGTTCTTTGAAAAGATCAACAAAATCGACAAACCCTTGGCAAGACTCACCAAGGAAAAAAGACACAGGACTCAAATAAATAAAATCCAAAATGAAAGAGGAGAGATCACCACAGACATCATAGATATACAAAGAATTATTGTAGAATAATATGAAAAACTATATGCCACCAAATACAACAATCTAGAAGAAATAGATAAATTCCTGGAGCAATACAACCTTCCTAGACTGAGTCATGAAGAAGCAGAAAGCCTAAACAGACCAATCAGCAGGGAGGAAATAGAAAAAACTATTAAAAACCTCCCCAAAAATAAAAGTCCAGGCCCAGACGGTTATACTAGTGAATTCTATCAAACATTCAAAGAAGACTTGGTTCCTATTCTACTCAAAGTCTTCCAAAAAATTGAAGAAGAAGCAATACTTCCAAACACATTTTATGAGGCCAACATAACCCTCATACCAAAACCAGGCAAGGATGGCACAAAGAAAGAAAACTACAGACCACTATCTCTAATGAATACACATGCTAAAATACTAAACAAAATACTGGCAAATCGAATACAACAACATATCAAAAAAATAATACATCATGATCAAGTGGGATTCATCCCAGAATCTCAAGGATGGTTCAACATACGTAAAAGGGTTAACGTAATACACCATATCAACAAAACAAAGAACAAAAACCACATGATCTTATCAATAGACGCAGAAAAGGCTTTCGATTAAATACAACACAATTTTATGTTTAAGACTCTCAACAAAATGGGTATAGAAGAAAAACATCTCAACATGATAAAGGCCATATATGATAAACCATCAGCCAACATCATATTAAATGGTGTAAAACTGAGGACTTTCCACCTTAAATCAGGAACAAGACAGTGTTGTCCACTCTCTCCACTCTTATTTAACGTGGTGCTAGAAGTTCTGGCCAGAGCAATCAGACAAGACAAAGAAATAAAAGGCATCCATATCGGAAAAGAAGCAGTAAAGGTATCACTTTTTGCTGATGATATGATCCTATACATCGAAAACCCAAAGGTCTCAACAAAAAGATTGCTAGAAACAATAAACCAATACAGTAAGGTCTCAGGATACAAAATTAACATACAAAAGTCCATAGCCTTTCTATATGCCAACAATGAAATATTAGAAAACGAACTCAAAAAAATAATCCCCTTCACGATTGCAACAACAGCAACAAAAATACCTAGGAATAAACATAACAAAGAATGTAAAGGACCTATATAACGAAAACTACAAGGCATTGCTAAGAGAAATAGAAAAAGACACAATGAGATGGAAAAATATTCCTTGTTCTTGGATAGGAAGAATAAATATTATTAAAATGGCCATATTACCCAAAGCAATATACAAATTTAATGCAATTCCCATCAAAATTCCTATGACATTTTTTAAAGAAATGGAACAAAAAATCATCAGATTTATATGGAACTATGAAATACCTTGAATAGCCATAGCAATCCTAAGGAAAAAGAATAAAGCTGGGGGCATTACAATACCTGACTTTAAACTATATTATAGGGCCACAATAATCAAAACAGCATGGTATTGGCAGAAAAATAGACACTCAGACCAATAGAACAGAATAGAAAGCCTAGAAACAAAACCACATATATATGGTCAAATAATCTTTGATAAAGGGGCTAACAACACACAATGGAGAAAAGAAAGCCTCTTCAACAAATGGTGTTGGGAAAACTGGAAAGCCACATGCGAAAGAATGAAACTCGACTACAGCCTGTCCCCGTGTACTAAAATTAATTCAAAATGGATCAAAGACCTAAATATAAGACCTGAAACAATAAAGTACATAGAAGAAGACATAGGTACTAAACTCATGGACCTGGGTTTTAAAGAACACTTTATGAACTTGACTCCAATGGCAAGAGAAGTGAAGGCAAAGATAAATGAATGGGACTACATCTCAATAAAAAGTTTTTGCTCAGCAAGAGAAACTGATATCAAAATAAACAGACAGCCAACTAAATGGGAAATGATATTTTCAAACAACAGCTCAGATAAGGGCCTAATATCCAAAATTTACAAAGAACTCATAAAACTCAACAACAAACAAACAATCCAATAAAAAAATGGGAAGAGGACATGAACAGACACTTCTCCCAGGAAGAAATACAAATGGCCAACAGATATATGAAAAGATGCTCAGCTTCATTAGTTATTAGGGAAATGCAAATCAAAACTACAATGAGATACTACCTCACCCCTGTTAGATTAGCTATTATCAACAAGACAGGTAATAGCAAATGTTGGAGAGGCTGCGGAGAAAAGGGAACTCTCATCCACTGTTGGTGGGACTGTAAAGTAGTACAACCGTTATGGAGGAAAGTATGGTGGTTCCTCAAAAAACTGAAAATAGAACTACCTTATGACCCAGCAATCCCTCTACTGGGTATATACCCCAAAACCTCAGAAACATTGATACGTAAAGACACATGTAGCCCCATGTTCATTGCAGCACTGTTCACAGTGGCCAAGACATGGAAACAACCAAAAAGCCCTTCAATAGAAGACTGGATAAAGAAGATGTGGCACATATATACTATGGAATACTACTCAGCCATAAGAAATGATGACATCAGATCATTTACAGCAAAATGGTGGGTTCTTGATAACATTATACGGAGTGAAATAAGTAAATCAGAAAAAAACAAGAACTACATGATTCCATATAATGGTGGAACATAAAAACGAGACTAAGAGACATAGACAAGAGTGTGGTGGTTACTAGGGGTGGGGGGAGGGAGGATGCAGGAGGGAGGGAGGAAGAGAGTTAGGGGGAGGGGGAGGGGCACAAAGAAAACTAGCTAGAGGGTGACGGAGGACAATCTGACTCTGGGCGAGGGGTATGCAACATAATTTAATGACAAGATAACCTAGACATGTTTTCTTTGAATATATGTACCCTGATTTATTAATGTCATCCCATTAACATTAATAAAAATTTATAAAAAAAATAAATAAAATAAAATGATTTGAAAGTAACTTATTAAACATCTTATATGTCCTAGGCACTATGCTAGGGGTTGGCAAATCAAAGGTAAATAAGGAATCGCCCTTCTCTCTAAGCACTCGTCTTAAAAAGGAAGTCACACATAAGTACAACTAATTTACAGAGCAATATATATTCAAAATTGGAAAAGCCAGCATCCTAAGAACATATTTTCATTTTTTTTTTGAGGTGTGGGGATTGAAAATGAATAAACAGGTTAGAAACATTTTACCCACAGTGATGCATGGAATCAAATGGCTATCAGAATCACGTAATTTAAAACTCAATAGAAGTGGATCATTTCTATTCAGAAATGCTCTGCCATTTCACTTGGACACAACACCTAATGTTATTTTCAGCAAAATCTCTGAAATGTCAAGCTACTTAGCTTTTGCTTTTTAACTAAGCAGTAATTTGGTAACAAAAACTGAGTCCAACTTTCTGGTTTCATAGTGTTTTGTTGATCATGTCCTCAGTTCATTTCATTTTTCATTCCCAATTTTGAATTTTTTTCTTCCATGCTCTCATAAGATAACCTGATAAGTTTTCCTTTGCAAAACATGATTTCTAAAGTTTTGATTGTCAATAGTTTAAAGACTTTGTTTTTGTTAGCTTTCCTGATTTTGCAACATTTTAATCTTTTAGTCCTACCATTACCTTTCACTTGCATTCTGTTGAGCAGTCTAGCTCAAGAACTAGACTGAGTGCAACAGCTACAGAATGCCACAGCTTTTCTCTGGTTTTCCTCCAGTTGCTAAGTTCTTCTGGGGTCTAAAAACCTCTCCAAGATGTAAATTTCATCTATAGTCCAGCTGGATAGAAATTATTTCAAACCACTGAAAGAATAAATTTGCTTTGAGAACCAATGAATCAAAGAAAGCTTAGAATCTTTTCTTTAGTTCCACCTCATTGGGTTATTTTGATACAAAACTGTTGACACACTCCTACCTCATTCATCTAATTTTTGCTATATTTCTAATTGGTATCATGATATTAGCACAGCTGAGTTTATTTTCTTTTAATTTTTTAAATCGAGGTATATTTTACCAACAATAAATATTTCCAGTGTTCTGTATTTGTTGCTGAAGGTACAATTTTCCTCTGGCATCATTTCCTTTAATTTTATTTAGCATTTTCAACAGTTCTGGTAAAGAGATAGTTTTGTAGTTTTCATTATCTAAAATGTCTTTACTGTCATTGTTGAAGGGTATTTTCACTTGATGTAGAAATCTAAGTTTGCTTTGTCCTTTCAGTACATTACAAATGTTGTTCCCTGTTTTTCAGTCTCCACACTTTCTGATAAAACTTGTGATCATTCAAGTCCTTGTTCCCCTCTATGTACTATTGTTTTTTACTCCCTGCTGTTTTCAAAAAATCCCCCTTCATCTGTAGTTTTTAACAATTTGACTTTAATGTATCTAGACATGGTTTTCTTCATATTTATGCTGTCTGGGCATTTGAACTCCTTGAATTTATAAATTTATATCTTTACCTAATTTGGGAAAACTTTAGATATTTTTTCTTTGAATTTTCTTTTTTTAAAAAAGATTTTATTTATTTATTTTGAGAGAGAGAAGGGGGAGGATCAGGAATCATCAACTCCTATATGTGCCTTGACCAGGAAAGCCCAGGTTGTTTTGAACCAGTGACCTTAGCATTCCATTTTATCCACTGCGCCACCACAGATCAGGCATCTTTGAATTTTCCTTTACTTTACCTCTCTCTTCTCCCTTTGGGTCTTTTTCTTTTATTATTATTATCATTGACTCACAGAAACCTGAGGTTCTCTTATTTTTAAAATGTTTTTTCTTTCTATTCATTAAAATGCATTTCTTTTAATTATGCATTTAATGCATTTAGCGAGTCAAGTTTAGTATATCTTCAATACCACAATAGTGACAATAATCCCTTATTACATGAAGACTCTCAGATAGCAGAATTTTAGTTAGGTAAAACATGATTAGGCAGCAAGAACTAGGCCCTTTACTCCCCTGGCTAGTTGTCTCAGTGGTAGAGCATCAGCCTGGCATGTGGATGTCCCAGGTTCAATTCTCAGTCAGGGCCCACAGAAGTGACCATCTGCTTCTTCACCCCCGAACTTCTCCTTCTTCTTTCTCTCCCTTTCTCTTCCCCTCCCACAGCCATGGCTTAATTGGTTCCAGCAAGTTGGCCATGGGTACTGAAGATAGCTCAGTGGAGCCTCTGCCTCAGGTGCTAGAAATAGCTCAGTTGCCAAGCAACAACCTTAGATGGGCAGGGTATTGCCAATAAGGGGCTTGCCCAGTGGATCCTGATCAGGAAACATGTGGGGTCTGTCTGTCTCCCCTCCTCTCACTTAAAAAACAAGCAAACAAACAACTGATTTTCATCTTGGAACACTATTTTGTAAAGAATCACTTGAGTAGTCCCTTTACATCTGCCTTTTTTGTAAAGGCATATGAATTAGAAACCTCTGTTGTCTCAATCTCCTGGTTCAACTGATTTTTTTTCCCTGAAAAACTGTTGGATCGTATGTGTAAACCAAAGAGGTATAATCTGGAGATCCCAGGGACATTCCTATGACCTCTGTAGGAATCTACACTATCACAGGCATCCTTGCAGCACTAAGCAAGGTCATATATGTTAGGTAGGTGGGTCCAGGATTGAAAAGTAAAATCATGTGGCCATGGCAGAAGAAATGAGAGCAAAAATTAGGGCCTGCTAGTAGTGACAGGATTTTAACCTGTGGTTTATTTTTTCCAGAATTTATAAACAGGGGTGAGAACTAGATTATCATTCTCTTAAATGAGGGAGAATTCATTGTCTATATTTTGAAGAATGTCTTAACTTATTTAAAAAAATAAGTAATGAGTGCTCTAGTGAAGTATGTAAAACTGTATATGTGTTCTGATATATTTTGTGTAATTGTATAGATGCATTAATAAAAAAATAAACTCTAACTTAAAAAATGGTGAGTATATTATTGAAAAAAATGTAATCTATTTTATTGGAATAATTTTCTTCAGGTTGAGTTAGATGGCTTCAGATTTCAAGGACAGAAATAGAGAAATAAACTCATGCTCTCCAGAGTTATTAGGTGTATTTTAAGGATATATGAGGAAGGAAAAAAAAAGAGGTGGGTACTCATAAGGTTATCTTGAGCAAGAGTAGCACTTACTTCTTGGATAAATTGATCCATGTTCTATTGCTCTCCTGACACTTTCTTGTAGTGTCTTTAATTTAAGCATAATTATTATTGTTTGGTACTGGGCATGCTAAGGAAAATACATTTCCCAGTTTAGAATTTTCTTGTCATTGGTTCACCAGTAGATAGCTACCATATTCACCAACTGTAGTTTACTTAGTTGAGATCAGAGGTCAGAATGTTGAATCTCAAATTATAAAGCATGGTTGCTTAAAGAGAAGAGAATAATTGTGACTGATTTCTCAGAAGAAAGTTTTGGCCTGTAGACATTCTATCTTTTTTATTTTTTTGAGCTTTTTTAAATCTTATTTTTATTAATTTTAATCAGTGACATTGATAAATCAGGGTACATATGTTCCGAGAAAACATCTCCAGATTATTTTGACCTTTGATTATGCTGCATACCCCTCACTCAAAGTCAATATAACATGGATGGACCTTGATAACATTATACAGAGTGAAATAAGTAAATCAGAAAAAACTAAGAACTATATGAACCCATGCATAGATGGGACATAAAAATGAGACTCAATCTTTTTTAAATACAAGGGTTTGCCTATCAACCTTCATTGCTGAATCAGTAAGAAAAGGGAAATTGAAGATACTGAGATGGCAGCAGAGTAGCAAATGCTCAGACTCCGAGCTCAAACCACCAAACTGGATTACAAATTAATTTAGGAACAATCAGCATGAAAAACCAACTTTGGACTATAAGAACAGCTCTCAAAAACCAAGGAGCAAAGAAGAAGTCACACCAAGAAGTTACTCACTGGTAGGGAGTGCCAAAGCACGGTGGGTCTCCCCTGCTTCCAGGAACAAAGGGGAGGTGTGAGGCTGAGAGCCCTGAAGGGCTCTCATTCCAAAGGGAAGAACACAAAATATCACTCACAGCCACTTGCCTGGGGACCTGGGAACAAGGTGTGCTGAGAGGGCTGGCTTGTCTTCCAAAAGGAAAGTGGGGAGAGAGAGACAGATGGTAATGGGAGAGGAATGCATGGGATGACCTGAGAAGATGACTTATCTAGTGCAGAGGCAGCCATAGCTGGGGGAGGGGTTGATCCCTCTACACAGCACAAGCCTAAAGTGGTTCTGGGTGACCCACCTCCAGAAATCTCTCCAGCTCCAATCAGCGCAACAAGACACAGCTGAAAACAAGAAGTGGGGAGGAAGGGCAGTAACTCAGTAACTCAGGTCTCCATGGAGATCTGAGTTACACCTCCCCCTACAGAAGTGGAGAAAGCACCCTGCCCCTAGGGAGAAGCTGGCCTTCAGAGTCTCACATAACACCTACTGCATTCCTGGATACAGTTTCAAATAAGCCCCCTGCTGAGATCAGTAAACAAGATTACCACCGAGTTAAGAAAACTGAGAAGAAAACAAACAAATCAAGACTTCAAAGTGACTCTACTAGAAAAGCCAAATTCGACAGTGGATTATAAACAACAGCTGATGCCCAACACAAGAAGACCTAAAAATAACACAACTAACAATTGGAGGCAGACAACACCAACCCTATAATCAACCAGCTCTACAAACAATACACCCAAATGAGAAGGATATACACAGACATAATGGGAAGGGAGAGAAGTGCAATCCAAATGAATCAACAAGAGAAATCTCCAGAAAATGGACTGAGTGATATGGAAATAACCAAACTACTGTATGCAGAGTTTAAAATTATGATTATTAGAATGCTGAAAGATCTTAGAACAACAATGATTGGACACAATGAGCACATAAATAAAAAGATTACAAGCATCAAAGAGGACATTGAAATAAAAAAAAGAAGAACCAGTCAGAAATGACAAATACAATATCACAAATGAAGACTACATTAGAAGAAATTAAAAGCAGGCTGGATGAAGAAGAGGATTGAATCAGCGATTTAGAAGACAAGATAAACAAAAACACAGAAGCAGAGCAGCAAAAAGAAAAAAGGCTGAAAAAAATCTGAGGAAACTCTAAGAGGGCTCTGTGACAACCTAAAGAGAAACAACATCCACATAATAGGGGTTCTGAAGAAGAAGAGAAAGAGCAAGGGATAGAGACATTGTTCAATTAAATCATAGCTGAAAACTTCCCTAAACTGATGCAGGAAAAAGTCACACAAGTTCAAGAAGCACAGAGAACTCCATTAAAGAGAAACCCAAAGAAATCTACACATAAACACATCATAATTAAAATACCAAAACTAAGAGATAAAGAGAAAATATTAAAAGCTGCTAGAGAGAAAATATTATCACCTAAAAGGAGCCACTATAAGGTGACATTTGACTTCTCAACAGAAACACTTGAAACCAGAAGAGAATGGCAAAAAATATTCAATAATGCAGAACAAGAGCCAACAGCCAAGACTTCTTTGTCCAACAAAGCTATTTTTTAAAATCAAAGGAGAAATAAAAACCTTCCCAGACAAAAAAAAAAAAAATTCAAGAAATTCATTACAACCAAACCAATGCTGCAAGAAATGTTAAGGGGCCTGTTGTAAACAGAACAATAAGGAAAAATAATGTATATAGTAAAAGAGGAATAAAGCTTTAAAGAATAAAATGGCAAAAACAACTACATATCAATAATAACCTTAAATGTAAAAGGATTAAATGCTCCAATCAAAAGACATAGGGTAGCTGAATGGATAAGAAAACAGAACCCATATCTATGCTGTCTACAAGAGACACACCTCAAAACAAAAGATACACATAGACTGAAAGTAAAAGGATAAAAAATATTTAATGCAAATGAAAATGAAAAAAAAAGCTGGGGTAACAATACTTATATCAGACAAAATGGACTTCAAAACAAAGGCTATAGTAAGAGATATAGAAGGTCACTACATAATGATAAAGGGAGCAATCCAACAAAAAGATATAACCATTATAAATATCTACGCACCTAATATAGGAGCACCTAAATATATCAAGCAGCCTTTGATGGATATAAAGGGTGAGATCAATAGCAATACTATAATAGTAGGGGATTTCAATACCCCACTAACATCGCTAGATAAATCCTCAAGAAATAAAATTAACAAAGAAAGAGCAGACTTAAAGGATACACTAGATCAACTGAATTTAATAGATATCTTCAGAACCTTTTACCCTAAAGCAGCAGAATATACATTCTTTTCAAGTGCTCATGGTACATTCTCTAGGATAGACCACATATTAGGGCACAAAAGCGGCCTCAACAAATTTAAGAAGATCATATCATATTGAGCATTTTCTCTGATCACAGTGGCATGAAACTAGAAACCAAACACAACAGAAAAACTGAAAAATACTCAAATGCTTGGAAACTAAATAGCATGTTATTAAATAACAAATGGGTTAACAATGAGATCAAAGAAGAAATAAAAAAATTCCTAGAAACAAATGACAATGAGTATATATCAACTCAAAATTTATGGACACAGCAAAAGTAGTCCTGAGAGGGAAGTTCATAGCATTACAGGCATACCTTAAGCAGCTAGAAAAAGCTCAAATAAACAACTTGACCCTGCATCTAAAAGAACTAGAAAGAGAACAGTAAGTAAAGCCCAGAGGTAGTAGAAAAAAGGCAATAATAAGGTTCAGAGCAGAAATAAATGACATAGAGGCTAAAGAAACAATACAAAGGATCAATGAAACCAGGAGCTGGTTCTTTGAAAGGGTAAAAAAGATGGATGAACCTTTAACCATACTTACCAAGAAAAAAAGAGAGAGGACTCAAATAAATAAAATTAGAAATGAGAGTGGAGAAATAACCACTGACACAACAGAAATACAAAATATTGTAAGAAAATACTATGAAGAACTGTATGCCAAAAAACTAGACAACCTAGGTAAAATGGATAAATTCTTTGAAACATATAATCTTCCAAAAATTAATCTGGAAGAATCAGAAAACCTAAACAGACCGATTACAACAAATGAGACAGAAACATTTATCAAAAAACTACCAACAAAGACAAGTCCTGGGCCTGATGGCTTCAGAAGTGAATTCTACCAAATATTCAAAGAAGAAATAACTCCTATTCTTCTCAAGCTATTTCAAAAAATTCAAGAAGAAGGAAGACTTCCAAGCTCCTTTATGAGGCGATTATAATTCTGATTCCAAAACCAGGCAAAGACAACGCAAAGAAAGAAAATTATAGGCCAATATCAATAATGATTTTAGATACTAAAATCCTCTACAAAATATTAGCAAATTGGATCCAGCAATATATGAAAAAAATTATGCATCATGATCAAGTGGGATTTATTCTGGGGAGGCAAGGCTGGTACAATATTCGTAAATCAATCAATGTGATTCATCACATAAACAAAAGGAAGGAGAAAAACCACATGATAATTTTAATAGATGCAGAAAAAGCACTTGATAAAATTCAGCACCCTTTTTTGATCAAAACTCTCAGCAAAGTGGGAATACAGGAAACATACCTCAACATTATATAGGGCATCTATGACAAACCCACAGCCAACATCATACTCAATGGACAAAAATTAAAAGCAATCCCCTTAAGATCAGGAACAAGGCAGGAGGGCCCCCTTTCACCACTCTTATTCAACATAGTTATGGAAGTCCCAGCCACAGCAATCAGACCTGAAGAAGAAATAAAAGGCATCCAAATTGGAAAAGAAGAAGTAAAACTATCATTATTTGCAGATGATAGGATATTGTATATAGAAAACCCTAAAGTCTCAGTCATAAAACTACTGGACCTGACAAATAAATTCAGCAAGGTGGCAGGATATAAAATCAATACTCAGAAATCAGAGGTATTTTTATACACCAACAATGTACTGTTAGAAAGAGAAATTAAGGAAACAATCCCCTTCACTATTGCAACCAAAAAAATAAAGTACCTAGGAGTAAATTTAACCAAGAAGATTAAAGACTTGTACTCAAAAAATTACAAAGCATTGATAAAAGAAATCAAGGAAGATACAAACAAGTGGAAGCATATACCGTGCTCATGGTTAAGAAGAATAAACATCATTAAATTGTCTATATTACCCAAAGCAATTTATAAATTCAATGCAATACCAATTAAAATACCAATGACATACTTCAGAGATATAGAATACATATTCCAGAACTTTATATGGAACCAAAATAGAACACGAATAGCCTCAGCAATCTTGAAAAAGAAGAGTAAAGTGGGAGGTATCAAACTTTCTGTTATCAAGTTTTATTACTAGGCCATTATACGCAAAACAGCTTGGTACTGGCATAAGAACAGGCATACAGATCAACGGAACAGAACAGAGAACCCAGAAATAAACCCACACCTTTATGGACAATTGATATTTGACAAAGGAGGCAAGAGATATAATGGAATAAAGACAAATGGTTTGGAACAGCTACCTGCAAAAAAATGAAACTAGACCACCAAGTTAAACCATTCACAAAAATAAACTCAAAATGGATAAAAGACTTAAATATAAGTCATGAAACCATAAGCATCTTAGAAGAAAACATAGGCTGTAAGCTCACCGACATCTCTTAGAGCAATATATTTGTTGATTTATCTCCACAGGCAAGTGAAATAAAAGACAGGATAAACAAATGGGACTATATCAAAATAAAAAGCTTTTGAACAGCTAAAGACAATATTCATATTGAATATTCAGAATAAAAAGACAAACTACACAATGGGAGAACATATTTGACAATACATGTGATAAGGGGTTAATAATCAAAATTTATAAAGAACTTATAAAACTCAACACCAGGAAGACATACAATCCAATCAAAAAATGGGCAAAAGAAATGAATAGACATTTCTCCAAAGAGGACCTATAGATAGCCAATAGACACATGAAAAAATGTTCAACATCACTAATCATTAGAGAAATGCAAATTAAAACCACAATGAGATACCACCTCACACAGTCAGAATGGCACTCATTATCAAAACAACACAAGATAGGTGCTGTCAAAGATGTGGAGAAAAGAACCCTCCTGCACTGTCGGTGGGAATGCAGACTGGTGCAGCCGCTGTGGAAAACAGTATGGAGATTCCTCAAAAAATTAGAAATGGATCTGCCTTTTGACCCAGCCATTTCACTTTTAGGAATATATCCCAGCAACAGCATATCACCAACTGAAATAAAGAAATGCACTTCCATGTTAATGGCAGCATTGTTCACATAGTAAAGATCTGGAAACAGCCCAAGTGTCCGTCAGTGGATGAGTGGATTAAAAAGCAGTAGTACATATACACAATGGAATACTATGGGGCCTCGAAAAAGAAGGAAATATTACCTTTTGCAACAATATGGAGGGACCTGGAAACTATTATATTGAGTGAAATAAGCCAGGCAGAGAAAGAAAAATATCATATGACCTCACTCATTTGAGGAATCCAAAGAACAATGTGAACTGAGGAACAGAATTGAGATAGAGGAGGAATCAAAGGGAACAGATGAAAAGAGGACAGAGGGAAAGGGGACAGAGGAAAGCGGATGATAGGATGGGATAAACCTCAAAGGAAGGGTGGAGGGCGTTGTTGGGAGGGGGTCAAGGGAGATGTTGAGGGGAATAAGGGGGAGAAGGGATGCATTTGGGGCAACACTAGAATCTATGTAAACACAATTAATTAAATAAAAAAATTAATAAAAATATTAAGTAATAAAAAAGAAAAGGGAAACTAATAAAACTCCAGAAGTTTCTGGATATTTGGGATGTAATATTTTAGAAGGCATGCTCATTTGTGAGACCATCTTTCTGTGCTTATAATTCTGATTGTGTAATTTATTAGTCATATGACCTTGGTCAAATTATTTTATCTTCTTTCTTATAAAATAGGTATGATGATCTTAGGGAGCATCTTGTTAGGATTAAATGAGTTAACAATTATCATTAAATAAGAATTTACTATTATTGTTATTATTTTCATTGCCAGGTAAGTTTGGGAAATGTGTTTTAAGCTTTCTTATAATCACTCCATAACTGGAGGGTTTTTCACAAGTTTGAAAATTTTATAAAAATAAATCTTTATATTTAATATATATGTATATATTTCACACATATTTTGATATTTATATCTATATCCATATTTACTTTTTATCTCTTTTTCAATATTTTTCTCTTCCCAGAATTATTTTGAAGGTCTTTGAAAGAAGGAAGAGACTGTGCTTTCTTAATATATTCCTACTGCATAATGTAGTGTTTGAAATATAGTAGGTGTTTAATGCATAGTCATTGAGCTGAAGTGAATTGGATTGAAAAGGAGAAGAAAGAATGTATTGAGTCATTTCTTTTTTCTTCTCTAGAGGCAGCTATCTTAGGGTGCACTGAGTATGAACTTAGAAACAGAAGTTCTGCTTTTGAGCCTTTGTTCACCAGCTCTCCGTCACTGAGCTATATCATTCAATCTCTCGAAGCTCACATCCTTCTCTGTACAGTGGGGATCTAATACCCCACAGAATCATATCATGGTAGGGATTAAAATGACATTAAATGTATATAGATCTACCCACATGTTAGGTATGGTTATTGTTATTTTGTTACCAACTATTGCCCTTTCTTTTGAATTCCAATTTCCTGGAAGATGTGAAGAAATATCGAGAGCTTCTAAATAGTATTTCTCAAATTTCCAGGGCCTAGTCATCCCTCAGTCAGAGTACTTTATACCTTCTCTTATCTGCCAGATCTGTGGCCTATTGTTTCCTGGATTTAACCTTCCCAAGATGACTTAATGTAGCAGAAATCTGCCATTTCTAGATCTCACATCTCTACTCCTCCCCCTTCACCACCTAATTTTATATCTTTCTCTTTGAAAACAACACAGACCCAAAAAGACACAATTATTCTGTGGTCATTGGTTTATGTAGATCTTGCCTTAGCTCTTACACAGTCATTTATTGTCCAGCCTGGGGCAGACAAACCTCATTTCATTTCAACCTGATACTGTGTGTGGAATGAAAGATGCATCCTGAGTGACAGCTGGTCTCATTACAAAGAGAACAAATAAACTATAGCTAGCTGTGCAAATGCCACACAAAAGAACAGGATCTTTTTATGGCAATGCTCTTTTGGTCATTCTCTAATCTGGTTTTTATTGCATATCATTTTTCTCAGTTGTAATTAATTTGAGCCTTACCCTCATGGCGTACATTTGAAAGTACTAGAGTGTGAAAGAAAAACTTAGGAATGCTAGAATTCTGTATTCAAACTTTGAGCAAAGGAAACAAAAGAAACTATTTTACTCATATATTATAAATCACTACTCTATTTTAGAACACAGTACTTTTTTTGTAATTCATTTTGGAAACTAAGTCAGTTAACTATTGCTATTCTGAAATTACCTGATAAATTTTCTACGCATTGATTTAAAAATATTGTCATTGTGCCTGAAGACTAGTCTGAAAGTTTGTGAGGCAGACAGAAAAGCTAGATGAAAATGGTCACTTAAGCAGACATAATGGGTTTCTAGAGGCAGTGGTTTTGACTATGACGGAATGCCTATTCTTTCTTGAGTAACTTGAGAGACTGCTTGCAACTTCTAGACCTAAGTGCACATTAAATTTATAGCTACCACAAGGTTTATCCTGAAGGGCCAATAACTTTTCTAGAAGCTGAAGGGAAATAATTTTCTGGCTTTTCCTTTGTTTTAGTAAGTAATTTAATTTAAAGCTGACTGGTAGGGCTTGCAATAATTAGAGTAGAGGAATGAAATCTTATCCTAGATATAGGAAGCTAGACTAATTAATACAATTTCTTAATTCATCTTTAGAAATTAATAATTGGCACTGTGTAGACATAGCAATAAACTATATATTTCTATATATCAGAGTAAACATTAAGCAGAATTTTGCATTAACATTTTAATAAGTGAATTAAAAAAAGATTGTAATTTTTTATGGCTTTATATGTTGCATTTTAAGACAGTAAATCTGCTGTTTAGTTATAGAAATTTTTAGTAGGTTTTCCTCACATCTCATCAACATTTAAGTTATGGGCATCATATTTACTCTGTGAGCTTGAATATTGAAATTAAATTTTTAAATTTGAATTTAGCCTATAAGGAAATAGTTAATCACTTCCACTAATTCTTTTCAAGTGATAACTTAGAGAAAATATTGTATAGAATTATACACAAATATCCTTGGGAAATTCACATGTCACATTTTTATACTCATCCCAGATATATGACTCTTTCCCTTCATAAGAAAGTCATCCACAAAATGTCTTTTTTTTTAATATACTGAGTACATTTTTTTTTGCACCATAGCAACTGTTTTGAGAATTTTAATATAGACCAAATAAATTCAGGTTTTCTAAGAATTGACCCATCATGAAGAGATCTAATTGAATCTGTCAGTGAGAAATCTGGTGCTATTGGGTTGCCTCTGGATTCAATTAAAACTACCTGATCAGTCCATGTAACTTTCTGCCTTTCAGGCCTCCTCATTGCTGTCACTGTGATCCAAAATCTAACTCAGAATGCCTTCCATCTCCTCATGGCAAGGCAAGGCATCATCAGAAGTGTTAACTTGTAAATTGCGTGTTGTTCTTTTGCAAATGAAATATTGTATTTTTAAAGAGTGGCTTGATGAAAAACATTTAATAATTTTTAATGGTTTTAAGACAGTCTTAGAAATTCTGGAAAATGGTAGAATTCAGATTAAGATATGTGGGATTTGTAGGTCAGTTTATAATGACTTATTCTTTCAATTATGGATTCTGAGATCACAGTTGGTATAGGCCAGGTTCTACAATTGAAACTAAAATAAATCAACATCTATTGCCTGGGGGATTGACAATTATTTTTCAGCCATGCCCTTTTCGATAATTGCAAAGTAAATAGATCACCTGGTACCTCCATATGTCCAGGGTCCCCAAGCTCAGCGCTAATGCCGTTATTTCTAATGAAGCTTGGGCTATTTACCAATTAATTGTCTAGCAATTTTTTTTTAAGACACTAAAGACATGAACATGATTTTGAAACCTTCTGAACTGAGAGACATAGTTATTTTATGGACCATGGCACTTATATTACACATGACTCTGGGAAGATCTATGTGACAGCTTTTGCTAAATATAAAGTAGTTTGTATAAGGATGTAAAATTCTATTGTTAGAACTTGTCAGTGTGTGGTTAATATTTAATTTTAATCAATCACTTATGAAAGCATGAAAGCCACTGGCCTGGTTTGGAACCCAGAAGCTATCTATCCTCTACCTGGATTTGCTCCAGAGTAGAGTCCTATCAAGACTAGGCTGGCCAGGTGGGAAGAGGAGGGAACAGAAACTCTTCAGGTCAAAAAAGAGCGGCAACTTCTCTCTTCTGCCTGCCTGCGTGTGTGCTGCTGCTGCACAGGGCAGCTCGGTGCATAGTGCTGGACATGCTTATTTACTGGTGGATTGATTGGGCCGTTAAATAATCCCTTTAAAAAATAAATTTTAATTTTTTATACTTTACAATTCTCTGCCAAGTTTCTGCATTCTGTCATTTTTTTCCCTACAAATCCTTTAACATATTTGTAACAGATGTTTTAGAGTTCTTGCCTGCTAATTCAAACTGCTGTGCCATTTATGGGGCGCCTTCTGCTGAGGTTCCTTTTCTCTTGTAGGAGTTCAACTTTCCTGCTTCTCTGTGAGTCTAATATTATCTGACTATTAGCTATTATGATTTATATGTTGTAGAAACTGCAGCTTTTGTTATCTAGAGTTTTGTTCTGCTGGGCAGTTAAATTATTGAGTAATCATCTTGGCCTGCGGATGACAGGTTTTCAGCTGTGTTACTGTGGGCTTCTTTTAGTTTTGTCCTTAGTTCCAGGCACAGTCCTTTGGGAGCTCTTACCCCTCAGGTGTGGCCCTGCTGTGGTTAGAATAGAAAACTTGAGGTCTTGCTAGCCGGACACGACTTAAAAACCAAAGTATAAGTCTTCTACTGCCTTTTATTATTGCCTTTTTTTTTTTTTTTTTTTTAGGTTCTGAGTCATACCTTTTATATAAGCCAATAATTTGAACAAACATTTTTATACAGATTTTCTTGTCACCCTCTGTGGCTTCTCCCTTTCCAGGATTTCCTGACAGCCCAGCCTAATTCTCCTCAGCCCATTAGTGCTGCTGCCCTCTGTCTGCACTCTATCCCACTAAACCCATGCCCTGGGATGGGCCCTCAGGGGAGCAGTGGTTAATAGTGGTGCTCATCTAATTTGCTTCCTTTATTCAAAAATTTTATCTCCTCCAGTACATGCATTCTTTTGTCCTTCCTTCAGGGCATTCAAATTGTTTATTTTTAATATTTTGTTATTTATATGAGCTATCAAAATAAGATATATGAGAATAAGTTTAAGACAAGCTATTCTGCTACAACTAGAAGAGAAATATAAACCTTTAAAAATTAAAGTGCATTAAAAATTTTTAAAAATTAAAAATTTAAAGAAATGAAAATAAATTAAAAATTATGCAAACACATTCATGAAGTATATTGATTCAAGTATATGCTACATAGTGCTTTATTAGCTAACCTTTATTAAATGCTTATAGTATGCTAGATAGAGTGCTTAGGGTTTTGCATTTCTTGAATAATGTTTTAAAAATGATTTATTGAATGCTGTGCTACATTTTTTGAATTATATATTAATTATAGTTGAATAAAATATCTCTATGTACCTATCAAACAACTTAAATAATTAGTAACACATAGGTCATCTTGTGTCTCCTATACTTCTGCTCACTTCTTCTGCCCCATTGCATTATTTTAAATTAAATTCAAGACTTTGTAAAATTCTATTTGCAAACAGTTCCATTTGAGAGTGTAAAATACAAAAAAATTTATTCCATTTACTTTTAACATAAGCAAAATATTACCAGATGTAAAAACAATAGTAGTTTCTTAATGTTACCCAGTTTTCAATTGTCCCTAATTTTTCTCAGTTTTTTCACAGTTTCCCCCCACATTCATATTTTAATTCATAGGTGATCTTTCTCTTTTATTTTCCCTACTAGTTGTTTGTTGAAAATACTTGCCTATTTCATTTAACACATTTCTTTGTCTTTGTATGTCTTGTAAACTTACAGGAAGGTAGAGAGGACTCTGTATGTTAAGGTTGGCTTTTTGGTAGAATGCTTCATAGGAATTATCATGTGCTTTCTTGTGCATCATATTGGGAGGCCTATACTATCTAGTTGTCTCTCTGTTATATTCAGTAGGATTAGCTATTGTTAGCCCAATTCACACAGTAGTCTCCCTTATACATGGGGGATACGTGCCAGTACCCCTAGTGGTTGCCTGATATTGTAGATAGTACTGAAACTTATATAAACATATTCCCCTCTACATACGTACCTATGGTAAGTTTCTTAATTAATTAGGCACAATAAGAGACTAACAACAATAAATAATCATGAAATGAAACAATTATAATAATATACTGTAATAAAAGTTATGTGAATGTGGCCTCTCTCTTCTAAAATATTGTACTATATTCATCCTTCCTTTTGTGATTGTGTGAGATGATACAATGCCTATGTGATGAGATGAAGTGATGTGAATGGCATACACTTTGTAGCATGAGGCTACTAAAAGGATAACTTGAACACAAGCACTGTGATATCAAGACAGTCAGCCTGATAACCAAGATAACTACTAAGCGACTAATAAGCATGTAGTGTATATAATGGACAAAGGAATGATACATATCCCAGGCTGGACAGAATGGGATGGTGCAAGATTTTGTCATACTACTCAGAATAGTGAGTAATTTAAAATTTATGAATTGTTTGTTTCTGGAATTTTACATTTAATATTTTTTGGACCACTGTTGACCATGGGTAACTAGAACCACAGAAAGCAAAACTGCAGATAAAGATGACTATTATCTATTGTAGTGTTTCAGTAGCTTTGATCCAATTGTTTAGTGACCATTAACAATCATTGCATAGAAGTTACTTACTTTACTCTTGCTTAACTTATTCATTTATGTATTGAACATAGGTACTGTATATTCCAAACACTGTTTTAAACATGCAAATAAAAGAAGACTAAAACAAGTCTTGCATATGCATATGAGAAATGTATAGATGTCTATTGGTCATGCTATAGCCACTATAGCCATGCCCTCATTGTAGCTGAATTCCCTCTATGACCACAGAATTTTGGAACATTAAAAAATAATTAGTAATATTTTGGGTTTTAATGATGAGAAGTTAGGTTGAGGTTACAAGACGATGTCATTATTTAGTGTAGATGAACTAGGCTCAAATTCTGGCTAGAGGACTCTAAATTATCCTCACATTGCTGGAGTAGAATTGAAAGCAACAGTTTTTCTTGAATTATTTTGCAACAAAATGATGCAAAGTATAAAACCTATTTGGTACATCATATTACACTTCCCACTACAATAAATCTGTTCTCAATTTGGCATGAGTTTGGTTTATAGAGGTTTTTATTTTAATTTTTTATGTAGATTAAATATATATAATTTTTTTTTTTATTCAGTGAGAGGAGGGGATGCAGAGAGGCAGACTCCTACATGTGCTCCAACTAGGATCCACCTGGCAAGCCAACTAGGGGGTGATGCTCTGCCCATCAGGGGCATTGATCCTTTGCTCAGCAATGGAGCTCTTCTTAGAGCATGAGATGGAGGCCATGGAGCCATCCTCAGTGGCCAGGGCCAACTTGCTCCAATCGAGCCATGGCTGCAGGAGGAGAAGAGAGAAGGAGAGAGAAGTGAGAGGGGAAAGAGTAGAAAAGCAGATGAGCACTTCTCCTTTGTGTGATGATAGGGAATCAAACTTGGGACATCCACATGCCAGACTGATGCTCTACCACTGAACCAACTGGTCAGGGCTAAATATTTCTTAGATATATTTTATTCACTGTTTTTAAATTTACTGAATGTAATTTATGCATTTTAAATATGAATATTTGGCTAATATGATAAGAAGTTTATAAAATTATGTTCTTGAAATTCATCTTGACTTTCTAAAATTTAATATTTAAAATCAACTTTGCATCATAGGACACAAAGAACAAGAAGAATACTAAGAAGTCACAATGTATGCACCTCTTGTAGGGATTTGCATGTATTCATGTCAGCAAATGTATACAGGATCTATCACTTATCTGGAATGTCTTGGGCACACTGATGAATAACATAGACAAAGTTTCTGTCTCTTCATGGAACCTACATTCCAGCACCTCAGTTAGTCATCATTTTATTACAAATTGAAAAAGAATGGTTGAATGTTCTTCTCCCTACTAATATTCGGGATGTCATCTGACATTATGGTATACTCACAATAAATGGTTTTTATAATATACTTTATAATACCCAAAGCATTTTGTTACATACCTACATGGCTAACACTCAGAGCAATGCAAGAGGGCTACTATTATTATCCCTGGTATTGATGTTCCTCTAATTAAGATGGGGTTACACTCCAAGATGGGGATAAACCCATCATTAAGTTGAAAATGTTATAAATTGAGGGATTCCAAGATGGTGATGGGAGTAGGCAGATAGATGTTTCAATTGCCACCTCCCAGGACCAAATTGGATTACAACTTAATTTAAGAACAATCATCTTGCCTGACCAGGCAGTGGCACAGTGGATAGAGTGTCAGACTGGGATGTGGAAGGACCCAGGTTCAAGACCCCGAGGTCACCAGCTTGAGCGCATACTCATCTGGCTTAAGCAAAAAGCTCACCAGCTTGGACCCAAGGTCGCTGGCTCGAGCACGGGGTTACTCAGTCTGTTGAAGGCCCGCAGTCATGGCACATATGAGAAAGCAATCATGAACAACTAAGTTGTCACCATGAAAAGCTGATGATTGATGCTTCTCATCTCTCTCCATTGCTGTCTATCTGTCCCTATCTATCCCTCTCTTTGACTCTCTCTCTGTCCCTGTAAAAAAAAAAAAAAGAACAATCATCTTGAAAAACCAACTTTGGAATAAAGGAAGAAGACTCTATAACCAAGGATCACAGAAGAAGCCAAACCAAGACTGGCAGGAAGGGTGGAGACATGGAAAGGGCTGCCCCACTCCCAGGAGCGAGGGGCAGCTGAAGGTCCGGAGGGACTCTCACTGTGGGGAAGGTTGCCTGAGAGGTGTGGGTCCCCAGCCCTAGGCCAGGAGCCCCAGCCTAAAGTCCCAGAGCCTAGAATAGGTGCCCACATAGCATTTGGTGGTGAAAAGAGCAGGGTTTCTGTCTGTGAGAAAGAGACTGAGCTTTTGGAGATGCAGGCTCTGTCTTAAAGGGCCCACACAGAAAATCTCATTCATAGCCACTTACCTGGGGCTCTGGTTCAGGGAGAGCTGAGAGGACTGGAGTTGCATAAAGCAAGTGTAAATTTGGAGGCCAGGGAGAGACACTGTGGGGGACGGCTACCAGAACCCCTGTACTGAGTCATTCTCCAACACTGCAGTCTCCATCTTTTTTGGATGGAGCAGTCCCCTCTGTGTGGCATCAGCCTAGGGAAAAGAAACTGCTCTTCCCTCAGGAGTATCTCCTACCTTAGTCATAGCGTCAGGTTGTTCTGAGAGGCCAGGAAGCAGGGGGCACATCAGTGACTCAGTTTTCTGTTGTTGAGACCAGAGCATTCTCCCACATGCTCTGGACTCAAAAACTGGTGCTTCCACCTCAGTAGAGACTCAGTAGAAACTGTCCAAAGGATGGGCAGACCCCACTTCTGGGTCTTAGGCCACACCCTACTAAGGTCTGTGAATAAAGTCTGGACAGAATGACACCTGGGGCTGAAGAGTGGAGCCACACCCACCACACTTTTTAATCCCTGAATTGCTGCAGGCGCTAGACACTAGCAGAGGTTTTTTCAGTGTCCAAATCCAACAAGAAATCAGCAGACAGAGGCTGCAGGAGGTAGGACTCAGGGAAACTTGGCATTTTAGGCAGACATTATTCTAGACCCAGTGTGAGTAAAATCCAGCCTAGGAGTGTAGCTTGATATTTCTATGTATACCTGGGCCTAGCAGAAGCAGCCATAAACTCTGGATTGCTTGTAGCTCCAGGAATGTTGCTGAGAGCCAGTCACAGGCTGTGTCCCCCACTGGTCTGCACCAGGTTACTGCAAGGGAGGTCCAGGGCTGGCACAGTGAGGACCAGCTGCGAAAAGCATCGGTGCAGGACCTAACAACCCTTGCTAGAGTGGTATCCTAATAAAAGGTTCCTCACACTGGGCCCAGCTGAGGCCAGTTCCACTCTCGGCAGTCAGCACTGGCACAGTGGCTCATTTGCATTGGATAGGATGGAACTTCACAGAGAGCCAGCCTGGGCACTGGATATCCTGATTTGCTGGGCTAGATTCCACAGGGGGAAGGGAGAGAGGCTTAGAGCATGGACATTTAATGTGTGGGTCCCTGTGAGTCTTTGTTGGATCTGGTCAAGGGGCTTAGCCAACTTTGGTGTGGAAGGCACACTCAGCCCCAGGAGAGGATTCTCTCAGTCTTCCTCCCCAAGACCAGGGTCTCACCAGCTGAAAGAAATTCTGCAGAGGGAACTGTTGGCCACAATCAGTCTGAACCTGCTGCTCACATTGTTTGGGAGAAATAAAATTTGAATATCCACCAGTGGCTGAGGGATTAAGCTCTGTTGTAGGGGCCACATTTTCTGTACTGAGCTCCTGACCAAGAGACCCCTGAACTAGGGGGTCCCACTAATGTCGTATTCCAATCCTAAGCTGACCTAACCCACCAAGCATGCAACCTGTAGAGATGTTGGTTGGGTGAGGCCAGTCTGAGACCACACTAGTCTTACTCAATGGGAAAACCAGGCAGCTGCAAGAGGAGGAGGAGCAGCTGAAAAGTGGAGACAAATATGAAAGAGCTTGGGGCATTTACAGAGCTGCTGTCATCTCTAAGCAGGAGGAAGCTTATCCTGATACAGAGGCTGGCCCCTCCCACACTACCCAGGCACAAAAAATGCAGACAGAAACAGCAAAAAGTGCAGTAGCTTCAGACAGCCCACAGCAGGTTACAAACAACAGCTGACACCAACTCAAGAAGATCTAGAGCCTACACAATTGGTAGTGGGTGGCAGAAAGAACCAACCCTAGACTCAGCTATATACACAAACAGCACATGCAAAGGTAGAGTCTAGCAAGCACCAGACACTGGGGAGAATAAATATGCCTAACAGGAAAGACATTACACAGTGTGCAATACACATGATCAAAGTTGACCCTTAGTGCCAGTCAGCCTAAAGGGATAATGGTACCCACAAGAAAACCAACTGCATTTAATACTTACATATATTAAGAGGGAAAATAGTATCCTCAAGAAGCATTCCTAGAACAAGGAAAACAGGTGGCCTGGAGGTCAGTGCCACCAAGCCCGTTTTCTTCATAAAGACACCATAAAAATTTCAGTCACATAGCTATACCTAATAAACAGACAAAATGGACAGAGAAATGCATCCCAAATGAATAAAAAAAATTCCCAGAAAAAGAATTGAATGAGATGAAACTAACCAAACTACCAGATGCAGAGTGTAAAATAATGATTTTTAGGATGCTCAAGGATCTTAGAGCAACAATGAATGGACATAATGAGTACCTAAATAAAGAAATAGCAAGCATCAAAAAGGACATAAAAATCATAAAAAGAACCAATCAGAAGTGACAAATACAATATCAGAAATGAAGACTTCACTGGAAGAAAACAGCAGCCTGAATGAAGCAGAGGATCAAATTAGTGATTTAGAGGACAAGATAAATGAAAGCACAGAAGCAGAGCAGGAAAAAGAAGAGACTGAAAAAGACTGAAAAAACTCTTAGAGAGCTCTGAGACAACATGAAGAGAAACAACATCTGCATCATAGGGGTTCCTGAAAGAGAAGAGAATGAACAAGGGATAGAGAACCTGTTTGAAGAAATCATAGCTAAAAACTTCCCTAAATTGATGAAGGAAAAAGTCACACAAGTTTAAGAAGCACAGATCTTTCCATTAAAGAGGAATCCATGAAGGCCTACACCAACACACATTATAATTAAGGTGCCAGAGTTAAGAGACAAAGAAAGAATATTAAAAGCTGCAAGAGAAAGTAGTTAATTACATATAGAGGAACCCCCATAAGGATCACGTCTGACTTTTCAACAGAAACACTTGAGGCCAGAAGGGATTGGCAAGAAATATTCAAAGTGATGCAAAAACAAGAACCTACAACCATGACTACTTTATCCATCAAGACTATCATTTAAAATTGAAGGAGAAAAAAAAGCTTCCCAAACAAAAAACAAAGCAAAAAACAAACAAACAAACAAAAAAAAACACTCAAGGAATTTATTACAACCAAACCAGTACTGTGAGAAATGTTAAGGGGCCTGCTGTAGAGAGAGCAAATGAAAAATAAATCTAAAAAAAAAGAGGTTTGTAGATTTAAAGAGTAAAATGGCAATAAACAACTACATATCAATAATAAACTTAAATGTAAATGGATTAAATGCTCCAATTAAAAGACATAGAGTAGCTGCATGGATAAGAAAATAGGACCTGTACATATGCTGTCTACAAGAGACCCACCTCAGAACAAAAGATATGCATAGGTTGAAAGTGAAGGGATGGAAAAAGTACTTCATGCAAAAGGAAATGAAAAAAAAAAAAGCTGGAATAGCAATACTTCTATCTGACAAAATAGACTTTAAAACAAAGGCTATAGTAAGGGATAAAGAAGGTCACTACATAATGATAAAGGAAGCTATCCAACAAGAGGATATAACCATTGTATATATTTATGTGCCTAATATAGGAGCACCTAAATATATAAAGCAGATTTTGATGGACATAAAGGGCAAGATCAACAGCAGTATTATAATGGTAGGGGATTTCAATACCCCACTAATATCAATGGATAGATCCTCAAGACAGAAAATTAACAAAGAAACAGTGACCTTAAACGATATGCTAGATCAACACAATAGATATCTTCAGAACATTTCACCCCAAAGCAGGAGAACATACATTCTTTTTAAGAGTTTATGGTATATTCTCTAGGATAGATCACATGTTAGGATACAAAACAAGTCTCAGTAAGTTTATGAAGATTGAAATCATATTAAGCATCTTCTCTGATCACAATGGCATGAGAAGAAAACAACTACACTAGAAAAACTGAAAAACATTCAAACACTTGGAGGCCAAATAGCATGTTGTTAAATAACAAATGGGTTAACAGTGAGATCAAGGAAGAAATAAACAATTTCCTTGAAACAAATAAAATGAACATATAACAACTCAAAATTTATGGAACACAGCAAAAATAGCCCTGAGAAGGAAATACATAGCATTTTGGGCATACCTTAAGAAGCAAGAAAAAGCTGAAAGAAACAACTTAACCATGCATCTAAAACATCTAGAAAAAACAACAACAACAAATAAAGCTCAGAGGAAGTAGACAGAAGGAAATAATAAAGATCAGAGCAGAAATAAATGACAGAGGCTAAAAAAATAATACAAAAGATCAATGAAAACAACAACTGATTCTTGGAAAAGGTAAACAAGATTGATGAACCTTTAACCAGACTCACCAAGAAAAAAAGAGAGATGACTCAAATAAATAAAATTAGAAATGAAAATGGAGAAGTAACAACTGACACAGTAGAAATACAAAGGATTTTAAGAAAATACTAGGAAGATCTATATACCAAAAAACTGGACAACCTATGTGAAATAGATAAATTTCTAGAAACATATAATCTTCCAAGACTCAATATGTAAGAATTGGAAAACCTAAACAGACTGATTACAACAAGTGAAATTGAAACAGTTATCAAAAAACTTTCAACAAACAAAAGTCCTGGGCCAGATGACTTCACAGGTAAATTTTACCAAATATTCAAAGAATTAAGACCTATCTTTTTCAAGCTATTTCAGGAAATTCAAGAGGAGGGAAGATTTCCAAGCACCTTTTATGAGGCAAGCACTATCCTAATTCCAAAACCAGGTAAAGACACTACAATGAAAGAAAACTATAGACCAATATCCCTGATGAACATAGATGCTAAAAGTCTTAACAAAATATTACCAAACCAGATCCAACAATACACTAAAAAAGTCATACATCATGATCAAGTGGGATTTATTCCAGGGCAGCAAGGCTGGTACAATATTTGCAAATCAATCAATGTGATTCATCACATAAAAAAAGGAAGAATAAAAATCACATGGCTATATCAATAAATACAGAAAAAGCATTTGATAAAATTTAGCAGCCATTTATGATCAAAACTCTCAGCAAAGTGGGAATACAGGAAACATACCTCAACACAATAAAGGCCATCTATGACAAACAAACAACATCATACTCAATGAACGAAAGTTAAAAGCAATCCCCTTAAGATCAGAAACAAGGCAGGGGTGCACCCTTTCACCACTCTTATTCAACATAGTTCTGGAAATTTAAGCCACAGCAATCAGACAAGAAGAAGAATTAAAAGGCATCCATATCAGAAAAGAAGTAAAACTATCATTATATACTGATGACATGGTACTGTACATAGAAAATTCTAAAGTCTCTGTCAAAAACTACTAGACCTGAGAAATGAATTTAGTAAGGTTGCAGAATAAAAATTAATATTCAGAAATCAGTGGCATTTTTATGCACCAACAATTAAGTGTCCAGAAGAGAAATTAAGGAAACAATCCCCTTCACTATTGCAACCAAAAATATAAAGTATCTAAGAGTAAATTTAACAAGAAGGCAGAAGACTTGTATCAGAAAATTATAAAACATTGAAAAAAAAATCAAGGAAGATACGAACAAATGAAAACATATACCATGTTCATGGATAGGAAGAATAAACATCATTAAGATGTCTATATTACCCAAAGCAATCTATGGATTTAATGCAATTTCTATTAAAATACCAATGGCATACTTCAAAGATATAACAGATATTCCAAAAACTTATATGGAACCAAAAAAGAAAACAGCCTCAGAAATCTTAAAAAAGAAGAATAAAGTGGGAGGTATCATACTTCCTGATATCAAGTTATACTACAAGGCCATAGTAATCAAAACAGCTTGGTACTGGCATAAGAACAGGCATACAGATCAGTGGAACAGAACAGAGAACACAGAAATAAACCCACACCTTTATGGTCAATTGATATTTAACAAAGGAGGTAAGAACATACAGTGGAGTAAAGACAGTCTCTTAAATAAATAGTATTGGGATAATTGGACAGGTATTGGCAAAAAAATGAAATGAGACCACCACTTACACCATTCACAAAAATAAACTCAAAATGAATAAAAGACTTAAATGTAAGTCGTGAAACCTAAAATGTCTTGGAAGAAACCATAGGCAGTAAACTCTCCAATATCTCTTTGTAGTAATATTTTTGCTGATTTATCTTCATGGGCAAGTGAAATAAAGGACAAAATAAACAAATGGCACTATATCAAACTAAAAAGTTTTAGCACAGCAAAAGACACCATTAACAAAATAAATAGACAACCCACACAATGGTTGAACATATTTGCCAATATGTCTAATAAGGGGTTAATAAACAAAATTTATAGAAAACTTCTAAAGCTCAACACCAGAAAGGTGAACAATCCAAATAAAAAATGGGCAAAGGACCTGAATAGACACTTCTCCAAAGAGGACATACACATGGCCAACAGGCATATGAAAAAATGTTCAAGGTCACTAATCATCAGAGAAATGCAAATTAAAAGCACAATAAGATACCTCTTCACATCTGTCAGAATTGTGCTCATTAGCAAATCAACACAGAATAAGTGCTGGCGAGGATGTGGAGAAAAGAAAACCCTCCTGCACTGCTGGTGGGAATGCAGACTGGTGCAGCCACTGTGGAAAACAGTATGGAGTTTCCTCAAAAAATTAGAAATGGAACTGCCTTTTGACCCACCTATCCCACTATTAAGAATATATTCTAAGATTACCAAATTACTGATTCAAAAGAAGATATGCATCCTAATGTTTATTGCAGCATTGTTTACAATAGCTAAGATGTGGAAACAGCCCAAGTGTCCATCAGTGGACGAGTAGATTAAAAAGCTGTGGTACATATACACATGGAATACTATGCAACTGTGAAAAAGAATGAAATCTTATCTTGATGCCATCTTATGATGGCATGGATGGACCTGGAGATTATTATGCTAAGTGACATAAGCCAGGCAGAGAAAGACAAATATCATATGATCTCACTTATATGTGGAATCTAATGAACAAAATGAACTGAGGAACGGAATAGAGGCAGAGGCGGGCTCACAGGGAGCAGAGAGAGAGCTGTCAGGGGGAAGTGGATGAAGGGATGGGATCAGAGAAGGTGAAGGGATTAGTGAAATTATATATACATAACACAGAGATACAAATAACAGGATAGCAAATCCCAAAGGGAAGGGGAGAAGGAGTTAGGGCTAGGGGGGCAAAGAGGTGGGTAATGTGGGACCCAGGGTGGGGGTGAGGGAGTTTTATTGAGTGGGACAGTTGAATCCATGTTAACACAATAAATTAAAATGAAAAAAATGAAGCCAATGGAGGTTTCAGAAAAAATATTATAAGTTAAAAATGCTTTTAATACACCAACCTATTAAAAATCATAGCTAGGCTAGCCTACCTTAAAGATGTTTCAAAAACAATATCCAAATATTGCTGACAACACAATACATGTAGAGTTGGTTGTTTACTCTCATGATCATGGCTGACTGTACTGCACTCACTGACCCTACTAGAATCACAAGAGTATCACATCACATATCACTAGCCTGAGAAAAGATCAAAATTCAAAATTTGAAGTATGATTTCTACTTAATGCAAATCATTTTTGTACTGTTGTATAGTTGAAAAATCAAAGTGGAACCATTATAAATCGGGACTCTCAGCATAAAGATCAGTATAGGACATATAATATCCTTGTCCCTGATATAAAATGGAGCTTTGAATACTATAAAGTGAATCTCATTATCAATATTAATTTGTCATTGTTTTATTTTCTTTAGCCTGTGAACTCTTGTCAATATACAAAGGAGGATTATGATTGATTGTACTTGATTTCAATTAAGAATTTATTGTATCTGTTGAAAACTAGAAAGATAACTTCTCTATTGTTTATTATGGTTAAAGCCCTTATTGTCCCCATAGGTTTCTAACCCTAAATCTTAAATATTATTTTAGATTTTCAACCAATCTATTTTCTTTTCATTTCTCTTTCATCTCATTGGCATATATGACTATTCTCCCCTCCCCCAAGTTATGCTTTTAATTTTATCTATTATTATTTCTTACTATGGTTATCACAACAGACTAATCGGTTTTCTCTCCCTCAAATCCTTCTTCTGTTAGAATGATTTTCAATGTACAAAATGTATCATATAATGTCACTGCTTAAAACCATTGAACAGATTTTCAGTATTATAGGATAAAGTCTTTTTGGGACAGTCAAGGTCTTTCATGACTTCCAATTTTATTTTTTGCCAGTGAGGCAAATTTATTCTGCAATATAGACATAATGTACAGCTAACAGTTTCCAAATACCCCTCCATGCTGGCTCCTGTCTCTTTAACTCTGTGCATATTCACTTCAACTTCCCCTCTTTAGCATCTCTTGTTAGAAGTTTCCGTAACTGCTTGAGAAGATCTAACCACTTCTTTCTTTGAGCTCCCACTAAGCCAAGTACATACTTTTTATTTTTATTTATGGTTTGTGTGTGTGTAAATGTAATTTATTATTTTATTACAAGTATCTTTTGACAGGCCTGTCTTTCTTACTACAGTATGATTTTATGAGGTCAGGTGCCTGGAGCATGATAGGAACATAATAAGTCTTTGATTAAGCAATGAAGGAATAAAAAAAGAAAATTAAGAAGGTAAAATATCAGTACTTCCTCCACTTGGGTCATCCCTATTTTTATCCCTTTTATTTCTCTTTCCTTCTGTCTTCCTTCCTAAGAATTTGGGGATTGTAGAAGCCAGATGCCTAGAAGAGAGCAGGACTCTGGAACTGCCTCTCCTCTTAAAGTCTGGCTCTCATCCCTTTTACTTCATTCTTTTATCAAAATGGACTTGTGTTATATGATAATCACTTAAGATCTTGTTTAGCAGCTCCCAAATTTGATGAACAGGTTTAAGAGCATGAGTGGATCCAAGGCCCTAATGAGGTACCATAAAAGCACGATTAAGCACCACATTCAAACTTGGAGTTCGACTTGCTTCTGCCACTTAATAACTGTATAACCCAAGGCTAGGTAGTTATCCTTTCTAAAACCCATTTACCTCACCAGTAAAATTGAATCATCACAGCCATACCTTATAGGGTGATTGTGGGGATTAGAGATAATATATGTAAATGATTTGTCTAGGATGAAAGTCCTATACTAGCCCCCTCCTGTTGAAATCTTGGCTATGGTGAGAAAACAACAAAGAGGTAATAGGGCACAGAACTATGGAAAGCATTTTAGTTTGCAATGAGCTCACAAATAAAGCCCAATAAATATTTTTAATTGTCTAGGGCAAATTTTCATAAATACCAGAACCTCTACAAACCTCTCCACATCTCATCTTTCACTCATAACCAGATGAATTCATGAATTAGTACAGTGGTTCTCAAACTTTTGAAGTTAGGGCGCATTTAAAATCCTACAAATAATTGTAGGTGCACTATATACATATTTCTGAAAAATATGTTATAATAATTAAATCAAATATTAAAGAAAAAATATAAAGTCAAACATGCTTTTATTGTAATTAAACAATGACAAAATTAAATTCATTCTGACATTAAAAAACATTTTTGATACATTTTTTGTTATGCTCTTTACAATTTGTTAAAAAGGGGTTAAAAATAAAAAAACGACAAAAAGTTATCTTTTTATATATATAGATACATTCTGAGTAAGATTTAGTAAATTCGGCAAGTCCCAGCACAAATATGTTTTTTCATTCTTGTGTTTATGAGAAACATGAGCCTGATGTGTCCTAGCGATTTCTTCAGTGTTTGGGCATATATTTGAAAGGCAAATTCCTGTTTCCTCATCAGTACATTGCAGAATTCCTCTCTTTTTACTCTTAATTGTGCTGAGGGTAGAAAATCCTAATTCACATAAATAGGATGTTGAAAATTGTAGTAAAATGTTCAAAGCTTTTTTAGATATTGTCACATATTCTTCTTTCATAGAAATCCAAAAGGCTTCAAGAGACAATTTTTTATGTTTAATCATCAAACCAAAACCCCCACCATACGTATCATCTTAACTTTACACCAAACAAGGATAGATGAAACTTGCCTCCAGTCTTTCTGGGGAACATGGGGGGTAGTGTAAACAATCCAGCACCACAGCTTAACAGCCTTTTGCAACATAATCAGGCAAGTGAGTTAGGGGGTTGGGCAGACTGTCAGCTTACAGTCAATTCCCCACACCTCTGTCCCCCAAAAATCTAAACTCCAAAACCCTGTGATTTTTTGGTCCCCAACAGGCACATATTTCTCTGGAATATCATAGGGCGCACCTGGAAATCTTCTAGGGCGCACCAGTGTGCCCTGGCACACACTTTGAGAACCACTGAATTAATGTTACACATTAATTTTAAATTTAAGCTATGCATTTCATATTTTATGAAAATTTTAGATTGTTGATGTTTTTAGTTTTTACATGTTTTGACTTATAGTTCTTTCAAAGTACCAAAACATTTGCCTATGTTTTATAAATAGACATTCATTTGTGTTAGGTTTGAATTGCCTCATATCTTTGAAAATTAGTATATTAAATAAAACTCTCTTGGGGTGAGTAAAATTTAAATTCACAATAAGTTGGAATCATGAGCCTGAGTGTACAATATACAATCAGATAGTATAATTTAACAATAGAATAATTACATTTCCTGACTTTAAACTCCATTTGGTAGTGATGGGAGATATTCAACTCTGTCTTAAAAATGAACCCACAGTTATTGGAATCAATACTCGGGGCATCAGCTGTTGGGATTTCCCTCCACTGTCATCATTAAGGCTTTGTATGAACTGAAAATATGGAGGTTGAATTGACGCCTTGGTCCTTTACTTGGTTTTTCTTCTTTTATGTTTCTTTCTGCCTGGTGATGTGTGAGAGAGTAGATGCATGTGCAGAAAGAGGCTTTCCTCTTCACAGGCAGAGGTAGTATGAATTTTACTTAAGCCTTAAATGTACATTTCTGTGTAATATGTATATGACTGGGGATGATTTTTTACCTCTCCTCTGAGGAGGAAACACTGTGGTCCCTACTTTCCTTGTTGAGAATATCTCTGGAACAGCTGGAAAACTCCTCTGTGGGCCTTGAAGGTGGAGGGCATGTTGTACAGGCACATAAAACCATAGGTCGGACTAGAGTCATGAACCCTGGACTTGGTTGCAGGATAAATAGTAAATCTAATATATTCTATCAAAAGTAATAACTAATTATTAAAAATTTTCCACAGAATTGCAATATTACATTCTATAAATATATTAAATATAAGCCTCTAGTTTAATTTTTGTTATTTTCCTTATTGCAAAAAAATTATCACCTGGGTCATGGGCATAAACCTCCGATCTCCTTTATAACCTAGCTCTCAAATTTACAGAAATTGTACTCACTTGCTGCCATCCTGCTGGACACTATCTGGTCTTCACACTGATTTCTATCATTCATAATAAATACTTGTAATTTCTCACTAGTTATTGACCAGGACCACAATGCTAATTATGCCATGAATGTGTGGCATTCCTACAGATGGTTTGTTCAATGATAAACTTTAGGGAGATTTATAGGTATTTTATCTCATAATAGAACTAGAGTAAGATCGTGATGGTATGGTAGAGACTTGAAGGGGTCAGAACAGCTCCGCTATGTCTGAGAAAATTCTAGATGCAGATAGTCCTGCAAGTTAAAAAAGAAAATCTAACTAGATAGATAGAATACAATACCCAGAGAATTCAGTGTTAAGCAATAGGTTACTAACTAGGTAAAAGTGAGAAAAGAATAAATAATTGTACAGACATCTATTTTTAAGTTTATTTAGTTGCTTAGTGAGAGTCCCTTCTACTGGTAACAATATCTTCCAGATATTCTTTTCTGGAACAGTCCCAATCCAATGGGCCCACACCCACAGTCCATGGAATTGCAGAGGCTAACTTTAACTTGCCTCCAGGTGTGGGCTTGAGACTCAGAGGCTTGGCCAATAGAAATACTACAAATGAAATTACCCTGCATTTTGGTATAAAATATATTTGCTTGGTTTACTATATTGGTGGAATGAAAATCCTTGGCACTTGTGGAGAGCGCCTGCCTTAGAATGAGATCAACACAGAAGACAAGGTCAAGGGCCAAAAAGAAAGGCAGTATATGGATGAAATCCTTCAAGTCCCTGGCAGGACCTAACCGTCAATTTCATCCCTTTGCTTTAGCCAATAAATCCTCTTTTTAAATTTAAGCCAAATGTAACCAATAATACTATCTTCTTTAGTAGTTTTTAAAACAAGTCCATCGGCCAAATAATTTGAATTCAGGCAATATCGGGAGACGTGGTTGGGTAGAAATAAAAAGAATGGAAATCTACTAGCATACACAGGTCATGGGTCCAGGGATAGGAATATCAAGTTTGTTAATAGAGAGGGAACAGAAAGAGCAAAGCAGGTTCTAGTCTGGAAAGATTGGGGCTGTGGTTCATTGGAACAAAGTATCATCCAGTAATCAAAACAGAGCTGTGTCTGGGCCCAAGGTCAGAGTTCTAGGGAATATGAAACAATCCTAACTAGCAGAAATGGAACAAGCATTGAAGTGTGAGACAAGGTGCAAAAACACCTGATTGTTGAGCTTGGGTTCCTTTTAAAAAGGATTGCATTGTACCCAGAGCAAAGCCAGAAATCAAGTACACAGTTGAGAGTACAATATCTCCTGCTAGGGGCAAAGCAAGAATGTGGGGTCAAGGTAAGCAGTGGGGTTGATAGGAGAGGAGAGGAAAGAAGAGATTGGAGCACAGGGGACGTGCCTGTTTAGCAACATTAGGTACAGTGGTTTTATGGCCAATAATGCTTTTAGAAGCTACAAATTTTTTTAATTTATTTAAAATTAAGAAAGAAAGCAAACTTTTAGGTTGAAATTATTTTATATACCACATTAATATTAATATGTTTATCTTTATACCCATGTCATCACAAAATATAATTTTGTACATATATATATTTTTTGTGCACATATATTTATTATTTCATTTTTTAATAGAAGAGAGCCACAGAAGCAAAAGTATTGAGAGCCCATGAAAGACATGACACTGCCTTGTCTTGGGCACTTGGACAGACTCTATGGTTGGCAGCCCCAAAGTTCTTCATAGTCGCCCATGCCTTGGTTTTTTCTACTAGAAAAGCTGGAAGACTAGAAAATTTACTTTTGCAGATTCTCTTGCAGTTAGGAGTGGCATGTATTGAGTTACAACTAATGGAATATATATCTGTATATAAAAATACTCACATGGTACTTATGTTTGGAAAAACATTTTTAAAAAGAAAAAGGTAGTTCTGGTTCCATTGCTCAAGAAAATAGCTGACCCATAGTAAGTATTCAATAAACAATAGCTAATAATAATAATAAAAAGCAACAATAATTTCATTATTGAAAAGATCACAGAACAGAGAAGAAGGTGATGACTGCCAGCATTAATTTCCTATTTCCCACTTGTTCCTTGGATTCACAATGCATTGGCTACCATGAAAACAATAATGGTCACAAAGATTTCCCTTAATGATAGCATGCATGCCCTAGAAACCAGCAGATGGTGCTCACTGTAGCCAATCACATTTCAAGCCCCCAAAAGACTGGCTGACTCAGAGAGAGATGTTTCATGATAAGGACTAAGGCCATAGTTTGTCATAGGGCTTTTGGACAATGATAAAACCCTAAGGGCTGAATTATGAGGTAGCACGTGTATTTTGTATGCTGTTGCCATTCAGAATTAATGTGGGTGTTTGTGATATTTGCTGTCCAGTCTTTATTAACTCTGTATGGTCGGAGAGGACCTGGTCAGCGATGCTGATAAAAAAGAGTGAGTTGACCCTGAAATATGTCATCTATGTCTATTTCATGGAATCTAAAGTTCCTTAAAATGTTTATCAATGGCATGCTCTGCTTATCATATTCCACCTTCTTCCTTTCTTTTCTTTCTTTCTTTCTTTCTTTTTTTTTTTTTAATTCAGTGAGAGGAGGGGAGGCAGAGACAGACTTCTGCATGCACCTTGACTGGGATCCACTCTGCAAGCCTAGGGGTTGATGCTCTACCCATCTGAGGTATTACTCCTTTGCTCAGCAACTGAGCTCTTCTTAACACCTGAGGTGGAAGCCATGGAACCATCCTTGGCCCTGGAGGCCAACTCACTCCAATTGAGCCATGGCTGCAGGAGGGGAAGAAAAAGAGTAGTGAGAGGGAGCGGAGTGGAGAGCAGATGAGTGCTTCTCCTGTGTGCACTGACAGGGAATTGAACCTGGGACGTTCACATGCCAGGCGACACTCCAGCACTGAGCCAACCGACCAGGGCCATTCATCTCCTTCCTTTTAATTCTCTTTCTTTCTCATCTAGACCATATGTTTTTTCATGTTATCCATGGCTCACAAACATTTTTTGATTCTTATTACTTACATTAAAAAAAAAAACCCACACATCCTCATAAAATTCAAATCTTTCCACAGTTAAGTGCCAATCTAATCTTATGTTTCACTTCACCTCTATCAACATTTTCCTCTCCAACCATTTGGTTCTCTTGAATACACACGATGTTATGTCACAGTGTTTGGAATCCCCTTTCCAACATTTAGTTCTCATTTATGCCTTACTGATTATTCTGTGCCCAATTCAAGTTCTCCTCTGAACTGTTATGGGTTTACGCCTAATTTTGTGATATATGATATAATTGCATTTAAGGGGGTGATGTATATAAACTTATTAGTACAGTACAGAGCAGAAAAGAAGAAAAAGATGGTTTTAAATGTTATTTGCTTTCAACATTTATATTTTGAATCTCCTTAGCAAAGATAGAAGTACTTTGAGGAGATTTTGGATATCTTATTTTTCTTGTATACCTCACAGTGTACAATACTGCATAGTAAATACTTGGTGAGATAACAAATGCATTCTCAAGGACTGTGGTTTTTAAAGTGGAGTTTAGGGAACCTTGCAGGTTCCTAACACACTTTCAAGTAATCTGTGAGTTCATAATAATACTAAAATATTATTCCCTGTTTATATTCACATAAGTGTAGTGTACAATAGAGTTTTCCAGAGGTTGTATCATTGGAAAAAATGTAAAACTAATACTTTTCTCAGTATTTTTGGTTTTGGTTTTAGAAATATAGTTATTTTTTACAAAAATATGCCATATATAGTAGTCATATGTAATGGGTTTATTATAGTCATCTTTAAATAAAAAAATAGATATGTATTTTTAATTGAATTTAAATTTTAGTAAATATTGATAGATATAATCCTTGGCAGCAAAAGCTTTTTTGAGTCCCTAATAATTTCTAAGAGTATAAAACAGTTCAAAATGTGAGAGACCTGCTTCTCAAGCAGAGTTTATACACTGCTGCAGAAACTCGTTTCAGAAAGGAGAAAAGACAGGACCAGGCATGGTGAAAGGGATAATGGAGATACCCTCAATTCCTGCTTATTGTTTAGAAAGTGGACATGCATTGGACAGTGAACTCTGAAGATTTCCTGTGAATGATAAGATATTATGGAAGTCAAAATGTCTTCCATACAGATAAATTAAGTTTAGTTATTTGCAAACTGCTGCTTCCCTCAACATTTTTTAAGTCCCCTAGTATATACTTTAGCTATTTCTATGGATTAGAAATGTATATAAATGATTTTCTAATCTCATTAATACTGATAAAAGAATTCCTTTCATTTACCAGCTTCTAACATTATCTTACCATTTCAAGAGATAGAATATAGCATTGCCTGTTTGGAAACACTACATTGATACTAACATTTGTTGAATGTATGTATGACTCAAGTATTCTTCTACTTCTCTACACATTAATTTATTCAACCCCTTAGAAAATTAGCATAGTAAACCCTCTTCTTCATATTTTACAGATGAGGAATACAAATAATGTATAGATTTGATAATTAACTAAAATTGCTCAGCTAACGTTATATGTAAAGTTATAGAGCCAAGATTCACACATGGCAATCTGGCTCTGGAACAATCTAGCATGCAATGCTATCTTGGAGAATTTGTTAAAATTTAGCTTCTCCCTTAAGAAAAAAAAAAGTGGGCCAAGATATTCTCTAATTGATGAAATTAATTTTGATTATAAGCCCTTTAAATGACTAACATGGGAAGTCATTTTAATTGTTATGATATTAAATATTATAGGTCTATAAATAAGCTATCATTGCTGAGAGGTGTACATTTTTGCTCTTTGTTGATTTTGAATCAATCTCAACTGGGTGGCTCTCAAATTTTACAAATTTGTTACAAGCTATCAAAAATAAGCATAAATTCTAAAACCTTGCTTCTAGTATTGTCTTAATTATTTCTAACTCCCCAAATAATGGGTTAGGCTGTTAAAAGTGAGAAGCTGTGACTGGGTACTTGCATAAAGAAGAGATAATTGGTATACAAAGTTGGCGCAGGAGTGGAAAGGCTAAGAAGTGCAGGGTCAGAGATGATTGCATTACAGATGAGCAAACCTGGTTGCAAAATTGCAACCAGAGCTCAGGGTCCAGAAAGGTTAAATGTGAATATCCATTCTTTTCACAGCTGCTATAAAGACAAATCCAGGCTCTGGTATGGCCGGAACTTCTTTTTGGGGTAGGTCAGTAAAATCTGAGACAAATGATAGAATCCTGCAGTCTGTAGGGTGTGACTTGCTTTTCTAAGCAAATGTTTATATGGGTAATCAGCTCCACACATGCAATTAATTAATTTAAAAATTATACATCAGAATTTTATTAATCAATCTGATTCATCTTTTCACAAAGTTCATTCAACAAAGACATTGTTTTTCATTTGTGAGTTATTATTTAAGGCCTCAGATATTTAGTGACTAATGCTGCAAGTCTGCCAGATGTGCTGTATCAGCTTCAGCTCCCCTTGGCCTTGTCTTGTGAAGCCTTCTGGGTATGAACCTCTGGAACATGCAGACTGTTAGCTTAAGGAGTGTGAGATGAGCCCAGAAAAGGGCTCAAGGTTTTGGGTGGGGAATGGGTTGTAATATGTGTTTTGTTCACTTCCTCACTGTTTCCATGTACAAATCTTGTTTGGGTAAAATTAGAGCTCCTAATGAGCTGTTAAGAGGGCTTTTTTTTGTTTTGTTTTTTTTTGTGATAGAGACAGAGAGAGAGAGAGAAAAAAAGACAGGAATAGATAGGATCAGACAGACAGGGAGAGAGAGGAGAATCAATTCTTTGTTGCGGCTCTGTATGGCCAGTGGCCAACCGTCATGGCCATGCAGGTTCTCGTTGGATTCGGGCAGATGGTAAAAGAAACAGTGGAGCCAAAAAATGGTGGGCCATTACTTTATTAAAGCCTTGTACCAGCCGACGAGCAAACAGCAGGGAAGAGTGCTTCCCTCTCATTCAGAGCTCCCAAAGCCCTGACACATTCTCCTGTTCCATAATCCAAAAAATCTTCTCTGGTTCCTCTTGGAATCAAAGGCCCCCAGCAGCCTCAGTGGGGCTCCCCAAATCCCTCAGCTCTGGTTCCACATCTGTACTCATTCTCTCCCTGCAAAAACCCAGGCTGGGGGAAAAAAAATCTCTCCTCCACCGAACAGTAGCAATACAATGGCCCCTCCCAAGTAGGAAGATAGTCTGCAATTTGCAATCTGCTGCCCTGAGGGCAAGCGCCACAGCCTTTCACAGACCACACACATGGTGCTGCCCAAGCCAATGCAAAATATAAGTGAACAAACCTAAAAAACACAATTTACAAACTTATTTGCCCAACATCCTACCCCTTTTGCTTGTGTTGGTCAAATAAGTTTGTAAATGTGATATATATGTTTGCTCGCTTGCGACTTATATTGGGTGTGGGGGACAGGCTATAAGCAGGCCAGGTCGTTGTAGCCTGGGGTTCGGTTTTGGGACTAAGCTTTTCCCCACACCCTTGAATGATTGTATTATCTGGGTGGTGCAGTCTCATGAGGAATCCAATTATGCCTTGGATGGGTGACTTTGTATCGGAGACTTCCTTGTTTGTATATTGGATTAAGGGATTTTGGTTTTCTACACTATAAAGTGGGACAGACCAGGAGCTTGGACACACAGTTCCTGCTATCACAATTGCAGGGGCTTCCCTGATCCCTTGCCCTTCATGGGAAGAGCTGGTTTTCTGCTTTTCCCTTGTCTTCTTTTGTGGTTTGCCTGTCTTGGTGAGACACCAATAAATAGGATGGCCCCCCGTCCTCTGACTCCGCCATTTCTTTATCGTCTGCCCGAATCCAATGGGAACCTGCATGTGAATGGCCACGATGGTGGCTCCTGGCCTTACAGCTTGCTTTACAATCTATACTACAGTTATTTCTGTGCAATTGAGGAGCCACTGCGCCACCTCACCTGCAGGTGTTGTAAAGTACCAAAAGCTACAGAATTAATATTTATATTTTGGGAGGCTTGAAGAACATTTTATTAATTTGGGTTAAGGTGTGCAGAGAAATTGTGAGAAGTAGTCTCTGTATTATGTGATTGGCATGACCAGGATGGCCCTTGGTATTGTATTGTAAATGCAAAGGGGAGGAAAACATGGATTCCCAGACATTCCACCATGCCTGTGGGGAAAGGTGAGTGGCTAGCCAGGTACAGGGAGAGAAAAGCCAAAATAAACCTTTTCTTATAGCAATGAGCCATTTGTGGGCATTTGTCCCCACAGAAACTACCTCTCTTATGTAAATGCGTGTGGTTAACACGTGTGACTCTGGACAGAGAGATGGCAGATAAACACTAGATGTTGGGCAGATAAAATGTATTATGCTCACTTTGTTAAAAATGTTGCTGCCCACGTGAGGCCGTCGCCCAGGTGATATTAATGTGTGTTGGGGGCAGGCAGGATCGTTGTAGCCTGGGGCTTGGTTTTGGGATTAAGCCTTTCCCACCCTTTTTGATGTGGGGTGGTACAATCCAATCATGCCTCGGAGAAGTGATTTTGTATTGGAGACTTCCCTATTTTGTATATTGGATTAGAGGTTGTGAAGCTACAATATAAAATGTGGGTGGAATGAGAGTTTGCACTCTTGGTTCCTGAGATCATTAGAGGAGAGCAGAGAAAGGCCACGTGGAGGAGGCCAGGAGAAGCAGCCAAGATGGTGGAGTGCTGAGTGAGATGCCAGTTTGTGTAGAGTTTGTATTTGGGATAAGGAAGGAGATGGGGAACAGAGGTGAATAAGTCTGGTGAGCTAGAAACCTTTGATTCTAGGAAACTCAGATAAGTCAGTGGCTTTGTGAGCACTGAATGTGAGTGGGTTTTGGAGCCCGGTGTGTATTTTTACTTGCCCGCTGGGTGCAAGCTAGAATTAAAGACTATGGCCCATCAGTTTGTGGCTCCGTTGTTTCTTTACCAACTGTCCGAATCCAATGCGAACCTGCATGGGCCAGGCGGCAGCTGTGCTAGTGGCCCTGGCCCTGCCTACTGGCTTTACACTAGGTAATATAGAAATGCCTTTTAATATGCAAAGAGACATCTTTCTACCATTGTGTTGGCTTATAAATTTTGTTTTCTCCAAAATGATGTATGGCTTGCAAATTGAACCTGGTCCTATCATGTTAAAAGACATATGGCTATAACCAATAGTGGTAAAGGGCTCCTAATTACAATTTTTGCTTCTGTACTTCCCACTATAATATAAAAACTAGGTAAAACAAAGGGCCGGCGTGCTCTCCCTCAGATTTCTGTTGGAGTTGCCACCGCTTGGCCAAGCTAGACAATAAAGCTTTGATGTGTAATCGACGGACTTTGTTCATGTCATCCATGTTTCGGGTCCCTCTGGATTAGGCTTAACACAATGAATGAGGTACACCACATAAACAAAATATAGTAACAACACAAGTTATACAAAGGTGCCCTTCACAATGTCTCTTTGAGCACTTTGCCCAGAGTGCAAACTGGAGGCCCATCTCTAGCCCCCTACTCCACAGTAGGTGGGAGGACCTCAGGGCCAGAGGCAGATTTTACAGCAGGGTGCACTGTGCATGCGTTCTGGTCCCAGACTTATGAAGGGCCCCACAAAACCCCAACTTCATACTTTTTTTCTAATATAAGGGGCCCAATATTTTCTTCTGTGCCCAGGGCCTCAACCGACCTTAATCTGCCTGTGCTCAGGGCTATGTTCATGGAAACCTTACAAGTTTCCTTGGTGCATTCCTGAGCAGGAGGGTTTCCACCAGAGCTGCCCCCACTTCAGGGTCTCCTATACTGTCCAAACGCAGCATGTCCATCTAACAAGGAGCTGGTGCCCCCCTCTGGTTGTAGTCCAAGAGTCAGTCCATGATAGACAGCCCAGCTGTCTGTGCAAATCACCAAGGTAAAGGTCCATCACAGGCAACGAGGTGCACATGGGGCTCTACCCTCATCCCTGCCATCATGGCAGCTCGGAAAATGCTGCCCCATGGAGGAGCACATGGCAATGGTGGCCAGCATCTCCAGTTCTGCTCCAGAGAGCATGATGCAATCCACCTTTATGTTCCACAATCACAGCAAACCTACCAGGGTCTTAGTAGAAACTCTTTGCTGCCGGGCTTTTACCTTCTTGAGTCTGCAGACAACAGCTTCAGCTGGAGCCTCCTCATCCTCAGAAGGGGAGCTGGAAATGCCTGCTCCCGTTGTCTCAGAGTCACTCTACTGGCATGGATCTATCTTAGTCTCCTGCAGCTGCCAGCTCTTGGCCTGAAGCTGAACCCATAGTTGTTGCTCCAAAAACGGCTGCTGCCAACATTCAACTTCCAGGGAAAACTGCAACTCATGAATCCGTGTGGCCTCCTTCTCCAGAGCTCATTCCAGTTCCAGGCACCATCAGTGCTCAGTCTGCATCTGCAAGTCACGAACCTGGTTGTCCACCTTTTCCAGTGCTCGCTCCAGTTTCAGGATCTCCAGCTCTCTCTCCCATGGCCATTCCAGCTCCTGTTGTTGCTGCTGCTTGGTTTGCAGATCACAAGCGGCCTCTTGCACAGAGCTCTGGATTTCCTCTGTCAGGGCTATAAAAAACAGCCAGCCCACAGGCCCTAAAAGGACAGCCATGAGGAACCATAATAACAAACAGTCCTCTACCCCAGTGGTCCCCAACCTTTTTTGGGCCACGGACTGGTTTAATGTCAGAAAATATTTTCACACACACCGGCCTTTAGGGTGGGACGAATAAATGTATCACGTGATCGAGACAAGCATCAAGAGTGAGTCTTAGACGGATGTAACAGAGGGAATCTGGTCATTTTTAAAAAATAAAACATCATTCAGACTTAAATATAAATAAAACAGAAATAATGTAAGTTATTTATTCTTTCTCTGTGGACTGGTACCAAATGGCTCACAGACCGGTACTGGTCCATGACCTGGGGGTTGGGGACCACTGCTCTACCCCATCCCTCAAGGGTGGCTGCAGCTCAGTACCAATCTGATCCAAATCCTGCCAACTACGCCAGATGTATGGCCAGTGGCCGACACCATCATCATGGCCATGCAGGGTCTCATTGTATTCAGGCAGACAGTAAAGAAACAGTGGAGCCAAAAAATGGAGGGCCATTCCTTTATTAAAGTCTTGTACTGGGGGATAAGCAAAGAGGTAAAGAAGACTGCTTCCTTCTCCTTCAGAGCTCCCAAAGCCCTGATGCATTCTCTGGTTCCAAAACCTAGAAAATCTTCTCCAGTTCCTCCTGGAATCAAAGGCCCCCACCAGCCTCAGCGGAGCTCCTAAAGCCCCTCAGCTCTGGTTCCTCTGCAGTCCTTCCTTCCTTTTATTTTATTTTATTTTATTTTTTGGTATTTTTCTGAAGCTGGAAACGGGGAGAGAGACAGTCAGACAGACTCCGGCATGCGCCCCAGGGGGCGATGCTCTGCCGAGACCAGAGCCACTCTAGCGCCTGGGGCAGAGGCCAAGGAACCATCCCCAGCGCCCGGGCCATCTTTGCTCCAATGGAGCCTTGGCTGCGGGAGGGGAAGAGAGAGACAGAGAGGAAGGAGGGGGTGGGGGTGGAGAAGCAAATGGGCGCTTCTCCTATGTGCCCTGGCTGGGAATCGAACCCGGGTCCCCCGCACGCCAGGCCGATGCTCTACCGCTGAGCCAACCGGCCAGGGGCTGCAGTCCTTCCTTTCTTCCTGCAAAACCTAGATTGGGGAAAAAAATCCCTCCTCCAGCAAACATTAGCAATACAATGGCCCCTCCCAAGCAGGAAAGCAATCCCCAATTTGCAATCTGTCACCCTGAGGGCAAGCAGCACAGCCTTTCACAGACTATATACACGTGGTGCTGCCCAGGCCAATAAAAAATATAAGTGAGCAAACCTAAAAAACACATTTTACAAACTTATTTGCCCAACATATATAATTATATGCAGCATAAATGCATGTAAAGAGGTAGCTACCTAGCTTGGTATGCCCAGAAAACCTTTTTTTTTTTTTTTTTTTTTTTTGTGACAGAGATAGAGAGAGTCAGATAGAAGGACTGATAGTGACAGACAGACAGGAAGGGAAAAGGGAAAGAGATGAGAAACATCAATTCTTCGTTGTGGTTCCTTAGTTGTTCATTGATTGATTTCTCACATGTGCCTTGACTGTGGTCCTTCAGCAGACCGAGTGACTCCTTGCTCGAGCCAGTGACCTTGGGCTCAAGCTGGTGAGCCTTGCTCAAACCAGATGAGCGCGTGCTCAAGCTGGCGACCTCAGGGTCTCAAACCTGGGTCTTCCGCATCCCAGTTCAATGCTCTATCCACTGTGCCACCGCCTGGTCAGGCCAGACAACATTCTGATTACTGTTTTGACAAAAATATCATCTCTCTGCTGTATCAATCAGTACTATGCCTGTCAGTCACTTCACTTATCATGTATTACTTTTATATTGTTCACCAGTTTAAAAGACCTTTACAGTCTTGATGATATAGACCCTTTAAAAGTCTTACTTAATTTGGAAAAGACTTAGTTCAATTTTGTAGGAAGTAAATATTTCAAGGATGGGATTTTCTTTTTAAAATAAACATGTCTACAATGGTAGATATTTTATAAAGGATATTTCTTCAATTTCAGAGATTTAGAAAATATGCTTAATTTAGTTCTCTTTTGGAATTAAAATTGGTATTTCCAAATAAACTGAAAAAACTAGTCAATAATATATTTAGGGTTTTTTTTTTTTTCATTTTTCTGAAGCTGGAAACGAGGAGAGACAGTCAGACAGACTCAAGCATGTGCCCGACCGGGATCCACCCAGCACGCCCACCAGGGCGATGCTCTACCCACCAGGGGGCGATGCTCTGCCCCTCCGGGGTGTCGCTCTGTTGTGACCAGAGCCACTCTAGCGCCTGGGGCAGAGGCCAAGGAGCCATCCCCAGCGCCTGCGCCCGGGCCATCTTTGCTCCAATGGAGCCTCGCTGCGGGAGGGGAAGAGAGAGACAGAGAGGAAGGAGAGGGGGAGGGGTGGAGAAGCAGATGGGCGCTTCTCCTGTGTGCCCTGGCCGGGAATTGAACCCGGGACTTCTGCACGCCAGGCCGACACTCTACCACTGAGCCAACCGGCCAGGGCTATTTAGGGTTTTATATTGTGTTGTGACAACATCAGTATATTCATCATAGTTTAGGCATGAGGAAATAGCCCAATTAATACTCATAAACAGGAAATGAAAAAATTATGTTTCTATATTGAGAACTGTAATTGCTAATTGTAAGGGGTCACCCATGTAACCTTGTACCTTCTATGACTTGGATTGGGGAACTTTAGTTAAAAGCCCTGAGTAAATGTGTCTTAGATGTAAATACCAAGAAGCTGTGTGAGTGAGTGATCTATGTGCAGACACAAAGAAATGCATGTGAACAGCCTTCAGATAATTAGCCTAGAGGTTCTAGATTGCCCCTTCCTTTGTGCTTGTTAATTAGCAAAAGAAAATGAATGTACTGACCCAAATTAGCTCTTTCTCTATGTCAGCAAAATGGCCATTAGTCATTCTTTCCCCTCATCACGTAGCCTTCCTCCCTTGTCTCCTGTTACCTCTGTTCTGCTTCTGATCAATAAAAGCTAAGGGAAAAGGAAATTCAGGTCTTCTTTGCCTCCCTTGGCAAGCCTCCCCCTCTTCCTCTTGATATCAGTTTGTGTCTTGAGTAGGTTTTCCCACATGACATCGGTAATTCTCAGTGGGCTGCTGGACTATATCTAATAGCAAATATGCCAGCATTATTGACATGATCAGTAACAGGACTTTAAAGTAAGCTGCCAATAAATAGTTCTAGATGTGGAACTCACTTGAACTTCTAGAATAAGTTTCTAGGAACACCTACATTAATTAATTATACTTTTAATTTAAAATTGTCTCTATTATGTATTTGACATATTCTTAACAGTTTTCACAAAAATTAGAAAAATGATTAATTGTGCTTATTGTAAAGCCAGTAGCCACAGCCACCATCACAGCCACCTGGCCCTTGCAGGTTCACATTTGATTCGGACAGATGGTAATGAAATAATGGAGGCAAGAACTGGTGGACCATTACCTTTAATCCTAGCTTGCACCCAGCAGGCAAGAAATATACACGGTGGGAAAACACTTCCCTTTCTTTCCAGGGCTCCCAAAGCCACTGACTTATCAGAGTTTCCTAGAATCAAAGGTGTCTACCTCACCAGCCTTATTCACTTATGTTCCCCATCTCCTTCTCTCTGCACAAACTGGCTTCTCCTAAAGCACTCTGACATCTTGGCAGCTTCTCCTCTCCTCCACATGGCCTTTCTCTGTTCTCTCTAATGCTAATCTCAGAAACTGAGAGAGAGCAAGCTCCTGGTCTGCCCCATTTTATACTGTAGAAATTAAAACCTTTAATCTAATAGACAAACAAGGGAGTCTCTGATACAAAGTCACTTAGGGTGGGAAAGGCTTAGTCTTAAAACTAAGCCTTAGGGTATAACAACCCTGCTTGCTTATAGACTGTCCCCCACACCCAATGCAAACTATAAGCGAGCAAACCTATATATCATATTTACAAACTTATTTGACCAATACTTATTTATAGCTTAAACATTTTACTATCTTCAACTTGAACCAAAAACTCTAATTACAATACTATCCATTTTTGTACCCCTATTTCCTCAGCTTATATGCACTTTGAAATTCAATTTTGTAACACTAAAATTTTTTATTTTAAGATATTTTCAAAATTTTAATTATGAGATATTTTCATATTATGGAGGAAGATCATTATATTTACATATATTTAAAACTGAGTTCTTAAACTATTGTCCATGAAATATGTCTGCTGTTTTAAATCTCTTACTATGTTATAAGTATACAGCAGTAAAAAAGACCTTCTCCAAGGAGAATACAAACTTAAGTTTTTAAAATTTAAAATGCAAATTTTGTTTCAACAACATTTTTGCTTTATAAAGTGTTACTCATACTTTCCAATATTTGGCTGAAACTGTAGACAAGATAGACCCTTGGACCTTAGCCCTTTGGAATAATGTAGGGACAGTGGCTGCCTGTAAAGCCAGTAGCCACAGCCACCATTACAGCCACCTGGCCCATGCTGGATCACATTTGATTTGGACAGATGGAAATGAAGCAAACAGAGCCAATAACTGGTGAGCCGTCCTCCTTTATTCTAGAGTCATACTGGCCAATGAGTAAAAACAAACACACGAGCACCAAAACCCATTCTTTCCAGTTTTTTCTTAGAATCAAAGGCCCACTAGTCTTACTCAGTCCCCTCTGCATGCCTCCATTTTTTAATTGATTTTAATTTATTGTGTTTACATAGATTCTAGTGTTGCCTTGAATGCATCACCCCAACCCCATATTTCCCTCAACATCTCCTTTTTTCTCCAACCATATTGGGCCCTCCCCCCTTCCCTCCCTTCAACTTTATCCCATCCTATCATCCCCTTTCCATCTGTCCCTTTGATCTCTCCTCTCTCTCAAATCTGTTCCTTAGTTCACATTGTTCATTGGATGGCTCAAATGAGTGAGGTCATATGATATTTTTCTTTTTCTGTCTGGCTTATGTCACTTAACATAATAGTTTCCATGTCCATCATGTTGTCACAAAAGGTAAGATTTCCTTCTTTTTCACGGCCCCATAGTATTCCATTGTATATATGTACCACAGCTTTTTAATCCACTTATCCACTGACAGACACTTGGGCTGTTTCTAGATCTTCTATATTGTGAACAATGCTGCCATAAACATGGGGGTACATTTCTCCTTTTAAAATAGTGCTATGGTGTTCTTGGGGTATATTCCTAAAAGTGGGATAGCTGGGTCAAAAGGCAGTTCAATTTTTAATTTTTGGGAAGAATAAAGTGGGAGGTATCACAGTTCCTGATATCAAGTTATACTACAAAGCCATTGTACTCAAAACAGCTTGGTACTGGCATAAGAACAGGCATATAGATCAATGGAACAGAAGAGAGAACCCAGAAATAAACCCACACCTTTATAGACAACTGATATTTGACAAAGGAGGTAAGAGTATACAATGGAGTAAAGACAGCCTCTTCAACAAATGGTGTTGGGAAAATTGAACATCTACCTGCAAAAAAATGAAACTAGACCACCAACTTACACCATTCACAAAAATAAACTCAAAATGGATAAAAGACTTAAATGTAAACCGTGAAACCATAAGCATCTGAGAAGAAAACATAGGCAGTATGCTCTCCGACATCTATTGCAGCAATATATTTGCTGCTTTATCTCCACGGGCAAGTGAAATAAAAGACAGGATAAACAAGTGAACTATATCAAACTAAAAAGCTTTTGCACAGCTGAAGCAATAAGAACAGAATAAAAAGACAAACAACACAATGGGAGAACATATTCTACAACACGTCCGATAAGGGGTTAATAACCAAAATTTATGAAGAACTTGTAAAACTCAATACCAGAAATATAAACAATCCAATCAAAAAATGGGCAAAAGAAATGAATAGACACTTCTCCAAAGAGGACATACAGATGGCCATATACATATGAAAAAATGCTCAACATCACTAATCATTAGGGAAATGCAAATTAAAACCACAATGAGATATCACCTCACAGCAGTCAGAATGGCACTTATCAACAAACAACACAGAATAAGTGCTGGCGAGGAGGTGGAGAAAAGAGAACCCTCCTGCACTGCTGGTGGGAATGCAGACTGGTGCAGCCACTGTGGAAAACAGTATGGAGATTCCTGCATGCCTCCATTTTAGCTGCCTTTTCTACAGCCATGTGGCCTTTCTCTCCTATAACAACATGGTCTCCTCCTCTCTCAAAATGGCCTCCTAGCTTCTTTTAAAACCTTTTGACAGGAAAATCCCTCCCCCAGCACACATTAGCATAACGAAGCCCCTTCCCAAGCAGAAAGGTAATCAGCCACTCCATGTGGGCAGTGGCCATCTTTAACAATAAAAGTGAGCAAAACCAAATAACACAAATTTTACAAACTTATTTTCCCAACACTGCCACAGTGGCCATTCAGGTTCCCATTGGATTTGGGCAGATGGTAAAGGAACTGTGGAGACAGAAAATGGTGTGCCATTTCATTTATTAAAGTCTTGTAATGGCCAATGAGCAAACAGGCAGGAAAAACTGCTTCCCTCTCTCTCCGCACCCACCAACCTTAGCACTCCCCCGCTTAACAGGATGGGCTAAAAATATCCCTTCTCCAGAAAACAATAGCAAACAATTGCCCTACCCCTCAATGCAATCAATCTGTAATTTGCCATCTGCCGCCCTGAGGGCAAGCACCCACAGCCTTCCACAGACCACACACACATGGCCACATGGTACTGCCCAATGCCAATGCAAAATACAAGGGAGCAAACCTAATTCACTTGTTTTACAGTTGAAACACGTTGGTTTGCTTAACAAATGGTATGGGGGAGGGACAGAGTTGTCAACCAGAGCAAACAAGGCTTGGAAACTTCTGCTTTAAAAATGAACTAAGGCTAGACATGCCTCTCTGTTTAAAAACAAAGTCCAGCAGAAGGTCTACTGAAGATGTATTTTCAAAGGTCTACAGTAGCCTGATTTCATGGATGAAGGCATTAGGTATCAAGTACATGTACGAGATGGTCTGAAACTCTGACTTAAAGTAGAGGTAAGAGTCAGTGCAAAACAAGAAGACCTTTCATGAAATAAGTTATGTCCCCATCAACTTCTGCTACTGCATAACTTAAGCAACTATATGGAGTCACCCTGATGTGCTTTAGGACTCTCTCAGATGTTCACTGTGCCCTTAATACTTATACTTCTCACTCATTTTCAGAATGTTTTGTTTTTTTTTGTCTTGAATATCTCAGTTAAAATATTTAATTTTTCAGATAAGCTCCTCTTAGACATCCAATTTAAGGTACATCCATGTTATTCTCATTTATAGGGTCCTATTTGATCTCCCATTATACCTAATCTGTAAAATTATTTTATATTTTTCTTATTAGACTCTATCAGTATAGGCACAATGTCTTTTTGTTCACTATACAGTCGTCTCTTGCCATATTGCGGTTCACTTTTCAATTTCACTGTATTATGAATTTTTAAATTGCATATATCTAATTTTGTATCATGGGATTTTGTATATAGGTATTTTTATATATTTATTATTTTAATTATTTTTGCAGTAAGATAAGCATTTTTAGCCTAAAAAATAAAAACAATATAAAACATATTAATTAAAACATATTAAAAGAATATTAAATCATCATCATTTTCATCATTCAAGTTGTAGTATATTCACTGGTGAGTACCCGTATAGAATTTTATATATTGTTAAAATTACGTAGATTTAAAAGTGTAGAAAGTGTTTAAGAACATAGGAAATGTTTATGAGAGTGTGGGAAAGGTTAATCACAGTGTGGGAAAGGTTTATAAGAGTGTGGGGAGGGTTTATAAAGCCTTAAAATATATATAAATAATAAAATAAAAATAAGGTTGCTCCTTCGTGGATTTTCACCTATTGTGGCAGGTTCTGGAACCTAACCCCGGTGATAGACAAGGGACCACTGTAATGTGCTCCAAGCCTATTAGAGAGTCTGGCATAGAAACAACTCTCAGTAAGGATTGCATTTGTTAAATAAACACATCTTAAATGGGAAAAGTAACTGGCTAAAGTAAATTGGAAAAGTAACTGGCACTACCTTAGTAACTGGCTAGTGATTTGAGAATGGGATATAGTACACTGAACCACTGGAGAAGCTAAGGCTTTCAGGAGTATGTAGAACCCTTAGAAAGAACAAAGGAGGAGACTTCAAAATTAAGGCAGGACCATCATTAACAAGTGGAATTTAAAATTGAAAACCCAGTACCATTTACACTAACACTCTCCAGAATGAAATAAATCTAACAAAATACATAGAAGATCTATGTGAGGAAAACTAAAAAATTCTGTTGAAAGAAATAAAAAAATTAAATAAATTAAGAGATATTCTATGCTAATGAATGAGGGGATTCAAGATCATCAATCTGTAGATTCAAAGAAAATCCCATCCGGTTATTTTATGGACATTAGCAAACTGGTTCTAAAGTTTATATGAAGAGGCAAAAGATTCAGAATAGTCAAATATAATATTGAACAAAAAGAACAAAGTTGGAGGACTAATATTATCTGACTTGTACACTTAATATAAAAGCTGTACTAACAGACAGTCTGGTATTGGCCAAGAATAGACAGGTCAATAGAACAAAACAGAGACCTGAAATAGTCCCACATAAATATAGTTGACAGAGGAACTAAGGCAATACTATGGAGTAAAGATTGTATTTTCCTTTTTTAATAACTTACTTATTTTTTAAAAAAATTATTCATTTTAAAAAAGAGAGAGAGAAAGAGAGAGAGAGAAGGGGGGAAGAGCAGGAGGCATCAACTCCCATATGTGCCTTGACCAGGCAAGCCCAGGGTTTTGAACAGTCAACCTCAGCATTCCATATCAACAAGATTGTCTTTTCAACAAGTGGTTCTGGTGTTGAAACAATTGGACATCCATGGAAAAAAATAAATCTAGACACAGACCTTATAACTTCCATATAAATTAATTCAAAATGAATTATAGACCTCTATGTAAAATGCAAAACTATAAAATTTCGAGAAGATAATGAAGGATGAAACCTAAAAGACCTTAAGTATGATTTTTTTATTTACTTACTTTTTATTTTCTATTGAATTTATTGACAGGACATTGGTTAATAGAATTATAGAGATTTCAGGTGTACATACAACTCCATAGTAAATCACCTCTATATTGCAGTGTGTTCACCACCCCAACTCGAGTCTCCCTCCATCACCATCTGTCCCCTCTCTACCCTCCTCCGCTTCCTCCAGCTCCTCTCCCTTTCCTTCCTGCAATCCACACATTGTCGTTTGTGTTTATACATTTATTTCTCTGCATAATCCCTTTATCTTTTTCACTCTGACAGCTGTCAGTCTGTTTTCTGTATCTATGAGTCTGTTTTTGTTTGTTAGTTTATTTTGTTCATTAGAGTCCACATACAAGTGAAATTACATGATACTTATCTTTCTCTGACTGGCTTATTTCACTTAGCGTAATAATCTCTAGGTTCATGCATGCTGTCGCAAAAGGTAAGATTTTCTTCTTTTTTTTTTAACAGCTAAATAGTAGTTCATTGTGTAAATGTACCACAGCTTTTTTATCCACTCATCTACTGATGGGCACTTGGGCTGCTTCCAGATCTTGGCTATAGTAAATAAACCTTCAGTGAACATAGTGGTGCATATTTTTTTTCAAATTAGTGTTCCAGGTTTCTTCAGATATTTTAATTAGTGACTTTTTAGATATAATAAAAAGGTGTGATTCATGAAAGAAATAACTGATACAATTAATTCTCTGTGAAATTCTCCATGAAAGACAATGAGAAGACAAGCCACAGACTGGAAGAAAGTATTTGCAAAAGACATTTGATAAAGGACTGTTACCCACAATATACAAAGAACTCTTAAAGCTCAACAATAAGAAAACCAAACACCTGTTTAAAACAGGCCAAAGACATTAGCAGACACTCATCAAAGATGACATATAAATGACAAATAATCATTTGAAAAAATGCCCCATATCAATGCCATCAGGAAAATGGAAATTAAAACAATGATATACTACTACACACCTATTAGAATAGTCAAAATTTAGATGCTGTCAAGGATGCAAAGGAACAAGAATTCTTTTACTACTGATGGAAAGGCAAAATGGTACAGCCACTTTAGAAAGCAGTTTGGCAGTTACTTACAAAACTAAATATATCCTTACCATGTGATCCAGTAATCACACTCCTTAATATTTGTACAATGGAATTTAAAATGATGTTTATTACAAGATTATTTATGATTGTCAAAACTTGAAAACAACCAGGTCCTGGCCATGTGGTTCAGTGGTAGAGTGTCAGCCTGGCATATGGAAGTCTTAGGTTCAATTCCCACTCAGGGCACACAGGAAAAATGCCCATTTCCTTCTCTTCCATTTCCCCTCTCACTTCTTGCCTCTCTCTCTCTCTCTCTCTCTCTCTCTCTCTGTCTCTCTCTTCCCCTCCTGAAGCCATGGCTCAATTGGAGCAAGTTGGCCCCAGGTGCCAAGGAAGGCTCCATGGCCTTGCCTCAGGTGCTAAGAAGAGTGTGGTTGATGAACAACAGAGCAATGCCCCAGATGGGCAGAGCAATACTCCCTAGTGGGCTTGCTGGGTGGATCCTGGTTGGAGTGCATGCAGGAGGCTGTCTTTCTGCCTTCCCTTCTCTCACTGAATTAAAAACAAAAACAAAAAAACTTAGAAGCAGCCAAAATGTCTTTCAGTAGGTGAATGGATTAATAAACTGTGGTTCTTTTAGACAGTGAAATATTATTCAAATACTATGCTAAAAAGAAATGAGCTATTAAGCCATAAAAGATGTGGACAAAACTTAAGTGCAGGTAACTAAGTGAAAGAAGTCAATCTTAAGAGGCTATATATTGAATGACTACAATTGCATGACATTCTGGTAAAGGCAAGACAAGGGAGACAGTAAAAAGGTCAGTAATTGCTAGAGTTTTTGGGAGGAAGGGAAAGATGAATAGGCAGAACATAGAGGATTTTTAATCTTTTAAAATAGTTTGTTTGATACCATAGTGTCATTATACATTTATCCAAATCCACACTATGTACAACATCAAGAGCAAACAATAGCAAAAACTGCGGACTTTGGGTGACCATGATGTGTCAGTGTGGGGTCATCAATTGTAACAAATGCATTACTCTGGTGGGGGATGTTGATAATGCAGGAGGCTCTGGATGTGTGGGGCAGGGGACATATGAGAAATCTCTGTACCATCCCCTACTTTTTGCTGTGCACCTAAAACTAATCTCAATGAAAAAAAAAAAAAATCAAGCCAGTACTCCTAACTGACCAACAGAGAATTGCATTCCTTCCTGAACTCAGGCTTATAAATCAGGAACCAAGATTATCAAAGAGCTGGCATAACAAACATGCATCATAGCCAGGTTAGATTTTCTTGGACTAAGATACAAATAGAAAACAAGGAGGAAGAGACTGGGATTCTTGAATTTGACTCAGTGTCTTGCACCCATGCCAATTTCAGCAAGTTGGGTTAATGTCTGATTGAAAAAGAAGTAAATGCTAATTAAGGAGGACACAGTAAATGAATCTCCAGAGGAACCCAAATCCCCATTCTTATTTACAGAGAAGCCAGGGACCTGTACTACCAGGATTTTAAAGATTTGTTATAACTCCTAATTTACTTATTATTTTTATTCTTTTTTGTCTTTGGAATTTTAAGAAAGGGCTTGAAAAATGTCAAGGGATTATGTTTTGCTTTAGATAAAGAAGGCAGTTGAGGATACTGGGATATAATAGCCTCTTACTCAAAAGAGTGAGGGCTGTGAATAGAGAAAAGACCGATGGAAGAATGAGATGAATACTAGTGTTAAGCAAACCACATTAGTATGCTCTGCATGAATTAAGAAAGGTGAAAGTAAGAAAGGGGATGGGCACCTCGATCATGCGCAGGAGGGCATTCATTGCAATAAATTATTTAAAAAAATAATTCCAGCTGATCAAATGGGAAGAAGAACTGACAAGAATATTCTGTGAAACTATAGCATTTTCATTTTTATTTTTTTAATTTAGTGAAAGGATGGGAGGCAGAGAGCCTCCAGGATGCGCCCCAACAAGCATCCACCCAGCAAGCCCACTAGAGGGTGATGTTCTGCCTATCTAGGGCACTGCTCTGTTGCTCAGCAACTGAGTTCTTCCTAGTGCCTAAGGCAAGGCCACAGAGCCATCCTCAGCACCCAGGGTCAATTCACTTGAATTGAACCATCGCTGCAGAAGGAGGAGAGAGAGAGAATGAGAGAAAGATAGAAGAGAGGGGGGGTGGAGAAGCAGATGGGCACTTCTCCTGTGTATCCTGACCAGGAATTGAACCTAGGACATCCACACACCGGGCAAATGCTCTACCACTGAGCCAACCGGCCAGGGCCAGCATTTTCATTTGATTGCATGTTTGATATATTTTCATTCACTCTATGTTTGTGTCTCTCAGAATTTAGTTTTGAGGTTATAAAAAACCAACTTCCTGATAGCTATTTTAAACTCAGTAATCCTGTTTTCCTTGCCTAAATGATTTATTTCAAGCTCACTTTTAGTAATAAAAAGTCATGTGTTTTGATGACACATTTTTAGAGTTGCATGGAAAAAGGTTTTATATTTTCTCAAGACCATTACATCAATGCATCCTTTTCTAGCATATCTAACTAACCTATCCCCCATCCCCCAAATCTACGCAAAGCTCCTTCTTTTATTTTAAGCATCGGAAAGCCATCACCTCCCACAGCTTCCTGTCTCAAGTCTAACCCATTTACTTGTTGATGAAGAGCCAAGTGGTCCTGGTTCTCTCTCTGGCTGCCAGGTATCAACCCATAGTAGTCTCTTCTGGAAGATATGGAGGCTAGATTTACAATCCTGCTACAACCAAATTCTATTTTTCTGCAGTTAGTCTGGTCTCTTGATCACCAACTCTTTCTTTCTTAAATTTCTTTTGATGTCAGGGAAAGGATCCCAAGTGGTTGTAAAATATTATAAGTATTAAATGTGCCACCTGAATATCCTGTCATTTGGGGAAGATAGGGTTTCTACTACATTGATACTACACTGAAAGAAACATGTATGAGTTGAGGCAAATAGTCCCTTAACCCTATGGCTCTTAGCTGTTCAGGATAACTGGTAAACTCTTATACTATCATTCAGACTCAATATTCAGAGCCAGCCTATGACATGCTTCTGAGTCATAGGTAATACTTGTTCACTGGAATATACAGGCAAATCTCCCTTGTCCTGGCACCCCAAGAGAGTTACTTGCTATTTTAAATTTCCAATCCAAATTTTAAATGATTTGTTAATATACCATTTTTGAACATTGAACCTTATATATCAAAAGGAACAAATAATATTTTTCCTGTATTTTTATAAGAATTTATAATACTATTGGAAAACTTACATCTTCAGAAAATTGTAATACAAAGTACTAAACAAGTTGTTAGAGGGATTCAGAACAAAAGAAAATGACTTTAGATGCGATATTCCAAATTTAAGGTCTTGACCTTATTTCCAACTCATTTTTGGTGGTTTAAAAGAACCATGTGTCTGATGACACATTTTTAGAGTTATGTGGAAAAAAGTTTTATATTTTTCAAAACTATAACGTCATTACATCTTAACATGAAGATGCGCTCCCCTTCATGCTGTAACGAAGACGGAGGAGAAGTGGAACAGAGTCAAGACAAGTGCCTCTCATTTTACAAATAGTATGTGTTATGTTAGGTAACAGGGCAGAGTTACATGTTATTTCAGCAAACAAATTTTAAGGAAATACTTTTTACTTACACAATCCCTTTAATTTGATAATATATAAACATTAAGATCTTAGAATGTTGGGGTCATAAGGAAATTCATTAATCATTTAATCCAAATTCCATATTTTTTAAGATTAAAAGAAAAGTGAACATTGTGTTTATGTAATCAGCCTCAATTTCCTTAGCCAGTTCAGTGCAGAATGACCTCTTGAAAACAAAAAAGGTTTTTTAACACCTAGTCCAGTGTTCCTTTGTGTTTAAATTAATACATTTTCAGTTCTTCCTCTAGCAGAAGGAAAACAGTTACTCTGTCAATTACTCCCAGTCTATCATCATGTTTCCTGTCATGAAAAGTGGGAGGATTGGGGGAACATAAAAGTTGCTATGTGTTTTAATATTAAAAAAAATGCAAGAAATTAAAGGGACCAGTATCAAAAGTCACTCTGATGCTTGGCATACTAGCATAGTTTTTAGACAAAGAATTGGTCTACGTCTAGTGCCACAGGTTTATTGAATACTTTTTCATTCAGTACATGGAATTATCTAAGATAGCTGCCCCAGGAAAAAAGAGTTCATGATTCATAGTCTCTCTGTTGAGTAAAATTAAGTTTGATAGGTGAGGTTATATATATATCTATATATGTAACTGCACGAAATATTCATGTACACAACCATCCATGTTCTTCGATTTTATTGGTGGTGGGTTGGTAAAATACTATCAGGTCTATTGACTTAAAAGTAAAAAACAAACAAACAAACAAAAAAACACCCACACAACTTATTATTAGATCAATCTGTACAATTTGTGGTTCTCATTTTTTTTGTCAATAGTTTTCTTAGAAGTATAAAGTTTCGATTTCTATCTATTTCTATATTTTAATCTTATCTTTATCATTTAAAAATTTCTTTTCTTTCTTTCTTTTTTTATTGAGTGGCAGGGATGCAGACAGGATTCTGCATGCACCTGGACCAGGATCCACCTGACAGCCCCTGTCTGGGAATGATGTTCTGCCCATCTGGGGAGGCTGCTCTGTTGCTTGGCAACCGAGCCATTTTAGTGTCTAAAGCAAGGCCATGGAGCAATCCTCAGAGCTCCGGGCCAACTTGCCCAAACTATTCAAGCCATGACTGCAGGCGAGGGAGAGAGAAAAACAGAGAGAGAAAAAGGGAGGGGGTGGAGAAGCAGATGGTCACTTCTCCTGTGTGCCCAGGATTCGAACCTGGTACTTCCACACACTGGGCCGACACTGTACTGCTGAGCCAACCAGCCAGAGCCCACTTAAAAGATTCAAAAAGAATACTGGCTGATCTCTTCAGAGTTCTAGACCATCTGTGGAAGAGTAAAAATGAGAAACTGATAACCCAAAATGACTAGTTTAATCAATATTAAAAAATACCCTACTCTTGTGCCCCCAATACCTTCTGTAGTCTAGTAAGAAAAAGATATAAATCATATAAACTGTAATCTTGAGGTTAGAAATTGCTTTCTAAAAGATAGATCCTTATAGACCCTGAAGTGACAATGCGTACAAAAGTTCACTTGTTGAAAATACAGTATATCTAAGGCTGGCACTAAATAAGAGAAACCATTACTCTTACAGGGGAAAATGCACTACTCTGGCTACCATCTAGTATTTTCTTTAGATAAACTATAGAATAGTTTCTTGCATAAAAGACAGTCCCGAAGAGCGTTGAGTATGAGAATAAAATGGAATTTACCTGTTGAAATGTCTGAGTTGGTTAAATGATTATTGGAAGGATTTGTGAAGAAATGTATAACATGACCATAGATTTCAATGGTTGACTTACTTATATGCCTTCTTTTCCCTCTTTCTCTCTCTCCTTTTCTTTTCTCCATTTTTGCAAGCTGCATTCTCTGACCTGTTTTGCTGATCTTGTTTCTTTCCTGGAGTCCTGAGACTGTGTTATTGTCTATACACCCTCCTCCCATTAAAAAAAAAATGCTAGTTTTTGTTCACAGTATGAGAGGAAAAAAATAAACACAGAATTGTCAGGCACACCTGAGAAGATGATTCTAATGAGACTGTGAGAATTTCAAACAGGTATTTTATTTTATTTATTTTTTATTTTTATTTTATTTTACAGAGACGAGAGTCAGAGAGAGGGATAGACCGACAGGAACGGAGAGATGAGAAGCATCAATCATTAGTTTTTTGTTGCGTGTTGCAACACCTTAGCTGTTCATTGATTGCTTTCTCATATATGTCTTGACTGTGGGCCTTCAGCAGACCGAGTAACCCCTTGCTCGAGCCAGTGACCTTGGGCTCAAGCCGGTGAGCTTTTGCTCCAACCAGATGAGCCTGTGCTCAAGTTGGAGACCTCGGGGTCTCAAACCTGGGTCTTCTGCATCCCAGTCCGATGCTCTATCCACTGCAGCACTGCCTGGTCAGGCTCAAACAGGTATTTTAAAAGTTGTATTATAGAGGTATGCTTTACATAAAATAAAAATCATCACCCCTTTTCGGTATGTAGTTGTGTAAATATCACCATAATCTATATATAGTACATTTTTACCACTCCAGTAAGTTGTTTCATGTCCATTTGTAGTCAATTCCCATCCACTGTCCATAGCTTCTGGCAACACTAATCTACTTTCTGTCCCTATGGCTATAACTTTTATAGAATGTCATAAATTTCACCAAAATCTAAAAGTTCTGCTCTAAAAAGATACCATAAACAAACAAAAAAATGCCATAGAGTGGGAAAAATATTGCAAAATATAGTTGATAATCTATATTATCAAAATCAAATATCAAGTACATGACCATGTCCACATGTAGAGGGAAAACGTCCTTAAAAACATGTTTAGAGTTAGTCATTAGAAAATTTTTTTTTTTTAAGGCAAGAGGCTCTCTGAGAGCTGAAAGATTGATCAAGTTCTGAGATGTTCCTCTTCCTCAATGGCAAATATAAACAATTTCACTGCTCCAAAGCAAATTTCTCCAAATCTATGGATGGTGGAAGAATCAAGCAATATCATTTCCACTTTAGCTCTCAGTTATTTCTGGAACATAAGTTAATAACTGGATATCTCTATAGTATCACACAGTATATCTGTCTCTTCTACTTTTAGAATGTCATTAATAGAAGACCAGGGAAGGGAAGCCACTCCCATGCCTATAGTTTATTTCAGCTTTATCTTACTTCTTGCTTAAAGATCTACAGATCTCCTTTTTCTATCCTTAGGGTAATGGCCCATATTTTAATAATAAGAAAGGTATAGAAAATAGGTTTTGAAAACACAAAAAGTTAAGACAAAGATAGGAAATTAGGGAGATAGTTCTGAATTTGCATTTGGAAATTTTTGGTTACTTATTTTCATATTTTTGTTTTTCCCTTGGAATATCTTCTACTCTTTATGTCTTTCTCTTTCTTTGTTTCTTCTTTCCTTTCTTTCTTCCTTTCTTTCCTACGTTCTTTTTCTTTCCTCCCTCCCTCCCTCCCTCCCTCCCTCCCTTCCCTTCCCTTCCCTTCCCTTCCCTTCCCTCCCCTCCCCTCTTCTTTCTTTCTTTCTTTCTTTCTTTCTTTCTTTCTTTCTTTCTTTCTTTCTTTCTTTCATTCTTTTTCTTTCTCTTTTTCTTTTTTATTTACAGAGAGAGATGAAAGAGAGAGAGGAGAAGGGAGAGAGCATTGCCTTGTTTCACTTTAGTTGTGCCATTGCTCTTTTTTTCACATTTCAATATTTTTTATATTTGAGGTGCTTGAGGGTGTTTATGATATAATTAAAATTGTTTTTGTACTTTTAATTTGATTTAGTTACTGTTGAGGATCTTATAATAAATGAAATAAAATAAGAAAGCCAAATATTTAAGCAGGTAAACATTTTTCCTTTTTGTTTATATTTAGGAAGGACCAGAAATGTTTTAGTGTAGTGGTACTAATTTGTAAGGTAACAACATTGTGGTGCTTACATTCCACTATGTGTTTCTCACATCCTTAGAACTTATAGCACCCACGAATGCACCTTAAGGTACAGAAAAAATCAGTCAGGAGATCCAGGGGTGCCAAGGGTAAATGTAGACCATTGGAGTGGGACTAAGTAAGGGAATAAGTTTAGAATGAGCTATATGTTTCTAGATTAATGTTGGAGACATCAGTAAGAACTCATGTTTAACTTAATATAGATATAGATAATAGATAAATACCTATAGATAGGTTTGCATATATGTGGCTGAGTATATGTTAACATGTTTCTTAGCTTTGTCTGATGAAAAGACCTTGAAACAGTGACACTCAAGTAGTATAGAGCTCACCCAGGCCCAAGACATTGGTTTCTAACACCATTCTCCAATAAAAAGAAGGAGGGCTCCTTGGAGAAATGGCTGATTCAGAGTAGAGCAGAAATAATCTTTAGAATACCTTATTATTAACTTTGCTATCCTTGTATAGCAGAAAAGAGATTGATGCTAGACAGGTTCAATGATGTTGCTATAACTTATACAGAAGGTAAATTATAGCATGGGAAAGGATAAGTCTTGATCTATCATCCTACACCATTTCCGGTCCACAGAAGCTAAGTAACCTGCCTTGGTGTATTGGGTTTGCTACTTTAATTCACTTATAGACAACATCTCCATCCAAAGTATTTCTGTATCACTCCCAAATGGAGGAAATCATTAGATTCTCAACCTTTATGTAGGGTTACAACTCTTATTTTTATGAAATAAGATAAAATTTCTCAAGGAGCCTGACCAGGTGGTGGCGCAGTGGATAGAGCATCAGACTGGGATGCAGAGGACCCAGGTTTGAGACCCCGAGGTCGCCAGCTTGAGTGCGGGTTCATCTGGTTTGAGCAAAAAGCTCACCAGCTTCAACTCAAGGTTGCTGGTTCAAGCAAGGGGTTACTCAGTCTGTTGAAGACCCACGGTCAAGGCACATATGAGAAAGCAATCAATGAACAACTAAGGTGTTGCAACGCGCAACAAAAAACTAATGATTGATGCTTCTCATCTCTCCATTCCGTCTGTCTGTCCTTATTTATCCCTCTCTCTGAATCTCTCTCTGTCTCTGTAAATAAATGAATAAATAAATAAATAAATAAATAAAATGAAAAAAATTTCTCAAGGAGATGGAAATACAGTCTATTATTTTTCATATATTCAACTTTTTGTAGAGAAAAGAATTTAAACTTCATTGATAGCAGAAAATAACTTTTATGAGTTACAGACTCCCTGAGAATTTTCCAAGTAATACTGAATCTTCCAAGAAGGCAGGGAGAATGGAGTAACATGCCACTGCCCTAGAAAATCCCATTGCTTTTAGTTTTGTGAAATAACGGAAAATCTTGTCAGTCTTGTGCTATTAAACATTGTTTACTGCAAATACTTTGGAGGTGAATTTCTAATACATCTTTTGGGACTTTTAAGACCTCAAGTAAAATTAAAGTCAACTTTAAGCAGAATGCAAATCTTTTGGGGAGCAGTGATTCATGACATTCTCTCCTTGAGAATCACGTAACAGATGTTCTCAATACCACACACAATGGTTATGTCAACTTCACAACAGAGCAGAGAACTGAGGCAGATTTCCAGATAATGCTGATCACGAAGCAGTCCAGGCCTCCATTATCCTGATGGCTCATGGGGCCTCCAACCTTTCAAATGCTAAAGCAAAATACTCACTTCTTTCAAGAACGCTCACAGAGAAAAGACTGGGACATAAATACATGCGTGGGTATAAACACAGTGTAGAATTGTAATATACTTGAAACAGTGTTAACTAAAATCTTTGCTAATAGAGCTTCTCATTTAAGCTAGGCAGCTGCTTTAAACCTTCATTAGGAGGAGAGAAAAGATAAGACAAAAAGGACAATTTCATAGAATCTCTGCTTGAAAAATCACAAATAAAAGTGAAGTGTAATAGATCTTATTTCCTGGAATACCCCTGGTGTACACCACTTGTCCCCGTGCCACTATTAAACATTCCACCTCCTACTCCCTTAATTCTCAAATGTTTTCTGGTTTGAATTAAATGGACATCCTATTCAGAAGTCATAGAGTCTGGCACTAGGTCATGTTTTTACAATGTGATGGTTTCGCAGCATAGCAGAGCGTATCAAGAACTAATGTTTGTGACCACATATATAGGATATCACTAACCAAAAGGCCAAGTTTCTTATCCAGTATTTCTATATAGTTTTTTTCACAAAAGTATAAGTCTTGAGACTTTCAGGTTTCAATGAAAAGTATCTTTCTTCTCTAATAGGGTAACACATTGAGAAAAAGGCAAGGAATAAGGCAGACAGGAAGTATAAATATGAGATATATTCTGATAAAAGTAAGTTGTAAGATGTGTCTGTGTGAAAAAATTTTTTTTTCTAATACTGGATCCAAGGACCTGACAGCTTTAACCAGTCATAAAAGTGCTGGACACATCAGATGTGCCCGACCCTAACGCACCAAAGAGAATTCCTGCTGCCTGTGACCTGCGAGGTGGCGGATGAAATCTTCTGTTCAAGTCAGTCCTCTGCAGTTAGAGGGTCTGGTGCAGATAAGAGTAAAAATAGGAGCACAAACAGAAAGCATCAGCTCTCTCTCTGCAGGCTACTCAGCCCCCAGAGAGGGAAGGGGCTGGGCTGAGCACCTAGCTTATTCTTTTCAGCTGTACTGGTCAGTGTGTCTGTCTCAAAGGAGTGCAGAGAGTCCAGCTTGACACACCAATGGAGCTCCACTGAAGGAGGCATCGGCACTAGAGAGGAGAATTCCTCCAATGAAACTCCATTTATTGAGAAGAGAGAGAATGTAAAAAGTCGTTACATGATTATCGTGGTAAAGCAATTTTAGTTAAGCTATGTTAAGTTTGCAGAAAAAGTAGATGAATTTCCCAGCATTGTTGTAGAGTTGGGCAGAGAAGCTGATCCCTGAATTGCACAGTTAGTTTCCTGAAACACCTAGTAATCCTCCAAAACTTATTCACACTAAAAATGTAACCTCTTCTTGAGACCACTTCTCCGTTTTGATCACTGTAATGCCATTGACCTACTGTTGGGCAGATAAAATGTATTATGCTCACTTTGTTAAAGAGGCCATCGCCCAGGTGATATTAATGTGTGTTGGAGATCGTTGTAACCTGGGGCTTGGTTTTGGGATTAAGCCTTTCCCACCCTTTTTGCTGTAGGGCGGTACAATCCAATCATGCCTCAGAGAAGTGACTTTGTATTAGAGACTACCCTATTTTGTATATTGGATTAAAGGTTGTGAAGCTACACTATAAAATGGGGGCAGAACGGGACTTGGCTTGGTTCCTGAGGTTAGCATGAGAGAGCGGAGAGAGTAGAGCCAGCAGCTAAAGGAGGCCACGTGGAGGAGGCCAGGAGAAGCAGCCAAGATGGCGGAGTGCTGAGTGAGATGCCAGTTTGTGTAGAGTTTGTATCTGGGATAAGGGAGGAGATGGGGAACTGAGGAGAAGAAGTCTGGTGAGCTAGAAACCTTTGATTCTAGGAAACTCGGATAAGTCAGTGGCTTTGTGAGCACTGAATGTGACTGGGTTTTGGAGCCCAGTGTGTATTTTTACTTGCCCGCTGGGTGCAAGCTAGATTAAAGAAAATGGCCCACCAGTTTGTGGCTCCTTTGTTTCTTTACCGACTGTCCGAATCCAATGCGAACCTGCATGGGCCGGGCTGCTGTGATAGTGGCCCTGGCCCTGCCTGCTGGCTTTACACCTACGAACAGCATAGTTTGAGTCGGTTACCTGTGGTTAGAGCTGTTCTGTGCATGAGCTGTTTTTCTGTATGCTGCTGATGAATAGTACTGGACCTGAAGACATTTTACTGTGCAGATAGATTGTTAGAATTGCATGTGATCTTACATCACGCTGTTGGAACCAATTGCATTATCTGACACAAATCATTGTGCCCGCAGGGTACTCATTCTCAGTCAAAATTACAGACTTCTTATCTATTTGTGGGGAAAGTGAAAACAGAGGTGTGCTGATGAGTTTCAAAGCTGAACATACTGATTCATTTGCAGGGAGGGAAAAGGTAAGAAGATGACTGTTTCCCCTCTGTGCACTGAAGACTGAATGGCAGGACTGTGTTCTATTTTACATTTAGATTGAATGCTCTTTCCCAGCAGCTGCCCGGTGATTACCACCGAGGGCATTCTGATCAGCTTGATGAGAGGAGTGATTGCATTTCCTCCTCATCCACTCCCCTTGGGCTTCTGAGCTGTGCAGAGGCCTGGAAGACAAGTGATGATAGCTTCCCTGACTCAGCCCTCTGGGGTGCTGCTTTGCTTTGGATGGAACTGGGGGCTTGGGAGGGAAATGGCTCTCACTGGGAATTTCAGGATAAGCCATCTTCTCAAGGACTGGGCCACATACAGGGGCGTCTACCCAAGGTAGTTGTATAAATAGCATAATTAGTGCTCTGGATTTGAATTGAATATTTTTCATTTTAGCTCATAATTCAAATTCTTTTGCAGTTTTGATTTCAATGCTCCCCCCAACCACCACCAGATATGGAACTTCCAAAATTATACTTTTCAGTGTCAGATGGGTCATTTCTTCTCTTAAATTCTTTTATTTGTGTTGATTACTCATTTTAATTTATTTGTTATTTTGTTTATTGAACTGATGAAAGAAATGATTGAAATTTTCTTCTGGAGCCGCAGACTGTTTATATAGTTACCTAGCAACCAGGATGTAACACTTTCTGATTTATTTGGAGTAGCTTTGCTTATGTACTAGATGAAATTATGCAGTTTGTTTCAGCAAACATGGGGGGGGGGACTGTCAATTGTAAGAACAGAACAACATTCCATTGTTCTTTCCTTATGACTCCTAGGAACATCTGGTCTCATTAATCTCAAGCGTCCTGTGATAGACATATCCTGAGTTCCATTCATCTCAAACATGGTCCATTGAAAACTGCTGTTGCATAGTAATGCGGGCAGATGCTTTGAAGCATGTAGTTTTCAAAATGTTCAAAAGGAACAGCACTGTCCAGCCTCGTGAGAACGGGGCTCAGCGTGCTTACCGTATGGTCATTGGTGTGAGTACGGCCCAGGTTAGAAACAGCTGAATCCTCGGTCCCCACAAATTGGGTGGTCTTAGCTTAATATTTTACAGATTGACAATGTGGAGTAAATGTTGACAACCACAGAATGAACTATGTTTGAGCTTCCATAATGTGGTTTCTGAGAGTCCGTGGTCTAAGACTGCCATATGGTACAGACTCATTAGAAAACTCTCTCTTAGAAACTTCACCAGTTAATTTAATATTCAGAACGGGGTTCAGATTTTAGAAAAATTCTGGAATAAAGCTAGGATCCTGTGGTAGGCCAACTTTGATAGAATTATTGACTTTGCTTGGAATTTTAGGGTAGAAAGAAGATAAACTGTAGAATCAGACAGATGCAGGTTTGATTTCACCTTGGGCATGTAATTTAACCAATTCTAATCTTAGGGAAAGTGATTTAACCTCACTAAACCTCAGTGTGGTCGTATATAAAAATGGGATAAAATTGTTTAGCCTCAGGGATTGTGAGGATTAAGTTAGAGAACACGAGACATAACTAAAACATAGCAGGCGTAAAATATAGTTTACTCTTTTCAACAAGAATGAGTGGGTTAAATTTTACTACATATTCTGAGTTGATTCTTTTAAGAGGCCACAGAGCAGATCACTCCATTCTTTTGGGGACCCTTGAGGTGGGGTAAAGGAGGAACTACAGCAATTACCCAAATCATGAAATCAGGTGGTGTTGGGAAGGAGCCCTCAGGCATCCATGCAATTAACAGTTTAGGTCTTGAAACAGGTGGAATGTAGTTCAGCAGGCAGTTTTGGCACAGCGCGTTTTGCTTTGGGTACATTGTACCTGACTGGTTTTTGCTATTCAACACACTGTTTCTCAGTTTGTGAGAGGCTGTTTCATCATTTAGCAATCTTTCCTCATGTTAAGGAATTATTGTGTCCTAGTTATGGTAGCATAGTGTTGAGAATGTGAGACTTTTGAAAAGAAGGACCATCTAAAATGTTCCTAGAGTGGTCATGAGGTATATACCATATTCCAGGGGTCGGGAACCTTTTTGGCTGAGAGAGCCATGAACGTCACATATTTTAAAATGTAATTCCGTGAGAGCCATACAACGACCCGTGTATGTTACGCATTATCCAATAAAAATTTGGTGTTGTCCCGGAGGACAGCTGTGATTGGCTCCAGCCAACTGCAACCATGAACATGAGCTTTAGGAAATAAATGGATTGTAATACATGAAAATGTTTTATATTTTTAACATTATTTTTTTATTAAAGGTTTGTCTGCGAGCCAGATGCAGCCATCAAAAGAGCCACATCTGGCTCGCGAGCCATAGGTTCCCGACCCCTGTCGTATTCCAGTTGTGGAGGCAAACTGTTCATCTTTCTGCAGGGCTTTCAATTCTCAGCATCCAACTCAATTTTGATCTCTCTTTATAGAGTTTCTTTTGACATCTCTCCTCTTTGATATCTCTTTCCTATATTCATATAGCATTTAGCATCACTTGTCACAATTTAGCTCTGAATTATAAACTTCCTTGAATAAATTTCTTATATTTTGCAGATGTGATCATCTATTCTCCCATCTAGATTTTTAATGCTTTGTTGTTTTGCCATATTACTTGTCAACACTAATGTGGTGCTGTTACATAAAATGTGATCAGAAGGTACACATTGATTGATTGGCTAATGCTTTAATGTTTTAGTGCAGTTTATCCGGGTTCCCCCAAAAATGATGTGGGAATAATTATCTGGTTCTCCCCTCTTTCCTGGGCAAAAGGGAGCACATGCTGCCCAGTCCTCTCACAGTGCCGTGGGACTAATCCTAGCCTGTGAGTAGAAGTTATATGTCGCTTATGGGCTGAGACCGTGGAAAGCCCCTGCATCACTGCAGAGAACAGGGAAAGGGTGAAGACAGGAAGAAGCAGCATGGACCACTGAGTCACTGCCCTGAGCACAGGTGCCCGGGAGAAAGAGAGAAGCGTGTCCTGTGTTCAGTCACTGGCATTTTGAGCTTAATTTCTTTCAGTCTCACAGCTTAGCCTCTGCTGACAAGTTGAAGTGGAGGCTGGGATGCGTCACCTACACCTCCACTCCTGGAAAGTGCACTCACTTCTCAATAACCGGCTGCTGGCTGCTCACAGCTGAACTCCTCTCTGGCAATTGTACTAGTGAAAGGGAGCTTCCCGCCCAAGGCGGACTGCTTCCACAGACATCCTACCTCCCATGGCTGGAAGGTGAGGCAGCACAGAGACCCAACCCGGCTGCCTGAATAGGGGACAGTTACGAGGAGAATGAAAACGCCCTGTAGAAACTGCATTTAAATTGAACTTCTGCCAACTCTTGTTTCTCACCCTCCCTTACAGATGCTGTTCCCTAGGCACACCTCAAACCTCTGCCTCAGGGGCTGTTTCCCAGGCAACCAGCACTAACATACTAATACCCAATTGTTTCAAATTCCAGTAACAACTAAAAACTCATAGAGTGAAGGGAATGGATGCAGATAAGAGTCCTGGGTGAATCCTTTAACCATCTAACTTAAAAACATACAAAGACTCAGGAGACCTTGTTTCTACTAGTAGTTACTCTGCAAATAACCTGTTGCAGATTCTGGTGATTCTGTTTCTGTGCTTGTCAAAGAGGGATCATAAGATATGTTCTAATGAGAACAAAGAGCTATTGTACAGATCAAACATGAAAATGTATAAAATATTATAATGCTTTCTAAATAAGCTATGATCTCTGGATTCAGTCTCACTTTGCCAGCACTCAGACTGCCTTTGCAATGTCATTGTTGACGTATTTTTGCCAGCAGATTGAAGCTGTCTCAGGACTGGAGGCATTTCAATACCTTTTGGCATTCGCTTTAGCATCAAACCACACCTCACATCAAGTAGGAGCCCTGTGCATATTTATTGAATATTCCCTGTGGGGCCTGCACACCTGGACACATCTATAGAAACTATTATTTCAGGAAAGGTTTTCAATTGATGTTAGTGAAAAAAAGTGAGACGGAGGGACATTAAGAAGACTCAGTGGGCCAACATCAGCCCCATCTCACATCTTCACTGGCGGATTAAACTTCCTCATGGAGATACATAAACATTGTATATTAATGAAACATGCTGGGAAAGGTTGAAAAAGGTGAATCAATTTCAACCCCCCAAAACAGAGAGGTAAGTTTGGGACTTAGGACTAAAACTTATATAAATGGAGAGGTAATAATAAAGACAAAAAGAAAACATCAGGCCCCAGGTAGTTGGTGGAGAAAGTTATGAATGAAGGATGCAATTAGATATTAATCTCATTTAGAGCTGCACTACCACTTCACCAATGATCACATGAAAAGGCATTTATTTCAGAGAGAAGTTTCTGGCTATAGACTCCTTTGGAATGCAAATACTCAGCTGATTTGTATGCTAATTAGAATTTTATCCCTGTTTTTGAAATTTTGTTTTTGTCCTAGTCTGGCTACATCTGTTGGAGAAGGTAGAGAGAGGTCACCATGATGTCAAGTGTGTTATTAATAACTAGCAGTGCGTTAAGCAGACAGAAGCCATGAAATGGAGAAGACATACCTCCGCCAGCACAGAAGAGTGTGGTGCACCTCAGTGTTTCCAGCTTTGTGTTCCAGTGAAGCATGATACTATATGGCTGGTACCCACTGCCACCATCACAGCCGCCTGGCCCATGCAGGTTCACATTGGATTCAGACAGATGATAATGAAACAATAGAGCCACGAACTGTTGGGCCATTATCTTTAATCCTAGCTTGCACCCAGCAGGCAAGTAAAAACACACATTGGGCTCCAAAACCCACTCATTCAGCGCTCACAAAGCTACTGACTTATCTGAGTTTCCTAGAATCAAAGGTTTCTAGCTCACTAGCCTCATTCTCCTTTGTTCTCCATCTCCTTCTCTCTGCACAAACTCTGCACTAACTGGCTTCTCTTTCAACACTCTGCCATCTTGGCTGCCTCTCCTCTCCTCCACGTGGCCTTTCTCTGCTCTCCAACCTGCTCTCTGCTCTAATGCTAATCTCAGAAACCGAGAGAGGGCAAGTTTATGGTCTGCCCCACTTTATAGTGTAGAAATCCAAACCTTTAATCCAATATACAAATAGGGAAGTCTCTAACACATAGTCACTTATCTGAGGCATGATGGGATTCCTCATGAGAGTGCACCACCCCACATCAAAAAGGGTGGGAAAGGCTTAGTCCTAAAACCAAGCCTCAGGCTACAAGGATCCTGCCTGCCCACAGCCCGCCCCCAACACACATTAATATAATCACGCCCATCCCAAGCAATCACCTGGGCGATGGGCTTCCATGTGGGCAGCGCCATCTTTAACAAAGTGAGCATAATATATTTTATCTGCCCAACAGATACCATGGAACATTTTGAATAATATTTCCTCCAATCAGAACAGGTTGTGCTGTGGGGATAAGAAGAAATGTGTTGCTCTCTTTCAGTCAATTAAAGACTCAATTTATTGGCAACAAAAAGAAATAAGCGGTCACCATTCTATAACACATTTTTTTTTTTTTTTTTTTAATTTTCTGAAGCTGGAAACAGGGAGAGACAGTCAGACAGACTCCCGCATGCGCCCGACCGGGATCCACCCGGCACGCCCACCAGGGGCGACGCTCTGCCCACCAGGGGGCGATGCTCTGCCCCTCCGGGGCGTCGCTCTGTTGCGACCAGAACCACTCTAGCGCCTGGGGCAGAGGCCAAGGAGCCATCCCCAGCGCCCGGGCCATCTTTGCTCCAATGGAGCCTTGGCTGCGGGAGGGGAAAAGAGAGACAGAGAGGAAGGGGGGGGGGGTGGAGAAGCAAATGGGCGCTTCTCCTATGTGCCCTGGCCGGGAATCGAACCCCAGTCCCCCACACGCCAGGCCGACGCTCTACCGCTGAGCCAACCGGCCAGGGCCAACACATTTTAATTAAATTGCTTCATAATGACTATTATTATTCCAGGAATTCTCTCATCAGATTCATTGTGAAAAATCATCACCAGAGACAGGAAATAAGATGCCATACCAAGGTGTTGTTGGAGAGCTTAATTTACACAGTGGGATAAAAGGAGCACAATTTGCTCTCCTAAAATACCCTTTAACCCAACTCTTCTCAGTGTTTTGCAGCTACCAAATTACAATTTAAACCACTTTTCAAGTGATTTTATTTTACTTTATATGTACCATTTAAAAGGTGAGGCATAAGTCATACAATCAGAAAAGTGACTGTTTTTGTTACAAGATCTGCTCAGGGTTAACCCTCAATCTAGGCCAAGAATTGCATAGTGAGCTTTTTATTTTATTTTATTTCTTTTTGCACAATATGATCTAGAGCAGTGGTCCCCAATCCCGGGGCCGTGAACCGGTACCAGTTCGTGGGCCATTTGGTACCGGTCCGCAGAGAAAGAATAAATAACTTACATTATTTCTGTTTTATTTATATTTAAGTCTGGACAATGTTTTATTTTTAAAAAATGACCAGATTCCCTCTGTTGCATCCGTCTAAGACTCACTCTTGATGCTTGTCTCGGTCACATGATACATTTATCTGTCCCACCCTAAAGGCCAGTCTGTGAAAATATTTTCTGACATTAAACTGGTCCATGGCCCAAAAAAGGTTGGGGACCACTGATCTAGAGTACATGCAATGATTCAGTGAAGTATATTTTGTTAATATTTGCTAGGCACCCTATAAAATGCTGAGAAATGGACAGGAAAAGAAGTCTAATGAATGGGGAATAACTGGAAATAAAACAATTAACTTTAACCAAAGATCTTAGTCTGCTAAGCAGCAATGTTTAAAATTACATTCAGGGGTTAAAAATAACTAGTCATATAGCTTGCTTATAAATCTTTCTTGTAGGCATCATCTCACTGTTGAATATGTACTACCCACTGTACTAAAAGAGTCTACATTGCAACATTTTAAAATGTATGAATTATAACATATTTTTAGTTTGGTAGGAGCATGGGACCTGACAATTCAATGTTAACTGAATTAAGTTTTAGGTCTTACGTATTGTGTTATTGGCAACTTTGTCCTTACACTTGCTCAAGTCAAATCCTGGTGTCTCCTTTGCACTCTTTTGAGCACTCATTCTTCACATTGGATCTGCCAGCAGTGCTTTCAAAATATGTCTGGAATAATTCAACCACTTCTCACCACCTTCACTGCCATCCTCTTAATCCATGTACCATTATCCAGCTCATGAGTCATTACCATGTCTACCAACTAGTAACCTTTCTTCCCTCTCATACCCCTGTAGTCTGTTTTCCACAGATCAGTCATAATGATTCGATGAAAACAGAAGCCAGATTATATCTTTCCTCACTCAAAAGTCCTCAGTGGCTTATCTCTGTGTAAAAGCAAACATTTACATTCTGACCTACGAAACTTTACATGATCCAACCACGTGTCCTACCACGCTCCCTTAATCACTGTGCTTCAGCCACATGGTCCTCTTTGCTCTTCTGCAAAGATGCTGCTAGGCAGGCCTGTCTCAGGGTCTCACACATTTCCTTTATGCTTGAACTCCTCTTTCCCACATGCCCAACAAGGCTGCCTCATTCATTTCATCAGTCTTTACTCAAAAGTCTTTCTCTGGGTGGAATCTACTCTGGCTAGCAGACTAAATTTTGGCATACTCCTAAACATGAACACACACATGCATACATATACACACACTTATTATCTTTTTCTGCTTTTTGTTTTTCCCTCTAGCATTTATTAGTGTATAATATACAGTAAATTTAAAAAAGAAAAATGTCTTTTTTATTTTCTAACCCCTTTCCCAACACTAACATGCAGACCCATCAGGAGAATAACTTTTTGCCTATGCTAGAAGAGTTTCTGGGGCAGTAGAGAAAATCCATACTTCTTTATGGAATGAATGATCCTATTCTGAGTCCAACATGTGGTTTCATAGCTTTTTTTGTTTTGTTTTTGTTTTTGTTTTTGTTTTGTTTTGTTTTGTTTTACAGAGACAGAGTCAGAGAGAGGGATAGACAGGGACAGACAGACAGGAACTGAGAGAGATGAGAAGCATCAATCGTTAGTTTTTCGTTGTGACACCTTAGTTGTTCACTGATTGTTTTCTCATATGTGCCTTGACCGCGGGCCTTCAGCAGACCAAGTAACCCCTTGCTCGAGCCAGCAACCTTGGGTCCAAGCTGGTGAGCCTTGCTCAAACCAGATGAGCCTGCACTCAAGTTGGCAACCTTGAGGTCTCGAACCCAGGTCCGCTGCGTTCCAGTCCGAAGCTCTATCCACTGCGCCACCACCTGGTCAGGCTCATAGCTTTTTATATCAAGTCAGACTCCAATTTTACATCATGTCTTATTTTCACTCTTGGGGCTGGATTGGTATTCATGAATTTTGATAAGATATTGAATAAGGATACTGGGAAAAGAAACTGCACCTTTCAACAAGCAGAGATAATAGAGGTTAAAGACCTACTCCAGATAGTCAAAGTTTTATGGAACTGCTGAACTGTGATTTAATTAATTTGGGGATTCTTGGAGAGTTTAACTTAGGTTTGAATCAAACAAAAACACACGATTACTCCTGATTCCCTTTTATGGTATTGAATATTGAGTAAACTATTAAGACTTATTAGGGTTAAGGAATAGGCGGCATTTCTTGAAGAAATAACATATATTATCACTTTAAACACAGTGGTAACATTTCTCTCTGAAATAGCTGAAAACCAGAAAACAAGCACTTTCAGGGTTCTATTTTAGGTGTAATTCCAATGGACAAGATAATAAAGTGAGCTAAGTCTACAGTACTAAGAAAGGATAGATCTTGTGACAATTATAGCTAAAATTAGAGCATCTCACCCTTGGAAAAGATCACAAATTTGCCTCTTTAAAATATATATTTTTAAATACTATCTCTTCCTCAACATCCCTTCTGGTGGTCATCCAGCATGTAGTTAAATACGGGGGAGAGGGGGCAAAAGGTTTACAGTTTTTTATATGGAAAGATACAAATAATAAATAATACACACAAAAAAAACTGTTTCATGTACTCACAACTGTAAACCTACTTTTGCCAACCCTTGTACATTCAATGATGAGAAATTTACTATATTTTGAGTTAGTTTATCTTTGGATAATTTTATTAGAAAGCTCACTTATGTTAATCCAATTTGTCTCCTTGAAGTTTCCTTAGAAGATATTCAATAAATATTGTTGACTGAATGCATAATTGAATTTGATGGAATTAATTTGTGAAGGTGACATAAGAATCAGGTTGCTTGACCATCAGACTTGATAGCTCCTGGCCTAGAAGTGCTTAAGGAGGCCCAAAATCTTCAGAAAGGAGAAATAAGAAATCACAAAACATAATTTTGGGGGAGTTATTTCAGATGAAGAAAAATAGCCCTTCTTCTATTTCAAGGAGACTCTGATTATTTTAGTTCAATAACATGTTTATAGTAATGTCTGAGTGTTACCAAGTAAAGGTAATATTGTTCAAAATGTTTTTAATAGACAAGGTAACTTTCAGTATTGTTCATAAATGTCTTTATGCCAAGCACTTAAATTTATGAAACATGTTGCTTAACATGGCATTTATAAGTTATATGAAAAATGTATTTACATGGTAACAATAGTTCTTCAACAGTAGCAAATAAAATCTATTCCAGTTCTGTAAACAATTCAGATTTCTAAGGCTGTATGTAATTATATTTAAATCAAAATTTTTTTGATGGTTAGAAATAGGGATGTGATAATACTACTGCTTTAAATGTTACAAAGAGATAAAAGTATTAGAAGCAAGTGTTGAATTTGAAGTATGAAAATATTCAGATATAAAAAAAGAAAATATCTCTATTTCCTGAAGTCATTATAAGATATTGTCAAGTCCAATGCCTGGGGTGAATAAAATGGAACTGGACTAAGCTTTTGAAATTTTGCCTGTATTTCAGTGGTACCTACTGATATGTTATCTAGCCTTCCAACCACTTTAGCTTTAATAAACACCTATAGCTATCTATCACAGACATATAATACAAAGTCACATGCACACTCACAGACACACATATTGCTGGAAAGCCTACATTGCATTTGCCATTTAGATTCCTGTTTCCGTCTAAAATGAAAGCACTTCACATTGGGCTGCAGATTAGGAGATCTGGTTTCTTATCTCAAATCTGGCATGGTATAATGGAGAAGCATTCAATTTCTTTATATACTTGGGGGTTTTTCTGACTAAATGATTGATTATTAAGATCTTAGTTTCAGTAGTTTATAAGTATGTTGATTTGGGAAAATACATCTCTGAGATGTGAATGTTGACCAAAGAATAATGGGGGTGAAATGCTATGACAATGTGCTGATATTCTCCATTTGCCGGTCACACCCCATCCTTCTCTGGTACTGCTGTGCTCAGGGGGCTGCGGTCTCTGTGGACTGCATTAATAGGCTCCCTGGATCTTGTAGCAAAGACAGTGCTAAGGGAGGGATGGAAAGTGGGGTTGGACTATATATTCTTCCTGCTTCCTCCCTGTAGGTCATTACAGTCTGGCCAGGTGCCTAACGATTATAAGCCCTATCAGTCAGTTCTCTCTAAGTGACAGTAACCACTCTCTCCTGTTGCTTTTGCAGGCTCCTTCTGGCCTATGTTTTAGCCCTTTGGTATCCACTCCTCTTTGTGATTCCCTTACTTGCTGACTGTATGTTTGCAAATAGTTCCTTTATTAGAGTTGTTACAAATTATTCCAGGCTGTTTTCTGCTGGGATCCTAACTCACCGGGAACACAAACCCCTGGGTTGCTAAAGCAGGGAAGGATGATTATTGTGTTGCACAGCATGGATAGTGGAGTTACTGCCTTTGTCTCAACCATCATGCAAGAACTTCCTCTCCTTGACCAGAATGCACAGATATGATATCCCTCATATTACCATGAGACAGATGTGAGGACAACAGTGACACCCAAGATGGAGCACTGAAAGCAGAATGAGACAGTCTCTGGCAGGACAAGAGAGAGAAAGGTTAGCCAGTTGTAGGGTGGAAACAAGATTTTGTGATGAGCACATGAAGAGTCAATCACCTCAGAAAGATTACCAATCTATAGAGTTAAGTAGTCACAGATGAAGAGGCTGAAGATTTTTTTCACAAATAACTAAAACTAGCCTCAATACAAAGAATAAACAATCCACATCAGGCCAACCTATGCTCTAAGTGGCAAGATGCAAAGTCTCACAGCAGAACGAAGCAGCCAGGAGGAGGAGAAACTTGGGCCAGAAGAAAGATCACACAAAGTAACAACTGACTGAGGGTTCTCATCAGTTTTAGGTAGAAAGAACAAAACCAAAAACCTCTCAAACTTCATACTAGAATCCTACCTACCATATGTCATTTTGTACATTGCTTTAGTGAAATAGATATAGAGATAGATGATGACTGAGAAATATACACAGATAACTAAGAACTTCATTAAGAGTTTCATATCATATGGTAAGACATTTTGATACATTCCTAAATTTAAAAAGTCTGAAGCGAGTAAAACCTTCTTACTCTTGCAGTTAGGATAATTACATTTGGAATCAGTACACAAAAATGTTTGCATTAATTGAAAAAATATATTAAACATTGAGTATATCTCAAGAAGTGAGTAGGTAACTAAAACTAATGACTGTATCTCTAATTATCTGTGTAAAGAGTGACATAGTGAAGCTGTCCAGTTACACGAGCTTCACTTCCTCAGGCTGCCATGATTTCCTGTCAGTTGTGTGTGATGCATCCCACACCTCTTTTGTGTCTGTTCTCAAAACAGCACCTGCTCAGTGAGACCACTATGATTCTACACACGATTTCAGTGATCTCACTTTCTATTTTATTTTTTCTTAGAATTTATCTCTCTCTTAATAATTGTCGTTCTTCATCATCATTATAGATGTAAAATCTATGAGGAAGGGACTTTTTTGTCTGTTTTGTTTACTATTTTAGAAATTAGAAGAGTGCTTGGCACATAGCACAAGATTATTACTTTTTTTAATAAATGAAAAGAAAGAAAAGAAAGAAGAAAGGGACAAAGGGGAGACACTTAGCACAGAGGGTCACTTTTATATTTGAGGAGTGGTCATTAAGGGCTTCATGAAGATCTTACTTTTGATCTGAGTCTTGAAAGATAAGGGGTTTGTTTTCAGGTACAAGAAGAGGCTGTTGAATAAACAAGGGCTGTGATCCAAACAACATGTTAGTCGCCTTGATTTGAGTGCAGCTTAAAGTTACAAATGTTTAACTGGAACCTTCACTGTTTAGCAATTTCCCTATCACTAGATAAGTTCAAGTAAATTCTGGATAAAAAGCACTTGGGGACAGTTTAGAGCAGTGCAGTTCTCAACTCAGGTGACTGTCTCCCTTCCACAGCATACCAGGGGAAATTCTGCAATGTGTAGAGATGTTTTTGGTTGTACCACTGGTGGAGGATGCTATTGGTACTGGTGGGTAGAGGCCAGGGATGCTGAGAAATAAACACCCTACCATGCACAGGACAGCCCTACCCCCCCCCCCCCCCGTCCCTGCCCTGGCCAAGAATTATCCAGCTAAAATGTCAGTAGTGCTGCCAAGGGTGAGAAACTCTGGTTCAGAGGGATTGGCCAGATTTAAACTGACCCCTGCTGTCTGTGCCAACACTAAGAATCTAAGATTCTTTTTAAAGACTGGGATATTTTAAAAACCACATTCATTTTGGATATACAGAGGAATTGAGTGCACTTTGGTGATGATTGAGAAAAAAATCTGAGTCCCTTCTAACATATGTGCTAATCTTTTTTACACGAACGTAGTAGAGTACATTGGGTTTAAATATTTTTCTGGAATTTCCATTAAAAAATAGTTACCCTGACTTACAATTCAACAGAGAGATTCCTCAAGTTAATGGACAGAAACTAAGTGTCATTGCTATTGTAATGAAGACAATATGTGGTCATTTTCATTTTGTTCCCCTAGAAGCACATGCCCCAAATGCTGAGACGACACAATTCTAACATTTGCAAAGCCATTTCATATTTTTTAAATAAACCTAGGTAAGAGAGCAAAACAGTATACAGGAGTTAAATTAAAAATTTATTTTCACCAAAAAAAAAAAAAAAAAAAAAAAAGAAAGAAAGAAAAGAAAAAGAAAACCAGTAAAGCTTTCTTTGTTAATTAAAAATAAATATTTGTTACCCCAGCTAGGAAATTGCACATAGGGTGATTTTACGAAGATAAAAGCCTCTGGAACATAGCATGTTACCATATAGAATGTGTGTGAATGGGAAAATGTATTTTTTAAACCAGCCATTCCTTTTTGGCTCTGCCGCTTGCAGAAACGCATGGGAAGAAGATTCTCCTTGCTATTTTGAGTGGTTTAGAGCCGGGGACATTTTCAGAAGCATACATCTCAGTACTGCATAGACTCAATCCCCATCTTGACAGCTCTCTTAAATGAAATGAAACCTATGCTGTAGTTCATCTCTTATTATCTTATCCCTGGCTCACATCTACTGTGATATTTATTTATATAAAGATGCATTCTGGGATCCTGATACCTTTTTCTGACAGTATTTCAGAAGTGCTTGAGATCAGTCATTACCATCCAGATTTCAGCAGTCACCCTCGATTGGAAATGACATTACCCATGTGCAGTCGGCATGCATGTTGTGGCTGCAGCCAGTAGATTTTAAACTGGATGACCTGGTTTGATATTTGTAATATAAATGGAACAAAGCTTATGTCCACGAGCCTGAAGACCTAAAATGAGCAACAACCCAAATGCAACTCAAGGCATCTTTTCAAAGGGACAGTCTCTTCCTTGTCCCTTCAGACCTTCCCAAATTTTGGCCAGTTTTGTGAGTTGGTTCAGACATAATTTTCTTTTTTTCTAAAACAGAGCCCAAAAAGAATTATTTAATAAATTACTGTAGAAAACTTGGTAGAAAATAGGTTACCAGTTCATTCAATTGAAGAATACTAAATATGGTTATTAATTTATCACAAATTCTAGTGAACAATGTGCTTAAGGGAATGCAGCACTTCACCTTCAAGCTGCCTTTCCCCCCTCCTTTTTTTTTTTTAATTAATAGACTTGCTTGACCTGTGGTGGTGCAGTGGATAGAGTGTCGACCTGGAACACTGAGCTTGCAGGTTCGAAACCCTGGGCTTGCCTTGTTAAGGGATATATGGGAGTTGATGCTTCCTGCTTCCTCCCTTCTTCTCTCTCTCCTTTCTCTCTAAAAATGAATAAAATCTAAAAAAAATTTAATAGACTATTTTTAGAGTAGTTGTACATTTATGTAAAAAGTGGACAAAGAGCATGGAGAGTTCCCATATTACTCCATCCCCAAACCTCCACCCCACAACACACACACGCGTGCGCGCGCGTGCGCACACACACACACACACACACGCATGCACACAGAGTTTCCTTTATTTACATTTTGCATTAGTGTGGTACATTTGTTACAACTGCCACTATTTGTAGATTGTTAATAACTGAAGTTCATAGTTTATCAAGGAATTCACTTTTTGTGTTGTACACTCTATGGGTTTTGACAAATGTATAATGTCCTGTATCCACCATTACAGTATGATACAGAATAGATTCACTGCCTAAAAGATCTCATGTTTCTTACTAATCTTCCCTCCCACCTCCGAAATCCTGGAAACTACTGATCTTCTTACTGTGCCTATAGTTTTGCCTTTTCCAGAATGTTATTTAGTTTGAATTATATAGTATGTAGAGTTTTCAGATTGACTTTTTTTACTTACTAATATGATTCTCATGGCTTGACAGTGCATTTCTTTTTATCATTGAATAATATTTCATTCTGTGAATATACCATAGTTTGTCTTTTTTATATACAAATGTAAAACCAATATAAGACATTTTTTTAAAAAGCCAATATAAGATTTTTATCTTTGCAAATGTATACTTTTTAAGTTTCTAAAAAAATCTCATGAGATGGCATTGAATGAAACAATTTGATATGATGACTTTAACAGCATCTTCTTGACAAGTCTTAGTGGAGAAGAAAATGCTGAATAATTTAAAAAACCTTTTCCTTATTAGAATGATAAACATAATCCCTTGTGAAAACTTTTGTGAAAATCATACAAAATAAACAAATCTGTTGTGTATGAGAATCATTTATGTGAAGAAAGTTTTTTTCTTTTTCTAAGGAATCCAACAGGTACTGCTACTTGGCAAACCTTTTGGCCTCTAAGGCATAATAAGGTTCTGTTTACTTCTCTAATGCCTGGTGTATCTTTCTGTAGTCAAACTTTCTTCGTTCTTTCAATTCCTGGAAACAGAAAGCTAAATTTGGGAACATTGTAGGTAATTAGAAGTTTAAATATGCATCAATTATTTGGAAAATCAGTTTATTAGTTGTTGCTCTGTGTAGAAGCTGGAAATAGGGAGCTGTAAGTAGCTACAGCGGTCCTAAGTCAGTGATATCAGACTTTACCAGCCAGGTGGTGGTTTAAACATGGACAATCATTGGATATATGTGAGGGCAACAGAACACTACATGGGTTGTTACTTAAAAACAGAAAGCAACTATCCATAACAATTGGTTAAGAGTTTTATTAACTCACCATGGGTGTAACTTACCCTCTGTAATTTTTCCTTTCCTTTTTTCAGCACTAAGTAGTTGCATTTTCTCCCTAATTATTGCAGGAATGCTTGTGCAGTCATACTTTTAAAATTCATGGGCTGATAGTCAATGTTATAGAGATACCACCTGATCTTTACTGAATAATTTTCATTTTCAGGTCTCCAAGTTGCCTTTTCTATTTCTGATATCATGAGACAACTTTTTGTATACACTAGTAACTCTTATTAATATATTTGACTTGTATAAAGAAATTATAATTGATAGGCAAAAAGTAAAAATTTAATTAATAGGGAGATCTACCAAATTTTGAATGAGGGGGCTGAACATTATAAATATATCAGTACATCCTCATTTGATATAAGCATTTTTTTTTGTATTTTTCTGAAGCTGGAAATGGGGAGAGACAGTCAAACAGACTCCCGCATGTGCCCGACCGGGATCCACCTGGCACGCCCACCAGGGGCGACGCTCTGCTGCGACCAGAGCCACTCCAGCGCCTGGGGCAGAGGCCAAGGAGCCATCCCCAGCGCCCGGGCCATCCTTGCTCTAGAGGAGCCTTGGCTGCGGGAGGGGAAGAGAGAGACAGAGAGGAAGGAGGGGAGGGGGGTGGAGAAGCAAATGGGCGCTTCTCCTATGTGCCCTGGCCGGGAATCGAACCCCAGTCCCCCACACGCCAGGCCGACGCTCTACCGCTGAGCCAACCGGCCAGGGCTATAAGCATTTTTTTTAAAACTGCATTTATAATTAATTCATAGGTGTGTGTGTGTGTGTGTGTTTGGGTAGTAGGACCTTGAGAGGTAAAATAATGGTAGGAGATGTCTTAGCAAATGTTTCTCATTCTTCAAAACCTACTAAAATGAGTAGTATATTTGAAATAAAGTCAATTTAGATGCCTGTCTAACTCATTATACATACACACATACACACACACACACACACACACACACACACCCCAGATGCATAAAAGACCTAAACTTTAAAAACATAGAAAATATAAGAAAATATTTTATACTTTTTTTAATTAAAGAATGTCTTCCTAAACAAAATGTAAAACCATAAAACTCAGAAAATCTATATGCTTAAAAACATTGACTCATAAACAGAGATCAAGCTGACAGCTATTATTGGAGGGTGGGGTAGGGGGCTGGGCAAGGAATATGGAGGGTTAGAGCAAAAACTGACAAAAAAGAAAAACTCATGAACAGGGACAACAGTGTGGTGATTGCCAAGGGAGGGGAAAGAGGAGGTGGAGGAGGGTATGGGGGCATAAATGGTGATGGACAATGACTTGACATGGGGGTGTGAACACAGAATATGGTATAAAGAGGTGCATTGTAGAATGGGGCAACTGAAACCTCTATAATTATTCTAACTAGTATTATCCTAATAAATTAAAGAAAAATATTAGATAGGAAGAGGAAAAATAAATAAATAAGCAGTTCTAAAAGTAAATAAAAATTTTCTAAATGAAATACACCTTAAATAAATTCAAAAGACAAAAAAAAAAACCAGACTCAGAAAATACATCTTTAGCAAGAAAAGAGATATGGCTCATAATATATAAAGAGCACCTATAAACAATAATAGAAAGACAAATGCAAATAGATGAAAATGCAATAATAAAAACAGAATGCAAAATTTGAATAGGCAATTGACAGAAAAGAAATATAAAGGACTACATAACATAGGATTAAATTTTAAATTTCATTAAGTTACCAAAACAAAACTCCTGGCTACCAGTTGTGGTATAAATTGTAAAGTTTGGCATATCTAGTTACAAGTATGGAGGAAAAGGTGATACTCACATACACTCCGGCTGGTAGTGATTGTGGACAATTAGGGAGCATGCATGAAAAATTTAAAAGGCATAAATTCATTGACACACATTTTGTTTGTTTGTTTTGAGATTTTTATCTTAGATTAATATGCAACTTGTACAAAGGCTATTGTCTGTAAATGCACATTATTTCTTTTTTTTTTTTTTTAAATAAATTTTTATTAATGGTAATGGGATGACATTAATAAATCAGGGTACATATATTCAAAGAAAACATGTCTAGGTTACCTTGTCATTAAATTATGTTGCATACCCCTCTCCCAAAGTCAGATTGTCCTTCGCCACCCTCTATCTAGTTCTCTGTGCCCCTCCCCCTCCCCCTAACTCTCCCCCTGTCCTCCCTCCCCCCACCCCTGGTAACCACCACACACTTGTCCATGTCTCTTAGTCTCATTTTTATGTTCCACCAATGTATGGAATCATGTAGTTCTTGTTTTTTTCTGATTTACTTATTTCACTCCTTATAATGTTATCAAGATCCCACCATTTTGCTGTAAATGATCTGATGTCATCATTTCTTATGGCTGAGTAGTATTCCATAGTGTATATGTGCCACATCTTCTTTATCCAGTCTTCTATTGAAGGGCTTTTTGGTTGTTTCCATGTCTTGGCCACTGTGAACAGAATGCACATTATTTCTAATAGCAAAATTTAGAACCAAGCAGTCAGTAGGATAATGTTTAAAACACTATATGATATGATGTAGTTGTGAAATGAGGTAAGTGTACATATTTTTCTATTAAAGTATGTTTAGGATATTTTTAAAATCAATTAGAGTGCAAATTGCAGATACAATATGGTCAAATTTTATAAAAGTATTCTAAGTATGCTATTCATGCATATGCATGCATACACAAATTCTTATAAGAAATGCAAAGTTTGGAAAGCTAAGAATGAAATATTAGCAATCATAACCTGGAGAAGTGGTTGGGGGGGGTGGACCTTTCCCTTCCAGATTGTGTTCTTTACAAAAGGAGGTGGGTTATATATGCATTTTATTTTCATTTTTGTTTTGTTTTGTTTTCACTCAATTTTTCTGAAATCTTATTTTTATTTTAATATTTTATAAATAAATTTTTATTAATTTTAATGGAGTGGCATCAATAAATCAAGGTACATATATTTAAAGAAAACATGTCCAGGTTATATTGTCATTCAATTATGTTGCATACCCATCACCCGAAGTCAGATTGTCCTCCTTCACCTTCTATCTAGTTTTCTTTGTGCCCCTCCCCCTCCTCCTGCCCCTTCTCCTCCCATTTCCGCTCTCCCTCCCCCCCCAACCACCATACTTTTGTCCATGTCTCTTAGTCTCGTTTTTATGTTCCAACAATGTATTGAATCATGCAGTTCCTCGTTTTTTCTGATTTACTTATTTCACTTCGTATAATGTTATCAAGATCCCGGCATTTTGTTGTAAACGATCTGATATCATCATTTCTTATGGCTGAGTAATATTCCATAGTGTATACGTGCCACATCTTCTTTATCCAGTCTTCTATTAAAGGGCTTATTGGTTGTTTCCATGTCTTGGGCACTGTGAAAAATGCTGCAATGAACATGGGAATACATGTGTCTTTACGTATCAGTGTTCCTAAGTTTTTGGGTTATATACCCAGTAGAGGGATTGCTGGGTCATAAGGTACTTCTATTTTCAGTTTTTTGAGGAACCACCATACTTTCTTCCATAATGGTTGTACTACTTTACATTCCCACCAGAAGTGAATGAGGGTTCCTTTTTCTCCACAGCCTTTCCAACATTTGCTATTACCTGTCTTGTTGATAATAGCTAATCTAACAGGTGTGAGGTGGTATCTCCTTGCAGTTTTGATTTGCATTTCTCTAATAACTAAAGAAGATGAGCATCTTTTCATATATCTGTTGGCCATTTGTATTTCTTCCTGGGAGATGTGTCTGCTCATGTCCTCTTCCCATTTTTTCATTGGATTGTTTGTTTGTTGTTGAGTTTTATGAGTTCTTTGAGTATTTTGGATATTAGACCCTTATCTGAGCTGTTGTTTAAACATATCATTTTCCATTTAGTTGGCTGTCTGTTTATTTTGTTATCAGTTTCTCTTGCTGAGCAAAAACTTCTTAGTCTGATGTAGTCCCATTCATTTATCTTTGCCTTCACTTCTCTTGGCTTTGGAGTCAAATTCATAAAATGCTCTTTAAAACCCAGGTCCATGAGTTTAGTACCTATGTCTTCTTCTATATACTTTATTGTTTCAGGTCTTATATTTAGGTCTTTGATCCATTTTGAATTAATTTTAGTACAGGGGACAAACTGTAGTCCAGTTTCATTCTTTTGCATGTGGCTTTCCAGTTTTCCCAACACCATTTGTTGAAGAGGCTTTCTTTTCTCCATTGTGTGTTGTTGGCCTCTTTATCGAATATTATTTGACCATATATATGTGGTTTTATTTCTGGACTTTCTATTCTGTTCCATTGGTCTGAGTGTCTATTTTTCTGCCAATACCATGCTGTTTTGATTGTCATGGCTCTATAATATAATTTGAAGTCAGGTATTGTAATGCCCCCAGCTTCATTCTTTTTCCTTAGGATTGCTTTGACTATTCAGGGATTTTTATAGTTCCATATAAATCTGATGATTTTTTGTTCCATTTCTTTAAAAAATGTCATTGGAATTTTGATGGGAATTGCATTAAATTTGTGTATTGCTTTGGGTAATATGGCCATTTTGATTATATTTATTCTTCCTATCCAAAAACAAGGAATATTTTTCCATCTCATTGTATCTTTTTCGATTTCCCTTAACAATGCTTTGTAGTTTTCACTATATAGGTCCTTTACATTCTTTGTTATGTTTATTCCTAGGTATTTTTTTGTTGTTGTTGCAATCGTGAAGGGGATTAATTTTTTGAGTTTGTTTTCTAATATTTCATTGTTGGCATATAGAAAGGCTATGGACTTTTGTATGTTAATTTTGTATCCTGCAACCTTACTGTATTAGTTTATTGTTTCTAGTAATCTTTTTGTGGAGTCTTTGGGGTTTTCAATGTATAGGAGCATATCATCTGCAAAAAGTTATACCTTTACTTCTTCTTTTCTGATATGGATGCCTTTTATTTCTTTCTCTTGTCTGATTGCTCTGGCCAGAACTTCTAGCACTATTTTAAATAAGAGAGGAGAGAGTGGACAACCCTGTCTTGTTCCTGATTTAAGGGGGAAAGTCCTCAGTTTTATGCCATTTAATATGATGTTGGCTGATGGTTTATCATATATGGCCTTTATCATGTTGAGATATTTTCCTACTATACCCATTTTGTTGAGTGTATTAAACATAAAGTTGTGTTGTATTTTATTGAATGCCTTTTCTGCATCTATTGATAAGATCATGTGGTTTTTGTTCTTTGTTTTGTTGATATAGTATATTACGTTAACTGTTTTACGTATGTTGAACCATCCTTGAGATTCTGGGATGAATCCCACTTGATCATGATGTATTTTTTTTTAAATATGTTGTTGTATTTGATTTGCTAGTATTTTGTTTAGTATTTTAGCATCTGTCTTCATTAGAGATATTAGTCTGTAGTTTTCTTTTTTTGTGCCATCCTTGCCAGGTTTTGGTATAAGGGTTATGTTGGCCTCATAAAATGTGTTTGGAAGTATTGCTTCTTCTTCAATCCTTTTGAAGACTTTCAGTAGAATAGGAACCAAGTCTTCTTTGAATGTTTGATAGAATTCACTAGTATAACCGTCTGGGCCTGTACTTTTATTTTGGGGGAGGTTTTTAATAGTTTTTTCTATTTCTTCTCTGCTAATTGGTCTGTTTAGGCTTTCTGCTTCTTCATGACTCAGTCTCGGAAGGTTGTATTGTTCTAGGAATTTATCCATTTCTTCTAGATTGTTGAATTTTGTGGCATATAGTTTTTTTGTAGTATTCTATGATAATTCTTTGTATATCTATGATGTCTGTGGAATTATTCCTCTTTCATTTTGGATTTTGTCTATATGAGTCCTTTCTCTTTTTTCCTTGGTGAGTCTTGCCAAGAGTTTGTCAATTTTGTTGATCTTTTCAAAGAACCAGCTCCTTGTTTCATTAATTTTTTTTATAGTTTTTCTGTTCTCTATTTCATTTATTTCTGCTCTGATTTTTATTATTTCCTTTCTTTGGCTGGTTTTGGGTGGTCTTTGTTCTTCATTTTCTAGTTCCTTAAGGTGTGAAATTAAGTGTTTTACTTGGGCTCTCTCTTTTTGTTCATATAGGCCTGAAGTGATATGAACTTTCCTCTTATTACTGCTTTTGCTGCATCCCAGAGATTCTGATATGTCGTATTGTCATTTTCATTTGTCTGTATATATCTTTTGATCTCTGCACTTATTTCTTATTTGACCCATTCATTTTTTAAGAGTATGTTGTTAGTTTCCACATTTTTGTGGGTTCTTTTCCCTCTTTTTTGCAGTTGAATTCTAGTTTCAAGGCTTTATGATCAGAAAATATGCTTGGTACAATTTTGATTTTTCTGACTTTTTTGATGTTATTTTTGTGGCCCAACATATGGTCAATTCTTGAGAATGTTCCATGTACACTAGAGAAAAATGTATACTTTGTCGCTTTGGGATGAAGTGTCCTGTAGATGTCTATCATATCCAGGTGCTCTATCTAGTGTTTCATTTAAGGCCAATATATCTTTATTGATTTTCTCTTTGGATCAACGATCTAGAGCCATCAGAGGTGTATTGAGGTCTCCAAGTGTGATTGTATTTTTGTCAGTTTTTGTTTTAAGGTCAATAAGTAGCTGTTTTATATATTTTGGTGCTCCTTGGTTTGGTGCATACATATTAAGAATTGTTATGTCTTCTTGATTCAGTGTCCCTTTAATCATTATGAAATGACCATTTTTGTCTCTGAGTACTTTTGCTGTCTTGTAGTCAGTATTATTAGATATGAGTATTGCTACACATGCTTTTTTTTGGATGTTATTTGCTTGGAGTATTGTTTTCCAGCCTTTCACTTTGAATTTGTTTTTATTCTTGTTGCTTAGATGTGTTTCTTGTAGGCAGCATACAGTTGGATTTTTTTTTAAATCCATTCTGCTACTCTGTGTCTTTTTATTGATGAGTTTAATGCATTTACATTTAGTGTAATTATTGACACTTGTGGGTTCCCTATTGCCATTTTATAAATTGCTTTCTGTTAGTTTTGTATCTTGTTTGATTCTTCTCTTTTGTTTTTGTATCATTTGTTTTTGTTTATTTGTTTTCCATACTTCTTTCCTCTGTTGCTACCTTTTTTGAGTCATTTGCTTCTGTGGTGTTTTTTTCAAGAGTGGTTACCATTAAGTAATGAAAATGGTACTTATCATATTCATTGTAGTACCCTATTCTATGGGTCTTTCTGCATTCCATCATCCTTTGCTACTGTTAATCTCCATTCTCTCCCCTTTTTTTGTTTTTTTTTGTCACAGTTTAAATTTGTTTTTATTGTGTTCTTTTTTTATTTTTATTATTTTTTTTTTTGGATTTTTTTGAACCTGGAAACAGGGAGGCAGTCAGCCGGACTCCTGCATGTGCCTGACTGGGATCCACCCGGCACGTCCATCAGGGGGCAATGCTCTGCCCATCTTGGGATGACACTCTGCCACAATCAGAGCCATTCTAGCACCTGAGGCAGAGGCCACAGAGCCATCCTCAGCACCGGAGCAAACTCTGCTCTAGTGGAGCCTTGGCTGCGGGAGGGGAAGAGAGAGACAGAGAGGAAGGAGAGGGGGTGGGGTGGAGAAGCAGATGGACACTTCTCCTGTGTGCCCTGGCCAGGAACTGAACCCAGTTCTCCTGCATGCCAGGCCGACGCTCTACTACTTAGCCAACCAGCCAGGGCCATTATTGTGTTCTTGGTGGAGCTTTTACTTGTGGTTTTGTTTTGTTTTGTTCTTTTTATCTGGTTGGAAAACCTCCTTTAGTATTTCCTGGAGTGGGTGTTTTCTGATGAAAAATTCCCTCATCTTTTCTGTATTTGTGAATGTTTTTATTTATCCTTCGTATTTGAAAGACAGCTCTGATGGGTATAGTATTCATGGCTGAAAGTTTCTCTCTTTCAGGACTTTAAATATTGGGGCCACTCTCTTCTACGTTGTAGAGTTTCTGCTGAGAAATCTGATAATAATCTAATAGGCCTTCCTTTATATGTTGGCTGCCTTGAGAATTTTTTCTTTATCATTGGTTTGTGCTAATTTCATTATGATGTGCCTTGGAGTAGGTTTGTTGTGGTTAAGAAAACTCGATGTTCTGATGGCTTCTTGAATTTGAGGCTTTAGTTCTTTCCACAGGCTTGGGAAGTTCTCGTCTTATTATTTGTTTGAATATGTTCTTCATTCCATTTGCTCTCTCTTCTCCCTCTGATATACCTATTATTCTTATGTTATTCTTTTTGATGGAGTCAGACAATTCCTGTAGGGCTTTCTCATTTTTTAAAATTTTTGAGTCTCTCTCTTCTCTCTGTTGTGCCTGAAGTTGCTTGTCTTCTATGTCACTAATCCTCCCTTCTATCTGGCCTGTTTTATTAGGTAAGGTTGTTACCTCATTTTTCAGTTCATGAATTGAGTTTTTCATCTCTGTTTGATTTGTTTTCATAGTTTCAATTTCCTTGGTAATATATTCTTTGTGTTCATTGATTTTTTTTTTCTGAGCTCCTTAAATTGCCTTTCTGTGTTTTCTTGTATATCTCTGAGTATTTTTAGGATTTCTATTTTAAATTCTCCATCATTTAGCTCCAAGTTTTCCAATATATTAAATTTTTTCTACATAGATTTTTCCACATCTATCTGTGCTACTTCTCTATCTTTTGTATCCATGATATTTGATTTCCATTTCCTTAATGGCATTTGAGGGTGGTCTTGTTGATAGCATTAATGAGAATTAATAAAGAATAAAAGAGAAAAAAAGAGAAAAAAAATTTGGAAAAATAAAAATAATAATAATTTATTATTTCCCCTCTTTTTTCTTCTCTTTCTCTCCTCTCCCCTCCTTCTTAGGAAAATGTCATGATGAACTGTGAATTATATTATGCTAAATGGAACAAAAAGTGCCTATAATAAAGGGCCTGAGTTGGGGGGAAGTGTTTAAGGGGCAAAAAAGGAGGTAGGGACCCCCAAAATGCAAAAAAGGAAAAAATTTGGGTCAAGTATAAAATGATTTACTTCTAAGTGATGGTTGACTAAAAGATATAATGAGAGGGATAAGAGGGAAACAGGAAAAAGAAAAAAAATTACTATTGTATTAAGTGGAGCAAAAACTAGATAGAATTGAGAGTCGCGGTTGGGAGGAATGTAATGAGTAAAAAAGCAAAGTAAAAAGCACCCAAAATGCCACAAAAAAAGAATTTGAGTCCCAAATAAAATAATTTGTTCATGATTGAGGATTGAATGAGAGGAAAAGTAAAAGGAGAAAAGAAGAAACTAATACAGAGGGAGAAAAAAGAAAAGGGGAAAAGGAAAAGAAGAAAATAGAAAAAAACATAAAGAGAGAGAGAGTTAAAAGGTTTTGGAGTGTAACCCTCATGGAGAGAAAGGAAGAAGTGAAGAAAGAAAATGGGAAATGTAACACTTATGAGTAGTGTAGTTCAAGAAGAGGAAAGAATCAGAAGGCAGAGAATAAAAGGGCCAAGGTGGAGGAAAAAGAAATAATAATAATAATAAAGGCAAGAAGATGAAAGAAACAAAAAAAATAGTGGAACAAGTTATATAGTCTGTGGATTTTTCTTGATTTTGAGAGGTTAACTTCTTCCTTTTTCTTTCCTCTCCCTCTTCCTGGTCGGTGACTCTGTACCCCAGGCTCTGCCCCTGTGGCATGCTTAGGTAGAGGTTTGCAGTTGATAAGTCTCTATGGCGATGTCATATATTAGGCTTCAGTCTCCTTGGTAGTCAAGGCTTGTTAGCGTTTGCATGCTCCGAAAATGAGCGAGTCCGTTTTCCCGGAGCCTCTCTCCTAGTCTCCTTCCTGAATTAGCAGCTTGATGATCCAGCTATGAGGCTGCCGCTGCCTCTGCCTGGGGAGTAAGAGGCTCAAAGAGCTGGTAAATCCCCACTCTAGCCCCACTCAATGCAGGGCTCTGGGTAAGGCTCTGTCAGTCAGGGCCACCAGTGTAATCAGGTAGGGCTGGGAGCCAATTGCTCTCAAGGTGACTTTCTATGAGCCTCTAGGCCTGTTCAGCATGCCTAGCACTCTGTGGGACCACTCTCCCCAGGCTTTTTGCACTTTGTAACCTGTTTTGGCTGGGAAGAAGATGCCCTAGTCGCTGCCTGCAGTACAGGAGGTCTTAACAGCTGCCAAGTCTCCCTTTTTAGCGTATATCTTTGAGTATGAAAGCTCTGCCAATCAGAATTGCCCCCATCCCTTTAACAAGAGGCACTAAAAATATCACTCCTTTTGTCTTAGATCACTGAACTGAGAGAGATTTTGTCAGTTAGAGCCACGTAGGTCAGTTGGGAGGTGGGCAGACTGTGGGTTAAGCTAATTTCAGCGATTGGATCCACTGAATTGCTCCAGAAAGGACTGCAAGCTGCCTGTGTGCCCCTCCCCCAATGCTTGATTGTTAGCTTGAATGGCTGAGTGAGGTACCCTGCCCGCCCAGAGAAGCTCGGGTGTAGGGAAGTTCGCTTTGGCGCACTCCCCGCGTACCACTGGCAGCTGCTGCTTGCCCGTCCTTGCTGGGGACCAGGGCGCACGCGTTAGCTCACAGGGGCTGAGTCACCGAGGGCACACTCTTTCCTCGGCTTGAACGTCTGTGCCGCAGCCTAGCTTCCTCCACACCCTTAGCGCCCCCCCCCAACTCTATCTCAGTTCCAAGTGAAAGCAGCCCTTGCTCAGGTCAGTGAGGAAGGTGGAGTGTTCCTTTCTCCATCTTATTTCCTTCAGGGTTGATTATATATTTAGTCAATTTTTTGCTCAATCATACTTTTGTTTATAGTATGTGGGACTCCCAGACACTCCAAGGATAGATTTTTCTGTCTCTGGTTGATGAACTTGTTGAAATTTTGGGGAGATTTGTCAGTCGTGCTCCTCACAGCGCCATTTCTCTGATGTCACTCTCAATTTTTCTGAATTTTTAAAGAGCTTAAAATATATTTGAAATATAAATTACTAAAAACCTAAAGCAGCAGTATAATTTGGGAAATACCTTAGATTTATATTTAACGATAAAAGAAAATGCAGGTGCACATCATAATTTAATCTTAGAGTTTGAATTACATTTCTAGACCTCAAACTAGCTTCCTTTAAAGTCACTTAAATGTCCATTTTAGGGAAATTCCTGAGCTTATTTGTATGGGAGGACAACAGTACTGCATATTGTATTCCAGGGATGGTCCTAATGGGGCCCACATGCTTGTTTCAGCAGGGTTACCCTCTCCCTCTCTAAAGATTCTAAAACTGTTCCCTATATGCCCAGGAAATGAGATTCATAATGATCAAATATAAAATGATGTTAATATTTTCATCAGATGAGGAGAGCAGGGTGAACATAAAATTGCTGAGAATTTGCAGCACTAATCTTGGCCTGGACACTTGTGAGAGTCTGGTCTCCATTCTGTCTGATACAAAGAAGGTCTGTGGAAGTGCTCAGCTGGAACAAACAGGAATGTGGTGTGTCTCTGTGATTTCCTGTCTCCTCCCACCCCTCTTTTTTTCCACAGAGATAGGTCCTTTGGTGAAAAGACATCTGTGCTTTCTTCTTTCTTTTCAAGACTGAATGTCATGATTTAGGACACACAAATGTAATTTCAACTTTGACTGCCTGCTGGTTTATTTCATGCACCTGCTTTTGGAGGAAGGAGAGACAGGATTTTCAGAGGACATTTTGAGGCCAGAGCTGACATTTGGCCTGATATGTCCCACAGGAACGTGGAAAACAAAAGCACTTATTCAACATGGGTGATTTAAACAATGAAGGAACACATTTGCAATTAGGTTTACATATTAACGCATAGATATTTCTTATTGTTTTTTTGTTTTTCCTTTTACTTAAGTCATAAAATGAAAGGTAAAATGTTTCTTTTTTTACCTTTATATCCCTTCATCTAATCTTGTGTTTGTTTATAAATTAAATTTATTTTGGTTTTATATCTTTTATTGTCCTTATATATTTTAATTTTTAAAATTTATGTATAAACTGCCTATGAACATTTGCATTTATAAGTTCCAGCCTTTATAAATGTAATTGTTTCTAATTAAAATGTTTTCTGTTAAAAATGTTCTTTAATATATGAGTATTAAGAAGTTCCAAAAAAAGAATTATTATAAACAGCCATTCTAAACAATTTTGCTATAAGTCTGACAGCTAATAAATTGAGGACTACTTTAACAAACAATTTTTGGTCCTTTAATTGCTTTCTGTAATGAATGGTTATGTAGTCCAAGTTAACTGCCAAATGCTTAATTTATTTTAGGGAAATAAATATCAGATTAAACCCCCCTCCACCTCCAAAAATCAGACAAAATAGATGTTTAATACAAATATATAATGCTCTGCTTCCTCTAAGGGCATGAATTTCTCTCTCTTTGATGCTTTGAATGCAGGGAATCCATCTGTACAACTGCAGAACAAAAGCTGCCTAGAATAATTAATTTCTTGAGGAATATAAGTAATAGAAGCAAAGTATGAACAAAAAGTAGAAAACCACTACATTGTAAATATGAGAGTAATGATCTGGCTTTATAGTGACACTGTGTACATGCTGGACTTGAACAGCCAAAGTCCTGAGACTTGAGAAAACATTTTCAGCAATCACTTGAAGGTGAGAAAATAATCTGATTAATTTTCTTATTTTGGTTTGTTCTGTATTTTTCTTATAAATTATCTTTTCAACCAAGTAACCTTTCTTTCCATCATCCCTATATAGAACTTGGTAAAATAAGAAGTTTCCCAGATCCTCAATATTGTTATGGATGGATAGGTCAGGTGGTTTGTGTTTTCCTTTTAGTGCCTTCTGCTATCATGGAAGATAGTAAACCTGTCTTTTAATCACTCACTACTTTCTATGCTTGTTTCCTAAATTGGTAAGACTAGAGACATAAAAACAAAGATCAGTTATTGGTATAATATTTTTAAATAAAATGTTGTTTCCCCAGGATGGGGTCATATATGGTCGCAATTAGACCATGTTGTTAAAGCAGAAGCCTGTTTCCAGCAGGTTCCTCCGGTGGGCTTTTATTACTGAGCCATCAACTAGAGTTGGCCAAGAGTGAGCAAACAGCAAGTCTCCTGGGGTGCGGGTCCTACCCACTTTTCTGCTTTGTAAAGCTCAGGGCATTTCTGCTTCTCAAAAAAGCTAGTGCACTGGATTGAGTTAGAGATTTTCTGAGCATCTGTACAACAGGAGCGCTCACTCGGAGAAGAACTGACCGTATCACAGGGCACCGAGCTCTAACTAGGGAGGTATAGAAAAGGAACTCTTCCTAAAGAAGTGCGATGGAAGAGTAAACTGAGAGTGCAGAGAACTACACAGAATTAGGTTCTTCTCTCTTTTATTCCACTTTTCCTAGCCAGGTGTTCTCCAGGTGTATACAAATGCCCACAGTAAAAAGTTATGTGAGGATGTTAACCTCTGGAACAGAGAACTTCCATTTTCTTTGATATAAAGCTGTTTTTTTTTGTTTGTTTGTTTTGTTTTTTACCTTTAGTTACTACTCATCTTCAATCTGAAAGGGATTTGCCAGCATTGCACCTAAGCTTCTTTTTTTTTTTTTTTTTTTTTTTATAAATTCAGTCTCTATTTCTTTCATTCTGATTTATCCTTTTAACTCTTCAATGACAATGACTAAACTTAGCTTAAGAGGAGAACAAAAGGGACCAAATCTAAAAGAAAATACACAAATATAACCATCTTCTTAGTGACTGCTGCAGCTTTTGAGGGTCATTCTCTGATCCCCACAGGGGTTTGGTTAACTGGAACCTCCAGGTCTCCACGACCTAGAAACAGCTGGCGCTGTGCTGCACTTCTCTTCAAGGTCTGCCTGAATGACGACTGGTTTAGCTACAGACTGAAATCCAATCACCTATACCTTCTCTTAAGAGAACAAAAGGAAAAGAAATACTCCCATAGACTACTAAAATTAAAAAAAAAAAGGAGCAGCCTAGGATGAGTCTACTGAAGAGGGCAGAGTTTGCCAAGGCTTCCCTGTAACCAAGGAAAAAGACCTTTCAGAGAGGTGAAGGAGAGAGGTGGAGGCTTTTTCAAGGGACAGCTGAAGAGGAGTTGAGCCAAAGGCAACAATAGACTAGTAGTACAGTGGTCCCTCGTTTATCACGAGGGTTAAGTTCCAGACCCCCCTCCCCCACGGGTGAAAAGCCATGAAGTAGCAACATTATATTTATTTTATTATTTATATATATTTTAAGGCTTTGTAAATCCTTCCCACGCTCTTATAAACCTTTCCCACGCTGTTATGAACCTTTCCCACACTTACTTCGCCACAAAAATAATTAAAATAATAAATATATAAGAATACTTGTACATTGCAAAATCCCTCAATATAGCGAATAATCTACAATACAAAATTAGAAATATACAATTAAAAAATCTGCAATAGAGTGAGACCTCAAAAAGTCAACCGTAATATGGTGAGGGATGACTCTTCTGTTTCAGCCACTGGCCTTTGCCTCTGAGGGATTTTGCACCTACCATGTGCCAAATCAGTTACCCTGAACTATCACCAAAACATTAAGGTTGAGCCTGACCAGGCGGTGGTGCAGTGGATAGAGCATTGACTGGGATGCGGAGGACCCAGGTTCGAGACCCCGAGGTCACTGGCTTGAGCGCGGGCTCATCTGGTTTGAGCAAAGCTCACTAGCTTGGACCCAAGGTCACTGGCTTGAGCAAGGGCTTACTTGGTCTGCTGAAGGCCCATGGTCAAGGCACATATGAGAAAGCAATCAATGAACAACTAAGGTGTCACAACAAAAAACTGATGATTGATGCTTCTCATCTCTCCTTTTCCTATCTGTCCCTCTCTCTGACTCTCTGTCTCTGTAAAAAAAAAAAAAAAAAAAAAAAAAAAAAAAAAATGGTTCAAACTTTATTCCTTAATCATTTTTTTGGTTGAGCCAATCAATTAAATGTAATACTTTTTAAACATTTTTAAAACTCCTGAATTGACAGTTCACAGATGGATATAAAAATACAAACTAAATTAGGTTGATAAATGTTTTTATATATTCATGCAAAAGAAAGTATAAATATGATGATTTTTGAGATTGCACATGGAACTTTCTGTCATGTTGCCTGATGAGTGAATTCCTTTTAAATTTCTTAAACGCACAAATTTCCAAGCATGATATATATAATCTTTTTTTGCCCATGTGATTTGCCCCTAGAACACCTTCTAAATTTGGTAAATACCATCTATAGGAGAAGGCTGCAATGATACCTTTGATTTTTGCATATGGATTAAATAGAATTAAGTATAATATTGTTGCTTAACTTTTAAATATCTTTCAAGTATTTCATTTAAACCTCACAATTAATTTGTGAAATGTATTGTCCTAATATATTTTCCTATTAAAGAAAGTAAACAGATTAGATCAATGAAAAGCCTTGCCCAAGTTTCTGCACCTAAGTTTGGGACTCTGGCTGTGTGTTTTCCACTGTTCAGTGCTGCCTTCCTATAGTTGTCAGTTTAGATATATCTGCATGTGTTATGGGATTTACTGATTCACAAAGATTTCTATGTGTCTGTTTCTTCATGCAGTATAAATATGTCAGTTGATGAAAAGAGGTGACATATTAGTATAAAAATTGGGACTTGCATGAATTTTTTTCTTGATTTTCCCCTTTAGAAAGCCTCCTGATCAAGCTGTCATTTACTCAAAGAATCTTTCTTTTTTTAAAGCCATCACTAGTTCTCGTGTACCAAACTTCTTTGTCAAAGTTCTATTAGAACTGTGTACTAGTAATAAGTATCATCTCCAATAGTTCATCATAAGACTTTAAAAATATGCTCTGTTATTCCGATCTTGCAGAATAGTGAGTTAGGAGTTGCACTGTGTTAAAAGAGGAGGCATAATTGAAGGACAGTTTCTGGCTAATAATTTTGTATTTTTCTCTCTCAGAATTCATAACCAGCATCAAAGAGGCAGTGTTTATTCGATTTTTTTTTGTCAAATGCTATGAATAGTGGTAAGCCTGAGGCATCGCTTCTGGAAGTTTGTAAAGATAACAATATGGATGGATAACAAATCAAAGATCTCGCAATTCCATCTTTAATAACAATACTTACTGTCTATAATACCACAGCTTTATTATTCTAGGAAATTCTTGCTCAGGAAGATAAATATGCAAATACTATATTGTTTATTTCACATACTTCCTGAAAATCCATGTGTCTAAACTGGGATCATCAAATTGCTTCTTACTCTTCAAGTTTCCTTCTAAACTCTCATATCTCCATTTTCACTAATCTTAAAAAATCATATTAAAACTTTAACACCTTTCAAGACTCTTAGCATCAAAAGACCTTTAAGCTTGTTCCCCCAAACCTACAGATGTCCCAATTTTATACTCTTCTTCCGAAATGCTCCTAATACTCTGTCAAGACAGTGTTCTCTTGTACTGCAGTGAACAGACATGGCTTCACCTGATGAACTAAGTATTTTTGTGGTCTCTCTGGGAAGTCATCAGTAGACAAGATAATGGTCCTACAGCTAAAAGTCCAAAAAGACACTCTACTAGAGAAGATGTTGTCCTTTAATTTTTCCCCCCCACAGGGCAGGCACTAGCCGCACCTGGGATGTACAACTATCTCATCTTCAATGTTTTTCTTTCAGCCCTGTCTTCCTGCATCTTGCATGTGCTTCTCCTTCTGCACCCACCACAGGGGAGGCAGGCTCTTCACATTAACTGTTCTCCAGGTCTTCATCTCCAAGCACATACACAGGTTTAACCACATCATGACTGTGTCCAGTGGGTAGGGGCAGATATACTGCTCACAAAAATCAAGGGATATTTCAAAATGAATATGAAGCTATAAAATATCCCCTAATTTTTGTGAGCAGGCAAACCAATTAGTTGATGAGGTGTCAATAGTTGATAAAAAAATTATCTGCTTTTCCAGAGGTAATCCCTGTAAAAATGTTTCTTGTGGCAATGAAATAAAAGTGGATATGAAAAGTACATTTGAGGACCTTTTTTATTTTACCTACGTTCATTTTCAGTTTTTCTTCCATGTAAAATTTTGGTTTTACAGACTGTTAGAGCCACCAGAAATACAAGTCTTCATGCGCATGTGTTTAACTTTGTTGCAGAACTCAAGTGATAAACTTGCTTCAAATCCTCAGACAAAAATCACTTCTTTTTCTCATTAAGAAATAGTAAATATTCAGGTTTGCTATAGCTATCTTTTGCTGAATTAAAAATAAATCACTGAAACATCTTACAAGTGGGGAAAAAAAGACATCAACAAAAGCAAAGATTATGTGTATATACCCAACAGTTTGAGTGCCAATCTGTGATTTGGAAATTTGAATAAATTTATTTATTACATCTATCTAATTACAAATAGCAAATACTTAAATGAATGTCAAGTTTGTGTTACTTAACTGATGATAGGAAACCAAATACTGAGCTTCTATTATTCAAAAAGAGACTAATCTATATTTCCTTTTTGGCCATTACTTACCTTTTCTCACTATTATATCTGAAGTGCTGTTATAATTAGGCAACAACTGTTAGGCAAATATTTTTCTTCTGTTAAGGTTTACTCTATCTGAAATATGAAGGCTGTATTTTATTTTTAAGAGAGGGAGAGACAGAAGGAACAGAGATGGTGAGAAGCACCAATTCATAGTTGCTTTCACTTTGGTTGTGCACTGATTGTTTCTCACATGTGCCTTGACTGGGGCCCAGCTATGTTTATCAACCTCATTTAAAAAAAGTACAAACCCATAACACATCTGTGGAGCATAAGTCCCTGTGCCAATAAAATTTATGTTTCTGGGCCCTGGCCGGTTGGCTCAGCGGTAGAGCTTCGGCCTGGCGTGCGGGGGACCCGGGTTCAATTCCCGGCCAGGGCACATAGGAGAAGCGCCCATTTGCTTCTCCACCCCCCACCCCCTCCTTCCTCTCTGTCTCTCTCTTCCCCTCCCGCAGCCGAGGCTCCATTGGAGCAAAGATGGCCCGGGCACTGGGGATGGCTCCTTGGCCTCTGCCCCAGGTGCTGGAGTGGCTCTGGTTACGGCAAAGCGATGCCCCGGAGGGGCAGAGCATCGTCCCCTGGTGGGCAGAGCATAGCCCCTGGTGGGCGTGCCGGGTGGATCCTGGTCGGGCGCATGCGGGAGTCTGTCTGACTGTCTCTCCCCGTTTCCAGCTTCAGAAAAAAGAAAAAAAAATTTATGTTTCTGTATTTTATTTTAATGTAAATTACTGCTACCTACATAGTAACACTCCTGTTCATAAAAAATAATTTCAAGCCTGACCAGGCAGTGGCACAGTGGAAAGAGCAGGGGTAGGGAACCTATGGCTTGTGAGCCAGATGTGGCTCTTTTGATGGCTGCATCTGGCTTGCAGACAAATCTTTAATAAAAATAATAATAATGTTAAAAATATAAAACATTCTCATGTATTACAATCCATTAATTTCCTACCGCTCATGTTCATGGTTGTGGGTGGCTGGAACCAATCACAGCTGTCCTCTGGGACAACACCAAATTTTTATTGGATAATGCGTAATGTACACAGGTCGTTGTATGGCTCTCATGGAATTACATTTTAAAATATGTGGTGTTCATGGCTCTCTCAGCCAAAAAGGTTCCCAACCCCTGGGATAGAGCATAGGACTGGAATGCAGAGGACCCAGGTTCAAACCCCAAGGTCTCTAGCTTGAAGGTGGGCTCATCCAGCTTGGGCATGGGCTCACCAGCTTGAGTGTGGGGTTACCGGCTTCAATGTGGGACCATAGATGTGATCCCATGGTTGCTGCCTTGAGCCCAAAGGTCACTGGCTTGAAGCCCAAAGTTGCTGGCGTGAGCCCAAGGTCACTGGCTTGAGCAAGGGGTTACTTTCTCTGCTGTAACCCCCTAGTCAAGGCACATATGAGAAAGCAATCAATGAACAACTAAGGTGATACAACAAAGAATTGATACTTATCTCTTTCCCTTCCTGTCTGTCTATCTCTGTCTGTCTCTCTCTCTGTCTGTCACACATAAAAAAGAAATAATTTTGAGAGGCTGCCTACTCTCAGAGAATTCTATTCCAGGATTATATATTTTAGCATTCCAGAGATATTTCCTTAAAGAAAATTAATTTTTAAATATAAGCTAAATGGGAGAGTTGTAGAAAATAACATTCGGGTAAAAAGTATGTTTTGAAATCTATTTTACTGTTTTACTAGCAAAGGTATTATTTTTTAATCTGTAAAGCGATGTTTTGGAAGTGATAATAAGATATATAGTTTTTTGATAAGAAATCTACAGTTCTCTGACATAACAGCTGTGCTCTGGAGACTCTAAAGTTGAAGGTTCAAGTACCCATAAAACAGTAACAGCATTAACCTTAATATTATACTTACCTCATTTATTTGATATTATGTAAAATATATTTCAATGTGAATCATGAAGTTATTTTTCTACATTAATATTACTATTATTATTATTACTATGATTATTTTGCAACTTGACAACCCTTAAAGAATTGGCTAACAAAAATCTGTTCTCTGTTTTAAATTTTGTAGACTCTCTCTCTCTCTCTTTCATGCACACACACAGACCCACACACACCAGTATTGCTTCTCCCAACATGATCCTCCTTCCCAAGCTTCTTTAAGCCAGGAGAGTAGTATATTTGTTTATTTCATTTTGAGTTATTTCGGTTAATGCCAGCAGTAACAAGTAATTTCTTTGATTTTGAAATTTTGTTGTATGTTGTTTGCCTGAACCTTGCCACTTCTTTAACAAAAGCAAAATCTGAAAGGCCTTTCTCTTATTCACTTATATTTATGATAAAGATGTCCCTAGGGAATAGAGTTTGCCTGATGGCCATTTAGAGAGTTGGATTTCTATACAGGTTTTGTGTGTGTGTGTGTGTGTGTGTGTGTGTGTGTGTGTGTGTGTGTGTGTGTGTGTATGTATGTGTACTTTTGACTCTGACTCTGACAAAGTCTCTCTCCTTGTCTAAACTTAATCTGACTCCTTGAGCCCTTTTTGGGCTTAGCCCTTGAGTCCGAAATCAACAGATGCTTAACATGTATATCAACATACTTGTTGTGGGAGTGCTCAGTGATGAGTAATTCTAAGGGGTGGTTAGAATGAGTTTACATAGCATCTAGCAAAGGAACACAATTTTGTAGAAAAGTGGCTAGACAAAGGAAGAGGACTTTGAGCTTTGAGGGGAAATAGTGTGAAGGTAAATGACATATGGAGGCACTAATAGAAGATAAGGCTAGTTAGTAAAATTTGTTACATAGGTTCCTCTGGTGCCATCTCTGAGTTGATAGAAGTCTAGAGTTGTGTCTAGTGATTAATTTCTGTCTTTTCTGGTAGAGAGAAGAGGGAAATACCTTTATAAACTTATATCTTGCTTTTAGGCAAGTAGAGGAAATGCAGAGAGCTTTTGTTGTATCTGCTTTTTTTCAATTGCCTTATACTCAAAATAATTCTTATGCCAAATGCCAAAGTGTTATATTTTGGGGTGGCATATTTTGTTACCCTTCACCTGCATAGCCCATTTTAGTAAGAATCCTGTTAAGTCAGTTTAGAGAGAATCCTTCACTCTCGATATATGATCAGATTTTTCCTCCCCCTACTTGATATTGAATTCCCTACCCTGCCTTTAGCAAGAATTCTTCTAACCTTGATGCCTACTTTTAATAATATTCCACCCATTGACCCCTTCATTCTGCTCATTGCTCAAATTTCCAGCTGTCTTTACTGTATTTGATGTTAAGTTGATCTCTTCTCCCTATTGCAATAGTCTCAATACCTATTACAATACTTATGAATAACGTTTTCCTTTCTACTTTAATAAGTGTCAAAATAATTTTTTAATGTCCCTATCATCAACTCTTCAGCCTAGTTCAGGACCCCACAACAAGAAATAATATGGAAGTGGAAATTTTATCTTATAGAATTTTCTGGGAGTAAATGTCTTCTGACTGGTGTTGTGAATCTTCTCTTTAGATTCTGCACAATGAGGAAAAGACACAGATATTGCATGTACAGCCAATATATTTAGAGCTCCAGTTAATATAAATATGGATGCAGAATGAATGCAATAATTTCCCAGTTTTCACACCCCAAGGTTTAAGCAGGTCTCTTATCATTCCTTTTTGGGAAGTTTCATAGGGATGATGTATCGGGAGAATGCTAGAATCACAGAATAAGAATAAAAGAGAGAGCAGAAAGAGTTGGAAACAAGCAAAAGTGTACCCAGGGGTAGAGGAGAGACTAGAATTTACAAGTGAGAGATGAAAAGTGCTCTTGCTGTTTTTCAGAACATATTATTTTACATTTCTTCACTCTACTCTTTTCCTTCTTTCCTTTTTTTCTCCCAATTTTCATTTTTGCTCCCTCAGAGATAATCAATCATTATATCATTTATATATACTACAATTTATAGGTCCCTTAGTAATCTGATTAATATTTTATATGTATTATTTCAATAATCTTCAACATAATGCTGAGAAATTGATATCATTATACCTCTTTTATAGATGAAGAATTTGAAGTATGTGGAGATTAAGTGACCTGTTCATGGTCACATAGCTAAAATATGGCAACGTGCAAATTTAAACTCAGCCCTAACAAAAGCTTGTTCTTTGGTGTGTAACCAACACTTCTGAGGTTTTAATGTGCATCCTTAAGTTACCTGGAGCTGTAGGCGAAGACCAAAGATTCTGCATTTGAGGGAGATGCCCACATTGTGTTGTTCTTGCTGTACTTTGAGTAGCATTTGATGGTAATTAATTTGAATTTGGAAAGTTTTCACTGGTCATGTGCTTACTCATAATTTTATGTCATTATTTTAGTATAGAATTAAAATACTATGAATTAATTTATTACAAAGTTTTCTTTATCCAAAGATTGGAACATTCTGTTATCAGTACATTTTCCCCAAACAAATTTTCCCTCAAGTTTTTGCTTAGAAATTTCATGTAGTACTTTTTGTTTTCAGTTCATCCATCCAATTTTTCATTCCATTAATTGTTTTTTTCTTCCTCTTCTCTGAACTCCTTTCAATTTATCTAGATCTTTTGGGAACCTACCACCACAAAATTGAATGCCTTATTCCAGGTGTGGGCCCATCATTCATATGAAAAATGCTATCACATAACATTTCTCTGCTCTATGACATAAGTGATACAATCTTTCTCAGTGTTGAGTCCAAAGAACCCTGCGTTATTTTGCGACTGAACTATATTGAAGATGTCTATCTAATTTGACACTGTAATTTATTGCCTCAACTATCTGTGCTTCTTCAAAAGAACTAATTTACACCTTTGAAGTTCGATGACATGTTTTTTCTTATACCATGCATATTTCATTTTTTTTTTTTGTACAGATGTTAGTACACAGCCATCTCCACTTTCTAATTTGGTTTGGTTGTTGGTTGGGAGCCTTTTTTTTATATCCTTTATAGCTTGTGGACTGCTATCAAGCAGAAATATACCCTTCATTTTCCAAATGCCTCTGGATTGAAATGATAGTGCTCCACGGCTACAATTTTCAATTGGTTATGAGTAAGACAAGGTGTCATGAGTTTTATTTTTGGAGCCCTGTGAAGCAAGTTCAATCAGGATTAATAACTATATAGTTAGTTGGTGAATACATTTGAATTTCTGTATGTTGTAAAACATTAATCTTCATTTTTTCCCTTTTTTCTCCTGCCACTGTGCTTTTGATAGCCTTAGATACCTAGAGATGTTTCCTTTGAAAAATTCCAATCTGATCTTAGGTGAATCAGAAGGAAAAAGAATGATTCATGTATGAGCCAGGAGAGTTAAGTGGGGAGCCTATTCTGAACACAAGATCTCCTTTCAATTACACTTACACATATAGGGGGTCCTTGGGTTATGACAGTCTCGACATATGATGTTTCAAGTTTATGACATTCACTCCCATAAAAACTTTAAAAAAAATTGAGATGTGAGTTTTGGCTTATGCCGTTAGTGTCATATGGACTACGCGGGCAAACCAGTTTGGTTTCGCATGGCAGAAGAATACACAGTACAGTGTACAGTACAGTATATCTATGTCCTTTTCTTTTTTCTGTGGCTTAGTTGTGTTTTTATGTTCTAGATTATGATTTTACAACTGTGACAGGATAGGTAAGTGACAGGTTAGGGTGTGTTTCGACTTACACCAAAATTCATATTATGTCACTGTTGTAGGAATGAAACTGTGTCGTAACCCAAGGACCCTCCGTATTTATATGTAAGAGATTTGTGTTTGAGTTCATAGTTGAGGTTTGGTGAATGGTCCTTTGCAATAATAACATCACCAGAGGGATTGTAAAGTCATTCAATAAGGACAGCTGGAAAAGCCTGGGGAAATCTAACTCTGTGAGTGTGTAGGGGAGAGAAACTGGAGGCAATTTTTCAAACTTTTTTTCCTGATTTTTTTTTCTTTTTTTTCCTTTTATTTTAGTGAGAGGATGGGAGACAGAGAGACAGATTTTCAAATGCGCCCCAACTAGGATCCACCCAGCAACTATGTCTCGGGGTGATTATTGAATCAACTGAGCTATCCTCATTGCCCAGGCTAAAGCTTAAATCAATTGAGCAACTAGCTGAGGAAGGGGAAAAGAGAGAGAAGGGGGAGAGGGAAGGGCAGATAAACAGATAGCTTCTTTGTATGTGTGCCCTGACAGGGGTTGAACCCGGGACATCCACACACTGGCCGACATTCTATCCACTGAGTCAACCAGCCAGGGCCCTGATTTCTTTCTAATTAGACATTATTTATCACAAAACTTTTCTTGATTCTATAGCTTCTATCATTTTTTAATTAAGCAAATACATACTGAGGACCTCCTGTGAATCAGAGAGTAGCTAGGGATCAAATGGGAGTACCTGAAAAATACACTGTTTATACCTGAAGGAGCTCACTATTATTAGGTGAGGTAAATTTCTACAGAGCAATTAGTTTTTATCTCTATTGCAATCTTAGTTTCACATTGTTACTCCAAACCAGGGAAACCTCATAGGAGGAAATAATCTTTATTCTGAGAGTTATAGAAACATCCTAGAAAGATCTATTGTAGAGTTATTTGGGCAGTACCCTGAAAACTAGGCTGCGATTTTTATTGGATCATGGCAGGTGGAACAAAACATCATGGATTTTTGTATTGGGAGACCCTGTCAGGCAAATTCCCAAACAGGGCTTAGTTGCTTCTACAGTTAGAACTTTCATATATTATAAATATATAATAATTTGAACTTCCATATATTATAAATTTTTCATAAAACTTTTCTATGTTGCCATGGAGAAAGTACCATATTTCTCCATGTAAAGATGCACCATTTTTTGAAACATTTGAGGTCTAAAAACTGGGTGCATCTTATGCAGTTGTTGTAGAGGTTTTTACTTGCATTTCCCCCATTTTTGTGCTTGTTGTCTTTATGCTCATTGTTTCACACTTGTTACTGGTAAATTATGGTAGGCTATGTTTTGCCACATTCTGCCCAGAAATGGCTCAGAAAAGATTTTCATACACTACTGACTTCAAGTTAGAAGTGATCCAGTTTGCAAAAGTGAATGGAAATCATGCTGCTGAATGTAAGTTTGGTCCTCCTCCAACTGAGAAATCTATCCGAGACTGGCTACGAGAAGAAGAAACCCTATTGAAAATGCCACAGCAGAAGAAGGCCATGAAAGGCAAGTCAGCAAAATGGCCTGGTTTCGAGAAGGTATTGAAGATATGAATTGAAGAGCAAAAGGCACTTGGAATTCCTGTGTCCACGAATACGATTCAGCATGAGGCAAGAATTGTTGATGAAAAAGAAGTTACTGATTTCAAAGGAGGACATCATTGGTGCTTCAGGTTCATGAAATGGAATGGACTAAGCATGTGTACATGCATGAGACTTGCCCAAAAGATGCCTGAAAGCTATGAGCAAAAGGTCCTTGAATTTCATCGTATAGTCATTCAACGTCAGAAGACACATCATTTTGATTTGGGACAGATTGCAAATATGGACAGAGAGTCCTCCTTCAATTTGATGTCCCAAGTAATAGAACTGTTGACAAGAAGGGGGTAAAGACTGTAACTGTGAAGACAAGTAGACATGAAAAGAGCCATTATACACTTGTTCTAGTTTGTTTTGCAAAAAAAATCAAGCTGCCTCCTATGCTAATTTTCAAATGCAAAACAATGCCAAAAGAAGACAGTCCTCAAAGAATGATTGTCCACATTCATGACAAAGGTTGGATGGGTCAGGATGGGTTGAAGATCTGGTTTGAGAAAGTTTGGAGAAGGAGACCAGATGGGGCTCTTATGCAAACCTACCCTATTGGTACGTGATCAGTTCAGGGCACACATAACAAAAAACACAAAGAAGATTGCTGCAGAGCAAAAAACAAAACTTGTCATCATACCAGGAGGCTTGACATCCCAACTCCAACCACTTGATGTCAGTATTAACAAACCTTTCAAACCTGCCATAAGAGATGAACAGAACCAATAGATGAAGTTTTCTGGGGACAATCTGACACCAGCAGGAAGAGTTAAGAAATCAACTATAGGAGAAGTTTGTACCTGGGTGAAAAGATCCTGGGATAATATCAAGATTGAGATCATTGTCAAGTCATTTAATAAGTGTGGCATTTCAAATGCCATAAATGGAACTGAGGATGAAGCAATATATGAAGACAGTGATTCATCATCAGACACAGATGAGGACAAGCTAATGGATGGGAGTTTTGACAGTGATGAAAAGTTGTATGAATTTTATGATCAATAAAACTTGAATTCAATAACTTTATGTAACACATTTTTCTTTTTCAAATTCCAAACCCTAAAATTAAGGTGTGTCTTATACATGGGAGCATCATATACATGGGGAAATATGATGTATTTAGTATGGGGATGTATATTGTAAAGCTAGTAGCTGCAGACACCATCACAGCCACCTGGCCCATGCAAGTTTGCATTTGATTTGGACAGACGGTATTGAAACAATGGAACCAAGAACTAGTGGGCCATTAGCTTTAATCCTAGCTTGCACCCAGTGGGCAAGAAACAAACACAGTGAGAAAACACTTCCCTTTCCATTCAGGGCTCCCAAAGCCACTGACTTATCCGAGTTTCCTAGAATTAAAGGTATGTACCTTACCAGCCTTATTCACCTCTGTTCCCCATCTCTTTCTCTCTGCAAAAACTCTGCACAAACTGGCTTCTCCTTCAGCACTCTGCCATCTTGGCTGCTTCTCTTGTCCTCCACATGGCCTTTCTCTTCTCTCCTCCTGCATGGGCTCCTCTGCCTCATTTTATAGTGTAGAAATCAAAACCCTTAATCTAATATACAAACAAGGAAGTCTCTGATACAAAGTCACTTATCTGAGGCATAATGGGATTCCTCATTAGAGTGCACCACCCTCTACCATGCAACAGTCAAGGGTGTGGGGAAAAGCTTAGTCTTAAAACTAAGCTTTAGGCTATAATGACCCTGCCTGCTTACAGCCTGTCCGCACATTCAATGCAAACTATAAGCAAGCAAACATATATATCATATTTACAAACTTATCTGACCAATATATATATATATATATATATTCATTTTTTTTTCTCACAAAGAAACTACTTTTAGAGATTTGGAACTGAATTCTACTTCTTGGTTACCTAAGTTATATTTGTTTAAATATATATATATATATATTTGTATAAAATAGAACAAAAAGAATGTTTGCCAATAATGTAGGGCTGGAGTAGGGGGAGGTGAACTGTATGTCAATTATAAATTGTTGTTTCTTGCAGTACATTCTGTTGGTTGCTCTATACAGTTTCCATCCATACAAATTTAAGTACTTTAAACTATATGTCTCATGACATTAATTTGGGTATCTATGATGCCCACAGAGTACTTCCAAACTCTATCAAATATTTGTGATGTTTGTATTGCATTTGATATTTGATTTTTGGTTTTATGGCAATTTATTTTAAATATCAACATGTGAAATTATAAAAATGATCATAATAGTAATAGTTAATCTTTATTGGGTGTTTACTATGTTAAATGTCTTACATAGCATTATACCATTTAATTCTCCTAAAACCTTCTTAGTTAGATATAATTGTAAATTCATTTTATTGATGAGAAAATTGATACTAAGAAAGGGTAAGTAAATTGTCCAAGGCTATTTATTTTGTGGTTATATAAGGATTTCAATCTCCATTTTTCTGACTCCAGAAACTATATACATAACTTACACACTATATTTATATGTATATTAAATACCAATGTCATATGAACAATTAGTTAACTCAATATAGCAATAAGTTGATGTTTAATAAACTGATGCAATGCAAGTTCTATAGAAGAAACAAAAGATATTATTTGATACTTATAACCCAAGAGAATACTTCAATAGGTTAACACTTTTACATCTATGTAATACAATATTTACATAAAATATGCATATTTACGTGTGTAAATATGATGTATATTTACATCAAATATATTGTACTATGCTAGATGCTATAATAGAGGAAGAAATTAAATTCAGTAAAGGATACTAAGAAGAGACTGATTTTATCGAGAGGACTCTGAGATGATTTTCAAAGAAGGTATAAGCTAAAATTAGATTTAGGGAATATTGAGGACTCCAGCAGATGATTATGGGACTTTGGAGAAAGGGCATTTAGCAAACATCTAAACAAAGACAAAGAATCCAGAAAATAGAGGATTTACTTAGGAAATGTCACAAGCAGACTGAAAAAGGTAAGCCACAGAAAATATGGAAGGAAGAGGGGACACGGATGTATGGGAAATGAAGCTGGAAAATTAGAAAGAAGATGCATTCTAAGCTGAATTATTTACACATTATTCAGTAGGGAACTGGAGCCATCAAAAGTTTCAAAATTGCCACATGACAAGATCAGATTTACAGGGATATGTAATCACTAAATATGAATAGTGGTTTGGACAGGTACAGAAAATCCAGTTAAATCATAAGGGGGAAAGAGCTACTGAACTATTATTTTTAGGTATGGCTGAGAAAAATAGCATTTATACTCAATTGTGGTTTCTCCAAAGTTAAGCTATAATGTATATTATAAGTGTCATATATGTCTTATTCATGCTTAGGCAGAATTTGAGTGATTTATTTATTATCTAAAGCAATCTCGATTCTGGTCACTTGCTAATAATTCTTAATTTGAGACTTATGATGCTATACAATATCAGCTGATAAAAAGTTCTTAAATTTTATATACTAGAACATTTATTCTTGATTTATATATCATTCCAAACATTTTCACAGAACATTACCATTCTAACTCCTGGCATTTTGAAAGGGCCCTTATGCCAAGCATATCTTAATATAACTTGGATAGTTAATTTAAAAAAAAAATAGGCCTGAAGGGAATTTAAAAATGAATGGAATAAGACTCATTCCTTTAAATTCCTGAGGAAGTAATTCCTTTTTGACAAAAAGATGGATTAGATAACTTTCTGGGTCATTTTCAGACTAGTTTCCATGAGTCTGTGATTCATACATAAGATAAATTGTTTTATCTTCTGACTGATGGTCCTTCTAATCTCTGCCCACCCCCACACACCAAAATAAGATTTCTCTAAGTATAAAAATGTTTCAAGGAGACTTTTTGGCTCTGTAAGACTCCAAGTGATAAATACAACCCTTAACATTTCTGTTTGAGAAGTTAAATCACCTGAAATTGAATTTATAAAATTTTAGAGATACATTTTGTTCAACCATCCCCTATTTGAGATCCAAGTCCAGAATTCTCTGACATTCAATTAGAAATGAAGTTCAAAGCATTAAACAAAAATAATTAAATGTCTTAAAAGAACCTTTTTAGGCAAATTCTATAGGTTTTCAATGATTATGATATTTTATTTCCATGACTGCCAAATTATCTGTTAGTTATATGTATAATTTACTAAGAAAATCCTCAGCATTGGCAATGTGCTGCAGGCAATATGACAGGCAAGATAATGCAAGGGGACCTTTCTGCTACAAAATGTTTAGATATTGCATAAAGTGTGTATATGTGTATATTCACAGGGAATAAAGAACTATGGCAGCCAGGGAAAAACAAACCCACAAAGAGTATAGTTACCTGAGGTCAGATGCCAATATCAACACAGTAGCCTCCAAATAGGGTTTGGACCAATAATACAAAGCAGGGATAGCTGAATATGAGACTTTAAGGCAACCTGAGAACAAAAAAAGGGGCAGAAATGGCCCTTGTTTGGTAACACAGATTGGCTCTCAGCAGAAGCAAGTGCCAATTCTGTTAAGGAAATAATACTCTCAATTTTTGTTAGTGCATTATCCATATAATTAATCCAGTATGAGGTCACAATTAAAGATTACCCTATACACAGGGAACCAAATCACCATGGAAAAAAATCATCAAAATAATAAACAAAATATTTGAATTTTCTAAGATTCAAAAATTGCAAGTGTCAGACATATACTTTTAAATTCTTATGTTAGAAATGTTCACTAAATAAAAATGAGACAACAAAAATAGTAATTAATAAGAAACTTTAGAAATGTCCAGACATCTGATAACTGTATCATTTAAGGTTCATTGGAGAAACAAAACCAACAGGATCTATTTATTTATCTACACACACATATACACACATCTCTTATATACCTATCAATCCATACACAGAGAGATATCACTCTATCATCTATCTATCTATCTATCTATCTATCTATCTATCTATCTATCTATCATCTATCTATCTATCTATCTATCTATCTATCTCTATTATCTATCTATCTCTATATCTATCTATATCTCTATATATCTATCATCAATTGAATGATCTATCTACCTATTTTTATTTTAAGAAACTGGCTCACAGGCTTGTAAGTTTGAAAATTATAGATCAATTGGCAGGCTGGAAACTTAGGCAGGATTTCTATGTTACAGTCCTTAGGTAGACTTTCTTCTTCTTCAACAAACCTGGTTTTACTCTTAAGACCTTCAACTGAGTGGATGAAGCCCAATCACATTATCAAGGGTAATTAATGTGCTTTATATACTGTCAGCTGATTATCAATATTAATCACATGTTCAAAATACTTTTATAGCAACATCTAGACTAGTTTTGACCAAAAAATTAGGCACTGTAGTCTAGCCAGTTTGACATATAGAATTGAACATCACAATAACAACTAAAACAAACTTTTAAAAATAAAAATAATATATTGAAATTTTAAAAATTGATGAAGAATTTAGCAGCAGATTAAACAGAATTAATTTAAAAATTATTGTAGTGGAAGATAGGGCTGAGGAAATTATACATATGTACAAGAAAATGGATATTGAAAGAGTAGTTAAAAGATGAGAAGGACAGAATACATAGTTCTAAATTATGTCCAATTGGAGATCCAGAAAGAGATAATGAAATGAAGGGAGGAGGGGTAATGTTTGAAGAAATAATAACAAAAGATTTAATGTAATTAATAAAATAAGCCACCTGACCTATGGTAGCACAGTGGATAAACCATCAACCTGGAATCCTGAGGTCATGGATTTGAAAGCCCAAGCAAGCCCGGTCAAGGAACATATAAGAAGCAACAACTTCAAGTTGATACTTCTCACTCCCTCTCCACCTCTTCTCTCTCTCTCTCTCTCTCTCTCTCTCTCTCTCTCCCTCTCTCCCTCTCTCTCCTCCCTTTAAAAATCAATAAATAAGCCTGACCTGTGGTGGTGCAGTGGATAAAGTGTCAACTTGGAATGCCCAGGCCGCTGGTTCGAAATCCTGGGTTTGCCTAGTCAAGGCACATAAGGGAGTTGATGCTTCCTGCTCCTCCCCCTTCTCTCTCACTCTCTGTCTCTTTCCCTGTCTGTCCTTTCTAAAAAAAATGAATAAATAAAAAATAATTTTTATTAAAATCAGTAAATAAAATCTTTTTAAAAAGATGAAAATATAGCCCTGGCTGGTTGGCTCAGCAGTAGAACATTGGCCTTGTGTATGGAAGTCCTGGGTTTGATCCCCAGTCAGGGCACACAGGAGAAGTACCCATATGCTTCTCCACCCTTCTCCCTATACTTTCTCTCTATCTCTCTCTTTCCTTCCCACAACCAAGGCTCCAATGGAGCAAAAGTTGTCCCGGGTGCTGAGGATGGCTCCATGGCCTCCACCTCAGACACTAGAATGGCTCCTGTGGCAACGGAGCAGTTGCCCAGATGGGCAGAGCATTGTCCCCTGGTGGGCATGCTGAGTGGATCTTGGTTGGGTGCATATGGGAGTCTGTCTGTCTGCCTTCCTGCTTCTCACTTCAGAACAATACAAAAAAAAGATGCCAATTTTTAGATATTAGAAACATTTTGTGTCAAGTATGAACCAAACAAAACCAAACATTACATACAGCACTCCAGTGCCAGCAAATATTGAATAAGCCCTCTATAGCTTTTATACATTTGTTACACTAATTTTACCTAAAATCTACAGATATAACACATAAAGCAACTCTCTGAGGACTAAAAAAAACCTCTAGGCATATATGTTTGGGGAGGTTGGGAAAATCCGACAAATTCTACAAATCTTTGACCATCTAATTCTTATTCCACCTAAATCTTATTCTATCTAATTCTCTTGGTATCAGAGTCAAATATCTTAAAAAAAGGAAAGAAACTTCATGTGAATAGCTCTCATAACATAAATGAAAATGTTTTGGAATAAAATATTAATAAATAAAATACAGTTATATATTTACCATATATATTGTGTATACTTCATACATATTTATCATATATATTACCATATATATATAATAACCAAGTGTGGTTTATACAAGAAATGCAAGTCTAGTTCAATATTCAAAAAATCAATCATTATAATTCACTATTTAAAAGTTAAAAAAGAAAAGCCACACAACCATATTACTAGATACAGAAATGCATTAAAAAAAAATGCAGCATCCTTTCATGATAAAAAACTTTCAGAAAGCTAAGCATCAACCAAACTTCCTTATCTTGACAAGAGGCATTTTATTAGTTTATGTGCCTGCTGCAATAAATTACCAGTTAGTGGCTTAAAACAAAGCATTTGTATTATCTTATAGTTCTGGCAGTTCAGTAGTCCAGAATGGATATCACTGGGTTAAAATCAAGTTTCTGCTGTAGAAAAAAATTAATTTTCTTGCCTTTTCTGGCTTCTGTAGACTGTCCACACTCATTGGCTGCTAACCCCCTTCTATCTTCAAAATCATCAATAGCCAGTTTAGTCCCTCTCACGTTGCATCATTCTGAACACTTTCTCTTTTGCTTCCCTCTTCTACATCTAAAGGACTTCTGTGCTTATCTTGAGCCCACATGGATATTTCAGGATAATTTCTTTATTGAGATGAATTGATTAGCAACACTAATTACATTTGCAACCCTAATGCCCCCTTGCCATGTAGCATAAATTATTCACAAGGTCCAAGGATTATTAGGGAGTAAACAGATTTTAGGAAATTATTCTGTGGACCACAGCATATGTGAAATCCTTTGTCAAACATCTCACCAATTGTCTCAGCACTTTTCCTTTAACTCTTAGAAAAAAAGTTGCCTCTTCTCTGTGCTTCTTTAGCATTTCTATTCCAGCATTTACCCTACTTTAATATATACTGCTCACAGAAAATAGGGAATATTTCAAAATGAATATGAAGCTATAAAATATCCCCTAATTTTTATAAGCAGTATATAATTGCTTGTTTGTTTGCTTGTCCTACTAGGCACTGTGTGCCAGATTAGTGCCTGTTAAATAAAGTGTTCTTAATAAGTACATGTTGCAGAAACCAGCATCTCCAAGAGATGGTTGATTTAAGAAAAGCATAAGGGGGAGCAGCAAGATGGCGATGGAGTAGGCTGATGTTCCAACTCTGCCTCCCAGAACCAAAGTGGATTACAACTTAATTTAAGAACAATCATCTGGAAAAACCAACTTTGGGTTAAACCAAGAGGAATCTATAACCAAAGATCACCAAAGAAGCCACACTGCTACTGTTAAGAAAAGCAGAAACACAGAAAAGGCTGCCCAGCTCCCAGGAGCAAGCGGCAGCCTGTAGCCTGGAGGGACTCACGTGGTGAGAGGGGAGTTTCCCATAGAGGGGAGGGTCCTGGGCCCCAGGACCAAAGCCCCCGCCTGCAGCTCCAGAGCCTAGAAAAGGTGTATAGACAGTATTTATTTGCAAAAACAAGCCAGGAGACTGTTTGTGAAAAAAGAGACAGATTTCTCAGACCCAGGATTTGTCTTAAAAGGACCATGCAGAAAACTTCTTCTTCTTTTTTTTTTTTGTATTTTTCTGAAGCCAGAAACAGGGAGAGACAGTCAGACAGACTCCTGCATGAACCCGACAGGGATCCACCCGACATGCCCACCAGGAGGCAATGCTCTGCCCACCAGGGGGCAATGCTCTGCCCCTCCGGGGTGTCACTCTGTCGTGACCAGAGCCACTCCAGCACCTGGGGCAGAGGCCAAGGAGCCATCCCCAGCGCCTGGGCCATCTTTGCTCCAATGGAGCCTCGGCTGCAGGAGGGGAAGAGAGAGACAGAGAGGAAGGAGAGGGGGAGGGGTGGAGAAGCAGATGGGTGCTTCCCCTGTGTGCCCTGGCCAGGAATTGAACCCGGGACCCCTGCACACCAGGCCAACGCTCTACCACTGAGCCAACCAGCCAGGGCCACAGAAAACTTCTTTTACAACCACTCTCCTGGGGCTCTGGGCTCCAGGGGGCATGGAGAGCTGAGAGGACTGGAGTAGCAGGAAGAGAGTATAATCTAGGAGGCACAGGGAGAAACACTGTGAGGGACAGTCACCCTAACCCCTGGGCTGAGTCACTCCCCAAATCTAAAGTGAATATTTTTCCTGGAACCAGTAATACAAATCAATGTTAACATGGGTTTAAGGGTCCCAATCAACATATCCTCTCCCCCAACAATATGCTCCCCATTACATCCTCTTTGTCCCCTCTTTCTCTTTCCCTCCTCCCTCCCATCTGGGATTTGCCATCCTGTTATCTGTATCTATGTGTTATGTATATATAATTTCATTAATTCTTTCACCTTCTCTATTTCCTCCCCCTCGTCACCTTTCCCTCTTACAGCTGTCCTTCTGCTCCTTGTGACCTGCCTCTGCCTCTATTCCATTCCTCAGTTCACTTTGTTCATTAGATTCCACATACAAGTTAGATCATAGGATATCTTTGTTTCTCTGCCTGGCTTATTTCACTTAGCACAATCTCCAGGTCCATTCATGCCATCGCAAAAGGTAAGCTTTCCTACTTTTTCACAGCTGCACAGCATTCCATTGTGTATGTGTACCACAGCTTTTTAATCTGTTCACTGATGGACACTTGGGCTTTTCCAGATCCTGGCTATTGTAAACAATACTGCAATAAACATGAGGGTGCACATCGTCTTTTGAATCAGTGTTTTGGGATTCTTAGGATATATTCCTAAAAGTGGGATAGCTGGGTCAAAAGGCAGTTCCATTTTCAATTTTTTGAGGAAACGCCATACTGTTTTCTACAGTGGCTGCACAAGTCTGCATTCCTACCAGCAGTACAGGAGGGTTCCTTTTCCTCCACACCCTCATCAGCACTTGTGGTTTATTGATTTGTTAATGACTGCCATTCTGATAGGTGTGAGGCAGTATCTCATTGTGGTTTTAATTTGCATTTCTCTGCTGATTAGTGATGTTGAACATTTTTTCATATGCCTATTGGCCATCTGTATGTCCTCTTTGGAGAAGTGTCTATTCAGGTCCTTTGCCCATTTTTTAATTGGATTGCATAATTCCTGGTGTTGAGTTTTAGAAGTTCTTCATTCATTTTGGTTATTAACTCTGTGTATGGTTAGGAGCCGCTGCCGTCATGGTCATTCACATCAGGTTCTCATTGAATTTTGCAGATGGTAAAGAAACAGTGGAGCCAAAAACTGGTGGGCCATTTCTTTATTAAAGTCTTGCACCAACCGACAAGCACAGGGCTCCAAAGCCACTGATACATTCTCTGGTTCCACCACCAGGAGAATCTTCTGTGGTTTCTCCTAGAATCAAAGGCCCCACCAGTCTGAGTGGAGCTTGCAAAGCCCCTCACCTCTGGTTTACCATCTGCATGCCTTCTCTCTCTTTGCCAGCATGGCTTCTTCCTTAGCACTCTACATTCTCTCCTCTCTCACTCTGCAAACGTGGCTTCTCTCTCAGCACTCTGCATTGTTTCTGATATCCCTCTTCAAACATGGCTTCTTTTCTTTCTCTTTTCCTTTTTTTCTCTCTTTTCAAAATTTTCTAGTGTGAAAACCTCTCCTCCAACCAACATTAGCAAAACAATGGCTCTTCCGAAGCAAAAAGATAATTTGCAATTTCACAGACCACATATACCTGGTGTTGCCCAGTCCCCAATGCAAACTATAAGCGAGACAACATAAAAATCCTATGTGTGACTTTTCCCCTCATCAATTTAGGGAAATTTTCAGCTAAAATTTCTTCAAACAGGTTCTCTATCCCTTCTTCATTCTCTTCTCCTTCAGGAACCCCTTATGAAGCAGATGTTGTTTCTCTTCATGTTGTCACAGAGGTCTCTTAGAGTTTCCTCAGTAATTTTGATCCTCTTTTCTTTTGGCTGCTCTGCTTTTGTTCTTACGTTTATCTTGTCCTATAAATCGCTGATTTGATCTTCTGTTTCATCCAGCCTGCTTTGATTCCCTCTAGTGCAATCCTCATTTCTGATATTGTACTTTTCATTTCTGACTGGTTCTATTTTATGCTTTCAATGTTTTTTTTGATGCTTGCTATCTCTTAAGTTCTTATTGTGACTATCCATTGTTGCTCTAAAATCCTTGAGAATCCTAAAAATTATTATTTCAACTCTGTGTCTGATAGTTTAGTTACTTCCATTTTATTTAGTTCTTTTTCTGGGCATTTCTCTTGCTGATTAATTTGGGTCATATTCCTTGTCTGCCTATTTTTTTCCTGTGTTTTAGGTACTGCTGTCTGACGTTGAAATTTGTTGTGGTGTTTCTATGAGGAAAATGGGCTCAGTGGTACTGATCTCCAGGCCACCAGAGTTTCTAGCTCTAGGAATGCTTCTTGAGGGTAGTAGTTACCTTCCTGTTGTATGTGAATATTGAATGCAGTTGGTCCTTTTGTGTGTGCGGTTATCCCTTCAGGCTGGCTGGTTCTTAGGGTCAATCTTGATCATGTGTATTAGACAGTGTGTAGTGTTTGTCCTGTTGGACATATTTATTCTCTGCCAGTGTCTTGTGCTTGCTGGACTTTTCCTTTGAGCACGTTGCTTGTGTAGCTATCTGGGTCTAGGGTTGGTGCTGTCTGCCACCCACTACTAATTCTGTTGTTTCTAGGTCTTGGGATTGGTGTCAGCTGTTGTTTGTAACCTGCCATGGATTACCTTTCTGGAGCTACTGCGCTGTTCAGTCTTTGTGTCTGTGTTTTCTGGCCTGGGTTGTGTGGGAGGGGCCAACCGGTGTATAAGAATCAGCTTCTTCCTGCTTAGAGATGACAGGAGCTCCATAAATATCCCAAGCTCCATAAGATTTGTCTCCACTTTCAGCTGCTCCAACTCCTCTTGTAGCTATGTGGTCTTTTCACAGAGTCTTCTATAGAAAGACTGTGGTATGAGCCCAAACTGGCAACATACTGCCAATCCCTCTAGAAGTTGCAGGCTTGATGCATTAGGGCAGATGAGGTTGAGAATACAACACTAGTGGGATCCCCTACTTCAGGGTCTCAGTACAGGGAATGTGGCCCCTATTCCAGAGCCTAATCCCTCAGACACTGCTGGATACTCCAATTCTACTTCTCCTCAGTAAGGTGAGCAGAAGGTTCAGATTGGATGATGCCAACAGTCCCCCCTGCAGAAGTTCTTCCACTTGGTGAGCCCCTGGTCTCAAGAAGGAAGACTGAGAGAGTCCTCCCCTGGGGCTGACTGTGCCCCAGAAAGTGGCTAAGCCCATCTACGAGACCCAACATTAGACTCACAGGGACCCACACTTTAAATGTCCATGCTCTAAGCCTCTCTCCCTTCCCCTTGTGAAATCTAGCCCAGCAGGGCAGGATATCTAGCACCTGAGCTGGCTGACTGTGAAGATCCACCCTGTCCAATGCACATGAGCTCCTGTACCAGTACTGACCACAGAGAATGGAACTTGCCTCAGCTGCGCCCCATGTACAATGAGCCCTCCCTTAGGACATGGCAGCAGCAAGGGTCACTAGGTCCTAAACCAATGCTCTTTGCAACTGGACACTGGATGTGCCAGCCCTTGGCCTCCCTGGAGGGAACCTGGTGCATTCCAGTGGAGGACACTGCCTATGACTGGCCCTCAGCAACCTTCTTCAAACTACACTCAATCCTGAGTTTGTGGCTGCCTTTGCTGGGCCCAGGTGTACATGGAAATAGCAGTAGCACACTAGACTGGCTTTTATCCACACTGGGACTGGGGAGAGGTCCACAAAAGGCCAAGGTTTCTTGAGTCTCGCCTCCTGCAGCCTCTGTCTCCTGGCTGCTTACTGGACTCAGCCCCTGAAAAAAACCTCTGGTGGTGTAGAGCCTGGGGCAATTCAGAGATTGGGAAGGTAATGAGTATGGCTCTGCCCCTTGGCCCCAGGTGTCAGTCTGTCCAGACCTTTTGCACAGACCCCAGTAGGGTGTCCACCAGGATTCCAGTGGGTGTGGCCTCTGAAACCCAGAGATGTGGTCTTCCCACAGACCAGACAGTTTCTACTGAGTCTCCCATGAGGTAGAAGCACTAGTCATTGACTCAGGAGCATGTGGGGCAGGGGAAGCTCCATCCTCAGCACCAGAAAACTGAGTCATTGACATGGCCCTGTTTCCTGGCTTCTCAAAGCAGCCCAGTCTCCACAGGGTGGGTTAAGAGGGATTCCCAAGGGTGGGGCAATTGCCTTCCACCAAACTGATGCCCAACATAGGGGCCTGCTCTACCCAAGAAAGATGGTGACTGTAGTATTGGAGTATGACACAGCACAGGGGTTCCAGTTTCCACTCCCATAGTATCTCTCCCTGGGCCTCCAACTTCACACTCTCCTTACACAACTCTAGTCCTCTCAGCTCTCTCCTACAGCGGGAACCCCAGGTAAGTGGCTGTGAATGATATTTTCTGCCTGACCCATTAAGATGAAGCCTGCATCTCCAAGAGCTCCTATCTCTTTCTTGCAGACAGAAACCTCAGCTCTTTTTACCACCAAATACTATTTGGGCACCTCTTCTAGGCTCTGGGGTTCTAGCCTGGAGCAGCTGACCTGGTGTATAGGACCCTCCTCTCTCAGGGTGAATTACCCTGCACTCAGAATCCTTCCTAACCCTCCTCCCTGCTCACTCCTGTGAGCAGGACAGCTCTTTCTGCATCTCTGTCCTTTTTACTAGTCTCCTTGTGGCTTCTTCTATGATCCTTGGTTATAGACCCCTCTTCATTTAGTCCAAAGTTGGTTTGAGAGAGACAGATAGGGACAGACAGACAGAAAGGGAGAGAGATGAGAAGCATTAATTCTTCGTTGTAGCACCCTAGTTGTTCATTGATTGCTTTCTCATATGTGCCTTGACCAGGGGGCTACAGCAGAGTGAGTGACACCTTGCTTAGGCCAGCGACCTTCGGTTTCAAGCTAGTAACCATGGGTCATGTCTATGATCCCACATTGCTCAAGCCAGTGACCCCATGCTCAAGCTGGTAAGCCTGTGCTCAAGCCAGATGAGCCTTGGGGTTTCGAACTTGGGTCCTCTGCATCCCAGTCTAATGCTCTATCCACTGCATCATCAGTTGGCCAGGCTCAAGGTGATTGTTTTTAAGTTATAATCCAATTTGGTCCTGGGAGGTGGCAGTTAGAATGTCTGCCTACTCTATTGCCATTTTGGAATCCCTGTTCTTTCCTCTTAAAACACTTTCTCAACCTTTCATCTCCGGGAAATGAGAATAAGATAGATCATGACATTTCATTTGATGTTGTAACATACTAAGAGATGTAAATATCAATGTTCTTCTTTTAACAATGAGAACAAAAGTAGTAACAAAAAGAGTATGTGGAAGCTTAAAGCATCATAAGGCAATTAATTAATTTTCAATCTTTATTTTCCATCATAGGGATTTCTTACGGCTCATCCTCAAATGCCACCTGAGCTCTTTCCTGATTTTTTCAAATGGATATTGCCCTTTTTTATGAACCTTAATATTTGCATGTTTCAGTTTGTTGTGCTAATATTCTCATTAATATTATTTGTTTATTGATTTATCTTGCCTTTAAAATATATGCTCTGCTCATCAAAACTAAGGACTATCTCATTTTTACATACACTGAATAGCTGCTAGTAAGGTTTTATGGAATGAATTATGTCTCCCAAAATTCCTATGTTAAAGTATCCAGTACTTAAGAATGTGGCTCTATTTAGAAACAGGGCTTTTAGAAGGTAATTAGGTGAAAATGAGGGTTTTTTTATTTAAGGTAGGCACTAATTCAAAATAGACTGGTGCCCTTATAAGAAGAGGAAACCAGGACCCACAGAGAGACACCAGAAAGGTGTATACAAAGGACCATGTGAAGAGGCAACCAGCAGGCAGTTATTTGCAAGGCAAAGAGAGGCCTCAGAGCTGTCAGCTACATTTATAGTAAGCAGTTCACCAGAATAGAAACTATTGAGGGGCATGCGTGTGTTTGTGTGTGTATGTGTGTGTGTGTGCGTGTGCGTGTGTGTGTGTTGTGTGTGTGCATGCGTGCATGTGTTGTGGATGGGACATGGCAGAGGAATGAAAAGAATTATATTACACTGGAAAATTCTTATTTTTGAGAAATCTCCAATGTAATTTAAAGAAGAAAACAATAGAAATTAAAAACTTGCCATATTGAGTGGTTATGAGTCAAAAAAACCCAAATATTTTGTCCTTCACCTCAGAATATAGCACAAACCCCAGCTGTTCACATACTTAGAGGAGAGAGTTCGGAGTTAGGGAGTAATCCAGAAAGTCTTCCTTATATATAATCTGACAGCCAGAACTTTGTCATACTTCCATTTGTTTAACATAACACAGTTAGTGGTAAATATTCAACATATCCTTGTTGAAAAAATTATGCCAAATTAAAATAAAGAAATATAATGCTAATAATTTTGCTGCCTTACCCTTCCCAGAGCGGAAGAGCACTTTCTCATGCCTGAGTCACAGACCAGACTTGCTAGCTTGAGATAAATGGCAACACTATTTTTCAAGATGGCCAAATAAGCCATTGTCAAGAGTGTGTACTATAGCAAAAACTCGAGCTGTGAGGCTGATGATCAATCTAGGGTAAACGTAAATAAAGCTCAAGTGGCTCTTAGGTCTTTGGCATGTCCTGTTGAAACCAACATTTCTCATGCTCTTAATTCAAATTCCCAAATGCACTTAAGTGGGTGAAATTTCCAAATTGATGTTTGTTACAGAAAGGTAAAAAGAGGAAGATGGAATGTTCTCATTAACTTAAATATTTAGTTAGTTGATTTTTAATTTAAATTGTTTGAACTAAGTTTCTATGACTTCTTTTCTAATCTAGTGCCGATTCTGTCTTTCTGCCCACCCCTTTTTTATATTACCTAAATGTAAAATATTGTCCTGTTCTTCATGTGCCCTGACAAACATATCACCTACATAAGCAGGTTATCACACTGCTTGTGAAGCCTTGTTTTTCTTTTTCTCATTGTTTGAATTTCTATGACACCAAAAGCAACAATCTAGATCTTAAATTCACAAATATTTAACATGGAGTTTCCTTAAAGAATAGCAGCTCATTATAAAAAGAGGAATTGTATTCTTTCAAGGATTAAAAACTTTATTTTTTCTGCATTGCTACCTCAGCTTCCCACTCATTCCCATTTGTCTCATGCAGATCATATCAAATAAAATAAATGTCTAGAACCAGCTCTAGTAAGACATTAGTTACTTATTTTATCAGAACAAATGGCTCTAAAGAATGTGAACACACAGTTATGTTATGTGACAGTCTGAAACTTAGATATAAGAAACAACTGTCATATTGCATGGGTTTATCTTGTTTGCTACCAAAAAAAAGGTTCCAAGTGATTTGTTGGAATGAAAAACATGCCTTTTTTCTTGAGGTTTTTTTGTGTACAGGTGTATAGAGGCTGTTGGCATCTTCCTCTTTGCCTGCATCGTCACCCTACAGATCAGCCAAGATGCTCAATGTGATTCTAGCTACATTCAGCAGAGCCTTCTTGAATTGGTCCTCTCTAACATCACGCATGGTCAGATGTGGAAATTAAACACATAGTTTTAATTAATTTATATGGCTACAAAGCATTACATATTATAGATGTGTGATAATTTAATTAATTCTTACCATTTTGATGATTATATAGATTTTTTTTTCTAACCATCACTGGTCATAAATAATTTTGTTCATTCAGCTTTTTTATTTTTATTTTATTTTTTATATTTCTAAGAGTTTGTTTTATGTTAAAGAGTATTGTGTATGTGAGAAACAATTTGAAATTTAAAGAAAAGTTGTAAGTACAGAAAAAAGAACTTAGTTGCTGAAATAATGTCCCTTTATCCCCAAATACTTTTAGCCTGTATTTCCTACAAACAAAATCATTTTTCAACAACTGAAATACAACTGTAAGTATCAAGAAATTAACACTGTTCCATACCATTATCTAATTCTGATTCAAGTTTTTCCATATTTCACAAATGTCCTTTATTGCAAAAAAAGATTCAGTTCAGAATCATGTTCTGAAGTTAGCTATGTTTCTTTACTTTTCAATTTTGAACAATTCCTAAGTTATTTCTTGTCATTTGTGAGGATTTTAGTTCCTTCAGCCAACCAACATTTCTTCACAAGCTCAGCAATATTGGATGTTGTGTTTAAAAACATTCAATAGTTTAAAGTGTTTAAAAATTTTGTATAACAAATAAACATAGTATCCAATTATTTAGAAATATTCTCTTAAAGTTATTTTAACATTTTTATTATTTTATACTTAGATTTCAATCTACAATAGGAATTATTTTGATATGGTATAAAATAAATATGTGTTTACTTATTTTAAATGAATAGTTAATTATGACAATATTATTTGTTTAAAAAGGACATTTTCCCTCTAAATTAAGATGAGTATTATGTCATCTCTTATGTTTTTCCATTTCTTATAAATATATTTCTGGAATCTGGTTCTATTTCATTGACCTATATGCCAATACTTTGTTTATATTTTATAATGGTAACTTTATAATAGGTTTTAATTATCTTGTATGGCAAGTCATCCTTTATGTTTCCTTTTTCCTGCAAATGTTTTTGATAATTTTTGTTCATTCAGCTTTCCATATTAATTTTAAATTATTAATATCAGTAAAAGAAATGATACCAATATTTGGTTTTTAATTAGAATTACATTGTCTATAGATTATTCTTGGAAAGATTACATGTTAAAGATACTTTCTTCATTTTTACTCTTGGTTTTGAATACCATTTTATCTGATATTAATATGCTCATCTATTTTTGTTACCTATATGCACAGTAATTTATTTCCTGCTTTTAAATTCATTTAAATATACTTTTTAAACATACTTAGTAGCTGGATATTGTTTTATAAGCCAGCCTATTATAAGGAAATTATCATTAGTCATGTTAAACATTATTTTTGGTTTTAATTAAAACCATCCTAATAATTTCAAATTTTAAATCCAGATAGCAGAAAAATTGAATTATCATTACCATAATTATGTAAGATTAAATTTTATTTTCTTCCTGTTAATGCTGAAATTAGAAATCATGGTACCCTTAAAAAGTTCAACAAGAGTGCCATGAGGAAGCAGCTGATCTTCCTGTCTGACTTTGTCTACCAATGCGACATTTGTCTACTTCTTGGGATCTTAGATTTAAAACTTTCAATTTGTATCTTTCAAGTTTGTAAATATTGTTTGTTTGTTTATTTATTATTATTATTTTTTTAATGGATTTAGCTTCTAGACGCCCCTCTTCATTCATTGTTGCCTCTTCTTTTTCGGGGTCTTTTGTACCCCAGCACCCAGTTCAAATTCAAACCAGAATATTCTGAGTTCATTAAAGAGTAATCAAGATGAAATTATTTCTGCCAAAGGGTATTAAGTAGGCTTGATAATGACATAATGATAAATACTATTGTATTATCAGATTAATGTTCTGATTATTAGGTTTAATTGATGACAGACCTCATTCAGGAAAAGAAAATGTTCATTCCAGACTGCTCAGTTCAGATTAAATACATATTTAAAAAAAATAATATCATGTTTTATGATTGCCTATGCCAGTGATCGGCAAACTCCTTAGTCAACAGAGCCAAATATCAACAGTACCACAATTGAAATTTCTTTTGAGAGTCAAATTTTTTAAATTTAAACTATCAATATATAGGTAGGTACATTCCTTATTGAGGTAGTGCCTGCACATGGTATTTTGTGGAAGATCCACACTCAAGGGGTCAAAGAGCCATAGGTGGCTCGTGAGTCATAGCCCTATACCATGGCATTATACAGAATACTTCTACAAAGACATGGAAGTGCTCATGAAATAAGTGAGGTTTCTAATTTATAAGCCTCCTTTAGAGAAAGAATTTTAAGAACAATCATTACTTGTAGTAGTAATTAAAAATTTTACATGGAAATGGAAATTATTGTCTCAATAATAATAAGAATTATGCACTATGGAATAAAAATATGTTACTATGAAGATTTAAGATTCCAACTGGCACAAAACTTGTGTGAAAATTATGGGAAAGAATTGAGAAATATTTTTTGCACATGTTTTCTAAAACAGCTCTTTCTTAAATACTCAATATATCCAGAAAGTATTCTCCCCGTTAATTCAAAAGTATCATTACCGTTTTCTCTCTCTCTCTTTTTTTTTTTTCCCTAGATCCTGGAAAGGATCAAGGCTGCACAGAGCAAAACAGATCCCCCAGATCTGTCTGGACGCAACGAACCCAGGGACTGTCCCTCTTCCAGAGTTTGACCACCCTCCCAACTCTTGGCCAGTCACCACTTTTGGAACACCTCAGCCAGCCTCAACCAAGCGGTCAACACCGCTTTCTGACCTTAATTCCTTACTGCCTAACAACCATGAGCTCCTAAATTTGTCAGAATTATTCCACTGAGGTGGAGGCTGCCGACAGCCACCTGGTCACCCAGCGACTGCGGGCCTCCTGCACCTACCGCGCTCTGGGCTCCTATTTCAGCGGGAGAAAGCGGCTCTGGGGGCCTGGGCCACTTCAGGGAGTTGGCGGAGGAGACGGGCCTGGCGCCCAATGTCTCCTAACGATGCAAAAGCAGCACGGTGGCCGCGTTCTCTCCCAGCACCTGCTGAAGCCTTCCCAGGATAAGGAGTACTCAAGGTGTACTGGGAGCCGCCATGGCCGTGGAGAAGCACCTGCACCAGGCCCTTTTGGATCTACATGTTCTGAATTCTACCCGCCCAGACCCTTAGCTCTGTGACTTCCTGGAGAAGCACTTCCTGGGAGGTGAACCTCATCGGCAGGATGGGGACCACCTACCTGACCTCGCAGGCTGGCCGGCCCCCAGGCTCACTCTCAAGCAGCGCTGGGGGCCTTTGGACCTCATTGGTCCTTCAGGGACCCTCTGCATTCCCCTGGTGTCTGACTTCTGCCTGAGTCTCTCCCTGAAACCAGTAGGCATCATTTTAACCATGCTGGAGCCCTCTCCCATGCATTGGACTAAACAGAAACAATAAAGCTTTTTGCAAGGGAATAAAAGAGACTCTCAAGCAAGACAGTTAGGACTCCTGCCAGACCACCGGCCCTTTGGAAGCAGTGGTCCCTGACAGATAGGCCTAGTTTGTACAGGGCTTAGCTCTGGATTACATTGATCTACAGGCTTTCTTCATCTAAGATAAGTGTGTAAGGCTATTGAACTTCTTGCACTGCTTTAGCTATCTCCCACAAGGTTTGATATTTAATTCAATTATAAATATTTTTGAAATTCCACTGTGGCAATTTTTCTTTTAACTTTTAACGATCTTTAAAAGTTAATTACTTCAATTCCAATGCTTATGGTTTCTTTCTAATTTTTCATTTTTTAAATTTTTATTTCTGGCTTAATCAGTAAGTACATTGAAGGAAAAGCAGTGTCCAGAAATTTAAGCTAAACATGATATTTCTTTCTCTCTAGGGTCTGTCAGGCCCTTAAAACCTGCTGCCTTAGCACCTGTAATGCCTTTGAACACATTTGGTTTTTTGTTTTTTAACTGCCTTTTCTAGTTGCTCTTGATAGAAACTATTTTCTTTTTTTTTTTCTTTTTTTTCTTATTTATTTTATTATTAGGTGTTTTTTTTTTTACAGAGACAGAGATAGAGTCAGAGAGAGGAATAGACAGGGACAGACAGACAGGAATGGAGAGATGAGAAGCATCAATTATCAGTTTTTCGTTGCGACACCTTAGTTGTTCATTGATTGCTTTCTCATATGTGCCTTGACCGTGGGGTTACAGCAGACCGAGTAACCCCTTGCTCAAGCCAGCGACCTTGGGTCCAAGCTGGTGAGCTTTTGCTCAAACCAGATGAGCCCACACTCAAGCTGGCGACCTCGGGGTCTTGAACCTGAGTCCTCTGCATCCCAGTCCGATGGTCTATCCACTGCGCCACCACCTGGTTAGGTGGAAACTGCTTTCTGCTACAGGCTATCGATTATAAGTCAGAAGTGGAAAGGATTAATGAATGCATTTCTAAAAAACCTCTTTGATTGTTAAATTTAATACAAATACATAAAAAGAAAACATCTATATACCCTAACATATATGTAGCTTAGTCAGTTACTATGTGACTACCCTTTAACCACCTCCTTTATCCATGCAGGATAGATATTTGTGGCCTTCATAGAGGCCTTCCATGTGCCTCTTTCCAAACCTAATCCTCTCCTTTCTTCTGAGAGTAACCACTATGATAACTTTATGGAAACTCTTTTTCTTTTTTAATAATATTTTCATCAAGTATGTATTCATAAATATCATAATTTGGTTTATGCTCTCGCATTTTATTTTTTCTTTTAATTTATTTGATGAAGAAACTGGAGGATTTACTGAATAGTATTTCTCATAATCTGAATGTTGTTGATTGTGTTCACATGGTAGAGTTTAAAATGCTTCTCTGTATTTCTGTAAAATAAGTTGGACTTAAGAGGCTTACTTTTTTTGAGAGGGAGAGAGAACAAGGAAGAAAGAGAGGAGGGAAGAGAGAGAGAGGAAGGAAGAGAGAAAGAGAGAAGCATCACCATGTTGTTCCATTTAGTTGTGCCATTGATTGCTTCTCATATGTGCCCTGATCAAGAGTCAAACCAGAGACCTCAGGGTTGAGTTGGCGACCTTGGAATCAAGCCAGTGATTACAGGCTTGAGCCAGTGACTACAGGATTGAATCAGTAACCTTGGGGCTCTAGATAAACCAGTAGATGCTTTATCTACTATCCCACTGGCCAGTGCAAGACTTACTTTTTGACAATACTATTGAATAGTCTGGTTTATCTGTCTTTCTGGTAATGTTAGCAACCACTGGTACTCATTACTTAAATCATTGATTTATTTAGACTCATAAAATGGTGATATTCAATTTGACCATTTCTTCTTGATTTATTTGTTGGAATGATGTTTGAAAAGATATGCCACTTTAATTAGTTTTTTGTTTCCTAGAGATATAATTGGTACAAGAAAAACATAATAAATACTTGATTTTGTACTTTTATTTACCAGATTTCAATGAACTATTTCTTAACATCATCCAAAAGTAACTCTTTAGGATATTTTGTTTTATTATATACTAATAGATTTAAATACATTAAATGTGTTTTGATGCATTGCAATTATTATTATTCTTATTGATGTTCACATTGTCTCATATTGGCCTTTGGAAGCATCTTCAACTTGGCTCTTAAGCCATTTTAATACCCTATTTGTCTTTAATAGCTTCTTTAATTGTTAGAGACTCATCATACACATTTTCTGCCTCAATCTTTGAAGCAGCTACAGATGACCACAGAAAGATGTGTGAATCTAGTTGAGACTAGAAGCACTGCCTAGCTGACCCACAAACTTGCGAGCAATAATAAATATTGCTTTAAGTTATTGAGACTGGGGTAGTTTGTTATACAACAATAGTTACTGACATAGAAAATTGTAGGGATGTGCTATGAAGACATGCAGAGTTAGGAAAATAATTAGAGACAACAAGGTGAAAACCCTGGGTGGACAAGAGTCCAGGTGCCTCTCTGACCCTTACTGGAAACAGTGTGTGCTGAAAGCAGCAAAACAGCAAGGTAAGATTCAATAACAGAAAATGTTTAGGCTCTCAGAACAGAGATTAGGAGTCAGCATGTTCCTTGCACTTTACTTCACCCCCTGAAAACTTCTGCTGTCTGCTTCCTTGAGTTATTTTTACTGGCTAATAAATATCTGAGTAAGGCTGGGGATGGGGCTTCAGTCCTTTGGTCTGCTGACCAGGGCTGTTGCCTCCCCTCAGCCCCTCAGGACATGTCATCTGGTCTCCAGGTAGTTCACTGCCACCGTGACAAGTGGTGCCCTCTGTGAGGCTTGGGAACCAAACGTAAGGTTCACTACTTCTTGTTGTTCACTGTTGCAACAACAAGTGGCTCCCCACATGAGGAACCAGATGAAATGATCTCCCAAAGCATCACAAAGGAAAAGGACATTGCTCATCCCATTTGGTAAGGGACACAAGCAGCAGGGAATATCCCTTAAATGCTTTTAGGGATCAGGCCAGGGGATTTCCCTTTCCCTTCATCTCTCTTTCATCTTGGGGAATTCCTTTTTTTCCTAAGCAGCAGAGTCTCTAGTCACAGCTAGGGGACTTCTCAGAGCTGCAGGGCGTCAGATCAGAATTTAACTGCCCTCTTGCACACAATCCATCAACAATGCCCTTTAGATAAAGGAGGGAAGTTTAGATTTAGGAGACTGGGAAAGTACTTTTACCAAGGGGATGGTTGAGGCAATCAGGACTGGATGTGAAATGACCCATTAGGATTTGTGAAGGGCTTGTAAAAACTGTTCTCACCCTCTAGCCCAGATCTCAGACCAGCCCTTCTCCCTAGATATTTCACTGACCATAACCAGCAGGAAGTCGCTACAGAAGAAGAAACCTTTGCCCCTTCTCTTCAAACAACAAAAGCCTGGAATGTTAGGTTTGGGTCTAGATTTCCTTTAAATCCAGAGCCCCTAAAAACTCAAATTCTCCTCACCTGACCTCCCCTTCCCCTTAAGCAACTCCCTCTATCTTGGGAAGGTTCTGGGAAGTGTTCTACGAACAAGACCTTCAGGAGGTACCTGGGAGTTGGGAAAAGGAGACAGTCTGTGACCAAGGCCATAAACCTATTACAACTGTAGGAAAGGACATTTTTAGAAAGAATACACTCAGAGCCTAATAACAACTGTGTAGCTTGGCTTTTATGTGTGCCCTGAGGGGCTAATTAAAACTCAATCTAAAAATTCCTTATAAAGTTCCAGCAAAGCAGATTGTAAAAAGCCAATAAGATCAATTACTATCTTTGCTGTGTTTATACAAATTACCAGGCCAAGTTAAAACTATACTTAATACTGTAACTAAAATAATCTTAATTTGGCTCTTTAAAAAAAAAACAATTCAGAGTAATTTTAGTCAGAAAAAAAAAGAGAACCAGGTCATTTAAATAGTTTTTTTTTGTGTGTGTGTGGTTTTTTATTTATTTTTTATTCATTTTAGAAAGGAGAGAGAGAGAGAGAAGGGGGGAGGAGCAGGAAGCATCAACTCCCATATGTGCCTTGACCAGGCAAGCCCAGGGTTTCGAACCGGCGACCTCAGCATTTCCAGGTTGACGCTTTATCCACTGCGCCACCACAGGTCATGCCATTTAAATAATTTAATTAATGTCTGTTAAAGTTCATAACAAAAAATATGTTTGTTTTGCTTGGGTTTACAAAAGGTTCCTGTTATCTCTATTATATCTTTTGAAAATATGTTTGTTTTCCAATGAAAGAACCTGTTTCTAAAGATCATGAAATATGTTCATAAAAGTATCAATATAAAATTGCTAATTACTGACTTAGTCCTTACTATAAGTTAAGGTTTTTGGAAATTGAGAATCCTGATCAATTAGAAAGAAATTCTATAGTTTTAGTGATGAAAAGTATAAGATATGAGGTACTTTTTAAAATTTTATTTAGACAATTTTAATGGGGTGACATTGATCAATTAGAGTAGATAGATGCAGAGAAAACATCTCCAGCTCATTTTGACATTTGATTATGTTGTATACCCATCACCCACAGTCATATTATCTTCCATTACCTTCTGTTTGGTTTTCTTTGTGCCCCTCGCCTCCCCCACCCCCTCCTTCTCCTCCTTTCCCCTCCCCCTGGTAACCACCACACTCTTGTCCATGTCCATAGTTAGAGGTACTTTTTAAAGGAAAAGGAACAAAGTGAATTATTCTGAAAGCTGGTTAATTCTGAATGATGAAGAGGTTTGTGTAAGATGTAGAAGGTTTGTGCAGAGGGAAGAAACAAAAAGAGAAGGAGCTGAGAAGATGAATAAATGTGAGGGGAAAAAAAAGAAAGGGCTTTTGAAGAAGGATTGTTCTGAAAGAAAAATAAAAAGAAACATTAGAACATTTTAGGGACCTCAGGAGCTTGAGAAATTTATCCAAACTTACAGGTATCATAGAAGAAGCCAATAGCCTTCTTAAGCCCCAAACACCAAAACAAAAAGGGGGAGTCAGGAGGAGAGACTCACCCCACAAGAATAATTGTATAAGGCTCTTTTATACTTTCAATTTTTTGAATATTTTCTCATCTAGATTTATTGCAGCTGAGAGGCATTTTATACTAGCTGAGAAACAGCCTAAGCCTCTCGTGTTGCAGCAGGATATATTAGCTGGCCCTGAGTAGCCGAATCCAGTCAAATTACTAACCTGGGGGGGAGGGTATGTTGCAAGTTTGTCACCAACAAGTCCTCTTTGAATACCAGCAAGAAACATGAAGACTTATCATGAGTTAGCATTGGTCCTTAGAAAGCAGCCTGGCTCCAGAGATCCAGAAGCTGATAGTGAACCCACCTCTGGAAATGAACCTGAAAAAGAGGAGGACACCTAACTTGCTCCCAAGCACTCAGGGAGCACCTGACATCATGTGGAACACTTTAAAACATCTACTCAGGTATGCTGAAAAAAGTTCTGCAAAATACAGACATGCCTGTAATTCCTAAAAACCTGTTTCACTCTATGCTTGTGCTTCACATTCCACTGCAACCACCAGCCATCTTATTCTCTGTTAATCTTTACTAAAACAAAAAAAGGGAATATGTAAGAATATGCTATAAAGACAGGCAGAATTAAGAAAATAATTGGAGAAAGCAAGGTGACCCTAGGGTGAAAGATATAAGTAGACAAAAGCCCAGGGGCCTCTCTGACCCCATACTGGAAACAGTGTGTGCTGGAAACAGCAAAACAGCAAAGTAAGATTCAGTGAGAGAGAGTGTTTAGGCTCTCAGAACAGAGATTAGAAGTCAGCATGTTCCTTGCACTTTACTTCACCCCCTGAAAGCTTCTGCTGTCTGCTTCCTTGAGTTATTTGTACTGGCTAATAAATATTTGAGTAAGGCTGGGGCTGAGTCTTCAGCTCTTTGTTCAGCTGACCAGGACTGTTGCCTCCTCTCAGCCCCTCGGAGCATTTCATTCAGTCTCTGAGTAGTTCATTGTCACTGTGACAGAAAACAGACCAAAAAAAGAGGAAAACAAGAACTAAAAAAGTTACAAATAAAGAATGAATCTAGAAACCTCGAATTTTATCTAGTATGACATTTGAGAAGATAATAGAGACAATAAATGGATGGAGATTATTTAAGATTTAATGATACACATTTGTCTAGGCTAAAATACAAGTTTTCAAAGTGAAAGGCTAATATAAGTGTTATCTAATGTAACTGCAGAATCATAGATACACAAAGAAAATTCTATAATATTTCAGGGAGGAAAGAAAGAGTTTAGCTGCCCAGAAATAAGTATGAGAGTGTCATGAGACATCTCATCAGCAGCACTGCTATTAGACTATAACGATGCAAACTTTTAAGTGGTGTGTGTGTATGTGTGTGTGTGTGTGTGTGTGTGTGTGTGTGTGTGTGTAAGAGAGAGAGGAGAAATAGAGAGAGAGAGAGAGAGAGAGAGAGAGAAATAGGAAGGGAGAAAGAGAGAAAGAGAGAGAGAGGGAGGGAGAGAAAGAGAAGGTAAGAGAATCAAAGTGGTAGGTCTTCAGTTTCTTGCTGAGTGAGGCACATAGGGAAAAGTTACCAGTAAACTCCCAGCTTTATAGAAACTAGGATGACTATATTTTTTACTTCTTTTCTGTGTTTTAGGAGCCAACAAGAACCAGTGCACTCATAGGAAGCTGGTGATCTTCTCCCAGTATTCAGAGTTCTCTGAAGTTCAGGCTTTTCTCAGAATTTGACAAAATCTAAAACTTTTTTGGGGATTCTTCTGCTTATGTCAGAGAAATCCTTATACTAGTTCTCTCTCCTTAGACCTTAATGAAGCCCCTGGCCTCACAGGCACTCAAATGCCAATATATCCAAGAAGTTGTGTAATTCTTCTTGGAAGGGAAAAGGAGATTTATAAGGAACTATATTCCAGAGTCTTTCATAGAAACCTGTAATGAGACAAAATTTCTACATTATTTTGTTTTTAAATTTATTTGTTTTTGTTATTCAATTCATGAAGTTGTATTAACTATATACCTACTTTCTAGAGATAGCTGCTGCAGCATCTCTATTGACATCCTAATATCCCTCTCTCTAATAACCAATAATTCAATAAAATGGGACACACAGGCACTTGGTCTTGACCAGTGAATCCTGTCTCTAGGCTAAGTCTCAGAGATGTGTTCTGGTCCTGTGTCTTCTCTGTCCAACTCAACAACAACAAATGTTTTGGCCCTCCTTGAAGCATTCTCCAGTGTTGGCTTCCATTTATTTCTGGCTTTCCTTCTATTCTTATACCTGCTTCTTTCTATCGCCTTTCTTGGTTCCTGTGGTCCCAAATACTACATATGGCTTATGCTCTGTCCCTCTTTCACTTATATTCACAGATGATCTAGAACTTCACATGTCAAAAAAATAAATTTTAATTGTTTTCTCATTAAACTCTTTTGTGTCTTACCTATTCCAGCAAGAATATCATCATCCATTCAGTTAATTGCTCAGGCCAGAAAATTAGCATTATTCCTTTCCCCCCAGGTTCCTAATATAATCCCTAAAAAATCCTTTTGTTTCTATACCCCTTTGCTCTGATTTACTGCTACCATTTTAGTTAAGTGTATCATAATATTTTGCCAGGATAACTGCAGTATTCTCAAACCTGGTCTTCCTGTATTCTGTTCTTTATCCTACACAAAAGTTATAATAAATAAGATTACTTTATAGCCCCATCCTTGTATTTTAATGCCTTGCCATAGTTTAATTTAATAAAACTTAAATTTCTTACCATGATTTACAAATTGTTACATGATCTGCTCTTTACCGTGTCCCCAAACTTTCCATTTTTTCTTAGATCACCTGGCTAAATGTCACCTGTATTGATTATAGTTAGGTTCTTTAAATATACCAAACTTAAAATCAATGCAAACTCAGCCCTGGCCGGTTGGCTCAGCGGTAGAGCGTCGGCCTGGTGTGTGGGGGACCCGGGTTCGATTCCCGGCCAGGGCACATAGGAGAAGCGCCCATTTTCTTCTCCACCCCCACCCCCTCCTTCCTCTCTGTCTCTCTCTTCCCCTCCTGCAGCCAAGGCTCCATTGGAGCAAAGATGGCCCGGGCACTAGGGATGGCTCCTTGGCCTCTGCCTCAGGTGCTAGAATGGCTCTGGTTGCAACAGAGCAATGCCCCAGATGGGCAGAGCATCACCCCCTGGTGGGCATGCCGGGCAGATCCCCGTTGGGCACATGCGGGAGTCTGTCTGACTGCCTCCCCGTTTCCAACTTCAGAAAAAAAAAATCGATGCAAATTCCTTAAACACACTTTTTCTATCTGCCTGGCATTCTTCTTCCTTGTTATGTCTGGCTTTTTAATTTTCTCATAAGACAGGCTCATTTTCCACTCCCATTTAGTAATTCACTACCCTGTTTATTTGTTCTCATTATAAAACATATATTTGTGCTTTAATGTTCTAACCTAAAAGAAGAGTAGGAATTAAATATTATTTAATAATGTTAACTACCTCAAGAGTTAAATGTGAAGATTAAATAAGTAAATACATGTAAAAAGTTTAAAACAAGGGTCAGTAAACTTTTTTATAAAGAACCAGATAACTAATATTTTAGGGTTTTTCAGTCATATAATTTATCTTTCATGGTGTTGTTCTTTCTTTTGTTTCTTTTTTTTTTAGTTCTTCAAAAATGTAAATTAAGTCTTTACTTACAGGCTCTGTGAAAAGAGGATGTTGATTGGATTTGGCCCTGGACAGTAGGGTGACAACCCCTGAAATAGAGTCAAGTGCATTGTAGGTGCTCAATAAATATGTTATTATTACAAATTGCATAATACAATATTTTATTTATTATCCATTTACTTTTCTTAATATCTCCCACTAAAATTTAAACTTCACAAGGAAGAGGATAATGTGTGTGTTCGCCATTGTCATGTACACATACAGGTACTAAATATATTTACAATATTAATATCAAATCAGTGTGAACAAGATAGATTATTCAATGAAAAGAATAAATATATGGCATTTGTATTGGAATGATTAATTAGTTCTTAGGGGGGAAAACAGAAAAAAAATGATCCTATGCCTTATTAAAAATAAAATCCAAGAAAATCAATGGATTAACATTAAAAATAATATAAAAGTACTAAAAGAACACTGGGAGATTAAGAAAAGTCTTGTAATAACAAACATGTTCCAAGATATATAATAAACACTCATTAGGAAAATATCATAAATCTTCTGTATGATGAAAACATTAACTAATTCAAGTACCAAATGACAAATCAGGAAATAAATTGTATTATCAAATGTCTGATAATATGGAGTCAGAGTACATGCTGGTGAGCATACAGTAAGACCAGTTCACTCATGAACACAGAGTGAGATTTAAAATTGTTAAAGTTCCATTACTTAGTCATTACTGAGAGCTGCCAAATTAAACATAATACTTGAAATAGAAATTTCACATAGAATTATATTCTAGGAATTTATATTATATAATTTACAAAAATAAGGCTAGATTTGTGCAAGAATATTAACTGTAATAGCATTTATTAACACACACAAAACAGAACCCAGAAACAACTCAAATGTCCATCTGTAGGAACCCTTTGTAGGTAGATAAATTGTGGTAACTCCACATGATATATGGAAGTGTGTTGAATGTTTTACAACCAATATAAAGAATGTAGTGGATCTAAATGCATTATATAGAATGAGACAAAGATAAATTTTAAAAAGCAGTGGGAAGCATGGTATGTATAAACTGTTTCCAATTTTTAAAGGTTATACATAATTGTGTGAGATTTGAAATAGTTATTGACTTTGGGGAAAGAAGACTGGAGGAAACGTTGGTGTGAAAAGGATACTAAGTTTAATGTTTGAGTTATTTTTTACCATGTTCAAGTATTATTTTTCAAATAAAATACAAAAAGCTTAAAGCAGTATTTTTTCTAAAAGATATATATATATTGGAAGACCAGACTAAGCATTTTTAAAATTCTGAAATAACAAGTTCTTATAAAAACTCTCTTGATTATTGAATAACTTGAAGTTCTCAGCATAATTCTTCAGAGTTTGCCACTTGCTAATTTGCTATTTCCTAAGGGTTACTAATAGACCATTTCTCTCCAGAAGGTTCTTTTTTTCTTTCTTTACATTTGCCTTATATGTCTATCTCTGTAATTTTATTTTCACCTATATTAAAGACATATCATCATTTAAAAGTTTAGTGAGAATAGAGGATATGGTAAGTGAAACTAACTCATGTGGAAACAACTTGAATTTGTGTTGCTCTTATTTTACAATTTTAGTTACTCAATTATCTCTTCATTGCTCTCAAATTGCCTGAAACTAGGTGAATGCTGCATAGAATCTTAGTTCTATGTAATAAATCCAATTTAGGTTTTTCCTTTCACTCTAGTTAACCTAAAACTAAAAGGAACTTTTAAAAATGTAAAATTTGAACAACTCAACTTCTTCAGTTCTTTACCCTGTACAACTCATGATCAAGACTAATTTTCTTCAACTGTTAAACCAAAATTATGTTTTCCTTTACAGAGTATATTTATACAAGCCTTACAAAATCATTTTTCTATTCAAGATGATAAATATTTAATGGGTATGTGACGTATGCAAGGAATTGTCAAAAATTATGAAGGTAATACACAAGATCAATAGAATGTTTCTATCCCTAATAATTTTAAAGATATTTGAGGTTAATTGTTAAAGTAAGCACCTAAAAATTACTGGTGTAATGTTTTGACAGATATCATGCATCTCTATGGCTTTAAAAATTTTAAAGATAAAAAAAATAAAGTTAGAAAGATGTAAATAACTTGATCCAAATTATCTAGTTGTTAAGTGGTTGAATTTTGATTCAAACTTATTTGATTTGTCTTCAGACAGATCCAAGCTTCCCAGCTCCCGCATGCTAAACGTTTATTTTATACTACTTCCAAAACAGCAATTGCTAGACTGTATTGAGTGTTTACTATGCAATGAACATAATTTTAAGCATTTTAATGAGTTTATTTAATCCTAAGAATCACCCTATGAGGTTCTTAACTATTATGGCCATTTTACAGACAACAAAAACAAGGTGGTAAAGAAGAACCAGGTGACTTAGATACAGCTGGCTTGGAAATTCTAAAATGGCTTTCTTAGGGCAGTAGTGTGTGAAAAATTGTGGGGTAAGATTTGGGTAGAATTTGGCAGATGTACAAGAGAAGGAGCACAAGGTGTATGAAAGAGATACAATAGAGCTACCCAGGAAGTAAGAAACCGAAGGAGTTAAGCATGATTGAATATGCAGTGACAGAGTGTATGTGATACCAACGGCAATTCTGCAGTTTGGGGCCTACATATCAGAAGAGAGTTGTATAGTTAATGAATTTATGTGTTTCAGAAGAACTCTTTTTGGAAGTGTACTAGCATAGATTCTAGTAAATATCATGTATCACTATGGCTTTAATTACCATAAAATGCTTATTCTTTAGTATTTTTTTCCTTCTCTTGTTCTAAGCACTAGCGTGCTTCTAGATTTGCCTTCTGGATACTTCCATTTGAATTACTGCAAGTAAATGACTCATGTCATTTCTAAAACCAATACCATTATCTTTTTTTGTGTATTTTTTTTTCAAAGTTAGAAGCAGGGAGTCAGTCAGATGGATTCCGCATGCACCCGACCGGGATCCACCCAGCATGCCCACCAGGGGGCGATGCTCTGTTGGGGCCAGAGTCATTCTAGCACCTGAGGTGGAGGCCATGGAGTCATCCTCAGTACCAGGGCCAACTTTGCTCCAATGGAGCCTTGGCTACGGGAGGGGAAGAGAGAGATAGAGAGGAAGGAGAGGGGGAAGGGTGGAGAAGCAGATGGACTCTTCTCCTGTGTGCCTTGGCTGGGAATTGAATGCAGGAATTCCACACGCGGGGCGGACACTCTACTACTGAGCCAACCGGCCAGGGCCCCAATACCACTATCTTTGCCAGACTTGTTTTTCATCTTGATTATTGCAGTCATCAACATTCAGTTACTGAAACTAGAATGAGTTTTTTTTCTTATTCCACACTAATCCTCTTTCTCACTCCAAATTTATTTACCAAATTCTACTGATTATCTGTCTATACCCCCATCTTCTCTACTACATGGATCGGAGAACAGCCTTCTTCTAATTCTCCAGCTTATACTCATTTGTCAAATGCCAGTTCACATGTCAGTTTTCCTGTGACAATATCACTAATCTTCTCAGGTGTAATCAGTCACTTATTTCTCTTGTGTTGTTAAAATTCACATTTTGAGCGTATTTTGTTTATGTGTCTCTCTGCTCCAACAGACAGTTCGCTCCTCAGAAAAAACAATACATTATTCATATTCCTTATAGTGTAACCACTATAAGGTGTTTGACACATGAATGAATAAATGAAAGATTGAGTGGAAGAGAAATACATTAGTTATTGAATGTACAGTTTTAGAGCTCAGGAAAAAAGGCCCACATCTAATCCATGCGCTAATCTTGTTGGCTCTACCTTAAAAATGCAGCCAGAAACCAACTATTTCTCAACATCTCCCTCACTCAGTCACTATCTTTTCTTGACTGGGTTCATGTGGTAGCATCCCAGTTACTTGCACTGATTCATAACATTTCCCCCTGAAATCTATTTTCACTGCAGCGGCTGAGGTTATCCTCATAAAACTTAAATCAGATGCTGTCACTTTTTAACACACACCTAATGGCTCTCTTCTCACATAGGTTAAAAAAGATAGTCCTTACAATGGTCAGCAAAGTCTGACTTCATCTGGTGCTCTGGTACTCACCTCCAACCTGTCTGAACGCTCCTTGGGCCTTTCGAATGCTGGTTTGCTCTGCCTGGATGCAATCTCCCAGTTATCCACATGGTTTGTCCCTCTCACTACCTTTCCATCTTGGCTGAAATATCATATTTTCTCTTCTTTTTTTCCAATCTTAGACTGTATCCTTATCTGTATTCTATCTATCTATCTATCTATCTATCTATCTATTTATCTATCTATCATCTATCGTCTTCTATATCTATATGTAGTAAGATAAAATTTTACTATAATGTTAAATTATTATTAATAAAATCACAAATGATTATTTATAATGCGGATTTTTGTTTATTGTCTATATCCCTCTAGATTGTATTGTGAGAAGAAACTTTTTAAAAATCTTATTTATTTATTTTAGAGAGGCAGAGGTGAGGAGAGATGGAGAGAGACTGAGAGAGACAGAGAGAGAAAGGCAGGGTAAGGAGCAGGAAGCATCAACTCCCATGTGTATCTCTACCAGGCGAGCCCAGGGTTTTGAACTGGCGACCTCTGCATTCCAAGTTAGTGCTTTATCCAATGTGCCTCCACAGGTCATGCAAAAGAAGGAACATTTTATTGTTTTGTTTAGGACTAAGATATTGCTTGATACACAGTTAAGTACCCATCAAATATTTGTTCTAAGAATTAGAATGAATTGTTAAAAATTCTGAGACAATTTAGAATATATGTATATACTATATGTGTGTGTGTGTGTGTGTACACACTTGGCAAAATGACCATGGACAAGATTGTTAGATTACGAAAAATAAATTGGTGTCTGATTGTTTTTTATGCACATTTTGTAAATGACTATGGGACCAAGATTATGGCTATTTTGTTTGTCAGTCTCTGGGAAGAAATTGGATGATCTTTGATAATCAGGAGAGAATGGCAGTATTAGAGACCAGACAGGGATGCCAGGAGTGTGGTTATGCTGAGATTTGCGAGGAGGACACACAAGAGGCAGCCTGAGGTTGAGACATGTGACTGCACATCTGGGCTGCAGGTAGGAGTGACAGCAGTGGCAGGAATAGGAAAACCAGCTTTTTTTGAGTAAATCTCACCAGTTAGCCAGGCAGGAAATGTGATCCTGAGGACATGGAAAAAAACAAGTCTTCCCTCAAGTCCCAGGGAAGGATGGCTTTGAACAAGAGGAGGAGGCTGTACCACAGCTACTTCTGGCCTAGCCACCCCGAACACCAAGAGTGAATTTCTGAAGTAGCTTCTTGTATGTATGCTCCTGTGTTCATGTTCAGGGACAATCTGAATGGCTTTGCGGGTTGCTCACTATCGCCACTGCCGAGGGGAACAGTGGCAGTAACAATGGAGGTACACAGGCTTCAGTGGGCCTGCACAGATTTTCCAAGTTTTTTCCTTGAAAACAATAATAAACAGGACTGAACTTTTAGTTAGAGTACACTACCACAGAATTGAGAATCTCCACGAGGAATTACAATGCAGCTCTTGAGACAGGCAGGAAGAGGCCTCTGTACAATTCAATTTGAATATTAAGTAGAATGGGATCTCATTTTGTACTCAAGCTGGTAAAACAAGACAGATCAGGAACAGAAATAAGTAAGGGCAATAAAAGAATGGATGAAAGGGAATTAATAAAGAGAGCAGGAATTAATGAATTACATATAACAAATAGAAACTTGCATCAAATTGGTATGTTAAGTGCTGCTTTTTTTTTCTGTGGTGGAAAAACAGTGAAATAGCTGAATCACTGGCTTAACTGAATAAAAAAAGAAGATTTATAAATGCACAAAATTTGCCATTAGAAAGGGAAAATGATAGATTAAAATGTATACTGCTCACAAAAATTAGGCGATATTTTCAAAATGGATATGAAGTGATAAAATATCACCTACTATTTGTGAGCAGTATAATTAAAAATAGAAATCCTTTATTTGGAATGTCAGCTGAAAGGGATAATTAAATATTAATTACCAAAATTAACTATAAAAAGAGATAGAAAATTCAACTAAAGAAGCAACAAAGGAAGAAATTGAAAAGTTGTTTAAAATATGTTGGAAGATTTTAGGAATGGACAGCCACATTTCCTAATGTATTTATACATAAGCACTAATTTCTTAACTTTGACAGAGAGAACATTCAAAATCAACCCTGCTAATAATTGTTTATGTTTCTTGAATACAAAATTCTTTTAGAGTCTGTTCTTAGTGTTCTACATATATTAAGTGATTTAATTTCCATAAACCATGAGCTCAGTACTATTATCCTTCACTTACAGATAGAGGAAAATGAAAAGCAGAGGCTATGAAATGATATGGCTAGAATTAGAGTCAACTGCTAATGTCAGGGCTAAAGCTTAATACAATATTTTCAAGAGTGGTTTAGTTTAGAAGATTTAATAATAATGCATCTATAACAAAAGATGTTATATAAGAGACCAAAACAGAAAAATCATTTAGTGTTTTGATTGATGTCAAAAGTACATTTAATAACATTTAACATTTATTTTTATAAAATCCACTTAGAAAAGCATTTATATTATCTGAAATAGATATAGACATATAACTATTTCTATTTAATATATATATTATATCTTCATTCCAACAAGCATGAGAAAGATATTGTTACTATTTTCATTTTACAAATGAGGAAACATCTATATAAAATTACTTACACAGGTTATCCAGGTAGAGTTGAGATTCAGATCCAGGCAGACTTGCTCCAGAGTCTGGATTGAATCACTTTACTGTATATATTGTCCCTCTGATACAAACAATACTGCAATGATGTCTCTAGGTACATGTGAGGATACTTTTTTAAGGAAGACAAATAAATATAAGTGGACTGATAGTCATAGCATCATAGCGTGATATATTCACACATTCTAGTTTTAACATGTATTGCCATACTGCTTCTCATGGTGGCTGTATCAATTTAATATTTCCTCTGTGACAATGAGGGAAGAGGAAGAGAGAATGAATGAGAATATAAGCTTACTATGTGCTTGGTATTATACTATATTGAGATTTGCATAGTTAATAAATGGAAAAAAAGATTTGAACCCGTTATCTGGCTCAAAATCTATATTAATTCAATTTTATGTTGCATTTTTGGTTATACCTTATTGAAACAAAATTAGAGAGGCTAATAATAAAGCATTTAAAATGTATTATTAATTTTACTTAAGTAAAATCCAGAATATCAAATGTATAACAAAGAGTTTGACCCTGATTATAGGAATTTTTTGAGTCTCAGATCAGAGAAATTGCTATCGAACAAAGGTAATTGTTGTAAAAACAAAAGTTAACAGTCATTCAATGAAGAAACACATGAACAAACACACACAGTAATTTGTCAATATTGAACCACAATTATTGGACTATTTTCAGATCAAAGGTCACTTCAGGAAGAGAAAAATATATCACATATCAACTATCTCACTAACTCCAACTGAGAGCAATATTCAAGTAAACATTTGCACTAATAAGATTTCTGCCATTTCAATAAGGTGATGTCAGGTGATGTTTGGTTTTAATTAAATGTCACAGTTCTTAATTCATGACAGAGTAGGCATTTAGACATTGTTGTATAATAAAGCTGAGCACTCCAAGGATCAGCCTGTGGATTATCTGGGGTAACTTTGGTAAGATCACATTTTAAGATTTACTGATATTAAAGTAATCATTTTCACTGGGAACTCCCTAAGTCAGGTATGAGAGATGCTAGTTCCAGAGCATGTATTCTCAATGTTACAAGATAGACATACATACAAGGTCTTTACACTCGAACATCTATATTCTGGGAGGTTGATTAACTTAAAATCTGTGATTCTTTTAGAAAATTATGACATTAAGTTACGTGAATATTGTAAGAAGTAAAATCTTAGGGAAAAGAAAACTATCAGCATTGGCAAAAGCTTTTCCACTTCCTTGGTTATTTGGTATCTTACAATTGAAATGCCAAAAGGGAGAGTAGAAGAGATATAACTAACAAATTACTCTGAAAAGGCTCTTTATCCAAGAAGATTTGTAAAACTCTATAGATTTGGTACATAAATATGTACCGTATGTACTGTTTAACTTCTTGGGAGGTCAAAACAATTGATACTGATCCCTATTAGTGTAACTATGGCCAAGATCTTGTAACTGACTAGAATGTCAATGGTTATTGCCTTTTACATGCGTCTCTTACCACATGATTAAAATTAGGCTGACTGTGGGTATCTCAGATATCTGTAGTGATGGTCCATGTGATATTGGTAATGAATACACATAATAAAGTAGTTTCACTCGGAGGGTATATGTGTTGGAAAGGACCAAGAGGGGGTGGAGAACCAGGTTAAATAATCACCTAATTCTCAAGGACCTAAAAATCCTCCTCTAGACTTAGTGCAGTTTTCTGGTTTAGTTCTTGCTATATATGGTTTGTTTCCCAACAAGTCAGAAAAAAAAATCCATCATGAAAAAGTTTTAGGCAATTATACTGCAGAGGAAAGAAACACAAGGCAAAGTTTGTATTCCCATATGTACTGTTCTTGATTAATGTGGTTTTAGAGATGCCTATCTGCCACAATAATTTCTATACCACAAGGATATTTCTGTTTTCATAGAATGGACAGCTAGATAGACACATAATTTTTGTTTTCAATTTGGATCTATTTTAGGATTACTCACGTGGTATTTCTAAAATGTGTATTATAAATATTTTAATTAGATATCTCTTATAAAAAGACATTAATTTTTCAGTTTTTGCAGTTACCCCTAGCTTTGATCAAGTCTAGCTAAATTGACATCCAAAATATATATTTACCAAGAAATGTATATTTTAAGAAATAAAATACTTCGACAGAAAAAACAACAGGAGTGAAAACAAAATGAATTAGTTTAAGGTCATAAACTATTACTGAATTGGTGTAAGTGCATTTCATACTTTGCAACTTCGCGATGAAAAATATCGCCTTACTGCATAATTCTCTGGTACATAAAGTGCTAGTAATTTTTAAAATAGGTATCATTACTCTATTTTACTCAAAAATTTAAAGTCTGAACAAGATAGGTATTTTGGATTTTTTCACATTTTATTCTCTTTGTAAAAAATAATACTTGGATTTCTTCTGGAGTTTATATTTAAACAATTATTGAACAGGTTAATAACAGTTAAGAGTTCCGATCTTAAACAACTAAATTCACTTTAAGCTCAGTGACTTCCTCTACCCCAATAGGCTACAATTACTTGAGACTCAAGCTGTGCCCTTTTGTATAATTACAATTTATGACATGGTATTGATATTTAAGTTTAACTCAAATGGTTGAAAATGCAAATGTTAACTTTTTAAATACCAAGTAAATGCATCTAATATTTTCTTAGATCCTTGGAAAGCAGTGAAATATTCTAATATATAATTTGTGAAACAAAGAACATATTTACTATTATCTTTTTTTTTCTTTTCTTTTTTCTTTTTCTGAAGCTGGAAACGGGGAGAGACAGTCAGACAGACTCCCGCATGTGCCCGACCGGGATCCACCCGGCACGCCCACCAGGGGTGATGCTCTGCCCACCAGGGGGCGATGCTCTGCCCCTCTGGGGCGTCGCTCTGCCGCGACCAGAGCCACTCTAGCGCCTGGGGCAGAGGCCAAGGAGCCATCCCCAGCGCCCGGGCCATCTTTGCTCCAATGGAGCCTTGGCTGCGGGAGGGGAAGAGAGAGAGACAGAGAGGAAGGGGGGGGGTGGAGAAGCAAATGGGCGCTTCTCCTATGTGCGCTGGCCGGGAATCGAACCCGGGTCCCCCGCACACCAGGCCGATGCTCTACCGCTGAGCCAACCGGCCAGGGCCCTATTATCTTCTTTTATGTTAATATTAATTTCCTCCTTATGTGATTTGTCTTTTATACTAATTGACTTGAAGGTACTTGCACATTAAAAAGTAATAAAATACTTGCATTTTTGGATGTATTTCATATCATAAAATATAGGACCAAAATAATACCTTGTGTTTGTACATGAATAGTTGGCCCCTGTTCAGCACACTGGTCAGGATGCTATACTGAGTTTGGGGAAGGGAATTTGTCCTTGGGCTTAAAATATAGAAATACTTTCTAAATATTTATGAATACATTTATAGATTTTGCTATAAATATCTATAAAAATGAAGTATAAAACTTAGAATCTGTTTCAATGACAAGAAACTTTACTTTTTTGGATTAGAAATAAATGTTGCTAAATGGTTAATGACCTTAAAAAATATCTCAAATGCTTTAAATGCATAAGAGGCCTAGTTTATAAAAAAAATGTAATATAAATTATTTTCAGGAACATGTACAGTACTAATTAATCTGATTCATCAAGAGAAAAAGTTAAAATGACATTATCTGCCAATACATTTAATGACAATATGCTTATTTAAAAGAGAGTAGTATTAGTAAAAAAATCCATGCCACTGCAAGGCAGACTTTGGATAGACCCAGGTGCAGATTTACTATATAGGCAATTCCTTTTGGTGATATTTACATCTAGTTTGATTGCCAAGATAAAAGTCATTTGATACTTCAGGATTGGCAAGAGACTAGAATCAGAATAGCTGCTGGATTTTGCCTGGAAAAATATAATTGCTTTTAATTTTAACAAAAAAGGCAGAAACAGTTATACAGCATTTTCTAAAGTAAAATTTTGACATTTTCATGTATATAACATTTTTCCCTTCTGATTTACCACTTCACTCAATGTTACTATTAATTAATTGATGATATGAGTGGAAAGGTTACAGTTTAAAATGAAAAACTGGGAGCTGTGGCTGGGTAGCTCAGTCAGTTAGAATATCATCCCCATATCTAAAGGTTGCAAGTTTGATCCCCGGTCAGGGTATATACAAGAATGGACCAGTGAGTGCATAGATAAGTGGAACAACAAAATGGATGTTCCCTCTCTGTCTCCCTCCATCTTATCTCTCTATAATCAGTCAACAACAAGAACAAAAAAGAATAAACCAATAAATGCATAAATAAGTGGAACAAATTGATCTTTTTCTCTCTTCCTTCCTCTCTCTCTAAAGTCAATCAATCAAATAATTAAAAAAATTTAAATGTAATAATGGAGAAATTTGGATAAAAAAAGTGAATATATATTTTAATTTGATATAAATTTAGACATAAACAAAACTTTAAAAATGCACATTAGTATTCACATAATCTGAACTTAGCTTTCTCAACTGTTAACATCTTGTATAACCATGGTATAATTATTGAAACCAGAAAATTAATATTGATTTCTACTATTCACTAGGTTTTCCAAATTTCACAAATTATCTTAATAATTTTTTTTCTGACCAAGGAGTCAACCAGTGTTTCAAATTATTATTAATTACATTTTAATGTTCCCCAATTTGAGCTTTCTATGTCTTTTAAGATCTTGATGGTTTTGAAGAGTAGTGACTAATTATTTTGTAGACTGTCTCTCTGTTTGGCTTGTCTGATATATTCTTATGGTTAGGTTTACATATGTGTCCTTCTCAGGAAATCATATCAGAAAGTGCATGATGTAAAAATGTCAGCAATGGTGATGTTATTTGACCAAGAAGTCTCTTTTACCTATCTTAATTTATAAAATTAATGCAAAACCAATAAAAAGAGTATAAGGCATTTTATATACAGTTAGACAAATGTATTCTAAAGTTAATATGAAAAAACAAATATATAAAGATATCCAGGAGATGACGTCAGAGTAATGGCGGGGTAAGAAGCGATACCAATAAATCTCCCCCAAAACTCAACAAGATCTTCAACCAGAAACAGAAAAACCTATACTTGGAGCCTCCAGATGCTTCGCAATACACCCGAAGGTATGGTCGAGTGAAAAATTGGCTAAATATATAACCAAACCCCGAAGGAATTAGGGAGTAAGAAATGCTCCACCTTCCTCACTAACCTAAACAGGGCGGCTTTCTCTGGTAACTGTGAATATAGAAACTGAGGCGGGCAAAGAGGGTGAATAGATCCAGGCCGCGGCAAAAACGGCCGAACCAGGCTGTGGCATGGAGATCCAAGCCGAGGAAAAACTGATCCTGTGGCAACCCGGGCAATACAAGCTAACACTCGCGCCAAACCCAAACAAAGAAAGACAAGCGGGGCAGCCATTTTACCCGATCTCCTGGTCAGTGCGCAGTTAGTGGGCGAGAGATTTCTTCCTAAGCCCCGGGAGTGGGTGCCCGTGTTACCCCACAGAGAGGCAGAGTCAGAGGCCTTTCTGTGGGCCGAAAGCAGAATCTCTGGGCAGCCCCAGCGCCCTGGGAAAGCCGCGCACGGGAGGGAGTGAGAACTAATTCCAACGGTGGAAATTTTCCGTGCTGGTGGGGGTTTCACTCAGAGGGAAACGCGGCCGGCCTCATATCCTGGTCTGCGCACGCAGATACTGAGTGAGAGATTCCTCCGAGTACCTCGGCAGTGTGCGTCTGTGTTATCGCATAGAGGGGCAGAGTCAGGGGCCTTTGTGTGGGCCAAAGCGGAATCTTGGGCCGCCCCAGCGCCTTGCAAAAGCCGCGCACGGGGACGGAGCGAGAGCCAATTCCAACGCTGCCACTTTTCCATGCGGTTGGGGTTTCACTCAGAGTGTGAGACTGCTGGCCGGATATCCTGGTCTGCGCACGCAGATACTGAGCGAGAGTTTCCTCCAAGCGCCCCGGAAGTGGGCGCCCGCCTGTGTTACCAGACAGAGTGGCAGAGCCAGAGGTCTTTGAGTGGGTGGAAAGCCCGCCTGATTATGCTAGCAGCTCTGACTGACTGAGCCTTACCCAGAGCCCTGTGCTGAGTGGAAATAGAGTGGGGAGTTGCCAGCTCTTTGAGCCTCTTACTATCCAGGCAGAGGCAGCAGCAACCCCATAGCTGGATTATCAGGCTACTAATTGAGGAAGGAAAGACTAGGAGAAAGGCTCCAGGAACACGGACTCTCTCACTGTCGGAACCTATAAATGCTAATGAGCCTCGACTGCCAACGAAACTAAAGCACAATACATGACATTGCCATAGAGACTTATCAACTGCACACCTCTACCTGAGTGTGCCAAAGGGGCAGAACCCGGGGTACAGAGTCACCGACCAGGAAGAGGGAGAGAAAAGAAAAAGCAAGAAGATAACCTCTCAAAATCAAGAATAATCTGCAGACTTTATAACCTATCCCATTTTATTATATTTGTTCATCTGTTTCTCTTATCTTCATTCTTGATACTTTTTTTCCTCCTCCAATTTGGCCGTTTAACTCTCTGCCGGTCTTACTTTCTCCTCTCCTTGAACTACACTACCCATAAGTGTTACATCTCCCATTATCTTTTCTCTCCTCTTCCTTTCTCTCTATGAGGGTTGCACTCCAAAACCCTTAACTCTCTCTCTCTCTCTCTTTCTCTCTCTTTCCTTTCTTTTTTCTTCTTTTAGTGGTTCCCTCTTTTTTTCTCTCTCTCTCTCTCTTTTCTCCCTCTATATTAGTTTCTTCCTTTCTCCTTTACATCTCCTCTCATTCAAACCTCAATTACAAACAAATTATCTTATCTGGGGCTCAAACTTATGTTTGTGGCATTTTGGGGGGTTTTTACTTCACCTTTTTAACTCACTAGCAGTGCTCCCATCCCTGGCTCTCCATTTTATCTAGTTCTTGTTCCACTAAATACAATAGTAATTTTTTAATTTGTCCCCCCATTTTTCTGTTTTCCTCTTATTCCTCTCATCATAACTCTTAGACAACCAACACCTAAAAGCAAATCATTTTATTCTAGACCCAAATTTTTTCCTTATTTGCTTTTTGTGGGTCCATACCCCCCTTTTTTTTTCTTTTTCTTTTTTTTGCCCCTTTATTACTTTTCCTCAGTTCAGGCCCTCCATCACAGGCATTGTTTGTTATAATTCACAGTTCACCACAAGATTTTCTCAAGAAAGAGGGGAGAGGAGAGGAGAGGAAAAAAGGAGGGGGGGGAATAATTTCCTTTTTTAAAATTTTTATTTTATTTTATTTTTCTTTATTCCATTATTAATTTTTTTTAAAAAAAAAACAACTCTTCGATTTTTTATTTTTTTATTTTTTTTAACTTTTATTCTTTATTAAATCTCATTAATACTATCAACAAAACCACCCTCAGATGCCATTAAGGAAGAGAAAATCAAATATCATGGATACAAAAGAAAGAGAGGTAACACAGCTAGATGAGGAAAAATCTATGGAGAAAAAATTTAATATATTGAAAAACTTGGAGCTAAATGACAGAGAATTCAAGATAGAAATCCTAAAAATCCTCCGAGATATACAAGAAAACACAGAAAGGCAATTTAGGGAGCTCAGAAAACAACTCAATGAACACAAAGAATATATGTCCAAGGAAATTGAAACTATAAAACCAAATCAAACAGAGATGAAAAACTCAATTCACGAGCTGAAAAACGAAGTAGCAAGCTTAGCTAATAAAACAGGTCAGATAGAAGAGAGGATTAGTGAAATAGAAGACAAGCAACTTGAAGCACAACAGAGAGAAGAAGAAAGAGACTCAAAAATTAAAAAAAATGAGGTAGCCCTACAAGAATTATCTGACTCCATCAAAAAGAATAACATAAGAATAATAGGTATATCAGAGGGAGAAGAGAGAGAAAATGGAATGGAGAACATACTCAAACAAATAATAGATGAGAACTTCCCAAGCCTGTGGAAAGAACTAAAGCCTCAAGTTCAAGAAGCAAACAGAACTCCAAGTTTTCTTAACCCTAACAAACCTACTCCAAGGCATATCATAATGAAATTGACAGAAACCAACAGCAAAGAAAAAATTCTCAAGGCAGCCAGGGAAAAGAAGAATACAACATATAAAGGAAGGCCCATTAGATTATCATCAGATTTCTCAGCAGAAACTCTACAAGCTAGAAGAGAGTGGACCCCAATATTTAAAGTCCTGAAAGAGAGGAACTTTCAGCCACGAATACTATACCCATCAAAGCTATCCTTCAAATATGAAGGAGAAATAAAAACATTCACAGATACAGAAAAGATGAGGGAATTTATCATCAGAAAACCCCCACTCCAGGAATTACTAAAGGGGGTTCTCCAATGAGATACAAAGAACAAAAAAAAAACAGAGTCACAAGTAAAAGCTCCAAGAAGAACACAGTAAAACCAAATTTAAACTGTGACAACAACAAAAAGAAAGAGGGGGAGAAGATGGAGATTAACAGTAGCAAAGGACGATGGAGTGCAAAAGTACTCACAAAATAGTTCGCTACAATGAACAGGGTAGGGACCCTTTTCATTACTCAAAGGTAAGCACCATTGAAAAAATCACCACAGAAGCACATGAGATAAAAAAGATAGCAACAGAGGAAAGATGTATGGAATACAACCAAATAAAAACAAAAGATAGAAAAACAAAAGAGAAGGATCAAACAAGACACAAAACTAACAGAAAGCAAGATATAAAATGGCAATAGGGAACTCACAAGTATCAAGAATTACACTAAATGTAAACAGATTAAACTCACCAATAAAAAGGCACAGAGTAGCAGAATGGATTAAAAAAGAAAATCCAACTGTATGCTGCCTACAGGAAACTCATCTAAGTAACAAGGATAAAAACAAATTCAAAGTGAAAGGCTGGAAAACAATACTCCAAGCAAATAACATCCAAAAATAAGCAGGTGTAGCAATACTCATATCTCATAATGCTGACTACAAGACAGCAAAAGTACTCAGAGACAAAAATGGACATTTCATAATTGCTAAGAGGACACTGAATCAAGAAGACATAACAATTCTTAATATATATGCACCAAACCAAGGAGCACCAAAATATATAAGACAGCTACTTATTGATCTTAAAACAAAAACTGACAAAAACACAATCATACTTGGAGACCTCAATACACCGCTGACAGCTCTAGATCGGTCATCCAAACAGAGAATCAACAAAGACATAGTGGCCTTAAACAAAACACTAGAGCACCTGGATATGATAGACATCTACAGGACATTTCATCCCAAAGTGAATGGGTATACATTTTTCTCCAGTGTACATGGATCATTCTCAAGAATTGACCATATGTTGGGCCACAAAAACAACATCAGCAAATTCAGAAAAATTGAAGTTGTACCAAGCATATTTTCTGATCATAAAGCCTTGAAACTAGAATGCAACTGCAAAAAAGAGGAAAAAAATCCCACAAAAATGTGGAAACTAAACAACATACTTTTAAAAAATGAATGGGTCAAAGAAGAAATAAGTGCAGAGATCAAAAGATATATACAGACTAATGAAAATGACAATACGACATATCAGAATCTATGGGATGCAGTAAAAGCAGTGATAAGAGGGAAGTTCATATCACTTCAGGCATATATGAACAAACAAGAGAGAGCCCAAGTGAACCACTTAACTTCCCACCTTAAGGAACTAGAAAACGAAGAACAAAGACAATCCAAAACCAGCTGAAGAAAGGAGATAATAAAAATCAGAGCAGAAATAAATGAATTAGAGAACAGAAAAACTATAGAAAAAATTAATAGAACAAGGAGCTGGTTCTTTGAAAAGATCAACAAAATTGACAAACCCTTGGCAAGACTTACCAAGGAAAAAAGAGAAAGAACTCATATAAACAAAATCCAAAGTGAAAGAGGAGAAATCACCACGGACACCATAGATATACAAAGAATTATTGTAGAATACTATGAAAAACTTTATGCCACTAAATTCAACAACCTAGAAGAAATGGATAAATTCCTAGAACAATACAACCTTCCTAGACTGAGTCAAGAAGAAGCAGAAAGCCTAAACAGACCTATCAGTAGAGATGAAATAGAAAAAACCATTAAAAACCTCCCCAAAAATAAAAGTCCAGGCCCTGACGGCTATACCAGCGAATTTTATCAAACTTTCAAAGAAGACTTGGTTCCTATTCTACTCAAAGTCTTCCAAAAAATTGAAGAAGAAGCAATACTTCCACACACATTTTATGAGGCCAACATAACCCTCATACCAAAACCAGGCAAGGATGGCACAAAAAAAGAAAACTACAGACCAATATCTCTAATGAATACAGATGCTAAAATACTAAACAAAATACTAGCAAATCGAATACAACAACATATTAAAAAAATAATACATCATGATCAAGTGGGATTCATCCCAGAATCTCAAGGATGGTTCAACATACGTAAAACGGTTAACGTAATACACCATATCAACAAAACAAAGAACAAAAACCACATGATCTTATCAATAGACGCAGAAAAGGCTTTCGATAAAATACAACACAATTTTATGTTTAAGACTCTCAACAAAATGGGTATAGAAGGAAAATATCTCAACATGATAAAGGCCATATATGATAAACCATCAGCTAACATCATATTAAATGGCACCAAACTGAAGGCTTTCCCCCTTAAATCAAGAACAAGACAGGGTTGTCCACTCTCTCCACTCTTATTAAATGTGGTACTAGAGGTTCTAGCCAGAGCAATCAGACAAGACAAAGAAATAAAAGGCATCCATATCGGAAAAGAAGAAGTAAAGGTATCACTTTTTGCAGATGATATGATCCTATACATCGAAAACCCCAAAGAATCCACAAAAAGACTACTAGAAACAATAAGTCAATACAGTAAGGTCGCAGGATACAAAATTAACATACAGAAGTCAATAGCCTTTCTATATGCCAACAATGAAACAATTGAGAATGAACTCAAAAGAATAATCCCCTTCACGATTGCAACAAAAAAAAATAAAATACTTAGGAATAAACATAACAAAGAATGTAAAGGACTTATATAATGAAAACTATAAACCATTGTTAAGGGAAATCGAAAAAGATATAATGAGATGGAAGAATATACCTTGTTCTTGGCTAGGAAGAATAAATATAATCAAGATGGCTATATTACCCAAAGCAATATACAAATTTAATGCAATTCCCATCAAACTTCCAATGACGTTTTTTAAAGATATAGAGCAAAAAATCATCAGATTTATATGGAACTATAAAAAACCCCGAATAGCCAAAGCAATCCTAAAGAAAAAGAATGAAGCTGGGGACATTACAATACCTGACTTCAAACTATATTATAGGGCCACGACAATCAAAACAGCATGGTATTGGCAGAAAAATAGACACTCAGACCAATGGAACAGAATAGAAAGTCCAGAAATAAAACCACATATATATAGTCAAATAATTTTTGATAAAGGGGCCAACAACACACAATGGAGAAAAGAAAGCCTCTTCAATAAATGGTGCTGGGAAAACTGGAAAGCCACATGCAAAAGAATGAAACTGGACTACAGTGTCTCCCCCTGTACAAAAATTAACTCAAAATGGATCAAAGATCTAAACATAAGACCTGAAACAATTAAGTACATAGAAGAAAACATAGGTACTCAACTCATGGACCTGGGTTTTAAAGAGCATTTTATGAATTTGACTCCACAGGCAAGAGAAGTGAAGGCAAAAATTAATGAATGGGACTACATCAGACTAAGAAGTTTTTGCTCAGCAAGAGAAACTGATAACAAAATAAACAGAAAGCCAACTAAATGGGAAATGATATTTTCAAACAACAGCTCAGATAAGGGCCTAATATCCAAAATATACAAAGAACTCATAAAACTCAACAACAAACAAACAAACAATCCAATAAAAAAATGGGAAGAGGATATGAACAGACACTTCTCCCAGGAAGAAATCCAAATGACCAACAGATATATGAAAAGATGCTCATCTTCTTTAGCTATTAGAGAAATATAAATCAAAACGGCAATGAGATACCACCTCACACCTGTTCGATTAGCCATTATTAGCAAGACAGGTAATAGCAAATGTTGGAGAGGCTGTGGAGAAAAAGGAACCCTCATCCACTGTTGGTGGGAATGTAAAGTAGTACAACCATTATGGAAGAAATATGGTGGTTCCTCAAAAAACTGAAAATAGAACTACCTTATGACCCAGCAATCCCTCTACTGGGTATATACCCCAAAAACTCAGAAACATTGATACGTAAAGACACATGCAGCCCCATGTTTATTGCAGCATTGTTCACAGTGGCCAGGACATGGAAACAACCAAAAATCCCGTCAATAGATGACTGGATAAAGAAGATGTGGCACATATATACTATGGAATACTACTCAGCCATAAGAAATGATGACATCGGAACATTTACAGCAAAATGGTGGGATCTTGATAACATGATACGAAGCGAAATAAGTAAATCAGAAAAAAACAGGAAGTGCATTATTCCATACGTAGGTGGGACATAAAAGTGAAACTAAGAGACATTGATAAGAGTGTGGTGGTTACGGGGGGGAAGGGGGAAATGGGAGAGGGAAAGGGGGAGGGGGAGGGGCACAAAGAAAACAAGATAGAAGGTGACAGAGGACAATCTGACTTTGGGTGATGGGTATGCAACATAATTGAACGACAAGATAACCTGGAGTTGTTATCTTTGAATATATGTATCCTGATTTATTGATGTCACCCCATTAAAAAAATAAAATTATTATAAAAAAGAAAAAAGAAAAAAAAATATATAAAGATATCCAGAAAAGCAGTGAAAAACAGAATCTATGAGAGACTACATTTACTAATTATTAAAGTATATTATAAAGTTTTTCTACTGGCATGTGAATACTTTACATAGACTCAAGGAATAGAATAGAAAAAAGCAGAAATAGATGAAAGTACAAGTGACAATTTAGCATATGATAAAATGTCATCTCAAGATAGATGCAAGTGGAGCTTTTAATAAATTGTGCTTGGAAAACAACATAGGCATTTGGAAAGTGATAAAATAAGACTCATATATCATATCATATTAAAATTAAATTTTCGACCCTGGCCAGTTGGCTCAGTTGCTAGAATGTTGGCCCAGCATGTGAATGTTCTCAGTTCAATCCCTGGTCAGGGCACACAGAAGAAGTGGCCATCTGCTTCTCTCCCCTTCCCTTTTCCACTTCCTTCTCTTTTCCCTGATTGGTCCAAGCATTGAACCCAGGTGCTGAGGATAGCTTGGTTGATTTGAGCATCGGCCCCAGATAGGGGCTGCCAGGTGAATCCCGGTTGGTGGTTGGGTGCTCCTGCAGGAGTCTCTCTATCTCCTCTCCTCTTACTTAAATTTTTAAAATTAATTTTAAATGAATAAGAATGATAAAGATAAAAATACAAACTCATAAATTTACTAGAAGCAAACACAAGGAAATTCCTTTTTAACTTTATTCTAGAAAAAGGATTTTAAACTCTGACTCAGAATCTAGAAGCAATTAAATAAAAAATTAGTAAATTTAAATTTTTAAAGATCACAATAAAAACACTATAAAAAGTTTAAAAAAACTGAGAAAATGGGAAAAAATGTAAAATGTGTTTAGACAGAAATGGATAGTATTGCTAATATAATACAACATCCTTAAAAACAAATAACAAAGGATCTAGAACCCAATAGAAAATTGAAAATAAAATGCATGAACAGTTGATTCACAAGAAATATAAAAATTATTCTTAGCATATACAAACATGGTCAAGCTCACTTGTAATTAGAGAAATACAAACTATGATAACACAGAGACACCATTTCTCACTTATTAGAATTGATGAAAAATTTAAAGTATGACAATGCTTTCATTCATTCCTGAAGAACTGCAAAGTGGCTCAATTGTACTGTGTGGGAATTTGGAAATTCCTAACAAAACTACATACTCTATTACTCTTTAAACCAAAATCCCTCCTCTAGAATTTAAACTAAAGGTACACTCCAACAATGTAAAAATAAATATGGACAAGATTCTTTATAATAGTATTGCTTGTAATTATTAAATATTGAAAACAGCTGCAATGCTCACATATAGGACAGGTTGAATAAACTGTGCATCCAAAGGATGGAGCAATATGCATCTATAGAAGAATTTAAAAGATCCCCATGAACTCATGTACAGTAATTCCCAAGATGCAGCAATTGGTATCAAAGATGTTCAAACAAGAATCTGTTGTATGATACCTTTCAAGTAAATTAAAGACAAAAATATAAAAAATCTATGTGTATCTGTTCTTTTTTATGTAAAAATAAAGACAAGATCCTAACAAGATTTGTTTTTTACATGAGATAGGTAAAAATGGGTGAGAATAATTGGAAAGTACAAATGGGGTGGAAAGAAGAGGGTAGGACTTTTCTCTGACTATAACTTTTTGTATAATTCATATACTTAGAATAATGTTTTACATTCCCAAACACCAATAATGAATGGAAATTATAAAAGATAATAAAAAGATACAAAATGTTATAAAACAGTAACAAATTTACCTAGATAATGTATTTTGAAATTAACAAACATATAAATATATTATGGATGATTAGAGCTAAGTTTTTTACAATTAAGGAAATAAGAAGACTATTGGATTAGAAAAACTAATTACTGATGTTTTCTTGGGCCCTGAGTTGAAGAAATCTCTCAGTTTTCTTTCATTAACCTATTGTCTTGCTAACTTGCCAAGGATCACCACTTATCTTGGCATATGCACCAGACTATTGCAGTCTCTCAATTTAGTGGGAGCCAGTTTTAAAAAAAAAATTTAGGCATCTCTAAATATTGACATCTGGTCCAATTATTCCCTTGATTCAGAGAAAGAAAAAAAAACAAGACAACCTATATTGTTTATTGCTGGCATTATAATGTTACAGGCTGGTATAGTTGGTGATTTGAGTTAAAAATGGATATATAATGAAAAGTGAATGAATTGTAGTTCAAGTCATTAAAATGGAAACAAAAGTGGTTTCACATAGCATTGAACTGATTCCAATTATCTAAATGATTAATAAAATCCTATGTATATTGAAGGGAATTGGTATGCACTTATTCAGTGGCATAAAAAGTTTTATAAACCAAAACCTTCATAGACTAATTAATGAATGCATCATATGCCTCATATTGTTTGGATGTGAAAAGGACATAACAATTAAAAACGATTAATATTAAGCTTTGAGTTCAATGTTAGATTGTACTAGGGCCAAAGGAGTGAACCAAAAAAGTTCTGCCCTCAAGGAGCTTTCAATTATTGCTTCCCTACATGTTTTTCTTCCTTTCTTTCTTTTTTCTTTTCCATGTTTTACAAAAACTTAATCCATGATGCCAGTGCTCTGAATTAAAATATCAGTGTGAGAATCAGATTATACAAAAACAATTTTATAAGATTCTGATTGAATTACATGCTCAAGTGGTATAAAACAAAACTATGCAGGACCCTCTATTTTACTTAATTTTTTAACTTTTATTAAGTAACTTAACGCCACATTTTGATGAAACTTAAAGCATGCTCTCCTGCCAGAACCAATAGGAAATAGCTATCTTTTTCTATGACATAACTTTACTATTGGCAGCCAGAAATAGCTTCACAAAGCAATGATACTGTTGTTCAACTATATCCAGAAGGAACAGTTTAATATTAATTATGTTAAAACCAACATCAGGTTTTGGCAGATGTTCTCAAATATCCAAACCAATGACACTAAATAAACCAACTGGGAAAGCCAATTCATTCAATTATATGAGAATACCTCTTCTTGCTGCGGCCTCCTTGAGATAGTTTTGGCCTTAACTGTACCTTATTTTGCTGCTTAATAATGCTTTTATGATTAAGGAAGTTGATAAAAGCAACCTGGTCTTAATATTTTTTCAGGATAAAATAATATCTTCCATGTGTTAAGCACTGAATCACTGGTTATTTCTGGTGGAGGCAGGAAAGGGAAGGTGACTAAATTTAGCACTGGTTTAAATACTTAGATGCAAAGATGATTTCTAAAGAGAATTTGGATTTATAGGCACTCAACTGCCTTCTTTCTGCCTCTGCCCTGTGTAGTATTGTCGGTACAGAAAACTTTATCCTCTAAAAGAAGTTTTATCTAAGTCAGATTATAAAAACTTCTCCATCAGAGTTGTACTATTAGCATCCATAAATATGTCTTCTGGAAAAATCAATCAAGTGCCTTAATTTTTAAATTTTAGAGATCCAAAGTGTATAAATTTTTCTTTAGTTATAAAAACAGGATATATGTATTTCAAGCTTTCACCATCAACAGTAAGAATGAACTATCCCATACTATGTCAAAAAACCAGATGGAGGCCCTGGCCAGTTGGCTCAGTGGTAGAGCGTCGGCCTGGCGTGCAGGAGTCCTGGCCAGGGCACACAGGAGAAGCGCCCATCTGCTTCTCCACCCCTCCCCCTCTCCTTCCTCTCTGTCTCTCTCTTCCCCTCCCGCAGCCAAGGCTCCATTGGAGCAAAGTTGGCCCGGGTGCTGAGGATGGCTCCATGGCCTCTGCCTCAGGCGCTAGAATGGCTCTGGTTGCAACACAGCAATGCCCCAGATGGGAGGAGCATAGCCCCTTGGTGGGCATGCCGGGTGGATCCCGGTCAGGTGCATGCGGGAGTCTGTCTGACTGCCTCCCCGTTTCCAACTTCAGAAAAAAACAACAACAACAACAGATGGAAAAATTGATACCTGGGGAAGAAAGATAGTTTCCTCTACTTTCTAAACTCTGTCTAGCTAGGTTTTGAAGACAAACTTATTATCTTAGCTTTCTACTTCATAAGTTGCTCATAATAAGTCTCTGCTTGTTATATAGAAATAATATTGAAACTACTCAATATCCACATTTTAAATTCTCCCTTATACATTTCTTCAAATACGTTTACATTCATTTTTTGATCTAGGCTGTGACACTAGTCTAGATGTAGATGTATTTTTTATCTATTTTTTTTTCCTGAATTTATATTGTGTATGTGGGTGTGTACATCTGTGTATTTAGTGACAGCAAAATATTTTGGGAAATTATATGAGGTATTCAGTATAAATACATTAATAAAAATAGAGATTTGGATGCTGGTGCTTTATTTTGTAAAAGCTCTGTAGAGTACAGGTTAAACAAAACCTATTTTTAACAGAATTTTTTAAATTAAGTGAAAGATGGGAAGGTAGTGAGACAAACTCCCACATGTGCTTCAACCAGGGATCCCCTTGGCAACTCTTTCTGGGGCTGATGCTCTGCCCATCTGGGGCTGCTGCTCCACTGCTTAGCAACCTAGCTATTTCAGTGCTTGAGGTGAGGCTGTGGAGCCATGCTCAGTGCCCAGGGCCAACTTGCTCATGCCATTTAAGCCATGCCTATGGGAGGGGAAAAGAAAGAGAAGGAGAGGAGAGGTGGAGAAGCAGATGGTCACTTCTGTGTGCCTTGACCAGGAATCAAACCTGGGACTTTCAAATGCTGGGCCAACTCTCTACCACGGATCCAACCAGCCAGAGCCTATTTTTAACAGAATTTAAATAAGAATTATGTTTGGTCATAACTAATTACTTTAATTGTTTAAATTCCTTCCATTATTTAATAATTTTTGTTTAAATTCTTTTATTTTATTGCTATTTGACTGAACTGAAATTTGATTACATCCTTTAAAAATCATCATACTAAGTACTGTAATCAAATCATTTCCTATTTCTGTTTCTACCATCCATGCCACAACTCAGTATTATATCATTCTTCCTGATACAGAAGGTAACTCCATATCAATCAAGTCAGTCATGATAAAACCATATTATAAAAAACTTTTAATACCATGTGTGACATAATTTTTAGAAGTGAAAATATTATAGATATTTTTAATTTCAAAATCTAAAAATTCTTTAGACTTTTGAGTTTTAAAGTGATTTAAACATTAATTCATAAAACCTATGATAGGAAGTAAAGTATATGTGAAAGAAATGACAGAAAACATTTTTATAATCATGATGACTTAAAATGTTATATTTTAATATTTGATCAAACAATATGTAATCAATATTCCATTGAATTTTAAAAGTTATTTTTCCAAAAATTAAAAAATGGGTCAACTGGCAATATTTCTAAAGTTTTACAAGACTGTTCATTGAATCCTTATTGCTGTACTTTGAAAAATGGTTTGTTCAAAATGTAAATTAATTTCTTAGATTTAAGTTGAGTCATTATTGGTTATTTTTTAAATACACATTTGGTATCATCATAGTGTGTGTGGTTTACAAATTATTTTCAACCATTTTGGAGTATTTTATTAATCTCATTTAAGAGAAGAGGGAATTTTTATAGTACGGTCAAGAGCTGGCTGAGTTAAACCTGAATTTTTAGTCAGGCTGCCTCTCTCAGTGTGTTGGTTCTTAAAATGCCACCATGAAGCCTTAACAGAACCTGTATATGGCTCTGCAAACAAATGCTTTTTTCTATGAGTATGTGGCTTTCAGAAATATCAGAAAGTAGGCCCTGAATCTGTCAAGTCTTTCCTAGAACATTTCTCTTGAAATGAAGAAGCCATCCAAAGACATTAATTAGAACACACTTTATGCAGTTATTGCCCAAGAATGTTACAGCCTGAACAATTATTTGCTGTTTTTTCAAAACTTTTTAGCACTTTTTATATCAAAAGATTATAAGAAAATCAAATCAGCATAGACTCTTAGATTTGCTATAAACATAATAGGTAGAAAATATTGGTACTAGAACAAGAGTAATTGTATTAGCAACATTAAGAAGGATTTAAAAAATAGCAATAATATGAACTAACTTAATAAAAGACCAGAAGCTGTGTTTTCTATTTATTTCTCAGCTTTTCTAAGTAGAACTTGACATATAACATTGGGTAAGTTTAAGGTGTACAACGTGATTATTTGATACACATATCAACTGAAATTGAACATCACATTAAGGTTAGTTAAAACCTTCAGCAACTCATATAATTACCTTCTTTATGGTGAAAACATTTAACATTTACTTTTTTTGCAACTTCCAAGTATTACAGTATTCTTGTGTGTGTGTGTGTGTGTGTGTGTGTGTGTGTGTGTGTATTTTTCTGAAATTAGAAGTAGGGAGGCAGTCTGAATCTTGCATGAGCCCGACCTGGATCCACCCGGCATGCTCACCAAGGGGCGATGCTCTGCCCATCTGGGGCATCACTCTGTTGTGGCCAGAGCCATTCTAGGACCTGAGGTGGAGGCCATGCAGCTGTACTCAGCGCCTAGGCCAACTTTGCTCCAATGGAGCCTTGGCTGCCGGAGTGGAAGAGAGAGACAAAGAGGAAGGAGAGGGAGAAGAATGGAGAAGCAGATGGGCGCTTTTCTTGTGTGCCCTGACTGAGAATCGAAACCGAGACTTCCACATGCTGGGCTGACACTACACCACTGAGCCAATGGCCAGGGTACAGTATTCTTAAATATAGTTACCATGTTGTAAATTGAGTCCCCTGAGTTTATTCATCTTATAACTCAAAGTTTGTATCCTTTAACCAACATATCCTTATTTCTTCTAACCCCCAGTCCCTGACAACCCTTCTACTCTGACTTTGGCTTATCTAGATTCCACATATGGGAGAAATCCTACGCTGTTTGTGTTTCTCTGTATGACTTATTTCAGTATATTTTTCTCAAGGAGCTCCATCCATGTTGTCATAAATAACAAGATTTCTCTTTTTATGACTGGATAATATTCCTCTGTGTGTGTGTGTGTGTGTGTGTGTGTATCTTACACTTTCTTTATCCATTCACCTGTTCATGGGCACATAGATTATTTTCACACATTGCTATTGTGAATAATTGAATAATGTTGCAATGAGTATGAGATTGCAGATGTCTCTTCAAGACTCTGATTTAATTCCCTTTGGATATATATCCAGAAGTGGAATAACTGAATCATATAGTAGTTCTATTTTTAATTTTTTGAGAAACCTCCATATTTTCCATAGTGGCTGTACCAATTTTCAGTATAACCATCTGTGTACAAATGTTCCCTTTTCCCTATATCCTTGCCAATAATGATCTCTTGTGATATTTATAATAGCCTTTCTAACAAATGTAAGGCTTTATCTTACTGTGATTTTGATTTGCATTTCCCTGATGACTGGTGATGTTGAGCATTTTTTCATGTAACTATTTGACATTTGTGGGTCTTCTTTGGAAGATGTGTATTCAGGTCTGCTGACCATTTGTATTATTTGATTTTTGCTACTGAGTTGTATACATTCCTTATGTATATTATATATTTATCAGATATGTGGCTTGCATACATGATTTCTTCCTTTTCATAGTGAGCCTTTATTTTGCTGATTGTGTCTCTGGGTGTGCAGAGCTTCTCACATGCTGATGTGTCTTTGGGTGTGCAGAGCTTCTCACTTGCTGATTGTGTCTTTGGGTGTGCAGAGCTTCTCACTTGCTGATGTGTCTCTGGGTGTGCAGAGCTTCTCACTTGCTGATGTGTCTCTGGGTGTGCAGAGCTTCTCACTTGCTGATGTGTCTCTGGGTGTGCAGAGCTTCTCACTTTGATGGAGTCCCACATATACTTTTGCTTTTGTTACCTGTGCTTTTGTCATCATATCCAAAAAGTCATAGCCAATACTCAGGTCAAGGAGCTTTTTCCTCTGTTTTCTTCTAAACACTATCTGGTTTCATATCTTATGTTTAGGTCTTTCATCTATTTTGAGTTAATTTTTGTGTAAAGGAGGGTCCATTTTCATTCTTCTGTGTATGGTTTTCCAGTTTCCCTATCAGTATTCATTAAAGAGACTGTCCTTTCCCTATTGAGTATTTTTGGCTCCCTTGTGAAGTATTAGTTGACTACAAAAGAATTTATTTCTAGGCTTTGATTCTTTTTCACAATATAAAACCACATTATTATTACTATAGGTTGAAATCAAGAAGTGTGATGTCTCTAGCTTTGTTCTTGCTCAGAATTGCCTTGATGTTAGGGTCTTAGTAGTGTCATATGAATTTTCAGATTTTTAATTTATTTCTTTCAAAAATGTCATTGTTATTTTGATAAGGATTTCATAGAATAAATAGAAAGATTGGGTAATATGGATATTTTAACAATATTAATTATTCATAATGGGATATTTTTTCATTTTCTTTCATTGGTCTTACAGTTTGTTTGTTTTTTGTGTGTGTGTATTTTTCTGAAGCTGGAAACGGGGAGAGACAGTCAGACAGACTCCCGCATGCGCCCGACAGGGATCCACCCGGCATGCCCACCAGGGGGCGATGCTCTGCCCCTCCAGGGCGTCGCTCTGTTGAGACCAGAGCCACTCCAGCGCCCGCCCGGGGCAGAGGCCAAGGAGCCATCCCCAGCGCCCGGGCCATCTTTGCTCCAATGGAGCCTTGCTGCAGGATGGGAAGAGAGAGACAGAGAGGAAGGAGAGGGGGAGGGGTGGAGAAGCAAATGGGCACTTCTCCTGTGTGCCCTGGCCGGGAATCGAACCCAGGACTTCTGCACGCCAGGCCGACGCTCTACCACTGAGCCAACCGGCCAGGGCCGGTCTTACAGTTCTTAAAGTAGAGATCATTCACCTCTTTGGTTGAAATTATCCCCCAAAACTTTACTGTTTTTGATGCTACTGTAAATGGGATTGTTTTTGTATCTTTTTCAGAAAATAATACACTTATTTATAATTGTAAGGTATATGGTATGCATTGCTTTTCATAGTGGGGTTCCTGGACCAGTAAGTAACAGTGACACCTGGGACGAAACTGCAAATCTGTGTTTTACAGAGATTAGATGATTCTTATACATCTTTAAGTTGAGAAAAACTCCTGGATGTCAGGACAATATAAAAAGTTTTATTTTTTAAATGAATGGAGCTTTAAAAACTAATCTACACTTTGGGTTTTGTATTTTATTTTTTCCTCATCACATTCATTTTCCTTCTTTGATTCCCCCAAAAGAAAGGGTAACGCTACTTAACTTAGTTCATTTTCTTTTCAAGCCACAGGTCCGTATAGGGGAGAAAGCCAGTATTTCTGGGAAAGAACGGGCTTGCCTGTTTCAAAATAAAGTAGATTCACGAGAGCTAGAACATTATTGCTTCAGACTCTAAGCCATGGCATTCCCTGAGTCCCCTGAGCTCCAGGCAGAACAAGTCCAATTTGTGGGGAGAAGGGGCTTTGGATTCTCACAATAGTTAACACCTTTGATGTCAAGAACATACCGAGAGAACTCAGGAGTCTCAGAGTCTCATTTTGTATGACTTATTTCCATAGAGATTTTTTTTATTATTCTTGAATATATGGGGAGTCTTTGACATTATAACTGTGGTGCTAACAATTTCCCCTTTTTAAACTTTGGATTATATAGTCTCTCCCTTTCTGTTTTACTTATTCCTCATGTGTGGGCTACAGAAAAATGGGATAAAACTTTAATCAGTAAATTGGACTGCTTCTTTTAAGCTTAGAAAAAAGATTTATAAGCTCCAAACCATTATTTAAAATTAGGCTTCTATTTCTCTCTGAATGTCAAATCTCATGCTATGTGAATAATTGAGAGTAACCCATTTATGAATTGTTAATTTTCATAAGCAACACTATTCTCACCCATGTCACTGTGGTATAATTTTTGGATATATATTCAGTAAGTTGAATATGGTTATAGGAAATGATTTTTCAAATTACTGCCAAATGTAACAAAGCTGTACAAAGAAAAAAGTTTGCTTCCTTAGTAATTTTTTTCAAAATATTTAGTTAATATTTCCAGAACAAATACCAATTTTCAAAATTTAGTATCTTGGCTTCTTTAAAATCACATCATATTAAATTTGATTTGATCCATTTGGTCATTTGAGACTTTGCCTCCAAAAGCAACAATTCTAACATAATTTCAGAGGTTTCTGTCCAAGTGCATTAGAAAAAGAAAATCTAAAAGAAACTTGAAAGGTAAAAAAAGCTACATAATTTTAGAGGCTAATATTTTTAAGAGAACAAAAGAACAGGTATACATTGGCTGGACCTTACAGTTCAATTTATTTAATATAAATTTTAAAGATTGATTTTCAACAGATTTCTTTTATTAAGTTTATGGAGACTTTACTATAACACATTTTCTTGGGCAGTATTATGACTGATACACTTTTTAAAATATTTTGCCAGGGCCCTGGCGGGTTGGCTCAGTGGTAGAGCGTCAGCCTGGCGTGCGGGGGACCCGGGTTCGATTCCCGGCCAGGGCACATAGGAGAAGCGCCCATTTGCTTCTCCACCCCCTCCCCTCCTTCCTCTCTGTCTATCTCTTCCCCTCCCACAGCCAAGGCTTCATTGGAGCAAAGATGGCCCGGGCGCTGGGGATGGCTCCTTGGCCTCTGCCCCAGGCGCTGGAGTGGCTCTGGTCACGGCAGAGAGACGCCCCGGAGGGGCAGAGCATCGCCCCCTGGTGGGCAGAGCATCGCCCCTGGTGGGCGTGCCGGGTGGATCCCGGTCTAGCGCATGCGGGAGTCTGTCTGACTGTCTCTCCCCGTTTCTAGCTGCAGAAAAATACAAAAAAAAAAAATAAAAAAATATATATATATATATATATATATATATATATTTCCAGTTAAGTTGTATAGCTCGCTATGCTGCTATCTGTAGGCTTTATATGTTATATAGGTTGCAATGTTGCTGCCTATAATGTTATGATTTTGTTCACGAAATAAATGAGGATATATATATCTTCATTTATATATATATGTATATATTGCTCTTCTATATATATATGTTATATATATATATATATTTCAGAGATGCAGGTCCTATAAACTGGGACAAATAATGGGAGAAGTTTCTGTTTTCACTCTAAGACTCACATTAAATTTATATGCTCTCTATTCCAATAAATTCTTCAATCATGGGTTTGTGAACATCAAAGTTTTTAAAAGGACATTAGGTTATTTTTTAAAATATAAAAATAATACAAGTCTATTTTAGTCAATGAGAAACATTTACAAAAGTATAAAGTAATAGGAAATAAAAATCACTTGATATCTCACCACCTAGGGATGATAAATACGAACATTTGGAAAGTATTTTACTAACCCCTTTTTCGCCTTAGGAATAATTCTAAATATACTCATTTGTACCTTGCTATTGATTGACTGATAATACGAAATAATTCTTTTGCTTTGATATATGCTCTTTTCTAAAAAAGTTTAAATATATCCAGTATCAAGTCTGTAATGTAATATGCAGAGGTAAAAAGAAGTAATCAAAATTAATAGTTTGCTACACATTGGTAAATTTTCTTTTATGAATTATGTTGTGTCATGGTGACATATAAAACATCTACTTAATATTCCATAGTACAATTGGAGCATACTTTATTTACTTTAATTGATAGCCAATCATTAGTTTATTTCCAATTATTCACTATTAAATGTGTGATACAGTGAGTATATATGCACATATATTTCATACACTTACAAGATTCTTTAAGCATTTCTGTAAGAATTTTTAGAGATAGATTTTTTTTATTTATTAGATAAGAATATTTTATAAATTGATAAGTACTTTTGTGTTTTGATAATTTTTCTCTAAAATATTCCTGGATGTTTTATTTAAACATTGTGTTTGAGAACATTTGATCCTTTGCTAGTGTTAAATATCAATCCTTTTTCTTTTTGCCAACATCATAAAAAAATAAAATTTCATTTTTGTTTTAATTTTAGGGTTATTATTATTTATTAGTAATTTTTAACATCTTTCATAATCTTTCTTAAAAATCACATTTTATTAATAAAAAGTCCTTTTTGGATATTCTTGTTATTTATTTATTTATTTATTTACAGAGACAGAGAGTGAGTCAGAGAGAGGGATAAACAGACAGGAATGGAGAGAAATGAGAAGCATCAATCAGTTTTTCATTGCGCGTTGCAACACCTTAGTTGTTCATTGATTGCTTTCTCATATGTGCCTTGACCATGGGCCTTCAGCAGACTGAAGCCAGCGATCTTGGGTTCAGGCTGGTGGGCTTTTTTTTGCTCAAACCAGATGAGCCCGCGCTCAAGCTGGCGACCTCGGGGTCTGGAACCCGGGTCTTCTGCATCCCAGTCCGACGCTCTATCCACTGCGCCACCACCTGGTCAGGCTGGATATTCTTGTTAATTAGCTCAATTTTCTCTCATGTTTTTTGTTCCTTACTGATTGGTTAAAGTTCTTTATCTGTTACCTATGTTGTAAATATTTCCTATCAATGTATATTTTCTATTGTAAGGTTGTTCATTTTATTTAATTTTTATGTCATAGTATGTTTTTTAAGAAGCTATTTTTATAAATTAAAGTAATATTTTATGTCTATATAACACTTATCATGTACCAGGCATTAGTCTAAATTATTTATATATATTGATATTTTTAGCATTCCTGACCACCAAATGAAGTTATATTATTATGATTTTATCATTGTAATTACAACAAATGAAAAAGGTAAGTACACATGTAGAAAATAGCAAAACCAGGGCATGAAACTAGACTCTTGACTGGACAGCTAATGCCTTTAGTCTCTCTGTTACATCATCTCTCACAAAAGAATCCTTAGTCCCTAGTTATGCTGAGTGTAATGGGGATTTTAGAGACTACATCACAAAAGACATGGGTATGCCTAAATTGGCTTTTTATGGAAATGCACCATTAATTGTATGTAGAGATATCCATTGGGGGCTTTCTTCCCAGCAATTCTCCTAGAGTTCCCATTCCCCTGACTGTTGAATAAAATATTAAAATCAATCTTTTTCTTTTTTCTTTTTTTCTTTTTTTATTTATTTATTTTTTTCTTTCTGAAGCTGGAAACGGGGAGAGACAGTCAGACAGACTCCCACATGCGCCCGACCAGGATCCACCCGGCACGCCCACCAGGGGCGACGCTCTGCCCACCAGGGGACGATGCTCTGCCCCTCTGGGGCGTCGCTCTGCTGCGACCAGAGCCACTCTAGTGCCTGGGGCAGAGGCCAAGGAGCCATCCCCAGCGCCCGGGCCATCTTTGCTCCAATGGGGCCTTGGCTGCGGGAGGGGAAGAGAGAGAGAGAGAGGAAGGAGGGGGTGGGGGGTGGAGAAGCAAATGGGCGCTTCTCCTATGTGCCCTGGCCGGGAATCGAACCCGGGTCCCCCCCACGCCAGGCCAACGCTCTACCACTGAGCCAACCAGCCAGGGCAAAATCAATCTTTTTCTTTAAGCTTTTATGCTTCTTGAGATTACCAAAAATTTAATAATTGAACACATATTAATAAGGATATTGCTCTAAATATTTGTTCATATTGGAGAAGTGACACCAGCAGATGACAGAATAGAAAGTTCCAGCTCTTGTCACCCACGCCATAGAAATGCTGGTTTACAACATCACAGGGACCAGTATAACTTCATGAGGATTCTAGACCTAGTCAAGAAGCTGCAGTACTTACTACAAGTGAGCACAAAACTCGGGACAGCTGCATTGAAATGGATTAAAAAAAATGGTTTCTGCTGGTAAACCAAAATAGTATTGGTACCTGGACCACTGAGAACCAAAGAAAGTGGCAAATAGACAAAGATAAACATTGCCTTTCAATAGATGAATGGATGATGAAAATGTGATATATATATAGAATTGAATATTATTCACCCATAAAAAGGAGATTGTCATATTGTACAACATGGATGAACCTTAAAGAGATTACGCTAAGAAAAATACGCCAATCACAGAAGAACAAATACTGCATAATTTCACTTATATAAGTTATCTAAGAGTCAAACTCATAGAAACAGAAAGTACAAGAGGGGGAAAGAACTGCTCTTCAATGGGGTTAGATTTTCAGTCTTGCAAGGGGAAAAAAAAATCTAGAAACCTGTTGTATGAATTGTGCTTATAGTTAACAATTTGTACTGTACACAAACATGTGTTAAGAGAATGGATTTTATGTCATATGTTTTTTACCACAATAAAGAAAATTCATTTATGTTTACATTTTTGGTGACTAGCTTCCAGATGACCTCTACAAAATAAGAATCCATTTCTGGAGTAGATGAGAAAACAGAAAGCTTTAGGAACTTGGGAAGTTCCAATGTAAAACCTGGAACATCCAATAGGAGGCCCTAGAGATCGCTGTCACGTAAGTCAAATTTTGCCTGGCAAGAGTTTTCACTTAATTTCCTCAAAATGGAATGAAGTTCATGGGCTCACCACTTAAGTGGATCAATTTAGACACCCCAGGCAATTCAGAGTTACACATTAATTTACTCCCATTACTTTGTGTGTCTTATTGATCAATTTAAACATCCAACCACCAAATTTCCTCTTCATTTTATTACATATAAATGGGCCATCTGTATATGGCTATTTTAGCTATGCTAATTGGCTTTATAGACATTTGAATCAAGCTATTAATTTGGTTAAAATTTTGAGATTTATCAGTAATTTAAATAACTGTAATATTTCTATATAAATGTATATATAAAACCTCATTTGCTTTTTATAATAAATGCATAAAGTATCATTCTTTCAGATAAAGCATTGCTCATTGTGCTACAACTTTTGCTCTTTTGTTCCAAATATCTGTGTGGGTACACGCTGGTGTATAGATCTGATATTCTCCTTCAAAAAAATCATTAAGTATTTTTGTTATATCTTATGGAATCTTATACATTTTAGTTTACAAAGTGATTGTTTCTTGAAAGATTTGTATTACACTTTTAAATGCCACCTAACATAAGAAGTTTAAAAGAAATAAAAAAAAACCTTTAAAAATAAGGTTTTCAAACTTATTGCATTATGTTTTCTGTGTGTGGGTAAAGCAGATTAAAACTATATGTACTCAGACTGTTAAAGAATTGTATGCTTTACTGTGAAACGCTAACATCTGACTCATCGACCAGATATTAATGCATTTCAAATGGTGACAAACCTACTTGGTGAAGTTATCTGACAATATGAAATTGTACATCTGACAAATGAAATTCTCATCTTCATTTCCACAACATGAAAGAACTATGAAAATAATACCAATGTAAAGAATATACAAATAAAATGTACTAAAAGAACTTTTAAGTTTAAACATAATTTTATAGTAATTTTACAAGTTAAAAACAGTATTAAATTTTGTAGTATATTTTATTTTGCTACTTTATTTAAAAAGAAGAAAATTAAAAATAGTAACTTAAAGCCATAACATTCCCTTAGAGTCTTGAAAAAGAATGCATTTTCTTTATCCCTCTAAATTTTTATAAATTTATGTCCTTTGCACATAGACAATGTAATGTTATAAAATTTTCTTTTCTCTGGGATAGGTTACAAGCAGTTATTTTGGTCTGGTAGTATTTGGGTAGTATTTAGGTTTTGCTTTTTTATTTCTGTTCTTAAAAACTGGCTTAAATTTTTAAAAACTAAAAAGAGTTGAGAGAGCATAGAGACAGTTGGACCATGCCCATCTTTATTGGCAATTAAAACTCATGTATGAGAACATTTTACATAATAATTAGGAACACACACATACATGGAATTTAGGGCTGGAAGTGACTTTAAGTGGTCATTCAATCCAGTATGAGAATACATATTTATAAACATAAAACACATATGTGCTTTTTGTAAGTTCCAGCTTGGGTATTTCAGCTTTGGAATGCACGCTCACTAGGTTTAGAGTTGAGCTGGACCACCCACAAAAGCAAGGCCACCCAAGGGAAATTTTGAGACCTGGGCAAGCAGAGCTGCCAGGCTTGCCTCATGAGAACAGCTGGCCATCCCAGCACCTGCTGCTTAGTTCCAGACAGCTGGGGTTAAGGCTGCATGGGCCCAGCTGCTTTTAGGATGGGCACACTTAAAGACCACTGCCGCTTGGGCATCTGTCAAGCGTTGCTATATTTGGTGCAGTAAGTTTGGCAGGGAGTTGTGTGGTCTACCAACTAACATTTAGGCTGATTAGTCACAAACCAGAATCGTGAAATCATAGGGCTGGAAGGAATCTGCAGTGAAGGAGGCCTCAAGCTTCAGTGTTAATTAGAATAACATTGAGAGCTTCCTGAAAAGGCTGATTCCAGACCCTATTCCTTAGAGTCTGATTCAGTGTGTCTGTGAGGCTACTTGCTATTTGAATTTTTTAGTAAGACCCTGAAATAAATATTGATAATATATTGATTTACTATAGATGATCCAAGGGTTTCATTCTAAGAGTTCAAACAAATATCAGTTCATAACTAATCTTCTTCACTTGAGATCCTTATTAGAAACAAATACTACCAGGCTTTATTATTAACTCAAAAGTTTGGGAGTGTAAATCTACCTGAAATTGGAAGTCCACTAGTTGCTAAATAGATAAATATATGGGGATCATTAAAACTGTATGTTTTTATATTTCTTCTTTGTCTTGTTTTGTTTTTATATTTCTTATAGGTTAAATAAAAGGTATGATTCTTATCATAAAGGAAAAAATATTTACATGCAGAGAATTCTGTATTTTTCCTTTGAAATGTAACCTAATAGCCTGATTAAATTGCACAAATGAAGGTGTCAACTTGATGGACAGCTCTTTATATTCATTTTTCTCTCAGTGTGAGGTAAAGCTTTAAAGATCTAAAATGGAAACATAATTTTATAAGAAATATAAGAAATTAGAATATTCCATTTAGAAAATGAACATTTCTGTGTGGCCCAAAGGGCAGCAGCACATCTTGCACAAGTTTCTCTAATGAGGGAAGGAGAGCAGCTGTCTAGAGACCTACTCGGAAGGTGTCTGCCCAGCGTGCGGAGGTCTGGAAGCTGGTGGTTGTGGTTGTATACTCCTCCCTTCTATATAGGAGGATTTACCCAGACTTATACGATGTCTCTGAACCACCTAAAATTATAATCATATGAATTTTATTTTTTATTTTTTTTGGAGAAGAGGTTCATGGTTTTTATTAGAGTCTTAAAAAGTGAAGAGATAAGATCTACTTGATCTAATGAGGTAGTACTGACCTTTGTAATCACTCAAAACCATATTTTTTCAAGTAGAAATGAGGAAAAGCTATACATAACTTTCATCTTAGTAAATGTAAATGAATCCAGAAAAGAGCAGGTAAAACCTTCAAGCTTTAACAGTTTCACTTTTTTTTTCTGTAAGGCAAGTAAAATAGCTTAGGCAATTCAAATATACTTTTTAGTTTATTAAATATTTTAAATGCAGTGTGATAGCTTTGGATTTTAAAGCTTGTGCAGCTTTTTGGTAAGTTTCTTCTCATAAATTTTAACTTAATGATATTCTATGAATTTGCCTCTCTTACTATAGTACTTTGATATAGTTGAAACCTATCCATTCTTTCATCTAATATTATGTGCTCTCCCACATAAATAGACATGAACACATGCATATACAAATATACACACATACACATGGGTATGAGCATGCATATACATTTTGAAGATTCTATTTTCTCTTACCCTTCTTTTCTTGTTATTATAGAATTTTTTCTGTTTCTTGCTTTGGGAGATGGCAGAATGGAAGCCCTGGAATTGGCAAGGTCTGAACTGGATTTTAAAATGTTCGCGACACGTGGAGATGGGGAATAATTGACCTTCATGTTTCTGTGGCCCTTGAGTGATGGTTGTGCTATTTGAGGACAGAGAAGTAGTGTTGAAGAGAGGAAGAGAGGGAGGGAGGGAGAATTTCTTCAGAATTGAAACCAATTTGTAAATGTTAAACCTTTGCTAAATGTCCCAGAATATGCATATATAGATTCATTAGTGAAAATTATTTTGAAATTATTGACATATTCTTTTGTGATCCTGAAGTTAGAACCTGAATGATTGCATGTTGTTTTCAAGACATTTTTCATTTATTAAAAACCATTTAAATATACATCACTTTCTTTTATTGAACTCATATTCTTGAATCTTTGGCAAATTTTTCAGAGAAGATGTTTCATTTTTGTCCAAGTTCCTCAATATGAGGCATTAGCAGCAATGGTGGCAGCAGGTTGATGGCTTTCAAACAACTTTTCCTCCCAATTCCATCATGTGGTATAAATATATATATACAGGTGGGGCAAGAGTGAGTTTACAGTTCTGAGATTGTATTCTTGTATTATTATTTATTAATTATTGTACTATTTTCCATATGAATATATATATATATATTGTCTTTGTTCCTATTCCTAGTACATAATTTCTAAAACCCTCAGAATTTTCTGGGTGAGAGGATTGCGTTTTGTTACTCATAAAAAGCCAGACACATGATTAAAGGGTTGAGATTTTTAGCCCCAGCCTCTGACCAACCTGTGGAGAGGAGAGGAGGACTGGAGATTAAATTAAATCACATGGTCAATAATTCAATTAGCTACGCGTATAAGAGCCTGTATAAAACCCCTGAAGCAAGTAGGCTCCAGGAGCGCTCAGGGTAATGATCACATAGGCGCGCTGGGCGAGGGCGCGCTGGGCGAGGGCGTGAAAAGCTGTGCTATTGCCCGCTCCACCCCACAACTTTGCCCTAAGCGTCTCTTCTATTTAGTTTTTCCTGAGTTGTGTTTTTTAAAAGAAAATTGTAATCATAAACAGAGTACTTTCTTGAGTTGTTTGTTAATTTAGTGAATTACCAGAGCTGATTGGAAGTCATGGAAAACCCTCAAATTTATAGTCAGTCAGAAGTAGGAGTGGTTCCTGGCATGTGAAGTAAGGGCAGTCTTGTGGGATTCCGTTCTTTAACTTCGGAAATCTGATGCTAACTGTGGTTATTACCGCCAAAATTGAATTGAATTGTAGGACACCCAGGTGATGTAGGAGAATTAGTGTTGAAATGCACACAACACAACATGTGACATGCTATTTGAAAAAAGAAGCGAGTAACATCAACTCTCTCCACCATGTTGACTCTGCTGTTAATGGCCTTGATTAACCTGAAATTTTTGAGACCCGGCTATGTGCATATCACTCTTCTTGGGCTAGGGAGGACAGAAGTGTGATTTAGAAATAGGTTCTGCAATGTAGAATTTGAGTTTACTAACAAAGGAAATTCATGTTTAAGACCTATACCATAAATAGAAATATTATGGCAAAACCAAATTATGATGGACCTACATGGAACTGAACAATTTCTTTATGTCAGATGAAAGCAATGACTAATAATCTGAGTAATCATAATTTTAAAAACTCCATGAAGAATGCCTATTTGGATTGGTCTTTAAAAGATGGAGGCAATTAAAGGCATGCAGGGAGATTGAGAAAAGCTCTTCTCTACTAATATGTTGAAAAATTTCTCACCTACATAAGCCAGAATCAAATAACTTGCAGAAGAAATATGTCAAGAATGGTAGTTACTTTAAAAAAAAATCAGATCATTCCAAGATACTTTTTTTTCCCATTCTATCATTTTAGTATGGTACATTGTACTACTCTACAAATATTTAAGTAAAAGAATACAAAATCTGTTAAAAAAATATTTTTGTGGCCAGCATTGTACTGGAAACTGGGTAAGAAAAAAAGTCAAGTTCTAATCATCATATAATTTACTGTTTAGAGTAGAAAGAAACAAAATACTCTGATAATTTTTAGATAAATAAAATCATATCTACTACAAGTTTTATAAAAGAGGCTGTAAGTAAACAGTGAGAGAAGGTGATAGCAGATACTAGGAAGTGAGTGAACAAGATGAATGATGCTGGTGTTATGTGCACAGAAGCTGGAGTAGAGATGGTGCCAAGCGGGATCTGGGGCAGCAGTTGGAAAAGGAAGAAAGTCAACATTCTACATAGCAAATCTTAATACTAGTGGTTATTCATTGGAGAATTCAACAGAGGGGCCAGGTGTTTTGAAAAGATACTTGATAGATTTATGGTCATGGGCTAGTTATTTAATCTTTCTGAAAATCATTTTTCTTGATCTTTATACTGGAAACACAACTACCTTGTTGTGCTGTTGGAGGCACTTAAAGATAATAGATGTACATGATATGTGATGTATAACAGGCACAGAATAAACTGATTCTTTATTATTGGTTTATATTGGGATGTTGTAAGGATGGAATAGAGTCACAAATGTGATGTTCCTGACAATTGTATATTTTAAATATATATATATATATACTAGAAAGCCCGGCGGTCATATGAAATGACCACTATTCTAGATATTATAAATTGTAATTAAAATTATTTGTGCAAAGGTGTCTGCTAATTCAAACTGAATTACCCAGGGCAGGCGCCAAGGATGCCCCTTTGCTTAGTGCCCCATGGGGTTTCCCCCTTCTACTTGCTTAATTGCTTAAAGTAGAGTGCAATGAAGGAAACCACTGGTGGTACATTTCTTAAGAGCCACCACTAGCTCAGTAAATAAAGGTGATTTAAATAATAAAATGTTAATTCAAATGTCAAAGATCTCTTTGTACACAACATTTCTTGTGTAGATCTTTCCATCATTTTTAAGCTCGCCTTGCAGAGGACCATCAATTATTTTTAATTTTACGTCCATTCTTTCACGAACTCTTGAACAGGCAACATAAAGTTGACCGTGTGAAAATGCAGGCTCAGGTAAAAAAATGCCAACACGTGGATGCTGATTAGTCAATAATTTATTCAAGAGTGGTGGATAATTCTCAATTAGTGAAACTACAATGTTTCCGTACTTGCAACATTGAGAAAATCCTTTCTTGCCACGGTCAAATCGATTAGTTTCTAACTTGAAGTTTAAGGACTGACAGTGTTCACATTTAATATTCATGTCACCAGAGGAGTGCTCAAAAATTAAAGTTTCTCCATCTGAAACTGTTTTAATCCTTTTTGTGTTTCAGTCAGCATTACTCTGTCGTTTTTTTTGCATTTCTCTCCTGCCTTTGTTCAAGGGACTCATTTTGTCGAGACAGGCTTTTTTGTCTTGCATCTGAGGCAAGCCTTGTTTCTCTATGCTCATCAGTCTCATTTTGCCGAGAAAGACACATTTGCTTTGCGACTGAAGCAAGCCTCATCTTTCTCTGCTCAGTGGTTTCTTTCTGTTGAGAAAGCCGTTTTTGTGCAACTTTAGATCCTTTTCTCTCCTCTTCAGTGCTGTATTTTCTAGGAGGCGTTCTTAAAAGAAATTACATTAAGACGTAGTTTTTAATGTAAAACAGATGATTGCCAATGCAAACAAATGTTCACCTTCCCCCTGACATGCTCAATTTGCGTTCAGCCTTAAATTGTTTCAAAAGCAGGTGATTGCCAATGCAAACAAATGTTCACCTTCCCCCTGACCTGCTCAATTTGCGTTCAGCCATGGCAACTTCACTCCATTGGCTAGTACAGTTACGCAAGCAACCAATAAGCTATTGGCGACAAACAGACACTTAAGCCACATATAATAAAGATTTATATATTCTTCCTTTGTTTTCTTCCTGCATAGCATATTGAAAAGAGCATAATACTCTGAGCCAGTGGTGAGATTCAGTGGTTCGCACTGGTTTGGCAGAACTGATACCTAATTTTTTTAGTTCAGTGAACGACTTGTTAAAATGGCACTTGAAATCAAGATTCTCTGTAGTGTGGGCTCTTGGGAAGCCACCCAATGTGGAAATCACAAATTCACATGTCTTACTGTTTTATAATGTTCATCTGTGCAATAGCATATTTTAAGTGCCTGTAGTAATGTTAATTCCATCATAGGTGAAAAAAAATTAATAGAACTATATTTGTAACATTTATTTATTAATTTCATAAAACTCATTATGCCTTTGATAAAATACTACATTTTAATTCCCTTGCATTTGCCACTTCAGTAAACAAACATACAACGTAAAGAGAAAAAGTGCCAAACAAACAGGGGTTGACAAGCTGTTGCTGGAAATATCGTAAATAACAGTCTTATTGTTTTTTTGTCAGGTATTATTTAATACTTTTTATTAATATTTTAAAACTCTTTCTTATAACATAACCTAGTTTTATGTACCTCTTTTATTGTTCTTATTTAAGTATTAAATGAATGAAAAAAAACCCTACCTTTTGGTATATTGTTTTTTTATACTTAAAACAGGCATTAGGGCAGAGAACTGGTTGTTAAATTATTTGAATCCCACCACTTCTTTGAGCCAAACAAACAAATAAGGTGAATTAAAATTCTGATTATGATTTTTACCTTAGGAAACTCCCTCTCTAAGGCTTAGTTCCTTCTCTAATATTGGAATGATGATACCTGTCACATGTGCTTTAGAATCCTTGAAAGTCTCAAGTAAGATAGTATATCTGGAAATTCTCATAACCTGGAAAACTTTATAGACATATATGGTGTTTTTATTATTTTGATCTCCTCTTGATATTGGCAACTATTTTTGCTCAGAGAGTAAGGCCATCAACCTTTCTGAATTTCTTTCCACTTTCATTACTTACAGATTCATCAATGAAGAGATTTTAAACTCTTGATAAAAAGGTTCCCACACCTGGGCAAACCTGTCAGATTGTCACCTTTGCGTATCACCTCTGAATATTTCTGGCTGTAGTGAAAACCAGACATTTTTTTGATGCCTGAGTGTCTATCAAGTGAGATTGTAAGTTTTATTCTTTTAGTTCATGTGCTGAACTGAATCATACCTATACCCTTAGTTTCATCTCTTGCCTTGGATTTCTGACCTCTTCTCTGTAATGACTTAATCTCTCCCTCAGTTGAGTTATAAAAAGGATTAATCCTTTCATCTTGGAGTCTATCCCCTCTCTAATTTGATTTTCTGCACCATGTCTTAGATGTTCTTTTAATTCTTATTTTAGGCAAAAACTTAATATGACTATATTATATCTCATTTACTTGAAAATAATTTATGTTTTAGGCTTATTAACTCTTTGGATTTTATTTTATCTTTTTACCTGAGGCGTTTTTTAATGAAGAATTTAAGAAAACATAAAAACATGTCACATTTTTGTAATTATCTATTCAAATGATCTTGCAGCAAAGGAAAAATGTCAACATGTTTGTGTTAGAATTCTAATCATGATGAAGGTTTCTGTCATCTCAATACCCACTAAAGTAAAGGTATCATGCTGGGTAGTTCAACAAATGAGAAAAACAAAGTATAGTAGAATCGTGATTTACTTTGTAATGTCTTTTCTTGAAGTCCTACTACCTAAATAAAAATTGTTGGTAAAACATATAACCTTAAGAATATAAAATTATGTAGAAATCTCCTATTATACTTGAGAAAACAGAGGCCTTGATATTCTAGTTGATTTTTTTTGTTTGTTTGTTTTTTTTGCTAGAAAGGGTTAGCCTACACATTGATTATCTTTTGCATTGTTGGTACAGGGCAGGCTCCTGTCTACATTAATTAAACACTTTGGGTAAAAGAGAGAATATATCCTGAAAATATTATTTAGAAAGGCAGCAATTGTCTTCAGTAAAGACAGTTAAAGGCGATGAGTAAAATACATGAGTTTCCTATAGACTCATCAGGACTATTGAAAGCTGTTACATTTTGCCACCTTTTCATACTACATTCTTGTTCCTTCAGGAATGTGTAGCCAGGACAGCAGGATCTGTGTTTATAATACTGTAGAGTCAGTTGGCATTATACTCAGAGTGGCCATTGACTTGTTTGATTCCCATGACTACATTTTTTTTCTTACTGTATTGAGGGACACAACTAATTAGAAATCTCGGAAGCCCTCTTTTTACTGGCACAGAGAATAAAGTTTCACTGGTCATAGAAGTCAAAATTGGAGCTGACTCCTTTCCCATGTTTTAGCTGCCTATTCTTTGCTGTTACAATTGCTTCCAATTTTACAAACAATAAAAAACTCCCTAACATTTAAAAAATTTACTTTGTACCACAATACTATAAGTTTTCCATTAGCCTTATTAATGACTTCTTAATATTGGTACTATTCATTTTATTTGTATAAATAGGAACCATGGAATTATGGAGTTCAAATAAATACATTCTGAGAATCACACAGCTAAGAAATGATGGAGCTAGCAATCAAACCCAGGTCTTGCATGCCAGGAAAATTAAATTGAGGCAAGAATGACTTAATAGGTCAAAGGAAGCCATCAATAACTAAAATAGTAAATAAGAAAAAGACTTAGAGGCCAACTGTTTTGGAAAACAAAATAAAATAAAACAAAATAATAAAACTTTGAGTCTTTAATGTGGTATAGGAATTTCATTTTTATAATGGGTCTACTTATTTTCTACAGTTGAAGAAGTCAATGAAGTACCATAAAAAGATTTGAGACAAACACAGAATCATGTATTTAGAAATAATATGCCACACAGCAATGCTAAATAATGGGAGGCCATAGAATCTCCTTTATTGTAGTTTATAAAGGAAATAGAAAACAATTCATTGAAATTGTGGAGGTTCACATGGAGATGAAGTCTCTTACTATTCTATGAGCCTCTCATTGAAAGTCACAAGAAGAGTGACATAAGCCTTACAAAGCCAACTTCATGGACTAGAATTTTTGGTTCTCAGTATGAAGCTGTGAATATGGTAATATTTGTCAAGAATATTTAACTAAATCCAAAAATAATAACATATAGGGGGCAAAAGGAAGGCACTAGTAACTAAAATAGGAGCTTGGAGGCTAACCATACTGGCCTGAATATTGATGAGAACTTGAGAACCCTCCAAAATACAATAAAGAGCAGCCTGCCATAGTGCTGTGTAAGCTATTCCATGGATGAAAGCAGTGCTTCATGAACTCTGTCCCATAAATGGCAATTGGGCCTTGGACTAGCTCCCCTGCCTCTCATTAGATAGATGGAATACTGGAACTCTTGATCCAAAGTAGAGGTATACTTAAGAAATATCTTCCTTAAGAAATTAATAAGACCAGTCAATGATTTTGAAGTAATGCATTCAATTAATGGAAATATTTCTGGGAAAATTAGATGTAAGCTTTTGAGAAATTTGAAAGATAGTCATTTTATTTTAGTAGTTAACTTAGATTTAAATTTCATCTTCTAGAAATCTAAGAACTCTTAGAAATCAAGTTGTGTTTTCATCAAGGGTTTTAAATGCTCATTAGGTTTATAGAAATATTTTATCCTAGCAACTAATGACTTTTTCCTTGTATTTGGACTTCTCCAAGGATGTTCTATTACAAAGGAACAGCAGATACAAAAGGTGTTCATTCCAGGTAAAGTTTTGTCTCCTAATTTGGACATGTGGTTAAGAGTTGAATTATGTTATTCCCTTGGGGATAATTTCCTCATCCCTAAAAAATGAGAATGTATTGTTAGATGATCTCTAGATATGTTATAACTCAAAGATTTATATAATTCTCAACTGTTATTTGTTGGTTGAAAGTTAATGACTTGGGTAGGTAAATTTTCTGTTTGATGAAAAGAGTATTGTTATCACCAATACTATTAAAATAATTTTGAAATTCTTATATAGTAAATTTGAGTAGCAGATGCCCATTATGATGGTAATTATTTTTGGTGGCACACAATGAGTTTTGAAGGACAGGACTGGCAACTATCACAAATAGATATTTGTCTTTGCAAATTCACACTATTAGAGGCATCTGTTTGGAAAGCAAATACTTCTACATAACCCAGTAGAAAGAAACAACAGGAAGAAAATCATTGCTAATATTTAATTGGAATGAGTGTTACTAGCAGTATAAACACTCTGTAGAAAATAATTTCTGTCCCAGCAGGATAATAAATCAAAAGTGTATATCAAGCAGGTGATTGTGCTTACTGTACTCATGTAAACAACCATCAATTGACTTTTTCTAGTCCTTCCAAATCACTAGTTATCAAAGGTGGCTATACATTATTATTACCTGGGGAACTTTAAAAAATTCTTATCTCCCAGTCTGTGCTCCATATAAATTAAATCTGAATTTCTAGATGTGGGGTTAAGGCATTATTTTTTTTTTAATTCCACTCAAAATTCCAATGTGTAGAGTTGTTTGAAAACCACTATTCTTAATAGTTGGATTGCTTCACATATAGCAATTTAGCATTCTTTCCAGGGAAGATTACTTTTTAAGTAATATTTATTGTTCTGACTCTTCACTTTATTGAAAATTTAGAATTCATAATATTCTGTTTGTGTCTACAAGAATTTAAACTGAAAGATAGAACAAATACTTGATCTTCAGAGTAAGTTTTAGTTAGAATTGAGTACCCTTCAACAAAAGATGAAAAACAGCCAAAAAGGAAAAGGTTAACCTATAGTAGCAAAAATAATAATAATAACAATTATATGCTAGGGCGAGGACTTAGTTCAGAGACTTGACTGGAAAAAAAAACTGTCTTAGACTCTTCAAAGGATTTTATTAAAGAAACTATTCAAAAAGAATTATTATAAGAATGAATTAAACATTTGAGAATCAAACAAAAGGCAAAAAATATAATAGAAATAGTTGGCAATTATAAAATTAAATTATTGATCACTCAAATGAAGAAGTAAACTTTATAAAGTGACTTTAGGAAGATACAAAGATGACATCAGAAAATCAGTATTTTAAAATCATGTTGGTCAACTTAGCAGTCATATACTCTTTCTTTCATTCATATTTAACTCATATAGATAACATACAGTAACAGCATAAAACATAACCAACATCAATTTGCTTTATTAACAATCATTTCATTGGCTGTTGTATGGTCAGTAAGGTAAAACGGAGTTGGCACAGTGAATTGTACACCCCTTAGGGACAAGAATCACATTTCCTACGTTTATGCTTGTTTTATGGAATTTGGCATATTAGAGGCTTTGAAAATACTGTCTCTAACTATCTCTTACCGGTTGGCCCCAGAAGTAATCCCATTTCTGTAACGGTAAACATAGAGTCTAAAGGTTTAACTATTAGGGTTTTTTTCCTTCAAGATAATGTTTTCCATTGTACTTTCACTTTTCCTTTTTCCAGATAGGAAGCTCAAAAGCATGAGGCCGTGCCTTCAGTGCCTCACACTGCATGTTTCTCCAACCTTAGAGGAGCAAGAATAGAGGAGGGAAATTTTCTGCTCCCTTACCTCTTTCCCTCCAAAAGTGCTTTCCTTCCTATGCATACAACAGTCACCGGAGAGGAGGATTATCGTATCATGTGAAAAAGAGGCCAAGAGATGAGACCTTGAATAGTGGACAATCCAATCTCGGAAAGGACAAGAGGTATCAGTATCTTCAAAAATAAAAAGCGTTCACTTCTGTAATATGTGGCTCTTAATAAAGTATTTTAAAATAAATTATCTTCTTTGATTCATATGCCAACCTCTTGATTTAGAGGGGATATTTTATTATGCCCATTTTGTAGATGTGAAACTGGAGCATAGAAAGGTTAAGAAAACTCTTAAAGTAGTAAGTATGGGGTGAAGTTTCTGACTGCAAGTTTTGGATTCTTGATGTCCATTTCTTTTACCGTGTCATGCAATGCAGCAGTCTGTGCACCTCACTAAAATATCCAGTAGATATTAAGTTAAACCTATTAGACTCTATGTCCATTAATTTTATCAGTGTGTCTATGAGCTTGACTGTGGCTAGATCCTACACAAATTTTACAAACAATAATAACTATACTTTTAGAGAATGTGAAACTTGGTGAAATAAGGGTTAGAAAGCAATATTTAAAATATATTCTGAGGAGTAGATCTTCCTGTGGTAGCGCTGCATTCCAAATGTGTGAAAAAGACAGGGGAAAACATGAACTGCAATAAATTATGGCTAAAGTAAGTTAGCTTATTAATTTCCTTTTTCAGTTTCCTGGCAACTGGAAGCTAGCAGTTCTTAGAAGCTTTCAAAACCTTGGAATGACAGGCATCCTCAAGTTCAAAGACTCCCTTGAACCTTTTGGACCTACAACTGCAGCTAGCAGTCCTGTTGAAACAGGCTTCCCTGGGTAATTTCCAACACATTTGGATACACAGCACTGTTCAAACCAGCTCCATCAGGTTGTACCTCACTGACATTCTGTTCTCAGATAGATTGTGGAGAACAGAGGCTGCCTGTGGCACTGGCCTGGGGTATGTATACCTGGTATTTCTTACTGGAGCCAACTGATCCTGGTCACTACAACAGGGCTAATGAGGTCTCTCCTACTGACACGGGTGTCAGCCACTGCTGGGTGTGTCTCATATAATTAGAGAACACATCTTCTGTGTAGGAGGAGTTTTTCCTTACAGAAGGAAACTTTCACTACCTTTCTTTAAAATCCAAATCTAAAAGAATTGCTTTTACATGAATAAGTTCCCTGAAGATAGACTGTCATCACTGATACTAAGTTTTATATATATGTATTAAAGATCTGTATGTTCACAATAATTGGCTAAATAGACTCATGTTCAGGAAGAAATAAGAACTCTGCTCAGAAATAAAAGATGTCATAATCTCCTCTTGATTGGTTCTAGTGAAAAACTGTCAGAGTTAGCACTAGTCAACCAGGTATTACTGCCTTTGATTTTAGAGAGGGTGCGGAGCAGGAATGATCATGTCTGCAAGATGAAACAATCTGAAAAAATCAACTTTTGTTCCTTGGTGTTTTGAAAAAGAGCAAATAATTTTGTAAGCAACTTTTAGCGGTGTTCTTAAAAATGCAAAATCAGTGCTTTGGCGACTTGCTAAGAAAACTCAATCACGACCAGCAGGACTGAGTTTTAGAAGCCAGTTGTTTAGAGTACTTCATTGGCTATTATGGACAGATTAGTCCTTGCAAGAGCTGATTCACACAAAGAACGGGATCTGAAATAGTTCTAGCACAGGAACACTAGCTCTTGCTGTAAACGGAGCAGTCTTTGGTCCAATGAGGGCATCCATTCCAACGTAGCTCAAGTCAAGAACCCTTCTGGAAAAAGACGGCGGATAAAAGGACTGATTGCTCCATTGTCTGACCCCTCCTTAATTAGATTCAGAACCCAGATCAAAGTCTTCTCCTTTATGTCCACAAAATCCTGAGTGATGATAGTCCTGACTTATGCTCATAAGGCATCTTTCTCTTCATTTGATAGAAGCAAATGTTTTAAAGAGTATCAAGAAGAAAGTGCCCTGAACATGGATTTAGGAGATTTACAAATGTCTTTGTTGTGGAAAATGGAGAGGAATATGAAATATCTCACAAGAATTATTAGACACCTATCTTCCTAAAAACTAGATGACTTCACTATGATGTGCTGACATCTCTTCAAAGGCAGGCACACAGATTTTCCGTGTCTCCCTGTGAGAAATATTCCCCCTTTTTAAAGTAGATTTGGCATGATTACTGTGATAGCTTTCTTCAGTCAAAATTACTTATTGAAATTTTATTTAAAAATAATGCATGGTACTTGTTAGAGCTACATAAATGTGCAATATTATTTTACAATTCCTATATTAAGATGCTTAGATTTAGTTTGCCAAGCAGTATGAAAGATCACTTGTTCTTGTGTTTTTTTATAATCCACTCTAACACACATGGACTGAAGTTTGGAGCCAAAATATTTTTATCCCTTACTGTTAATTCATTTGCAATTCTAGACCTCCAGCTTAGGTGAAACTAGTTACTTGCTTTTCAGAATCTTCCAGTTTTGTAAAAGATCGTAAAAAAGAGAGACCAAAATCATCTGTACATATTAATGCACACTGTAATTAATATTGACTTTAAATGTACTTATTGAATTCTATACTTTTTACATTTTCATGAGAATTCATGGAAATAAAAACTGTATGTTTTGATTCTTCATTAACATGGTACATTTCTCTCAGGGCATAAAATGAATTAGCTCAATGCATTTTTTTCAATTATTTGAAAACAGTTTTTCCCTGGTCAATATCCATTCTTCTCTCTCTCTCTCTCTCTCTCTCTCTCTCTCTCTCTCACACACACACACACACACACACACACACACACACATGTGTGCACACACAGTTTATTTATTTTTATGCTTTTGTTCCTTTTAAAGAATTTTATGTCTAACAGATTCAATATTTAAATTTTTTCTTTAGTTATTACCTGTTTTATTCAATTAGAATGCAAGTTCCATGAGAGCAGGAGTTTTCTTTATGTTAAAAATTGTTGGCCCTGGCTGGTTGGCTCAGTGGTAGAGCGTTGGCCTGGATGCAGGAGTCCTGGTTTTGATTCCTGGCCAGGGCACACAGGAGAAGCGCCCATTTGCTTCTCCACCCCTCCCCCTCTCTTTCCTCTCTGTCTCTCTCTTCCCTTCCTGCAGCCAAGGCTCCATTGGAGCAAAGTTGGCCCGGGCGCTGGGGATGGCTCTATGGCCTCTGCCTCAGGTGCTAGAATGGCTCTGGTTGCAACAGCGCAACACCCCGGATGGGCAGAGCATTGCCCCCTGGTGGGCATGCTGGGTGGATCCCGGTTGAGCGCATGCGGGAGTCTTTCTGACTGCTTCCCAGTTTCCAATTTCAGAAAAATACAAAAAAAGAGAAATTGTTGTACCAAGTACCTAGAATGTGTCTGATGCATTATAGATGCTCAATAACCTTTGCTGAACAAGGTGTGAATATTCCCAGAACCTGAATTCACTAGCCAATGGCACTAACTCTTTTCAACTTTAGGTTTATGTATCTAGATGGAGTCATTGTAGCTTGAATAAAAATGTAAAAAAAGATTGATTTACTCTATTAAAGATTCAATAAAATGCAATAAATCAGTACTTTTCAGGATGGACATAGCTTGGAAGTTGAGCCTTCCTTTGAAGAAAAAGAATAGGCATGCTTACTATATATTCAGATTTAAAATGGAGATGACGTCAGAGTAATGGCGGGGTAGGAAGCGATACCGATAATCTCCCCCAAAACTCAACAAGATCTTCAACCAGAAACAGAAAAACCTATACTTGGAGCTTCCAGATGCTTCGCAATACACCCAAAGGTATGATTGAGTGAAAAATTGGCTAAATATATAACCAAACCCCGAAGGAAATAGGGAGTAAGAAATGCTCCGCCTTCCTCACTAACCTAAACAGGGCGGCTTTCTCTGGTAACTGTGAATATAGAAACTGAGGCGGGCAAAGGGGGTGAATACACACGGCCGAACCAGGCTGTGGCACGGAGATTCAAGCCGAGGAAAATCTGATCCTGTGGCAACCCGGGCAATACAAGCTAACACTCGCGCCAAACCCAAACAAAGAAAGACAAGCGGCGCGGCCATTTTACCCGGTCTCCTGGTTGGTGCGCAGTTAGTGGGCGAGAGATTTCTTCCTAGGCCCCGGGAGTCAGTGCCTGTGTTGCCCCACGGAGAGGCAGGGTCAGAGGCCTTTCTGTGGGCCGAGGGCAGAGTCTCTGGGCAGCCCCAGCGCCCTGGGAAAGCCACGCACGGGAGGGAGTGAGAACTAATTCCAATGGTGGAGATTTTCCTTGCCGAGGGTGTTTCACTCAGAGGGAAAGCGGCCGGCCTCATATCCTGGTTTGCGCGCGCAGATAAGGAGTGAGCGATTCCTCCGAGTGCCTCGGCAGTGCGTGCCCGTGTCATCGCACAGAGGAGCAGAGTCAGGGGCCTTTGTGTGGGCCAAAGCGGAATCTCGGGCCGCCCCAGTGCCTTGCAAAAGCCGCGCACGGGGACGGAGCGAGACTCAATTCCAACGCTGCAACTTTTCCCTGCGGTCAGGGGTTTCACTCAGAGCGTGAGACTGCTGGCCGGATATCCTGGTCTGCGCGCGCAGCCAGTGAGTGAGAGTTTTCTCCAAGCGCCCCGGAAGTGGGCACCCGCTTGTGTTACCGGACAGAGTGGCAGAGCCAGAGGTCTTTGAATGGCCGGAAAGCCCGCCTGATTATGCTAGCAGCTCTGACTGACTGAGCCTTACCCAGAGCCCTGTGCTGAGTGGAAATATAGTGGGGAGTTGCCAGCTCTTTGAGCCTCTTACTATCCAGGCAGAGGCAGCAGCAACCCCATAGCTGGATTATCAGGCTACTAATTGAGGAAGGAAAGACTAGGAGAAAGGCTCCAGGAACACGGACTCTCTCACTGTCGGAGCCTATAAATGCTAATAGCCTCGACTGCCAACGAGACTAAAGCACAATACATGACATTGCCATAGAGACTTATCAACTGCAAACCTCCACCTGAGCGTGGCAAAGGGGCAAAACCCGGGGTACAGAGTCACCGACCAGGAAGAGGGAGAGAAAAGAAAAAGCAAGAAGATAACCTCTCAAAATCAAGAATAATCTGCAGACTCTATAACCTATCCCATTTTATTATATTTGTTCATCTGTTTCTCTTATCTTCATTCTTGATACTTTTTTTTTTCCTCCTCCAATTTGGCCGATTAACTCTCTACCGGTCTTACTCTCTCCTCTCCTTGAACTACACTACCCATAAGTGTTACATCTCCCATTATCTTTTCTCTTCTCTTCCTTTCTCTCTATGAGGGTTGCACTCCAAAACCCTTAACTCTCTCTCTCTCTCTCTCCTTTCTTTTTTCTTCTTTTAGTGGTTCCCTCTTTTTTTCTCTCTCTCTCTCTTTCTTTTCTCCCTCTATATTAGTTTTTTCCTTTTTACTTTACATCTCCTCTCATTCAAACCTCAATAACAAACAAATTATCTTATCTGGGACTCAAACTTATGTTTGTGGCATTTTGGGGGGTTTTTACTTCACCTTTTTAACTCACTAGCAGTGCTCCCATCCCTGGCTCTCCATATTATCTAGTTCTTGTTCCACTAAATACAATAGTAATTTTTTAATTAGTCCCCCCGTTTTTCCATTTTCCTCTTAATCCTCTCATCATAACTCTTAGACAACCAACACCTAAAAGCAAATCATTTTATTCTTGACCCAAATTTTTTCCTTATTTGCTTTTTGTGGGTCCATACGCTCTTTTTTTCCTTTTTTCTTTCTTTCTTTTTTTTTTTTTTTTTTTGCCCCTTTATTACTTTTCCCCAATTCAGGCCCTCCATCACAGGCATTGTTTGTTATAATTCACAGTCCACCACAAGATTTTATCAAGAAAGAGGGGAGAGGAGAGGAGAGGAAAAAAGGAGGGGGGGAATAATTTCCTTTTTTTTTTTTTTTTAATTTTAATTTTATTTTATTTTTCTTTATTTCATTATTAATTTTTTTTTTAAAAAACAACTCTTTTCGATTTTTTTTTTATTATTTTTTAAAAATTTTTATTCTTTATTAAATCTCATTAATACTATCAACAAAACCACCCTCAGATGCCATTAAGGAAGAGAAAATCGAATATCATGGATACAAAAGAAAGAGAGGTAACACAGCTAGATGAGGAAAAATCTATGGAGAAAAAATTTAATATATTGGAAACCTTGGAGCTAAATGACAGAGAATTCAAGATAGAAATCCTAAAAATCCTCCGAGATATACAAGAAAACACAGAAAGGAAATTTAGGGAGCTCAGAAAACAACTCAATGAACACAAAGAATATATGTCCAAGGAAATTGAAACTATAAAAACAAATCAAACAGAGATGAAAAACTCAATTCACGAGCTGAAAAATGAAGTAACAAGCTTAGCTAATAGAACAGGTCAGATAGAAGAGAGGATTAGTGAAATAGAAGACAAGCAACTTGAGGCACAACAGAGAGAAGAAGAAAGAGACTCAAAAATTAAAAAAAATGAGATAGCCCTACAAGAATTATCTGACTCCATCAAAAAGAATAACATAAGAATAATAGGTATATCAGAGGGAGAAGAGAGAGAAAATGGAATGGAGAACATACTCAAACAAATAATAGATGAGAACTTCCCAAGCCTGTGGAAAGAACTAAAGCCTCAAGTTCAAGAAGCAAACAGAACTCCAAGTTTTCTTAACCCCAACAAACCTACTCCAAGGCATATCATAATGAAATTGACACAAACCAACAGCAAAGAAAAAATTCTCAAGGCAGCCAGGGAAAAGAAGAATACAACATATAAAGGAAGGCCCATTAGATTATCATCAGATTTCTCAGCAGAAACTCTACAAGCTAGAAGAGAGTGGACCCCAATATTTAAAGTCCTGAAAGAGAGGAACTTTCAGCCACGAATACTATACCCATCAAAGCTATCCTTCAAATATGAAGGAGAAATAAAAACATTCACAGATACAGAAAAGATGAGGGAATTTATCATCAGAAAACCCCCACTCCAGGAATTACTAAAGGGGGTTCTCCAATCAGATACAAAGAACAAAAAAAAAACAGAGCCACAAGTAAAAGCTCCAAGAAGAACACAATAAAACCAAATTTAAACTGTGACAACAACAAAAAGAAAGAGGGGGAGAAGATGGAGATTAACAGTAGCAAAGGACGATGGAGTGCAAAAGTACTCACAAAATAGTTCGCTACAATGAACAGGGTAGGGACCCTTTTCATTACTCAAAGGTAACCACCATTGAAAAAACCACCACAGAGGCACATGAGATAAAAAAGATAGCAACAGAGGAAAGATGTATGGAATACAACCAAATAAAAACAAAAGATAGAAAAACAAAAGAGAAGGATCAAACAAGACACAAATCTAACAGAAAGCAAGATATAAAATGGCAATAGGGAACTCACAAGTATCAATAATTACACTAAATGTAAACGGATTAAACTCACCAATAAAAAGGCACAGAGTAGCAGAATGGATTAAAAAAGAAAATCCAACTGTATGCTGCCTACAGGAAACTCATCTAAGTAACAAGGATAAAAACGAATTCAAAGTGAAAGGCTGGAAAACAATACTCCAAGCAAATAACATCCAAAAAAAAGCAGGTGTAGCAATACTCATATCGGATAATGCTGACTACAAGACAGGAAAAGTACTCAGAGACAAAAATGGCCATTTCATAATGGCTAAGGGGACACTGAATCAAGAAGACATAACAATTCTTAATATATATGCACCAAACCAAGGAGCACCAAAATATATAAGACAGCTACTTATTGATCTTAAAACAAAAACTGACAAAAATACAATCATACTTGGAGACCTCAATACACCGCTGACGGCTCTAGATCAGTCATCCAAACAGAGAATCAACAAAGACATAGTGGCCTTAAACAAAACACTAGAGCACCTGGATATGATAGACATCTACAGGACATTTCATCCCAAAGTGACTGAGTATACATTTTTCTCCAGTGTACATGGATCATTCTCAAGAATTGACCATATGTTGGGCCACAAAAACAACATCAGCAAATTCAGAAAAATTGAAGTTGTACCAAGCATATTTTCTGGACATAAAGCCTTGAAACTAGAATTCAACTGCAAAAAAGAGGAAAAAAATCCCAAAAAAATGTGGAAACTAAACAACATACTTTTAAAAAATGAATGGGTCAAAGAAGAAATAAGTGCAGAGATCAAAAGATATATACAGACTAATGAAAATGACAATACGACATATCAGAATCTATGGGATGCAGCAAAAGCAGTGATAAGAGGGAAGTTCATATCACTTCAGGCATATATGAACAAACAAGAGAGAGCCCAAGTGAACCACTTAACTTCCCACCTTAAGGAACTAGAAAAAGAAGAACAAAGACAACCCAAAACCAGCCGAAGAAAGGAGATAATAAAAATCAGAGCAGAAATAAATGAATTAGAGAACAGAAAAACTATAGAAAAAATTAATAGAACAAGGAGCTGGTTCTTTGAAAAGATCAACAAAATTGACAAACCCTTGGCAAGACTTACCAAGGAAAAAATAGAAAGAACTCATATAAACAAAATCCAAAATGAAAGAGGAGAAATCACCACGGACACCGTAGATATACAAAGAATTATTGTAGAATACTATGAAAAACTTTATGCTACTAAATTCAACAACCTAGAAGAAATGGATAAATTCCTAGAAAAATACAACCTTCCTAGACTGAGTCAAGAAGAAGCAGAAAGCCTAAACAGACCTATCAGTAGAGAAGAAATAGAAAAAACCATTAAAAACCTCCCCAAAAATAAAAGCCCAGGCCCTGACGGCTATACCAGCGAATTTTATCAAACATTCAAAGAAGACTTGGTTCCTATTCTACTCAAAGTCTTCCAAAAAATTGAAGAAGAAGCAATACTTCCAAACACATTTTACGAAGCCAACATAACCCTCATACCAAAACCAGGCAAGGATGGCACAAAAAAAGAAAACTACAGACCAATATCTCTAATGAATACAGATGCTAAAATACTAAACAAAATACTAGCAAATCGAATACAACAACATATTAAAAAAATAATACATCATGATCAAGTGGGATTCATCCCAGAATCTCAAGGATGGTTCAACATACGTAAAACGGTTAATGTAATACACCATATCAACAAAACAAAGAACAAAAACCACATGATCTTATCAATAGACGCAGAAAAGGCTTTCGATAAAATACAACACAATTTTATGTTTAAGACTCTCAACAAAATGGGTATAGAAGGAAAATATCTCAACATGATAAAGGCCATATATGATAAACCATCAGCTAACATCATATTAAATGGCACTAAACTGAAGGCTTTCCCCCTTAAATCAGGAACAAGACAGGGTTGTCCACTCTCTCCACTCTTATTTAATGTGGTACTAGAGGTTCTAGCCAGAGCAATCAGACAAGACAAAGAAATAAAAGGCATCCATATCGGAAAAGAAGAAGTAAAGGTATCACTTTTTGCAGATGATATGATACTATACATCGAAAACCCCAAAGAATCCACAAAAAGACTACTAGAAACAATAAGCCAATACAGTAAGGTCGCAGGATACAAAATTAACATACAGAAGTCAATAGCCTTTCTATATACCAACAATGAAACAATTGAGAATGAACTCAAAAGAATAATCCCCTTCACGATTGCAACAAAAAAAATAAAATACTTAGGAATAAACATAACAAAGAATGTAAAGGACTTATATAATGAAAACTATAAACCATTGTTAAGGGAAATCGAAAAAGATATAATTAGATGGAAGAATATACCTTGTTCTTGGCTAGGAAGAATAAATATAATCAAGATGGCTATATTACCCAAAGCAATATACAAATTTAATGCAATTCCCATCAAACTTCCAATGACATTTTTTAAAGAAATAGAGCAAAAAATCATCAGATTTATATGGAACTATAAAAAACCCCGAATAGCCAAAGCAATCCTAAAGAAAAAGAATGAAGCTGGGGGCATTTCAATACCTGACTTCAAACTCTATTATAGGGCCACGACAATCAAAACAGCATGGTATTGGCAGAAAAATAGACACTCAGACCAATGGAACAGAATAGAAAGTCCAGAAATAAAACCACATATATATAGTCAAATAATTTTTGATAAAGGGGCCAACAACACACAATGGAGAAAAGAAAGCCTCTTCAATAAATGGTGCTGGGAAAACTGGAAAGCCACATGCAAAAGAATGAAACTGGACTACAGTCTCTCCCCCTGTACAAAAATTAACTCAAAATGGATCAAAGATCTAAACATAAGACCTGAAACAATTAAGTACATAGAAGAAGACATAGGTACTCAACTCAGGGACCTGGGTTTTAAAGAGCATTTTATGAATTTGACTCCAATGGCAAGAGAAGTGAAGGCAAAAATTAATGAATGGGACTACATCAGACTAAGAAGTTTTTGCTCAGCAAGAGAAACTGATAACAAAATAAACAGAAAGCCAACTAAATGGGAAATGATTTTTTCAAACGACAGCTCAGATAAGGGCCTAATATCTAAAATATACAAAGAACTCATAAAACTCAACAACAAACAAACAAACAATCCAATAAAAAAATGGGAAGAGGATATGAATAGACACTTCTCCCAGGAAGGAATACAAATGGCCAACAGATATATGAAAAGATGCTCATCTTCTTTAGCTATTAGAGAAATGCAAATCAAAACGGCAATGAGATACCACCTCACACCTGTTCGATTAGCTGTTATTAGCAAGTCAGGTAACAGCAAATGTTGGAGAGGCTGTGGAGAAAAAGGAACCCTCATACACTGTTGGTGGGAATGTAAAGTAGTACAACCATTATGGAAGAAAGTATGGTGGTTCCTCAAAAAACTGAAAATAGAACTACCTTATGACCCAGCAATCCCTCTACTGGGTATATATCCCAAAAACTCAGAAACATTGATACGTAAGGACACATGCAGCCCCATGTTTATTGCAGCATTGTTCACAGTGGCCAGGACATGGAAACAACCAAAAAGCCCATCAATAGATGACTGGATAAAGAAGATGTGGCACATATACACTATGGAATACTACTCAGCCATAAGAAATGATGACATCGGAACATTTACAGCAAAATGGTGGGATCTTGATAACATGATACGAAGCGAAATAAGTAAATCAGAAAAAAACAGGAACTGTATTATTCCATACGTAGGTGGGACATAATAGTGAAACTAAGAGACATTTATAAGAGTGTGGTGGTTACAGGGGGGAGGGGGGAATGGGAGAGGGATAGGGGGTGGGGAGGGGCACAAAGAAAACAAGATAGAAGGTGACAGAGGACAATCTGACTTTGGGTGGTGGGTATGCAACATAATTGAACGACAAGATAACCTGGACTTGTTATCTTTGAATATATGTATCCTGATTTATTGATGTCACCCCATTAAAAAAATAAAATTATATAAAAAAAAAAAATAAAAAAAAAATAAAATAAAATAAAATGAAGCGTACATTATAGAAACTGTCTTCTTTCTAAACTGAGCTTTATCATGAATATAAACTTCATGGTTAAAAGTCATATACAAAAAATGATCTTTTTAGCACTTACATGTGACATCTGACATCTTTTCCATTAAGATGTATCCAAATAATGTCCAGGGAGATTTTTAAAAAATACATAATTGTTTAAATATTTCAAGGAATACAATAACTCTATTTCAAAATATTTTAAGTAAATATATTTAAATATCAAAGGATGAAATCTTTGTATATGTGCTTACTCAAATTTAACTTACATGACAAACTTGTGGCTTCTTTGCTTAAAACAAAGAAAGCACTATAAATGAAGGATGATTAAAACACTAAATTATACAGAATTGGGTTCTGCTCCATTATGCAACAAAGTCTTGTTAATTGAGTCAAAATCATAGCACAGAGAACAAATAAAGCTAGAATATGTGCTGAAGTCATATTTATAGTCAAAATATTTCTCTGATGCTGTTTGTTTGGTAAGTAGAATTTAGAAAACTAAAAAAATAATAGAGCTATTTACAATGAACTTGTTCAATATTCCTGTGTTCTTCATATAAATTTGCAATTGTTTTATCATACTTTGCAGTTTCTCAAATGAACACAAACAACGTTTTTGAGTCTTTCTGTCCCACAAGGGCATATTTTTCATTTCACTGTAGTAGTTAGTTTGTAGCTGCTTTGTTTACAAAGATTCTGTAATTAATGAATTTGGAAATTCATTAATTTTGCAAAAAGCATCACTAAAAATAAGGTAATGACCTCAGTATCCATTCACCAATAAGCTGACAGCAATTTCTATTTCCCTTATAGATCTACTTACTATAATTATGAGACTTGTGGCTTGGTAATAATTCACGGAGAGGCTGTGCACTAGATTCAAGTAGACGCTAGGTGAGGAAGTTCCTCCCCAGAGGTGGTAAATCCTTACTTGCTTAGACACTCAAATACCTCTCCTATTACACGGCAGTAAAAGAAAACAAAACAGAAAACTGTTCTAAAGTCTTCTTTTATTATTTATTATTATTTTTTTATTTTTTTGAAGCTAGAAACGGGGAGAGACAATCAGACAGACTCCCGCATGCACCCGACCGGGATCCACCCGGCACGCCCACCAGGGGGCGATGCTCTGCCCCTCCAGGGCGTCGCTCTGCCACGACCAGAGCCATCCCCAGCGCCGGGGCCTTCTTTGCTCCAATGGAGCCTTGGCTGCAGGAGGTGAAGAGAGTGACAGAGAGGAAGGAGAGGGGGAGGGGTGGAGAAGCAGATGGGTGCCTCTCCTGTGTGCCCTGGCTGGGAATCGAACCCAGGACTTCTGCACGCCAGGCCGACGCTCTACCACTGAGCCAACCGGCCAGGGCCTAAAGTCTTCTTGATGTTAAAATCATACTAAAAAGCAGAAGTATGGGTCAAATGCATTTTTTACATATTAATATGCTACTCAAAATGTGACACCATTAAATATATATATATGGACTGAATTATAAAATTAGACAGTATTTACTTTAATTTTTCAATCCCAATTTAAACTGTGCTTTATTTGGATACTATTTAAAGTAATATTATTAAATAAAGGAATTGGAATAAAAATATAACTGTCTGATTGTAATTAACATTAAAATTAATGTTGCATATGGATATGAATAATTTTTAATTTTTTGTGCTTGTATGGTGCATCACAGTACTATCGTTCTGAAAAGTAAACACTTAAATCCTAAGGGCAGAGTTTTTTCCTGCCTCCATTTTGCATTATATAAACTAAGCTATTCATTTTTTCTGGGGTTTCTTCCTGCATTTGTCTTTCTGTTTTTTAGTTATATTTCTTAGTTTTCCAAAGTTCAGAACAGAGCAATTTCCATGAAGATTGCTTTAAGAAGACTGTCCATGCATTAAGTTTTATATTCCCATAATTCTAGTCTAGGATGTTATACTAATTAATGTGTGACTAATACTTGGGGAAACATTAATTTCTGTAGATAGTTTTGTAGGTTTTACATAATTCTTTATGGCATATAATTATTGTTCTCATCACTAGGACAATATTGTCTTTTTTTTCTTTTTACAGAGAAAGAGAGAGAGTCAGAGAGAAGGATAGATAGGGACAGACAGACAGGAACGCAAAGAGATGAGAAGCATCAATCATCAGTTTTTTATTGTGGCACTTAGTTGTTTATCGATTGCTTTCTCATATGTGCCTTGACCGTGGGGCTACAGCAGACCGAGTAACCCCTTGCTCGAGCCAGCGATCTTGGGTCTAAGCTGGTGAGCTTTGCTCAACCAAGCAGTTGAGCCCGCACTCAAGCTGGCGACTTCGGTGTCTCTAACCTGGGTCTTCCGCATTCCAGTGCAACACTATATCCACTGCGCCACTACGTGGTCAGGCAGGACAATATTGTCTTAATTCTGCCTCTAAGATTGAAAATCTTTCATTCACACTGATTACATAGTCTTGTTTTATGTGCAAGAGAACATGTCATATGTAGATTTTGTAAGATAATAGAGGTTTTCAAAATGTGTTTTTGTTGGCATTAAATATTCTCTATGTTCTTTTCTGATTAAAAAGAAAACTGCATTTGTTTTATCCAAAGAAATTATTTCTAAATTAATAGTTCAGAAATATATATGAAGCACATTTTGTTGTCATTCACTATTTTTAGATAAAGGCTGACATAAACTTTTGATGTCAATACTCAGAGTGTTGCCTTCATCACCCACATCGTCCCTACGTGCCAGGCTGTACCATAAGCAACAACTATCTATGAATAAATTATTACAAGGAATAAAAGGATTTAGGAAAGTGTTTCTTATAGCAAAAACAATGTTTTGTTTTTTTTTTCTGTATTTTTCTGAAGCTGGAAACGGGGAGAGACAGTCAGACAGACTCCCGCATGCGCTCAACCGGGATCCACCCGGCACGCCTACCAGGGGCGATGCTCTGCCCACCAGGGGGCGATGGTCTGCCCCTCCGGGGCGTCGCTCTGCCGCGGCCAGAGCCACTCTAGCGCCTGGGGCAGAGGCCAAGGAGCCATCCCCAGCGCCCGGGCCATCTTTGCTCCAATGGAGCCTTGGCTGCGGGAGGGGAAGAGAGAGACAGAGAGGAAGGAGGGGGTGGGGGTGGAGAAGCAAATGGGCGCTTCTCCTATGTGCCCTGGCCGGGAATCGAAACCAGGTCCCCCCACATGCCAGGCCGACGCTCTACCACTGAGCCAACCAGCCAGGGCCAACAATGTTTCTAAGTATTGTCTTTTCCACTTTCCATCCAAGAAACCCAGAATCTAGCAGAAAATTATGCCAGCTAAGTTCCTAAAATATATCTCAATAAATTAATAAATTAGGAGCTAACACTTACTGACCTCAGTTCAGCAGTTTTCAGGCACGTGGTAAAAAATATTTTTATAATGTTAAGTTTCAATAATACCACAGGAGGTCCTGATAAAATATCACCATGAACAATAGAATGAACAAATAAGCACTTGAGATTAAGAAATCTATTTATTACAAATTTTCTAAATATTCTTCTTTGATTAAAAGCTTCAACATAGTGGGAATAATTTTTTCTTTTCAAGTGCTCTTATAAGCTCCTGTTTTCTTTGTCTTTGATAAACTATTTTGGGATCATTATTTTGCAGCTGCAGAGAAAAGTGATTTCAGCAGTATTCAAATTTGTATGCTGCCCAGAGACTGACTTAATCAATGGGGAATTCCACAGGATCTCATATCAAGGATCTGATTTGAGGACCAAAGAAAGAGCCCTTGGAGAGGAAAGGGTCCAGCTCATACATTATTTAAAAAGACTTGTTAGTGCTTTAGATGTCAGAGAATTGAGAGAATAAAAAATACCTTCATCTCTAGAACATAATGAATCCACCCCTTAATAGACTGGACACAAACAATAAAATACAATTGTGGTTTACTTACATAAGTCAGCTGACTTTTCTGCAGGCAGCTTTGTGTGCAAGAATGAGATAGGCTCTCGGGAATTAGAGATGCACTCATAAGTAAGAGTTTGCAAATTGTCCCAACTGCAATAGGACTTTTATTTCAATGCCTGTTGTGTTCTATCTAATAAAATTATTCCCAGTGGGTCCAATTCTATACTATTTCTTGCCATAAAATTCCTACATATGTCACAGGAAGCTTCAAGGGAAGAAGCCCCTAGAGAAGAAGTAGTTGATTTAATAACATCTACATCTCAGTATCAAGAAGACTTGCACCTGCACTTCCACAGCTGCTGAAACCAGACACATACCACAATGTCACAACTCTGTGCCCTGGGCTCAGAAGGCAGAGCAGACATTGATGGGTGCTTTCCACTTCCTTATACTTTTACCATACCTGTCTTTAACACTCCAGGCAAGATGAGCATTAGAGAAACAGAGCCAGCAAACATTTATGTGGTATGATTAGAAGGTAATAAAAAGATGGACCTTTACCTTGTCTCTTAAAGTTGTTTGAACTTTCCCATATTAAATTCATCCTAAAGTACCTCCATAAAGGGCTGATCATTTGAGCAGAGATTGATAAATTTTCAGAATTCAGGTCACCCCACCCATGGCAGCATCATTCAATGTTTTCTAAACTGAAGATCAAGTAGAAAGAGCATAATGAGAGAGTGGATGTGGGAAGCGTGGGTTTTAGATAAGTGAGACTAAAGGGGACAGGAGTGACCTCTTGCTCCTGTCCCTGACAAAGGTTCCTGGATTTTAGAGCAAGAACTAAACAGAAAGGTGTTGGGGTCAAGCCTCATTGTCATCTCGTCATTAATAGGGGTGAGTCCTGGCTAGAGGCTTTTGTCAATGATAAATAACAGTCTTTTTACTAATTTGAAGGAGGAAAAAAATTATTAGCAATTTTTCAAATCGCTATTTGGAGTCCATATTTAGCCTAACCAATAATATCAGTCATTTCTACAGATCAATAAAACAATTTAAGTTTTTATTTTTTTATTAATTTTAATTTATTGTGTTAACATGGATTCAAATGTTCTACTCAATGAATTCTTTACTCTTTTCTTTTGTGTGTGACAGAGGGAGACAGAGAGAGGGACAGATAGGGACAGACAGACCGGAAGGGAGAGAGATGAGAAGCATCAATTCTTTGTTATAACGCCTTAGTTGTTCATTGATTGCTTTCTCATATGTGCCTTGGGGGGGGGGGGGCTACAGCAGACCAAGTGACCCCTTGCTCAAGCCAGTGACCTTGGGCTTGAGCTGCTGAGCCTTGCTCAAATCAAATGAACCTGCACTCCAGCCAGTGACCTCGGGGTTTCGAACCTGAGTCCTCCGCATCCCAGTCTGATGCTCTATCCACTAAGCCACCTCCTGGTCAGGCAGTTTTTTACTCTTACATCACTTTACTAAACCATTTTTAGAAGTTATTAATGGTCTGGTAACTGATATATTTAATCATTTTTTTCATTCTTTATTTTCTTTAACTCATACATTTTGATACTCTCTAATCTTTTAAATTTCCTGATAGTTTAGTCCCTTTGTTCCTGGAAAGTAACAGAGAAGATTCTCACTCCAAACTGGTTAAGGGGAATAAGGCCACAAGTCGCTATTCTGCTAAAAGTCAGAATATGGTTGCCTTAGGCTTATTGCTAAGAAAGCAATTAGTTAGGGGATTAAATAAGAGAAAAAAGAAAAGCAACAAGAAACTCCCTGTGCCATTTCTCAGAACATATATCAACCTGTTATCTGACGGACTTCAGAAGAATTTCTTTCTCTATGCACAACCCAAGTGAAAACAGGTGGAGTTCCTCGAGGTTCAACTTCTGAACCTGGGGGGATATATTCTTTCTTTTATGAAGAACCACAGAATATGGTAGGTGAATTATTAAAAGTCTTTATTTTCTGACATTTATAAACAGTGTTCCTGATGTTTTCAACAAGAATTAGTCTTCTCTTTCATGAGCTTTGGTTTTAAATTCAGAATAGGGGGATTTATATGATTCTGGAATACTTCCAAGTTCACAAATTCTTCATTGCAGAGTGAAGGGCGTGAAAGGAAGTGTAAATATTTGGGAAGTAGCCTGAGTCATTCCAATGGAAATGGTCCCCTCTGGTATTTTGGCACAATCTAAAAATGCACCAGGCCTGGGCCTTAACTTTTGATCAAATGTAAAGGATTGAAAATAAATGTAACATATTGAAACATCTTAATCATTCCCCTGAGCCCTATATTTTCCATAAATACCTATTATAAAATGGGAATTTCCTGATGCATATTGAATTAGGAGAGTGTAGTGTGAGCGTAATGTCTGAGAGGGCCGGCGTGAGGCAGAAAGCGAGGAAGGAACCATGCACTGCCACCGCTTCCTCGCTGACACAGGGAGCACAGAGTGTGTGGCTCAGGCTAATTGGAGATTTCCCCATTACCTCCTAGCTGGTTCTCTGAGAACTAGTATGATAGAATGCTCAAAGTGGAGGATAGGACCAGGTTCTGCCTTGACTAATCAGATTTTCCTTTTTCTAAGTCTCTGCTAATGGTTTCATGGAAACTGTCCTTTACAAGTTATCTAATCTCCATGTTGGTTGTTTTTGTGTGATTTAAACTTTCTTTTTGAGGTATAACATATTGTTTCACATAAAAAGTGATAAAATTTCACATATATCAATATAGTCATCCATTTCACTACAGCCCTGATCCAACAGAGGACATGAATTATTCCAAAAAGCTGTTCTCAGGCCCCTCCAATCAATACCACCCCATCAAAGGTAACCTTTATCACTATTAGTTTTACTTGTTTCTGAACTTCACAAGTAGAATTGTATAGTACTTATTTATTTTGCAGGGTTTTGCTCAACATTAAGATTCAGCTGTGATGTTGCATGTAGCAGTAGTTCTTTTTAATCACTGTAATATTTGATTATGAACATGTCAAAATTAACTTATCTATTCTACTATTGAAGCATATATATTGGTTGTTTCCAGGCTCTTGACATTGTTAATAAAGTAACCATAAAAATTTTGGTTCTTTTCGCTTGCACATATGCCCTCATATTTTTGTGTGTATGGGGGAGTACATATACATATATGAGGGAAATTTCTGGGTCTTAGGATAAGTGACAAATGTAGATTGTGCAAAGTGTTTTTCAGAATGGTTGGACCATTTTACAATCCCATAGCAATTCATGAGGGGCTGGTTGTTCTGCAGCCTCCACGAAACTTGTGATTCAACTGTGTTGCTTTTGGCAGTTGTTTTTTGTTTTGTTTTGTTTTTTGTTGCAATGTATTGTTCTACAATGGGTTTTCCACAATTCATACATCCATTCTACTACTAAAAGGTTTGTAGGTCCTTAGCCATTACGGTAGAATGGGATAGTATTTCTCTGTGATTTCAAATTTTATTTCGCTGAGGATATATGATGTTGATATTACTCTCACATCCTTTTGCAAGCAGGAAAAATGACCTTGAAACATATAAGTATTGGCCCTGGCCGGTTGGCTCAGTGCTGGAGCGTCGGCCTGGCGTGCAGAAGTCCCGAGTTCGATTCCCGGCCAGGGCACACAGGAGAAGCGCCCATCTGCTTCTCCACCCCTCCCCCTCTCCTTCCTCTCTGTCTCTCTCTTCCCCTCCCGGAGCCGAGGCTCCATTGGAGCAAAGATGGCCCGGGCGCTGGGGATGGCTCCTTGGCCTCTGCCCCAGGCGCTAGAGTGGCTCTGGTCGCAACAGAGCGACGCCCCGGAGGGGCAGAGCATCGCCCCATGGTGGGCAGAGCGTCGCCCCCTGGTGGGCGTGCTGGGTAGATCCTGGTCAGGCGCATGCGGGAGTCTGTCTGACTGTCTCTCCCCGTTTCCAGCTTCAGAAAAAATACAAAAAAAAAAAAAAAAAGGAAATATATAAGTATTATCGTTTTCATCAGTCCCCTAAAATTCAAATGGTAAAATAATTCTAGCCACTAGCACTTCAGAATGGGATTTTATTTGGAAATAGAGTTGTTTCGGATAAAAGTGGTTAAGATTAAGTCATACTATAGTAAGGTGAGCTCCTAATCCAGTATGACTTGTGTCCTGATAAGAAGGATACAGTTATACATAGTAACACACACACAGGGAGCATACCATGAGAACAAATCCAGGGAAAAAATGGCCACCCATAAGCCAAAGAGAGAGGTCTGCAATAGATCCTTCCTTCTCAGTCCTCAGCAAACCCACCCTGCTAACACCTTGATTTCAGATCTCTAGCATACAGAAGTATGAGACAATGGACTTGTGGTAGCAGCTCTAGCAAACTAATACAGTCAGCACCTACTGGCTTACCACAGTGTCCTTGGTCAGTAATCTTAGTAATGTGATGTTACCTCTTTCTTTTGGGGGAACTGTCACTTATGTTGCAACCTGAATGGCAGCATTCTCCCCTCAGAATACATTTTGGAACCTGCCATTACAGAAGGGAGTTGGCGTGGAGATAAAATAAGATGCATTGAAATCAGAGATTTTCATGTTAAAGCATTTATGAAACAGAAAACAATATTAGAGTGCATTAGTTTCTTTGCTTGAATTATTGAGGTGATGTTCCAGCCTTGTTTTCTGCTTTGCCAATTCTGAAAATTCCAAATGAATATTCCATTTGGCCCTCTTTGAGGATTGCCTGCACTTCACAATGCTCTGAGACCAAAAATCTTTATTTGTGTGCCTCATTAATCTCACTAATTCCTTAGAAACATGATGTAAGCAAAGAGAATTTATAATACTGATGCCAAAATAACACTTATGTAGGGTTTTGTCTAAAACGATACAATTAACTTGATAGATTTAAGCCTGTAGTGGAAAAGGAAAATGTTTGCCTACTTTAGTTCCACACCATATTTGTCTAAAATGCTTTGCCTGCATTATAATTGGCACTCTACTATTATCTGCCTCAGCAAATTAGCGACTGTAACAGAGAAAATTAAATACAGAAAACAATTTCTCCCAAAGGAATGAAAAATATACAAGAGAGATGCTTAGTAAAACAGCACACTGAATAGCAGAACATGAATATACCTTTATGTATTATAGGTGGGAAGACGTATCTAGCACTTGTTTCTGCCCTCCTAGAAACTAGTAGCTGAAGCAATGAAAACAGAGAAATGAACACCCAATTGTGACACTGTAACAATGTAGCTGTGACTAAGTTTCTAAGTAGGAAGTATGCAAACACATGGCTGGTGGAAACAGATGACTTCTTTCTTTGTCTTTTTTTTCTCTTTTGAAATACACACGAGTATGTTAAGGGAATTCAAATGATCTTAATGAATAGTCTGGTATGAACTAAACCTTGCAAAGGACTGACAATACTGAACTGAAATTAAAACTGGTAATTATCTTTGTTATTTTCCAAATCAGAGTAGCTGCAGGAAGGGCAACAGGTTGGTATATCTGTATTTATGAAGCACTGACAAGGAAATGTGTTCCATAAAGGGGCAACTCCTTTTTCTCTCAACTCCTTCTGACTTTTCTCTAGAAAACTGGCCCAGAGAATCCGGATATTCCCCACTGTTCAGAATGGGCACAGGGAAGGTCGGTCACAGTGTGGAAGTTCTGGATGGCCTTGCTCCGGGTCTGCAAACACTTCTGTGACTAGTCCATTAACACCACTTTTCAGAGCGCTGACACAAAACAACGTTTCCCTTTTCCTGCTGCCTGGTAGTCAGCCAATTCTTTGAGCAAACTTTATATTAAAGATTAGGGAAATGGCCTATTTTATTGTTCAATGCTTTCCATTTAAGTCGTCTCCCCTGTGACTGGTTCAATATTCAGGACTATCTAGCTCCACAAATTGCAATATAAATGGAGAAATACAGTTTTGCTTTAATAAGTCCTTTTGGCATGGATTTTGCATGAGTTACCTTTGAATCCAGGCAAATAATGAAAACAGCTCACCATATAGGAATAGACATTTATCACTTAAACCTACTTTGCATGCTAGACTTCCTATCCCTAGATCAGGGACAGGACTAGGGCCACTCTTGTGTTTGGGAAGTGTTCCTCAGGATCCAAGTTCAGTTTGCACATGTAAGAAGATAAATAGTGTTTGCCCCAACCATAAAAATATGAAGTATTATTTCACTGTAGAGTTCCAGGTACTATATAGTTCTAGACACTGGAATATTCATTTCAAATAATAAAATAAATGTTACCTTAAGGACATCACACCATCTTTGTATATACTTCTTGTATAATCTTGTATATATGAAACTGTAATGATTTCATACACTGCATGTAAACCAAACCTGAATTTCAAAACAAATACTCTTATAAATCTCCCTTATATACCAGCTGTCTTTTTATAGCCCAGCTGTGAGGCAAAGCTTTCAAAATATCGGGCAAATAACACCTCCAACTTGTTTATTTATTAGTGTCTATTTTCTCTATTGGGATATATCATCTTGCCATTCCCTTAAGATAAGGAGAGCAGGTGCACACACTGGAAGCTTGCTCTGTTTAATTATTTCCTCCTAATATAATTTCAGGACTGCAAAGGGCCTTAGGGGTCATATAGTATAGTCTAAATTGATTGGCTATACATCGTCTACCTGGGAAAACAATGGACATTTACTAATCATGTTCAGAATGACTTCTTGTAGCTTGAGGTGTTTTTATTCATCTAAATCTCAACAATATCTGGGACCCGCAGACAGTGGATCCAGAGAGATAGGTGCAATGGTCTCTTCAACGTAAGAAAATCCAATAATGCGAGCGTGTTTGAGATACAGTTATTCTCCGGTTGCCTCTTTCCAGCTTTAGTAATACAAAATGGGAATGAGTAAGAAATCTGATAGCAAAACATCTTTTTTCATTGAGTAATTTACTTCAGAGGAGAGCTGATAGAAAGAGGAAAAGTCCTATTTTCAAAATCTTTTCATTACTACACTATTCACTGGTCATTGCTTGAAAACTTCAATGTACTTACATTTTCATCTTCCCACATGCTGTTCCTAATTTTTCCCACTGTCATTTTGCAAAGACAATACAAGTTGATATCTGCAGTGGAACAGACTTATAGTTCTTCTGTTTGAGTTCTTGGCAATAACCTACAAAATAAGAAAAGTAAAATGTTCTCATTTACTGAAAATTTTTTACTATATGTTATATGTTTATATGCCAGAAATATAATTTAACTAGAAGGACAACGCAATATAAAGAAAACACCTAGAAATTCAAAGGCCTGATGTCTTAAAACAGGATGTTTTCTTTGAGTTTTAATCTTGGAACTGATATGTATATGTATAATAGAGATACAAACACTACACAAATAAAGAATCCATTTACACAATTAATTTTGTGATTACTAATAGTAATGGTCTACCTACCCTCTGATAGAAATGTTTAATATAAAGTTCAGAGAAATCTAACAAATTGTTTTGTCTAATTATTGTTTTTACAATGATGAAATTGGAGAAAAGATATGCTAAGTCATGCTCCTAGGCTTGTTAGTATCATCATATCCATTACATTTTAATAAATTTTGACAAGTAGAGAAATCCTTATTCTATAATCAAATCTCAAAGAAAAAATGGGGTTTATTTTGTTACAGTATTAAAATTTATAATAATTAAAATTAAAAAGACTGCAAAGAGTAAATAGATTGAATCAAATGAGAATGTTGAATAGAAAAGTTCTTTTCTCAAAATTTTATGTATAAGTTTTAAACATTAATTTACTGCTTGGTTTTATTTTTAATAACTATTTAATGCATGCCTGCTTTCACCCTGATGGGTGTGTCCAAGAACTACATGAGATGGTTTAGTCATACTCGATGTTAGTTGAAATACAATAAAAAACCTATTACAATGAAGCTGTTTAAAAGATATTATACCAACCCAAATGGGACAAATTTATTCATGAAAATTGAGAAAAATTAGAGAAACTTGAGTTTCTCAAGTTTTTTTCTCAAGAAAACTTGAGAAGGTAACACCTGATTTGGGGCCTTACAAAATTGGTTTAGGCCTGGGAACTGAGTGGGATAGATGAAAGTGATGAATTGAATCACATAGACTAGTGAGCAAATCAAGAGATTTATACTTTCTAAGCTTCAATGTTCTCACCTCTAATATGCAGCTAATAATACCTACCTGGGAAAGTTGTGATTATAGCTAATGGATGCTAAGTACCTGGTACTTGTATAGCACTCAATAAATGATCAAAATATCTTTAAGGGAAGCCATGGAAGAAAACAGATTCAAGTTCAAAAGAAGAGTTTATGTGAAATTAAAAGGATATAAAAATAAAAGCCCCAGTGTTCTTATACTTTGAAACCTCATGTATTCTATGTTCTGATTCCCTTCTTGTAATATCCTTCTTAATTTCACGTTTAGCCAGACCCCACCCTGTGTATGGACTGGATTGCATCACTCCAAAATTTATATGTTGAAGCTGTAATCCCTAATGTGATGGTATCTGGAGATGAAGCCTTTGGAAGATAATTAGAATTAGATGAGGTCATAAGGGTGGAGCCCTCGTCCTATGGAATTAGTGCCGTTATAAGAAGAGATATCAGAGAGTTTTCTCTCTCTGTATACATTCAAAGAAGTCATGTGAGCACACAACCAGATGGTGGCCATCTGCAAGCCAAGTGAAGAGGCTTCAGAAGAAAACCTATATTATTGATTGGCACCTTGATCTTGAACTTCCCAAGCATTCAAAATTGTGATAAAATAAAATCCTATTGTTGAAACTGCCCATTCTATGGCATTTTGTTATGGACGTTCTAGCAAACTAATATACCCTGCAACTCCAGATATGAAGAGCTAGCCCCAGCTATAAATCAGACATCTCACACAGAAGTTGGAATAATATGGTTTACATATTGAACTTAATTCCATTTAGAGAACACCTTTGAAGACTTCCCACATTTCAAGAGTAAAATGCAAACTTCTTAATTTTCAGGTTTCTCTTACCCTGTCTCAGTCTGTGTTTCCATATTTACTTTCTTCCCCTCTTTCCTGACCCATTGTGCTTAAGCTACAGAAACTTTCTCAGCGTCTTAAACAAAACTCTTTCCCAACTCAGTGGCTTCGCACGTTGCTTCTGCTCTGGAGGCTTGCTTATTAGTTTTCACACAGCGACTCTTTCTCCACATCAGGTCTAAGGTCAAACTCATCCTCAGAAAGGCCTTCTCTGACCACTCTGTCTTTTTAGGACTCTCTCCATTTTCCTTGTAATTATATGCATATTTTTATATTTATATGTATTTGTTTGATTGTTTTTTTATGTATATATGTATTTGCTTGCTTGGTTTTATCATTCCCACTAAATAATGAGCCCCATAAAGAAGGATGAGAGTCTGTCATTTCCATAACCACTCACTTGTTCTAAGAAGCCCTTAATCAAATTTCCCTGTACAAATTTGAAACCCCTACCTCCCAATACAAAATTAGTATTTATCTCTTCCAATGAAAATAGGATTAGAAAAGTATCACTTTTTATTAATTCTAGATAGTCAAATTAAGATCTATATGATTTTTAAAATTAAATATACACGTCAACAAATGGAACATTTAATGCTTTGTTGCTATGTTAATAAATTCATTGGAGCATTAGAGGGATCTAATTATCAAATACTTTTCAGATGAGGTGATGGTGTTTTAATCAAGCCTCAGCTTGACCAAATAGTTCCAACTCTGAAAGGTAATAAGAGGGGCTAGGAAAGGTGTGATTTCTTTGAAACAGTCACATCAACATTGTTAAAATATAATGTCTTTATTATTATAAATAAATAGTAGAAAACCATTATCAACATTATTAAAATATGTCTTTATTATTATAAATAAATAATAGAAAACCATTATAAGTCACACATATACAACTAAAGAAGACACTCAAGTAATAGTACTTAGCACAGGGTTTGGAACATAGCAGCTGTCTAGCATATATTAGTTAAGTAAATTGATAAATGAGTTAAACTGGGGAGTGGCTGAGAAAGAAAGGTTGTGGTCAGAGAGGAAAGGCCTTGCATGCCTCAATAGAAATTTAAAATATATTCTTTAAATTACTAATAGTTTCCCAAAATATTTAAGGAAGAAAATGACACAATTAGATTTGTGTTTTATAAGTATCATTCTGGGAATATTATAATATATATAGTTTAAAGACTAAAATTAACAGAGTATTTTTCCCAGGGTATTTCAAAGATCAATGCAATTTTTCTTAAAAGGTATTATCAAGGTCTGATCTAAAATACCTGCCATAGAGCTGAGAAGGAAATTTAAATGTGAGAAGTAATTTGATGGTAAATTGCAAATTGTGCGTGACAGGGAAAAACTTGACACTGTGACTTCTGTTCTTCAGAATAATGGGGATAATGAAAGAGTGATCAATTCTGAGGCTGATGTCGGTGGTGTGGATATAAGTATGCTTTGCAACATATACAAAGATTTTTGAAGATACTGATGTGAATATCAGAAAAAGGTTAGAGAAATATACTAGAAAGTCATCACATATTGAAAGCAGGTCAATTCATGAGCAAATTCATTAATTTAATAAATATTTACTGAGTACCTCTTATGGGCAAGGGACTGTTCTAGGCAATTTGGATATAGCCATGAACTAAACAGATAAACATTAATGCTCTCTGAGAGTTTATATTTTACTGGGGCAGTACAGATCATATACAAAAACATAGAAAACTGTTATTGCTCTGCCCATAGTCTCTTGGCACTGACGATTCCCATGACTGTTCATCCAACTTCCAACTGTTAGCCTTCTTTCTGAGGACTCTCTTGTGTCCGACCATGAACAGCCCTCAAACACTAATGTGCAGGATTTGGCATAAAAGTGCCCCAGATCTTTTCTACTTCTTTTTTTTATATATATATTTATAATAATTTTATTTTTTTAATGGGGTGACATCAATAAATCAGGATACATATATTCAAAGATAACAAGTCCAGGTTATCTTGTCGTTCAATTATTTTGCATACCCATCACCCAAAGTCAGATTGTCCTCTGTCACCTTCTATCTTGTTTTCTTTGTGCCCCTCCCCCTCCCCCTTTCCCTCTCCCATTCCCCCCTTCCCCCCCGTAACCACCACACTCTTATCAATGTCTCTTAGTTTCACTTTTATGTCCCACCTATGTATGGAATAATGCAGTTCCTGGTTTTTTCTGATTTACTTATTTCACTTCATATCGTGTTATCAAGATCCCACCATTTTGCTGTAAATGTTCCGATGTCATCATTTCTTATGGCTGAGTAGTATTCCATAGTGTATATGAGCCACATCTTCTTTATCCAGTCGTCTATTGACGGGCTTTTTGGTTGTTTCCATGTCCTGGCCACTGTGAACAATGCTGCAATAAACATGGGGCTGCATGTGTCTTTACGTATCAATGTTTCTGAGTTTTTGGGGTATATACCCAGTAGAGGGATTGCTGGGTCATAAGGTAGTTCTATTTTCAGTTTTTTGAGGAACCACCATACTTTCTTCCATAATGGTTGTACTACTTTACATTCCCACCAACAGTGTATGAGGGTTCCTTTTTCTCCACAGCCTCTCCAACATTTGCTATTACCTGTCTTGCTAATAATAGCTAATCGAACAGGTGTGAGGTGGTATCTCATTGCAGTTTTGATTTGCATTTCTCTAATAGCTAAAGAAGATGAGCATCTTTTCATATATCTGTTGGCCATTTGTATTTCGTCCTGGGAGAAGTGTCTGTTCATATCCTCTTCCCATTTTTTTATTGGATTGTTTGTTTGTTGTTGAGTTTTATGAGTTCTTTGTATAGTTTGGATATTAGGCCCTTATCTGAGCGGTTGTTTGAAAATATCATTTCCCATTTAGTTGGCTTTCTGTTTATTTTGTTATCAGTTTCTCTTGCTGAGCAAAAACTTCTTAGTCTGATGTAGTCCCATTCATTAATGTTTGCCTTCACTTCTCTTGCCATTGGAGTCAAATTCATAAAATGCTCTTTAAAACCCAGGTCCATGAGTTGAGTACCTATGTCTTCTTCTATTTACTTAATTGTTTCAGGTCTTATGTTTAGATCTTTGATCCATTTTGAGTTAATTTTTGTACAGGGGACAAACTGTAGTCCAGTTTCATTCTTTTGCATGTGGCTTTCCAGTTTTCACAGCACGATTTATTGAAGAGGCTTTCTTTTCTCCATTGTGTGTTGATGGCCCCTTTATCAAAAATTATTTGACTATATATATGTGGTTTTATTTCTGGACTTTCTATTCTGTTCCATTGGTCTGCATGTCTATTTTTCTGCCAATACCATGCTGTTTTGATTGTCGTGGCCCTATAATAGAGTTTGAAGTCAGGTATTGTAATGCCCCCAGCTTCATTCTTTATCTTTAGGATTGCTTTGGCTATTCAGGGCTTTTTATAGTTCCATATAAATCTGATGATTTTTTGCTCTATTTCTTTAAAAAATGTCATTGGAAGTTTGATGGGAATTGCATTAAATTTGTATATTGCTTTGGGTAATATAGCCATCTTGATTATATTTATTCTTCCTAGCCAAAAACAAGGTATATTCTTCCATCTCATTATATCTTTTTCGATTTCCCTTAACAATGGTTTATAGTTTTCATTATAAGTCCTTTACATTCTTTGCTATGTTTATTCCTAAGTATTTTATTTTTTGTTGCAATCGTGAAGGGGATTATTCTTTTGAGTTCGTTCTCAGTTGTTTCATTGTTGGCATATAGAAAGGCTATTGACTTCTGTATGTTAATTTTGTATCCTGCAACCTTACTGTATTGGCTTATTGTTTCTAGTAGTCTTTTTGTGGATGCTTTGGGGTTTTCGATGTATAGGATCATATCATCTGCAAAAAGTGATACCTTTACTTCTTCTTTTCCGATATGGATGCCTTTTATTTCTTTGTCTTGTATGATTGCTCTGGTTAGAACCTCTAGTACCACATTAAATAAGAGTGGAGAGAGTGGACAACCCTGTCTTGTTCCTGATTTAAGGGGGAAAGCCTTCAGTTTAGTGCCATTTAATATGATGTTGGCTGATGGTTTATCATATATGGCCTTTATCATGTTGAGATATTTTCCTTCTATACCCATTTTGTTGAGTGTTTTAAACATAAAGTTGTGTTGTATTTTATTGAATGCCTTTTCTGCATCTATTGATAAGAGCATGTGGTTTTTGTTCTTTGTTTTGTTGATATGGTGTATTACGTTAACCGTTTTACGTATGTTGAACCATCCTTGAGATTCTGGGATGAATCCCACTTGATCATGATGTATTATTTTTTTAATATGTTGTTGTATTCGATTTGCTAGTATTTTGTTTAGTATTTTAGCATCTGTATTCATTAGAGATATTGGTCTGTAGTTTTCTTTTTTTGTGCCATCCTTGCCTGGTTTTGGTATGAGGGTTATGTTGGCCTCATAAAATGTGTTTGGAAGTATTGCTTCTTCTTCAATTTTTTGGAAGACTTTGAGTAGAATAGGAACCAAGTCTTCTTTGAATGTTTGATAAAATTCGCTGGTATAGCCGTCAGGGCCTGGACTTTTATTTTTGGGGAGATTTTTAGTGGTTTTTTCTATTTCTTCTCTACTAATAGGTCTGTTTAGGCTTTCTGCTTCTTCTTGACTCTTTCTAGGAAGGTTGTATTGTTCTAGAAATTTATCCATTTCTTCTAGGTTGTTGAATTTAGTGGCATAAAGTTTTTCATAGTATTCTACAATAATTCTTTGTATATCTATGGTATCCGTGGTGATTTCCCTCTTTCATTTTGGATTTTGTTTATATGAGTTCTTTCTCTTTTTTCCTTGGTAAGTCTTGCCAAGGGTTTGTCAATTTTGTTGATCTTTTCAAAGAACCAGCTCCTTGTTCTATTAATTTTTTCTATAGTTTTTCTGTTCTCTAATTCATTTATTTCTGCTCTGATTTTTATTATCTCCTTTCTTTGGCTGGTTTTGGATGTCTTTGTTCTTCTTTTTCTAGTTCCTTAAGGTGGGAAATTAAGTGGTTCACTTGGGCTCTCTCTTGTTTGTTCATATATGCCTGAAGTGATATGAACTTCCCTCTTATCACTGCTTTTGCTGCATCCCATAGATTCTGCTATGTCGTATTGTCATTTTCATTAGTCTGTATATATCTTTTGATCTCTGCACTTATTTCTTCTTTGATCCATTCATTTTTCAAAAGTATGTTGTTTAGTTTCCACATTTTTGTGGGATATTTTTCCTCTTTTTTGCAGTTGCATTTTAGTTTCAAGGCTTTATGATCAGAAAATATGCATGGTACAACTTCGATTTTTCTGAATTTGCTGATGTTGTTTTTGTGGCCCACATATGGTCAATTCTTGAGAATGATCCATGTACACTGGAGAAAAATGTATACTCAGTCACTTTGGGATGAAATGTCCTGTAGATGTCTATCATATCCAGGTGCTCTAGTGTTTTGTTTAAGGCCATTATGTCTTTGTTGATTCTCTGTTTGGATGACCGATCTAGAGCTGTCAACGGTGTATTGAGGTCTCCAAGTATGATTGTATTTTTGTCAGTTTTTGTTTTAAGATCAATAAGTAGCTGTCTTATATATTTTGGTGCTCCTTGGTTTGGTGCATATATATTAAGAATTGTTATGTCTTCTTGATTCAGTGTCCCCTTAGCCATTATGAAATGGCCATTTTTGTCTCTGAGTACTTTTCCTGTCTTGTAGTCAGCATTATCCGATATGAGTATTGCTACACCTGCTTTTTTTTGGATGTTATTTGTTTGGAGTATTGTTTTCTAGCCTTTCACTTTGAATTTGTTTTTATCCTTGTTACTTAGATGAGTTTCCTGTAGGCAGCATACAGTTGGATTTTCTTTTTTAATCCATTCTGCTACTCTGTGCCTTTTTATTGATGAGTTTACTCCATTTACATTTAGTGTAATTATTGACACTTGTGAGTTCCCTATTGCCATTTTATATCTTGCTTTCTGTTAGTTTTGTGTCTTGTTTGATCCTTCTCTTCTGTTTTTCTATCTTTTGTTTTTATTTGGTTGTATTCCATACATCTTTCCTCTGTTGCTATCTTTTTTATCTCATGTGCTTCTGTGGTGGTTTTTTCAATGGTGGTTACCTTTGAGTAATGAAAAGGGTCCCTACCCTGTTCATTGTAGCGAACTATTTTGTGAGTACTTTTGCACTCCATTATTCTTTGCTACTGTTAATCTCCATCTTCTCCCTCCCTTTCTTTTTGTTGTTGTCACAGTTTAAATTTGGTTTTATTGTGTTCTTCTTGGAGCTTTTACTTGTGGCTCTGTTTTTTTTTTGTTCTTTGTATCTGATTGGAGAACCCCCTTTAGTAATTCCTGGAGTGGGGGTTTTCTGATGATAAATTCCCTCATCTTTTCTGTATCTGTGAATGTTTTTATTTCTCCTTCATATTTGAAGGATAGCTTTGATGGGTATAGTATTCGTGGCTGAAAGTTCCTCTCTTTCAGGACTTTAAATATTGGGGTCCACTCTCTTCTAGCTTGTAGAGTTTCTGCTGAGAAATCTGATGATAATCTAATGGGCCTTCCTTTATATGTTGTATTCTTCTTTTCCCTGGCTGCCTTGAGAATTTTTTCTTTGCTGTTGGTTTGTGTCAATTTCATTATGATATGCCTTGGAGTAGGTTTGTTGGGGTTAAGAAAACTTGGAGTTCTGTTTGCTTCTTGAACTTGAGGCTTTAGTTCTTTCCACAGGCTTGGGAAGTTCTCATCTATTATTTGTTTGAGTATGTTCTCCATTCCATTTTCTCTCTCTTCTCCCTCTGATATACCTATTATTCTTATGTTATTCTTTTTGATGGAGTCAGATAATTCTTGTAGGGCTATCTCATTTTTTTTAATTTTTGAGTCTCTTTCTTCTTCTCTCTGTTGTGCCTCAAGTTGCTTGTCTTCTATTTCACTAATCCTCTCTTCTATCTGACCTGTTCTATTAGCTAAGCTTGTTACTTCATTTTTCAGCTCGTGAATTGAGTTTTTCATCTCTGTTTGATTTGTTTTTATAGTTTCAATTTCCTTGGACATATATTCTTTGTGTTCATTGAGTTGTTTTCTGAGCTCCCTAAATTTCCTTTCTGTGTTTTCTTGTATATCTCGGAGGATTTTTAGGATTTCTATTTTGAATTCTCTGTCATTTAGCTTCAAGGTTTCCAATATATTAAATTTTTTCTCCATAGATTTTTCCTCTTCTAGCTGTGTTACCTCTCTTTCTTTTGTATCCATGATATTCCATTTTCTCTTCCTTAATGGCAACTGAGGGTGGTTTTGTTGATAGTATTAATGAGATTTAATAAAGAATAAAAAGTTAAAAAATTGAAAAGAATTGTTTTTTTTTAAAAAAATTAATAATGAAATAAAGAAAAATAAAATAAAATAAAAATTTTTAAAGAAAGGAAATTATTTCCCCCCTCCTTTTTTCCTCTCCTCTCCTCTCCCCTCTTTATTGAGAAAATCTTGTGGTGAACTATGAATTATAACAAACAATGCCTGTAATGGAGGGCCTGAATTGGGCAAGAGTAATAAAAGGGCAAAAAAAAGAAAAAAAAAAAAAGAAAAAAGAACGGTGTATGGACCCACAAAAAGCAAATAAGGAAAAGATTTGGGTCAAGAATAAAATGATTTGCTTTTAGGTATTGGTTGACTAAGAGTTATGATGAGAGGAATAAGAGGAAAACAGAAAAATGCGGGGACATATTAAAAAATTACTCTTGTATTTAGTGGAACAAGAACTAGATAAAATGGAGAGCCAGAGATGGGAGCACTGCTAGTGAGTTAAAAAGGTGAAGTAAAAACCCCCCAAAAGTGCCACAAAAATAAGTTTGAGTCCTGGATAAGATAATTTGTTTGTTATTGAGGTTTGAATGAGAGGAGATGTAAAGGAGAAAGGAAGAAACTAATATAGAGGGAGAAAAAAGAATGAGAGAGAGAAAAAAAGAGGGAATCACTAAAAGAGAAAAAAGAAAAAAGAGGAGAGAGAGAGAGAGAGAGAGAGTTAAGGGTTTTGGAGTGCAACCCTCATAGAGAGAAAGGAAGAGAAGAGAAAAGATAATGGGAGATGTAACACTTATGGGTATTGTAGTTCAAGGAGAGGAGAGAGTAAGACCGGCAGAGAGTTCATCGGCCAAATTGGAGGAGGAAAAAAAAATATCAAGAATGAAGATAAGAGAAACAAACGAACAAATGTAATATTGACTAAGAGTTATGATGAGAGGAATAAGAGGAAAACAGAAAAATGCGGGGACATATTAAAAAATTACTCTTGTATTTAGTGGAACAAGAACTAGATAAAATGGAGAGCCAGAGATGGGAGCACTGCTAGTGAGTTAAAAAGGTGAAGTAAAAACCCCCCAAAAGTGCCACAAAAATAAGTTTGAGTCCTGGATAAGATAATTTGTTTGTTATTGAGGTTTGAATGAGAGGAGATGTAAAGGAGAAAGGAAGAAACTAATATAGAGGGAGAAAAAAGAATGAGAGAGAGAAAAAAAGAGGGAATCACTAAAAGAGAAAAAAGAAAAAAGAGGAGAGAGAGAAAGAGAGAGAGAGTTAAGGGTTTTGGAGTGCAACCCTCATAGAGAGAAAGGAAGAGAAGAGAAAAGATAATGGGAGATGTAACACTTATGGGTATTGTAGTTCAAGGAGAGGAGAGAGTAAGACCGGCAGAGAGTTCATCGGCCAAATTGGAGGAGGAAAAAAAAATATCAAGAATGAAGATAAGAGAAACAAACGAACAAATGTAATAAAATGGGATAGGTTATAAAGTCTGCAGATTATTCTTGATTTTGAGAGGTTATCTTCTTGCTTTTTCTTTTCTCTCCCTCTTCCTGGTCGGTGACTCTATACCCCGGGTTCTGCCTCTTTGGCACACTCAGGTAGAGGTTTGCAGTTGATAAGTCTCTATGGCGATGTCATGTATTGTGCTTTAGTCTCATTGGCAGTCGAGGCTCATTAGCATTTATAGGCTCTGACAGTGAGAGAGTCCATGTTCCTGGAGCCTTTCTCCTAGTCTTTCCTTCCTCAATTAGTAGCCTGATAATCCAGCTATGGGGTTGCTGCTGCCTCTGCCTGGATAGTAAGAGGCTCAAAGAGCTGGCAACTCCCCACTCTATTTCCACTCAGCACAGGGCTCTGGGTATGGCTCAGTCAGTCAGAGCTACTAGCATAATCAGGCAGGGTTTCCACCCACTCAAAGACCTCTGGCTCTGCCACTCTGTCCGGTAACACAGGCGGGCGCCCACTTCCGGGGCGCTTGGAGGAAACTCTTGCTCACTATCTGCGCGCGCAGACCAGGATATCCAGCCAGCAGTCTCACACTCTGAGTGAAACCCCCAACCGCATGGAAAAGTTGCATCGTTGGAATTGGCTCTCGCTCCGTCCCCGTGCGCGGCTTTTGCAAGGCGCTGGTGTGGCCAGAGATTCTGCTTTGGCCCACACAAAGGCCCCTGACTCTGCCCCTCTGTGCGATAACACGGGCGCGCACTGCCGAGGCACTCGGAGGAATCTCTCGCTCACTATCTGCGCGTGCAGACCAGGATATGAGGCCGGCCGCGTTTCCCTCTGAGTGAATCGCCTACCAGCATGGAAAAGTTCCACCACTGGAATTAGTTCTCACTCCCTCCCGTGCGCGGCTTTCCCAGGGTGCTGGGGTTGCCCAGAGATTCCGCTTTCGGCCCACAGAAAGGTCTCTGACTCTGCCTCTCTGTGGGGTAACACGGGCACCCACTCCCGGGGCTTAGGAAGAAATCTCTCGCCCACTGTCTGCGAGCGCCGACCAGGAGATCAGGTAAAATGGCTGCCCCGCTTGTCTTTCTTTGTTTGGGTTTGGCGCGAGTGTTAGCTTGTATTGCCCGGGTTGCCACAGGATCAGTTTTTCCTCGGCTTGGATCTCTGTGCCACAGCCTGGTTCGGCTGTTTGTGCCACGGCCTGGATCTATTCACCCCCTTTGCCTGCCTCAGTTTCTATATTCACGGATCCCAGAGAAAGCCGCCCTGTTTAAGTTAGTGAGGAAGGCGGAGCATTTCTTACTCCCTAATTCCTTCGGGGTTTGGTTATATATTTAGCCAATTTTTCGCTTGACCATACCTTCAGGTGTATTGTGAAACATCTGGAGGCTCCAAGGATAGGTTTTTCTGTTTCTGGTTGAAGATCTTGTTTAGTTTTGGGGGAGATTTATCGGTATCACTTCCTACCCCGCCAGTACTCTGACGTCATCTCCTCTACTTCTTATGTGTATGTTTTATACTGTCTCTCAGGGTCTCTAGTAAGATTAACTTCCAGTTGTCCATAGTGATACCTTGTTTGATGTATTTATTGGCTTGACTTCTGTGGGTGGGTTCTAGGGTAAAAAGTGGTGGGACTGACTGTAGATAGTACAGATATTCTACTGTGTGTCTGTAAAGTCATGGTGTACTTTTGACCGGTCACAGGAAAGCAACAAAAGACGATAGAAATGTGAAATCTGTACCAAATAAAAGGAAAACTCTCCCTGTTTCATACCTATTCAGTGCAGTTCGATGTGGGCTCCATTTGTTGCCCTACACACATCCAAACGATACTGAAGTCATCTGTAGCAAACACGCATCGTGTGGGTCTATCCACTGGTTTGATAGCGTGCAACAGCCACAATTTGTACCCCGTAAAACAGAGACATTTCTTTAACACCTTATGAACTGTAGTCTTGCTTAGGTGTAATTGTCAAGCACATGCACGCACAGATTTTTTAGGGCTCCTTAGGTAGCTATCCCGTATAGCCTCTACAGACTCGTCACTGACTGATGGCCTACCAGAACGGGGTTTCTCCACCAAACTGCCGGTTTCCTTCAACTGCTTTTCCCACCGAGTAATGTTATTCCTATGTGGTGGCGATTCATTATAAACACGCTGATATTCACTTTGCACTTTGGTCACAGATTCTAATTTAGCGAGCCATAGGACACACTGAACTTTCCTCTGTACCATTCACATCTTGACTGGCATGGCCGTGGGCTGCTCCGCTGTATACACGGTGTTACATCATCTGCGCATGTGCACATGCTGCCACATCATCCTACAGAAACTGGGAGGGTTTTCCTTTTATTTGGTGCAGATTTCACATTTCTATCATCTTTTGTTGCTTTCCTGTGACCGGTCAAAAGTGCACCATAACTTTATGGACACACTGTATGTAACATGCAGTAAGGCAGACATACGGTTCAGATGCTGAAAGTTGAATAAATCTAATGAGAGAAGTCTATGGAAACTCTCTTTTCAATGCTTTAGATTTTTTGGTGATGTTAGAGTCAAATCATTGGGGAAGGTAAAGCTTGGAAAGGATATATTGGAAGCTTGAAGAGAAAGAAAAGATGTACAATAGTCATCTAAGAAAATGAAAAAGGATATGGATTCCTGAAATGTAGTATAATTATTCTGTACCTTCAGTGTTTAAGGCAGTGTTAAGAATCAAATTTGGATTTGTGGCTCTAACTTTAAAGAGAAAATACACTGCTCACAAATATTCGGGGATATTTTATAGCTACATATTCATTCTGAAATATCCCCGAATTTTTGTGAGCAGTATATTTAGCATCATTCTGGGTATTTGTTTATAATATTCAGCTGCACAGCTATGGAAAGATAAAAAGTCTGATTTAAAGAGGATTTTAATTTTGCCAAGGGAGTGCCATGGAAGGTGAGAGAGGCAAGGGGACAGTGTATGCAATGGAATACATATAATGATTGACAATGAAATTTCAGCTACTGGAGGAGGATGAAAGGAATACTAGAGTAAATGACCCCGATACATAGTAGGGGTTGTCAAAGAGTGGACTGTGTGACTGAATCTCTGAAAGGTATGAGTGGTGGTAATAAGTTTGGAGTGTGATCATAGGGGTGAGTGGGTAAATGGGTGAGGTGGATGAGAATATTAGAGTAGAGCAGTTTAAGTAATTGAGAGGCCAAGTGTTGAAGACTAATGTACTTGTATATTGAAGTTGCAAAGAACGATGACAGTATTTTCCAGAAAGAAGTGGTATAACTTGGAATTCAGATTCTATACTTTACAATATAAGGGTTTCTAGTGAAAGAGAACATTGTAGAAATGAAAATGAGGACATACCTTGCCCCAGGCCTAGTGGTTTGAGAAGAAATAAATACTTCCTGGGTGATATAAAAGGGAGACAGTATGCTTAGAGTAGAGCCAGTTTTCCTACAGGTCAAGAAGGTTAACTGAATGTTCAAAGAAGAGATTGACAAGTTTTAGAAATGATGTACTGTGGATAATATAAGATAAAGGTGAAGGATTTCAGGATCTAGGGAAGGACAGGAGACAGGAAAAGATGTGTATACTTAGTGAGATTCCATAGGCAGAGAAAATCAAGTGAGATAAAGAAACAAGGACAGAACCTGGAAAACACTGAAAGCAAAGAATAAGTATAAAGTGAAGAGCTAGTAGGAGAGAAAAAGGGATTGGAAAGACAGAAAATAATCAAACATTATCACTGCAGGTAAGAAAGAATAAAATTATTTATGTAGTTGCTCATTTCTTACTTATACTCTTATTACATTTTCCATCTCTCTTCTTCATTCTCCACTTTTATATTATAAAGGAATAAACAAGATGACAGGTAGCACATTACCCCCTCACAGGTTATCTGTAAAGACTAAGCTACTTGGTCCTAAAAGGGATATTTAAGGGACTATAATCCTTTAGTGTAGATGCTTTAAATTTTTCGTCACTACAGAGAAAAGTTTTATCTTTTCTCTTAGTTGCTTCTTTAAGATGTTCTTTATTCTCTCCAATACTCAGTCTAAAAGGGGGAAAGCAGAGGGATGCTGTCTCTCTGGACAACAACAGAAGGAAAGGCTAAGGAAACTCACAGGCTTAGTTCTTTGACATTTTCAAAACATTCTTATAAATCAAGAAAGGGCCCAAACCTGGCTCTGGCTGGGTAGCTCTGTTGGTTACAGCACCCTCCTGAATGACAAAGGTTGCACGTTTGATCCCTAGTCAGGGCACATGCAAGAAGCAGCCAATGAATGGACAAGTAAGTGGAATGCAAATTGTTGATTCTCTCTCTTTCTCCCTCTCTCCTTCCCTTTCTCTCTGTGTCTCTCTCAGATAGATAGATAGATAGATAGATAGATAGATAGATAGATAGATAGATAGATGATAGATAGATGAAAAAATTGAAAATAAGAGTACACCCAACCCTACTCTATAATGCATTTTAATCATGGCCTAAGCAGTAAGTGGTGATATTATACACACATGGTAATTAATGTTTGGATTTACCTTCTTTGCGAAAATCTAGAGATATGAGTTTCAAATTAAATTTAGTTATTGTCTAATATTTTCATTGTTTTTGTAAACAAATAAATTGAAGTCATGGGATAAATACACTTGTTTTTAAAAAGCTCAATTTGTATATAAGCATTTACACACTCTGTTAAATATTTAATTAAAATTGAAAGGATTTAACAAATTTATTTAAATATAATCAGCTTGGATTTGATGAAATAATCTGCCTTTCATCACTACCCAAGTATAAATATTACAATGGGAAAATGTAATTTGTAAGTGTTTACATTTAGTCTTATGAATAAGTGTAGAGCCACTACAACCACAAACAAGAAACAGAACAATCATTTTCTGATATATTTGGAAAAATTACCACTTTGTTCTTAATTAAGAATTTTGGAGAAGAAATGCAGACAATTGTGTGACTTAAATCACATGGTTTTTGTAGTGCCTTTGAAATGTCATAAATAAAACAATAGCTTTGGCCATAAAACACAAAGAGAAAAATCAAAGTTTCAAATATATACATACTATATGGGCATGTAATTTATCTTTAAAACTTACATGAAAAGTCCAAAAAAGAAAGAAAGAAATTTCTGGATTCCAGTTCATACATTCATTTATCTATTATATATGTTCTGTTATTAAAAAATAATCATCTCTTTGATTTAATAATCCTAGGCTTAGATATTAGCGATTAATCCTTATCTTAGAATTAAGGGCTCAGTAGTTTAACTACTCAAGAATTTCTAGGAATCTTATTAAATCCTACTGTGTCCAGTATGGATAATATTCATAAATAAGATGGAATTATTACAGCAAAAACTTTTTATATTTTATTAAATAAATGACTGGTTTTATAATAATAGCACAATACTAACTATTCAGGTGATGTTTCATATTGATATCCTATAAAATGATTGCTATGATTACATCAATTTACACAAATAAAAACTTAGTTATCTTTCATTATTTAAGATTTTATTTTTTATATTAAAAATTAAGATTCAGAGTCACTGAGTCTGAGAGATTCCCATTTTTCCCTCTGTATCACTGCAAAGTTTGCCACTTCCATTGAAGTAGGCACGCAGGGGTGGAAGGACACCCTCTTTCTTTTTCACTCTTTTCCTTTTGTTTTTTTTTACAGCGGTCAGGTAATGAGAGAAAATATTTTTAAATTCTGTATTTTACCTTTTTAAAAATCTTAGTATGAAAATTTTCAGAATATAGTTAGTTGTTTACTATATGATTTCATCATTCTATCTATATTTATATTAATATGTCCTATTAATATCTATATATCAATGGAGTACAAAATATCTGACATTTAAATTTTACTTTGCTTTATAAAGTAAACAAATTAATAGGCTCTTACTAAGAGTTTTGATTTTTAAATAGAAAATTAATAAAATGGCCAGCCATTGTGCCAACTGGGGGAAAATACGGGAAAATATGGCTAATGTACAGAGAAAACTCTGCCTTTCTTCACTTGAGATTAGAAAACGGTGGAGTGAAGACAGCAAGGAGACTAATCCCTGAGGGGATGTTCTGTGAGACTTAAAGAATGGAATGACAAGGTTGTATTAAAAATCACCAACTAAGCTGTCAAAGGGGAGGAGAAGGCCAATGTTTCTATTGTGTGCCTTCCAAGCTTCAGTAACTCTACTGGTGCCAGATACAACGACATTGTCCTAAGCTTCAGTAACTGTACGGGTGCCAAATACAGTGACATTTTTCTACTCTTAGAAAAGTAAGAAAAGCTATAAGTGAATTTTGAAAATTCAATAAAACATAATATTGCATAAAGGATGCATAGATAAACATTAAATATACATTATTTTTTAAACTATGGGATGAATGATCTTCATTTCCTAATACATTTTGCTTCCAAATAAGTAAATTAACTAATGTTTAAAAATAATGTGGCTTTCAAAACAAGTAATCAATATTAAAAAGGCAAATATTTTCTAGTGCTAATGAAGGCATTTTATTTTTTTTACAGAGACAGAGAGAGAGTCAGAGTGAGGGATAGACAGGGACAGTCAGACAGGAATGGAGAAATGAGAAGCATCAATCATTAGTTTTTCGTTGTGCATTGCGACACCTTAGTTGTTCATTGATTGCTTTCTCATATGTGCCTTGACCATGGGCCTTCAGCAGACTGAGTAACCCCTTGCTTGAGCCAGTGACCTTGGGTCCAAGCTGGTGAATTTTTGCTCAAACCAGATGAGCCCACGCTCAAGCCGGCGACCTTGGGGTCTCGAACCTGGGTCTTCCGCATCCCAGTCCGATGCTCTATCCACTACACCACTGCCTGGTCAGATGGCATTTTATATTTAAAGCACTGTGCTAGGCACTGCATTGGAGAATTCAAAAGAAATAATGGACATGGTTCTTCTACTCAAGAATGTTTGAACTTATGGGAATATTATAGGGAACAGTTCTGGGCACCAAGATAGAATATTTTTCCTTGAACTTCTAGACTATGCACTTCATCTGTAACCATTAGTTGCATATGTCGGGGGCAAGGTAGGCAGATGAGGTGCATTACTGAACAGATTTTATGGGATGCATACCATATACTTATATACTTGAAACAATTCAAAGATGTCAATGCAAATAACTCAAACAAATACCTGCAATATATTTGGGGTATTTCATCTTTATTGTTGCAGAACACTTTCCAAGTTGTTATTAAATTTATAAAAATTATCAAGTTGTATAAGTTATTATCAATATGTCTTGGGGAAAGAGGGGGCAGTTTGGGGAACAGAAGTACTTTCAAATATTAAATAAAACCTAACATATTTTTTATTTCCCTGTGGAAAAATATTCCAGGAAACACTAATTCTCTTTAGATATCTTTCTCTTTTGTTAGTCTTTTGTTAGATCCTTTTGACTATCATGAAAATATGACTTCTATTACAATAGCAAAAGCTACTTTTGAATTGAATATGTGCTTAATTTATCACTAAGTGTAAGTAGCAGAGAAAATGCCTAGTCAAAATATTTAAAATTCTAGAAAATGTGTTGATATAATTAATAAACTAATTTTAAGATTATTTTAAAAATGGGGTGCATAAAACTGGATTTGGGGATATCAGATTGTTTCACATATAACATTGTAAGGGTGAGGAGTACAAATTTAAGCTTGCTTGCAATTGTTGTCTAGGGATCAAATTGGTCTTAAGGCATAGGTCCTTAGTTGACTAATCTTGGGGCAGCGGTTAGACAGCCAATTATTTCCTTGAATGAAGAACATCCTGTTTCCCTGCCAGAGCCTGTGAGAGGGTGGGAATGTGAATGGCCAGAGTGTGGAATGGATGTGCACAGCCATGCAAGTGGGATGTTTCAAATTGAAGCCCATAGTAATGTCAAAGAACAGCCTTCGTTTTGGTAACTCTAAGAACTTAAATACAGAGAAATGACCTGGCCTCATTCGTGTAGCCAATGCCACACTCAGTCAGGCTCTGTGGTCCTCAGAGGTGTCAAGTAACAGCTCAGTCTTACTAGACTGTATATTTCCCCAGGCAGAGCTTAATCTGTGTCTTCACTGACTTCCTCCCTTTTAGAAGGAGTACACAAGGGTCATGGCTTCTGCACATCATTTCCAACTTTGTTCCCCTCAAACATCAGTGAATTTGTTTTAGAGAGAGCTAATGTATGTTGCCACGTGACCTCACAGAAACTAAAATTATGAAAAACATAGATACTCCTTCCTTTATGTTGTGTTGTCTCAAAGAAGGTTAAGGAGGAGGAAGATATTTAAGATCTTCAACACACTTCAATGTGCCTCCTTCCACCCTGCTGGATGTGCATGCTGAATTGACTGAAATAGCTGTGAATGTCCCCCTGGTATGCTCCACCACTCACCCAGTATGACACTTCCTCAGGGGTACAATTTTATGGCTGTTGCTTTTGGTGTAGTAAATTAGTAGGTCCCATTAATTCTTCCATTAAGCTCAGAGCTAAGGTTTTAAAGATAAAGTATGTTTTCTAAAGTCTTTTTTATTGTGTGATGTGTGTACATATGCATGAACATATACATATATGTACACACAATTTATATTTACTTAATAAAAGGCATTAAGATATCAGCAAATACATTTTTAGTGTCAGTTTATTTGTTTTGGGACATTGTTTATGAATTAAAATTAAGTGACAGGGGTTTGGGCACATATATTTTCATTTTTTAGAAATAATTTCTCTTTTTTTAGTTTTGGCTGAAAGATATGTTTTTATACAAAACAGCTCACTATATACTGCAGATCCCTTGTATAGTTGTGTGGTGGGTAAGAAGAGCACACACCATGAAATTACACAGACCTTTGTTCAAAGGCAACATTTCCACTTTACTATTTGGACAAATTATTAAATTTGTCTTTGTTTCAATTTCTTTATTTATAAAGTGAGAATAACAATGGTACCATTTTTAGAATTACATGAGTTGATGCATGTAAAATAATTCATATTGTGGCCTGGCACCTGATAAGCAGTCAACTGATCCTATGTGGACTGAACGAGCACTTAGTGCCTGATACATATTATCAACAGAATAATTAGTAGAATAATTAAATAGAAGAAAAGAAGGAAGGGAGGGAAAGGGAAGAAGTTCACTGAATCAGATAATCTTATTTTCATACAATGTTGTACTAATTATTATAATCTTTGCAAGCACTTTCCTCTCTTACAAGACTAAGCATTGTGCAGGTGAAGAGGAGGGCATTTTTTTCATGTCTACCAGAACTACCAACACAGTATCTTGAAAATAATAAACTCACCAACACTTGAAAATAAACTAAACAAAATAAATAATATATATTTGTTAGTAAATTTGTTTAAAGTCTGTCACCATACAAGATTATAAGCTTCATGAAAGCAGGAATGTAGCTATATATTTTTTTTTTTTACCACTATAGCTCTATCAGCTAATAGAGACTTGGGACAATACTTAATTATATTAGACTTCAGAAAAGTCATCTCCAAAGCTGCTATATCCCTGGGTAGGCTGATTCCTATATGACCATGAAATAAATAAACTCAGCATTATTGCGAATAAGATTAATATTTTCAGTAATGTAGATGTGAATTGCTTCACCTTGCACTACATAACATTTGTAAAAAATTGTGAACATAATGGCTACTTTAAAATCTTAATGGGAAAGCTCATTTTAAAATGTTCTTGAGAATATTTTGGATACCTGTATTTTCAATCACAATGTATAATTGGTTATTCTTAACATGCACTGTGATAGTCTTTTTTCTACTTAGAACTCAGAAGTCTTCAGACGGTCTCATTCTGAGTCCAGAGGACTAAAGAGCCATCCATGATGAGCTTACCGTAAGAATCAGGGCTGAGTACAGGAAGTTGCCTGGCCACAGAACTCTCAGAGGTTACCCAAACTAGCACTTTTCACCCACAGTGAGAAATTACAGAATGTGGCCATCCCACATTGAGAGAGCTCTTGCTCTTTCTACTGTCACCTTGATTTTTCCTTTTCTGGTGTGTAACAAAGAAAATGGATCTCGTGGGGCAACTCTCACACTTGTTACCCTGCATTTCCTCATTCTGAGTGTAAGTAATGGAACTGCGTTTTAATGGCTCACTATCCCCTATGCCCTCCTAACCCTTATACAGAGCTTCTTTGTAGCTGACGAATATGACAAGCAAGGCTAACCAACCCTTAGGCTAGCAATATTCTCATCTTTAATCAATCACAGACATCAAAAAATAATGAGATTTCTTGAAACAGTGCCAGCAGTGAGCTCATATAACACTGAGATGATAAATTTACTCAACCACTTACAAAGAAGTAGCTAGCACACCAAAAGGCCCCGGTTAATTTCACAATGCAAAGTGGCACTGTGTGAAAAACATGGACGCTTTACCACATTTTCTAGATAATATCTAGCCAAAACCTAGTCTATTTCCACTCTTAAACTGGCTTCTAATTCATGCATTTTCTCTGTCTCTTGCAAGGAAATTTAACTTTTTCATCCTCCTTTTGGAGACGTTGATAAGAGAGGTACTCAAACTTTGTGAATCATGCTATTGATGCTATACAATCATAATAAAAATAAGACATTTAAAATATACTTTTATTTTAGAAAAAAAGAGGAAAGTAGAATTTATTTTCTTTTAAGATTTAAGTTGAACTGGTCTGACTTAGAAGACCTGAATAAGTGTGAAGTGGCCACAAGCACTGACCCTTTGATGGAGGTGCTTTAGTGGAGAGATCACTTCAGCACAAACCCTGCTCCCTTTAGGCTATTATGGATGAATGTATTTCTTTTATCAAAGTTTATAATTTTGAGTTGAGAACCAATTGAATAACAAATTTTATATATTTTGTACTTCTCACAAGGCTCGACAGCTATTATTTTTCTACTGTGCATTAATATGCAAAGGGTGTTATTTTTTTTTTTAAAAGACGTTTTCAACATCATGGAAAAGTCAGAGATACTTAGTAACTATTTCCTAGCAATCAGGAATCCGTTCCCAAATAGCCCAAACAGTGGAGTGCATATTACGTTCTAAATATCTTAATTCTAGTTTTGTTTTTTTATGATTCTACTCTCTGGCTTACAAAAGCACCTTTATCTGTGTTATATGATAGGACACTAGACCACTGTCCTGAGTATCAGCCACCTTTGTCAAGACCTTAAGAGGAAGTTCACAGGGCGGCCCCAGATCTACCACTGCCATTGACTCTAGACTTCCATAAGGCCAGACCTACTGTCTGAAATGCCATAAGGAGAAACCTGGCACTTAGCTTCTGCTTTATTGCCTGAAAATAACGCTAATATTTGAGACAAAAGGGATAATTTTTACACCTCACTAGGTAATATGGATAAGTTAATTCGATAGTTGCTATTCAAAGTGTCTCTGGAGACTAACAACATCAGAATCACATAAAAGCTTATTAGAACTTCAGAATCTCAAGGTCCTATCCCAGGTCTTATTGTTCAAAATCTGTATTTAACAAGATACTCAGGTGGTTTATATCCACATTAGAATTTTAGTAACACTGGATTAGATAGTTTGGATTTATGGTGGGTGAGAAGTTCAAAGACTATAAAGATACTGATGCTTAAGAAAAAGGCACAGGGAAAACAGGCCTAAAATGAAAGTTGGCATATTTTACATTTTTATGGGTTTTAGTTTATTACATCATGAATAAAAAAGTATACTTGTGGTGGTTTATTTCTAATTATATTAAGAAAGTGTTTAATTTACAAGAAAATATTTTCTTTTGGATTTTTAGCTGATGTTCAAGAGTTGATTTTATAGGAAACTAACCCTCTAGATAAGGAAAAAAAATTATCCATATTTAAGAAGAATTAAATCTTTAGAACTATCATAGACAATTAAAACTTAAGGAAGATCAAGTCCAATATCTATTTAATTATCATCCCAGGGTATTAGGTAAAAGGAAAATACTGGCAAAACATTCTGTGTTTGTGTGTGTATGTGTGTGTGAATATGAAAAAGTAATTTATGTCTTTGCCTCTGATCAGGAGCTTGACTAAAAGAAATAGCCAGTGTTATTCATAGTGTAAACCATTTGGATATATAAGCCAAATATAGACCTTCCTTGTTTAAGTCTTAACCTAACTCCTACATGAGCAAGGCCCAGAGCCTGGTCACATGGTTTCTGTGAGTCTGGGCTGGGCACAGAGCAAGATCAAAGCTGACTCATGAGTTTCAGAGATGCCAAGAATAAAATCACAAAGTAAAGCCAGAACAGATATCCAACTATACAATAAAAGCACACTTCACAGTGAATGTTTCAGTAAAGAAAGAAGAACAAAGAACAGAATGAGAGGATAGAAATGAGAGGCATCTGAACAGAGCACGTGTGTTTAGAATGAGAATGGAGACAGGATGTAAGTTAAGTCCCTGAAGAACTAAGGTGCAGGAATGATGCACTTTTCCTGCCTGTTTTGTTGGTTGGAGAGGGGATAGTATATCAAAGAAATTGAGATAGTTCAAACAACATGAGAGCACTGGAGCATCACGTGGTAGAAGTCTTTGGGATGAAGGATTTGGGGATCATGTGACACAAATGGAAGTGAAATGCAGTCCTCTACCTCCAGCAGAGGCATTAGTGCATCTGCAATAGAAAACCGGAGGGAAAGGGTCTCCAGTTAGAAAGTCTGACTTAGATCCCTGTTTCTGTCATTGTACCAGCTTTCAGTCTACTAGAAAATGTCCTGATGATAGACAGTAAGTGCTTCGCTCAGATGGTTGGTTTTTTAGAACTATTATTCAAGGAGAAACATAGACAAGAACCAGGGAGAAAGCAGAACTGTTGTCCACGAGGATGGCTGCAGTGGAAAGTCAGCAACAAACTCTAAATTCTGTGCTGGACAGTTAAATGGATTAGTATTCTTACGAAGAGAAATTATTATGTAAATTCAAGATTTTTTTTTTTTTTTTTTGTATTTTTCTGAAGCTGGAAACGGGGAGAGACAGTCAGACAGACTCCCGCATGTGCCCGACCGGGATCCACCCCGCACTCCCACCAGGGGGCGACGCTCTGCCCACCAGGGGGCGATGCTCTGCCCCTCCGGGGCGTCGCTTTGCTGTGACCAGAGCCACTCTAGCGCCTGGGGCAGAGGCCAAGGAGCCATCCTCAGCGCCCGGGCCATCTTTGCTCCAATGGAGCCTCGCTGCGGGAGGGGAAGAGAGAGACAGAGAGGAAGGAGAGGGGGAGGGGTGGAGAAGCAGATGGGCGCCTCTCCTGTGTGCCCTGGCCGGGAATCGAACCCGGGAGTGCTGCACTCCAGGCCGACGCTCTACCTCTGAGCCAACCGGCCAGGGCCAATTCAAGATTTTTTGAGTTCCTGAAAAATATGATCTAATTTACCAATTAGCAGTGGGGTGAGGTTAGAGAATGGTGGATTGTAGATAATTATTACCATCTTTGAGGACTTTAAAAAGTCCAAAACTAGTTTCAAAGAGTAAATTAGTTGGCTTAGTTATTTTGTGAGGTGCAAATTATATCTGTGTGAGGAAGATAACGTTAAAGGCATTAGTGTCCTAGAGCACACAGAATTTGAAAAATGATGTAGAAAGCAGTTTTGCACTGTTTTTATCTTATGGTTTAGAGCAGTGGTCCCCAACCCCCCGGGCCGCGGACCGGTACTGGTCCATGGGCCATTTGGTACTGGTCCACAGAGAAAGAATAAATAACTTACATTATTTCCATTTTATTTATATTTAAGTCTGAACGATGTTTTATTTTTAAAAAGTGACCAGATTCCCTTTGTTACATCCATCTAAGACTCAGTCTTGACGCTTGTCTCGGTCACGTTATACATTTATTCATCCCACCCTAAAGGCCGGTCCATGAAAATATTTTCTGACATTAAACCGGTCCGTGGCCCAAAAAAAGGTTGGGGACCAATGGTTTAGAGGACAGTTTCATTTTATGGTTTAAAATTCAGCATAGAGTAGAATTCAACAGGTTTCTCAGTTGGATGTGCACCACCACCATGGATTCAACACACATGGGGAAATTGACCACCTTGCCAAATTGGTTCCCCACCAAGCATATTATTCTCTCCTTGGGCATCAGCAGGTGGTCAGCCTAGGCAGGCAACAACAAAGCTTTATTCTGTTTCATTTTACTAACGAGAGGTCTAATGGCAAAATGTAAAAGAGAATAGAAAAATTATTACTAGAGTGCTTCTGATGCTCTCAGGGAGGTCTCCCAATTCTGGTCTGGCCGCCTCCGGCAGTTCAGCCAGCTGTGCATGCAGAACTTCGCTGAAGCCTCCTGGACCTGGGCCTATACAACTGAGTCATTTCCTCTTTATGTGCTGGAATTAGGGCCAAAATTCCACACAGTAATAGATCATTGATTCTGTCTCTGCCAGAATGTACCCATCTCATTGGTAGACATCAGCCAGGGGTGAGACTGTGAAAGATGTTGCTTATTAGTGCTTGGGGAAAAGGTATCTTCAAGAAGCAGGCTATCTGGCAAGAGAAGTGTAAGGCTAGGAACGTAGCCTTTGTGCAAAACAGGAAGCCAGGAAGATGCCATGTATATTTATCTGGACTTCATAGACTGTCTATAGCTGTAGGCAATCATAGAATAGTAGTGAAAAATCCTGTACTCAAAACCCAGGCACATCCTTATTAGCTGGGACAGAATGCTTATAACTATGAGTGAATATCCAGTGGGCATGGAGTAGCTGTAACAGCAACAGACCTGAGAATTGAGTCAAGTGGTAGAACATGATCTGGGCCTTCAGTGAATAACTATCTGCATATAGATTTTTTTTCCTGCTTTCAGATCCTCAGATCCTTTCTCTCTCTTCCTGCATTGCTGTGAATTGTGGGGCATTGATCCTGCAAAATACATTTCTTAGTTTCTTTGTCCATTAAATTCTGGTTAGTCTTGGTCAATGGGAAGCACTAATGAGAGATTGGAAGGTGAAATAAGAGAGAAGATAGCATATTTATGTTTATTTTTTCTTTTTTTTGTATTTTTAAACAATGATGGTATTTATTCCATAGTTCCAGCACACATGAGGCTGTGGTATTTCATGCATGGCCTTGGATTCAAAGTTTCAGCAACATCTTCCCCCTGTGTCTTTGCAACCTTTGCAATGCTAGCAGCTTATTGACTTTTCAGCCCTCTGAAACCTTTTGTAACTAATTCCCTATATAAAATTTTATTTTCTTTATTTAATCAGTTGGCCTGGGTTTTCTGATAGAATTGAATGTCCAAGAGTCTTTCTCGGACAAGAGGTCATGCAGAATGTAGAATGTGGGTTGGAGATCTGGGTTTTCTGATATAATTGAATGTCCAAGAGTCTTTCTCGGACAAGAGGTCATGCAGAATGTAGAATGTGGGTTGGAGATCTGGGTTTTCTGATATAATTGAATGTCCAAGAGTCTTTCTCGGACAAGAGGTCATGCAGAATGTAGAATGTGGGTTGGAGATGAATGAGCATGGACTTGCTGCAGGAGGCAGGAGGGCCTGGAGTGAAGAAAGAGTTGAGTCATAGTTTCAAAGGGCAAAAGCTCAGCATCTGCCTCATTAGAATGTTAATATGCAAGGTGTTAGACAGAAAGAAGGAAATTAGTGTACCTGAGAAAACTACCTGGTAGGGTCACAATAACAATAAGACAATAATCCAATGTTGGAAAACAAAAACCTTTAAAATTAATATAAGTGCTTAATAATCACCTTCAAACTGGCATAATAATGAGATTATATTTCCAACACATAGCAAAATTACTCTTTGCTTTTTTCTCTACTCGAAGTTTTATTCATCAGGCCTTCTGCAAAGGGCTTCTTTGCCTCTCATCTCCTACGGGTCCACATTCTTAGCTCTCCTCTTTATTTTTGCATTTTCCTCCCATTGTATCTTCTCTCTCTCTTCTCTTCTTTCAGGAGAAAATCCCTCCCTTTTAATAATTATTTACTGATTTTAGAAAAAGAAGAAGGAAGAGAGAGAGAGAAACATCTCTCTGTTGCTTCATTTATTTATGAACTCATTGGTTGATTCTTTTTTTGTGCCCAGACTAAGGCTAGAACCTGTAAACTTGGCTATGGGGATGACATGCTAATCCAGGGGATTTTAACCTTTTTACACTTGAAGACCAGAGAAAATAGGGGAATTATTTCAGGGACTGTTAAGGCAGAAATCACTCCGAGCATAAGTGAATTTGACTAAGGTCATTGGGATCCATAATCTTTATGCAACATTAGGGTGGTCAACTCTTTCATGGACTGTCACAAAACTTCTGGTGTACCAGTTCTCAGACAGATAGTTGAAAATATTACTAACCAAGTTACCTGGCTGGGGCTGAAGAAGCTTTTTCTTATATAAATCAATCAAGGATACTGCATAATGACTTATAATTTGTTATAATTTTCTTGTATCCCTCTCACACCAGGTAACATAAATAAAATGAAAATTGAAGATAGCAGATCAAAATAAGGTGGCCTGAAAAAAAAAAACACTGAAAGATAAATTCAGAGATATTACTTTTATCAGGTCTGAAAATGACTTTTTACATGATTGTGACTTATTCGTGCAAAAGGAGAACTCTGTTAACAATTGAGCTTGTTTTGCTACTTAAGATCCCAAACTGAATGAGAAAACCAGCTATAGATGTCAGAGCATGTCCATGAATAGGGATAATTTATGAACTGGGTAGGTTTCCAATGCTTCTCACAGAGAGCATACTCAATGGATATTTGTTAAATAAATGCATGATATCTGAAATACAGTAAAGTATCCTACCAAGAATTCTAGAGAAAATAACTACTAGATATAAATATTTTACTATGGTAGAATTCATTCAGAATTTCAATTTTGAATATGAGAAAAAGATCTTCCAGACAATGAGAGTTTAAGTCCCTGTAAGGCCAGTGCCATGGCCATGCAGATTTGCATTGAGTTTGGGCAGACAGTAAAGGAACTGTGGAGATGGAGGACAGTGGGCCGTTCCAATTTATTAAAGTCTCGCAACAGCAGATGAGCAAGCAGGCAGGGAAAAATTGCTTTCCTCTTTCTGAGGACTCACAAGCCAAAACTGGTTGGGGGAAAAAAACCTTTCCTGGCAAACAATAGCAAACAATGGCCCCTTCCAAACAGGCAGGCAATCTGCAAGTTGCAATGTGCTGCCCTGAGGGCAAGCACTCACAGCCTTACGTAGACTACACACACGGCACTGCCCCGTGCTCATGTACCAATTAGGCAAAGTACAGGGGAGCAAACCTAACATACTTGTAACACACTGGTTTGCCCAAAAATCCTCTTCCCTCATTTTTCCATTTTCTTGTAATAAGTAAACTCCCTCAACTCCCACTGACTCAGCAACTAATTACTGACACTATCTCCCTGAGATAGAACTACAATAAAGTACTCTGAAAAATGAATTATGGCTCCAAGGAGATCAGGTAAATAGATTGCCAAGGAGACAAACCCACTGTTGGAACAAAAGTTAAAATTCTCTCTTTTCTTTTTATTTTCATCCCAGAGAATGGCTTACCAGCTTTAGGTTATTGCTTCTGATCAGGTGTTACTTATCTTTTAGTATTTTGCAGAAAATTTTTACATTTCTTTCTAGCTTCAAAATAAATTAATTACTCTTTGGAAGGTACAAAATGGGTTTATTTGAGCAATAAGAGTGAGAACATATCAAAAGTAAAAATAATAACAATCTTAGATGTTCTCATGTACTAATTGTCCTGTAATTTAGCTATATTGATGATGTGAGTCTGGGAGTAGGTGAGTGCAGTGTTTACCTACTCTTCCAACTCTACCATAAATCCTGTTCTTAAATATTTTTAAAGTATCTACATATCTACTGGAATGGCTATAAGCAAAAAGACATATAATACCAAATGTTGTTGAAGATATAGAGAAACTGGAACCATCATGTATTATTGACCAGAATATAAAATAGTATAACCCTTTTGGAAAACAGTTTGGTAGTTTCTTTAAAAGTTTAACATAAGCTTATATGACTCCACAATTTCACTGTTTGGGATCTATCCAAGAAAATAAGAAACATGTTCACATAAAAGTATGAAGGTTTATAGCAAAAATGGAACCAATCCAAATGTCCATCAAGCAATAAATGCATGCTAAAAATAATATAAAGGGAGTACTATTCAGCAATAAAAAGTAAATATAGAAACCCTATCTCCTTGTGTTACAACATGGGTGAACCTCCGAAACGTTATGCTGATTTAAGACAGATATAAATGACTACATATTATATGATTCCATATACATGATATCTCCAGAAAAGGAAAATTTATTGACATAGGATTCAGTAATAGCCTAGGCCTGAGGGAAGTAGTGAGCATGAACTACAGATGGGATTGAATGTACTTTTCAGAGTTTTGGGAATGTTCTAAAATTGGATTATGGTATTAATTGTACAACTGTAGAAATCTAATTCAAAAAATAATTCAATAGTCCACTTACAATGAGTGAATTTAGCATATAGATTATACTTTAATAAAGCTGTTAAAATTTAAAAAATAATGTGCAGCCTGCAGATACTATAATATTTAATGGTGAGAATCTGGATGCTATTAATCTAGGACTAAAACAAAGTGAAGGTGTTCTCTTTCATCACTTCTAATCAACATTTTACTAGAAATATTAGCAATGCAATAAGACAGGAAAAGGAAAGAAAGAAATATACCTATCTTTGTTCACAAAGGGCATAATAGTCTACATACTAAATCTCAAAGAATCAATAAAAAAACAATCCTGGAACGAATAAGCAAGTGTATACATTAAGGTCATAATATATAAGCTTAATATACAAAAGTTAATAGTTTTTGCATTCAATAGCAACAAGTATAACAATGATATTTATAACAGCAACAAACAATAAAATATGCATAAATTTAATAATAATGTACAGTATCTATATGCTTAAAATCACATAATTCTGTGAGAAAATGAAAGCACATCTAAATGAATAGTATGATATTCCATGTTTATGGGTTGAAAGACTCAGTATTGCAGATATATTAATTCTTCCCAATTTGATTTGATACAATATAATCACAATTAAAATCCTACCAAGCTGTTTTATATATATATATTGACAGTTATTCTAAAGTTTATATAAAAAGGCCTACAAAAACCAATATAATATTGAGGAAGAAAAAAGCTGGAGAATTTACACTATCATATTTCAAAACTTGCTATAGATCAAGACAATGTGATATTGATAAAAGACTAGACAAAGAATAGAAAACACAGAAATAAACCTCCACAAATATAGTAAACTGATTTTACATAAATGTATAAAGGCAATTCAGTAGACAAATAAATGGTCTTTTAAATAAAGGGAGATAAAAAAATTTGCACCTAACTGCAAAAAAAAAAAAAAAAAAGAGTCTAGAAACAAACATTATATCTTTCACAAAAATTAACTCAAAATAGATAAAAGACCTAAATGTAAATGTAAAACTATTGAACTTCTAGAAGAAAATACAGGAAAAAATCAGATGACCTTGGTTTTGATAATGAGTTTTTCGGTATCACAACACCACAAGCATGATACATGAAAGAAAATATTAAAATGTTAGATATAATTAAATATAAATTTTTGTTTTGTGAAAGACATTGTCAAGGAATAGAAAGACGAGAGACACACAAAATATTTGAAATAAAATACATGAAAAACTTATCTGATAAAGGATATCTTTTCAAAATATACAAAGAACTGAACTCTTGAAGCCTAACAATAAGTAAACAAACAACCCAATAAAATAGGGCAAAATGTATAGGAACAATTCACCAAAGAACATATATAGACAAAAACAAAGCATATGAAGAGATGCTCAACATTGTATGGTATTAAAGTATTACAAATCAAAACAAGAAATGTCACTACATATTTCTTATAATTTCTTACCATTATCCCCTTCCAACCTCCCTCTCCAAAAAGAAAAAGAAAAAAAAAAACAGTGTAATTAAAGCAGTTGCTGGTGAGAATGAGGAGCAACAGGCTCCCACTTCTTGCTGTTCAGAGTGTAAAATGTTACAGGTTATTTGAAAGAGTTTGGTAATTTCTTGCAAATACATGTAGTCTTACCATAACATACAACGTTATGCTCCTAGGTATTATCCCTACTAACTTTGTTGAGAGCCTGTCTAAGCCAAAAACTGCACACAGGTATATTGCAGCTTTATTCATTACTGCCCGATCTTGGAAGATAGCAAGTTATCCTTAAAAAGAAAAATGAATAAACAAACTTTACTACATCCATATTATTCAGCTAAAAAAAGAAATGAGTGATGAAACTATGGAAAGATGTAGATGAACTATGACTGCATTTAATTATAACTATATGTCATTCTGGAAAAGGCAAAACTACAGAGAGTAACATGGCCAGTGATTGCCAAGGTTCAGGTCTAAGCTGAGGGGACTGAATAGATGAAGGGGGATTTTCTAGAGTAGTGGAACTATTTTATATGCTACTTTAATGCCAGATACATGACTTTTTGAATTTGTGAAAACTCAGTAAACTTTGTAGCACAAGAACAAAACTTTATTGTTTGAAAATTTAAAAAAAATTAGGTCAATGGATCTCAGAATAAAGTGCAGAAAGATGAAATAATCTAACTTTATTATAAATGTGTGAAACAACAGGATTGATTCTGTTTACTGTGATTGTGAGCAGTTTGCAGTCAGGAATTGTGTCTTACTCATATGAAAATAGCTAGTAGTTAACAGAGAAGGCACATAACTAAAGTTATCTCAATAAATGCACGATCAACAGCATCTAACCATTAAAAAAATAAGAATTCATTCTTTCCTACCATAGAAATATATTCACTTTATGTGAACACCACTTTATATAACTGAAGTGCACATCATTTTATTGTTACTGCTACATTTAGACTCATACTTCCAGCCATAAGCAATCATTCTTCTACCACTTCAGAAGTCATCACAGCTGTTATATGTTTTCAGACTTGAAACAAAAGAAAAAGTCTATATTTGGATTTGTTTGAAGGAATTACAGTTTGTGCCTTTGACAAAGTGAGCATGCCATTCATTACCCATAATTCCAGAGGTCTCCCTTAGGTGATTCCACTCCTATCTGCCTGCTCAGGCAGACATCTGCTGCATTGTCTTTCAAGACTTCTCTTACAACTATGGTAAGTTAGATTAAATTTTCCAATTATATTTCTGTTTGTAAATTGCTTCCACTCTGATGAATTAATTTTGAAATGAAATCAATAAAATTGTACTACTTTACCTGAGTTACTTGCTAAATATTATGTATCCTAATTATCTTTATTTGGTTTCCCCCCCTCTCCAACAATGTATAGTAACATGGTGAGAATTAAAGATGAGGCAGTCAGGTAGCCTAAACTAAGCGAATTCTTTTTATTAATAAGTTACTTGCTCTCTTTAAGACCTGCAATATCATTAAATATCCATCCACTCTATTAGCATACTATTCCATAACAGGAATATAAATTCTGTTATGGGTTGAATTGTGTCCTCCTCAAATTCATATGTTTAACTCTTAATTCTTACTACCTCAGAATGTGACCTTATTTGGAGATAAGGTCTTTACATAGGTAATCAAGTTAAAATATCTTTAAGATTGGTCCTACACCAATGTAAATAGTGTCCTCATAAAAAGAAGGAATTCTCAGACAGATACACACACTGGTAGAGTGCTATGTGCAGTCAAAGACACAGATTGCTGTGGGGCTTCTACATACCAAAAAATGCCAAAGATCCTCAACAAACTAGTAGATAGTGGAGAGGCAAAGAAGAGATACTTTTCACAGGTCTCAGAAGGAACCAACCCAGCTGTCACTTTAATCTTGTACCTCTAGGCTCCAGACTAAATTTTTGTTGTTGTTTATGGTATTTTGTTATGATAGCCTATGACACTAGGACAGGCCCCTATTCAATTATTTTCTCCACAGATCTTTGTATGGTAAGACACGGCCAGATCTGCTCAAGGAAAGATACTAAGTGCGAATATATGAGTTCTGTTTAGTCACAGTAGGGATTTCAAACAAGTGATAATGCAGAAAGAATGCAATGCCTCCAAACCCATACATTAGGCCTTGGTGATATCATTTATGACCATAACAGAACTGCTTATTCACTCAGCATATATTTGAGTGACTAATATGTTTCTGGGACTGTTAAAGATGCTGGCTATTTAGCAGTTAATGACACATAAAAATATCCCTTTCCTCAAGGAGCTTACATTCTGAGAGAGAATCAAACAATAAACAAACAAATTAATAAATAAGTAACACATCACATGGAAAAAGCTAAAAAAGGAAAAAGAACAGGGAGTATGATGGTGGGGAGATTAATTTTAAGTAATAGTCATTGAAAGCCATAAATAGAATGTACAAGGATCTGATAGAGGTGAAGAAGAAATACATGTTGATACTGGGAGGAAAGTATTCCAGGAAGAAACAACATCAAGGTCAGGAGCTTTGAACTATTAGTATACATGACATGTTTAATGGATAGAAAGAAGGCTAATATATCTGAACAGTGAGCAAGAGGAAGAACCCTAAGCTAGGGGGTCAGAGGGGAAGGTCTAATAGGACATTCTTGTAGCTTTGACTTTAATTTAGAGTGAATTGAAAAGCCGTTTCATATTTTGAGCACTACTGGCAATCTGACTTACAGGATCACTCTAGCTGCTATGATTAGAATAGAATGAAGGCTGTAGATGTTAAGGCAGAAGACTAGGTAGGAGAGAGAATATACTGGCTTTGATCAAAGTGATGATGAAGGAGTTGGGCAGACATAGCTGATTTCTGGATATAAATTTAAAAGTAGAAACAACATGATTTGCTCACAGAGTAGGGTAGAGGAAAACAGATAGATCCAAGGTCTCCTTTTGATCTCAGGCAACTGGGGAACTTGTTTTTATAATTTTTTAGTACAAGAAAAACTATGGGAGTAGCTTGTGTTAAAATGAATATCAGGAGTTGAATTTGAACATAATTTGTTCTTCCCTATTTGAATCCTTTTAGTTCCTACGTTTGTGGGGCAGCAGTTCAGATAGTAAATTTGGGATGTAAAGGAAACCTGTGGTCAGTTTGAACTGTCTTCAAATAGTTAAGTAGAGATGCTGAATTGTCAGTTAAATGTATGATTCTGGAGTTCAGGGGAGACACTTTCCCTGGTTATAGAAATTTTCAAACCAGAGAGTGTAGGTGATATATAAATTGTGAGGCTAGATGAGATAATCAAAGGATTGACTAAAACACTATTGATTGAAAAGAAAATAAGAGGAATGCAATATAATCAAATGTCAAAATAACCTGGAGATGTTTTCTCTGAACATATGTACCCTGATTTATCAATGTCACCCCATTAAAATTAATTTAAAAAAGAATCTGGGGTGCAGTACTTTATAACTATAGATAGTGTCTTCTTTAACTGTGAGCCTGTTTCACCAGTTCTCTGTAAAGATGAAAGGTATCATTAATATTGTAATAAAATTAGGTGAGTCTTTAAAAAAAAAGAGTGTTCATATTTACTTCAATTGTTAAACTGACAAGGATTTATTTTAACAAAAACTTTAGTTATTGAATTTAGAAAAAGTTTCTTTATCATTTTAAAAAATCAAAGTACAGATTCACTCTGTTTTTTTATGGTATTAGTTTGGTTTTAATTTTTTTTCTGTAGTTTTCAGTGTGACAAGGTACCAAGAAAATGTAACAGTGTTAGCATAAGCAATGCCATTTTGTATCTTGTATTGTCTGAAATCACCATTTTGAAATATTTGTGCGTTGGCCTGGCGTGCGGGGGACCCAGGTTCGATTCCTGGCCAGGGCACATAAGAGAAGTGCCCATTTGCTTCTCCGCACCCCCCTTCCTTCCAATCTGTCTCTCTCTTCCCCTCCCGCAGCCAAGGCTCCATTGGAGCAAAGATGGCCTGGGCGCTGGGGATGGCTCCTTGGCCTCTGCCCCAGGCGCTAGAGTGGCTCTGGTCGCAGCAGAGCAACGCCCCGGAGGCCAGAGCATAGCCCCCTGGTGGGCAGAGCTTCGCCCCTGATGGGCGTGCCGGGTGGATCCCAGTCAGGCGCATGCGGGAGTCTGTCTGACTCTCTCCCCGTTTCCAGCTTCAGAAAAATACAAAAAAAAAAAAAAAAAAAAAGAAAAATATTTGTATTTTTGTAAGTGCAAACTTGAAAACTGAGCTACACCACAAGTTGTGCCACCAGCAAGTTGCTTTAACATGTCAGGAACTTATAAAGCAGGGACTTCCTGATAAGCTATCCGTGGCCAGTTCTGCCTCTGTAACTGCCGCTTGCACCTGCTAAGCTTCCTTATCTAAACTTTGTGGTTTTTAACCACAGGCTTTATAAACCCTGTACCCCAAGTATTTGGGGCTGCATGATTTGGGTCTGTAACCCCCGTGCAGCCAGCCAGATTAATAAAACTTCTCTTAAATTCTTCTGTAATTTTGGTGTCTTTCTGAACTCGCTGGTCACTTTACAACATCAGAAGAAAATGAACTTTAAGTGTATAAAATAATTAAATGAACCTAAAATAAATAAATAAATAAATAGATAAATAAATAAATAAAATATCTGAGGATCAAGTCTTGGGGATTCCCAAAATTATGAGAATGTAAAAATGAGGTAGAGGTTGAAAAAAAATGGACAGTTAGTGATCAGTGAGGTAGAAGGATAACCAGGCAAGTGTGATGTACTAAAGTCAAGTAAAGAAAATATTTTAACAAAGAAGAAATGTTCAACTGTGCCACGTGATGCTAACAGATCTTGTAAGAGGAAGACTGACTTACTAACATGGAAAATAGTTCAACTATAAGGTGAAAGTGTAGAGTATGCAGAAATGGGATTTATTCAGAGATGTGGTTTATGCCACCTGATAGAGTAAGAGAGGGACACAGAATTGAAGCAGTATGAAATAGTAATATATAGTAACTGACCCAAAATTAAAAACTAGATAAGGAGGAATGTGAGAAGATGAAAAAAGAAAACAAGTGAAAAGATGGGAGGATAATAAATTGATGCATTGTAAATTCTTTGTGGTTAAAGAAATTTTGAAATTCTAGCATCAGAAAAAGCACACTAGAAAAAAGTAAACAGTGAGCTAAGAAATGACCATCAATTGAGTAGCTGGGATAAATAAAAAGAAAAGATCACCAAGGAGAGGAATTCAATAAGCTGAGAGACTAGGGTGTTAAAAGAAACATCTGCATATCTATTAAAATCGCCAAGAATTATGACAGAGTAGATAATAATTCTTTAAGAAACAAGGGAGAATTACTGAAGGGGTGGTAAGAGAGAGCACCAGGGAGGGTTAGTAGGAGGTAGTGGAAGAAGAAATAATATTCAAAGCTGGAGTGGGAAGAAGTTGAAAATAGGAAAAATGGTCTGGAGGCAGAAATGAGAGACAAAGAGAATCATTAACTCACCCAGAAGTAAAGGAATGGAGAAAGGGAAAATTTTGTCACTTGAGAGAAGTGTAGGGGAAGTACTGAATTCAAGGGATAACTGGTATTCACTTAAAGCCAAATAATAAAAAAACAATCAAAAATAATTTAAGGATTTACGAAATTTGCTAATTATGGTCTTAAAATTCTAAAGAGTGCAGTGGAAAGGTTTCAGGGATTAGAAAAAGAATACCTAGAAATTATGGAAATTAGTGTCCTGAAAATAAAATATGACCTAGGACACCTGGGCTCCTTATGACTTACAAAAAAGTAAATAAAGACTTTAATGAAGTAAGTCCTAATGGTATTGAGGCAAACAAAATCAGAAAGTCTGTGTTTTGAACGGAAAGGTTGGAGATCTTCTTAGAAGTTCTGAAACCCTACTTGACTTCTACTGATGGATGCCTATCTCATGGGAAAGAAACCATCTCACTCGGAACACTCTGGGAGGACACTATGCTTTGCTTTAATATCTGTCAGTAGATGGAGGCTTGTAGACCAGTAGGGCCTACAAATTTATAAGGCTCCTACATGACCTCTATAGATGGAAGTTAGCATGTCAGTATCACTTGACCCCTCAAGAAAGGAGAGGAACAAAATCTAGAAATCTTAGCTCTGATAGGTTTCTTACCTCATTTGGGCTCCAAAATCATCCTGAACACATGCCTGGGAGACAAAAAAAGGAAGATAAGGTAATTTGGGGTTTACTCAGGAATAAAGGAATACTCAGGAATGGTTAATAAAGTTTGTGAGAAGAAACCAATGCATTCTGTGACTTTTTCTTTAATTGGTTCTCTCTCTCTTTCTCTCTCCCTCTCTCTCTCTCTCTCTCTCACACACACACACACACACACACACACACACACACACACACACACACCACTCCCAAAATTTACTCCGGTACTTGTCCTTACTAAATAGTTATAAGCCATGCTTCAGACATGACAGAGAAAATCAAACAGCAGACATGTTGATGTCCCAAAGTAGGGCATTTTCTCATTAACGACCTTAATCTAGTTCCGACTAGAACTGTGCATATGGTAAAGAAAGCTGCATTCCTTCTACAGTTCTCCCTCAGAAAACACCCACTCAAAACTTCTAAGTACCAGTGAGATGTAAATTCAAACTATAGTGAGATACCACCTTACACCAGTCAGAATGGCTATCATCAATAAGTCAACAAACAAGTGTTGGTGTGGACATGTGAAAAAGGGAACTCTTGTGTCCTGTTGGTGGAAATGCAAACTAGTGCAGCCACTGTGGAAAGAAGTATGGAGTTACCTCAAAAATTAAAAATGGAACTGCCTTATGATCCAGCCATCCCACTTCTGAAAATGTATCCAAAGAAATTTGAAACACTATTTTGAAAGAATATATACACCCCTGTGTTCATTACAGCATTGTTTAAATAGCTAAGGTTTGAAAGCAGCCCATGTGCCCCTCAGTAGATAAATGGATAAGAAAAGCTGTGGTACAGTTATGCAACAGATAGCACTCAGCCATAACAAAGAAGGAAATCATACCCTTTATGACAGCATGAATAAACCTGGAGAATATTATGGTTTTTTAAAAAAAAATTTTTATTTATTCATTTTAGAGAGGAGAGGGAGAGACAGAGAGAGAGAGAGAGAAGGGGAGAGGAGCTGGAAGCATCAACTCCCATATGTGCCTTGACCAGGCAAGCCCAGGGTTTCAAACCGGCGACCTCAGCATTTCCAGGTCGACGCTTTATCCACTGCGCCACCACAGGTCAGGCCAGGAGAATATTATGTTAAGTGAATAAGCCAATTAAGGAATGATAAGTACCATATGATTTCATTTATATGTAGAATCTAATGAACAAAATAAACTAACAAACAATAGAAACAAATTTACTGATGGAGAACAGACTGACAGCTGTTAGGGTTAGGGGACTTAAGAGGCTGAATAAAAAAGTGAGAGAATTAGCAAAAAAACAAACAGAAACTCATAGACTCAGACAATAATATGGTGATTACAAGAGAGAAAGGGTGGTGAGGGAAGTAGAAGAAAAAACGAAGGTAAATGGTGATAGAAGGAGACTTGACTTGGGGCACAAGACAATATTCAGATGATGCACTATAGAACTGTACCTGAAACCTATATAATTTTATTAACCAATGTCACCCCAATAAATTCAATTAAAAAGAATTTTTAAGAAAGCTTCTGAGGTCACACTGCATATATATATTTTTTATTTTGGGAACACTGTCAAAATTTCAAGGCAATCTAAGAGAAAAATGTTCCAATTACTGTGTAAATCCTTTTGAGTACCTCAAGCATTCCAGTGTTTTTATATTATTATTATTTGTGAATAAATTTGTTCAATTTCTGACCACTTTTTAATGACAAGCCTCCATACTGTGCCAAAGCCTCATTTATCAATTCATAAATGATGAATTGATCATCCCAATTTAACAGTGTATCTCCAGCTGACATTATAACTCTTAGGTTAATGTTAAGTCATTGCAATTTGCATTGTCTGCATACATCCCAAGATACAATACATAAAACAGGGTACCAGAGTCTAGAAAAGGCATCCCCTCCACTTTAGCTTGAAAAATAAACCAGATTAAGACTTTGCACAATGGAAATTTAAGAGGTTGGAAACTAACAAACTCCTTCCGTTTCAGAATAGCTTAATTTTCCTTCTGGTCCTCTCTTCTCTTTCTAGGCCTGCTCATGCCATACCCCCCGGTGTCTAGGCTATCCTACTGTTTAACTGAGAGACTGGGTAATTTGAGTGAGTTCCTACATGCTTCCCTGCATATCTTTAATTTCAAGTCTTGAGAACTGTGATATTAGGGGTGAATTTAGTTGCCCTAATAATGCCCCAAGTAACAGTATTTTCAACTTCCATGCTGAACCAGCCCAGTCCCCAAGATGATCAATTTACTAATTGCCTAATTGTGGTCAAATTACGTAATTTCTGTATATGTTAGTTTTCACATCTGTAGTAATGAGAGAGCTATACTTTCCTCCTGCGGTTGCTAGAATGCTAGAATTAGTTAATATGTACAAAATTTGGATCCTGGCATGCTAAGTAGATGTACAATACAGGGGCTGAAAAAAGTAGGTTTATAGCTGTGAGTGCATGAAACTCAGAGCTTATGCTTGTATTATTATTAATTAATTATTGCATTATCTACCATAGGAACAACTGTACAGCTACTTTTACGCACCCCTATATGTACTTGCTCTCCTGAACAGATCTCTGCTGCTTTATATGGCTTTGGTATTGGATTGCTACTTGAAATAATGTGTTCTTCTCTCCTTACTGGGTTTGAGTTCATGGTATTTAAAAACTAACCAAATCACACTTGAGATTACTACAAGTTTTAGAGCAGTACCACCTCAATCTTTAATCTGCATACAAACCTGAATCTTGTTCAAAAAGCAGGTTCTGATTCAGTAAAGTTGAAAATTGTATCTAATATTTTGCATTTCTTACAGGTTTCCCGATATATGGAACTGTACAATGATGGTGATGATGCTACCGGCTCACAGCTCATATTTGAAATAGCAAGGTTTCCGATACTGTTTCTCTGAAGCCTTGGCTGAATATAAAGTCACCTGGAGAGTTTTAAAAAAATCTCAGTGCTCAGGTTCGATCTTAGGCCAATTAAATCAGAATCCTGCCATTCCTGCTTTCCTTTATTCATTCAACAAATATATATTTAGGGTCTACTATCTACTAAATGATGGATAAGAAACAGTGCCTAACAAAAGTGGCATCCGTTTTGAATAGAATGCTTTCACAAGACTAGAAAAGTGGTTTTAAAAGAAACTTGTTTAAGTATATTTACAGGGATGAATAAACTTAGAAGTTACCCTTGGTTGTTTAATGATAAAGGTAAAAGGAAAAAAATCTTAATTCAGTGTGCTTATTATAATTCAGACATATTGTACAGACCATTTAATTTCATTTGAGGAGGATGATATTTCACCTTTTTGAGATAAGGTTCAGAGAAGTTGTTTGACACCAAACATCTGGAGACAGATGTGGAAGTGGGACTTACACTTTTTCCATGCTAAAGGCCTTGCTGTTTCTTGTATAAGAATTAGATATCTATAGTAAGGCTTCAGGTCATTGGATACAATTAAATGCAATTTAGTAAGACATGTAATTTTCACTTCTAACATATTTCTAAGACCCATAAACTAGTTTTTACCTCTACATTTTAAAGGAGTTTGTTTTACCTGTAATTGACTATATTAGCCGGGTAAACTAAATGCCATTAAAGCAATCCAAAATATCATTAGTTTAACAAAATGGAATTCACAGAGCAATCTAAAGTGTTGTTCCTGTTCTTAGCAGTTATTCTTATAGTAATGATTTAGGTATATAAGATCTCATGATTCTGTCCTCTAGCTCATCTGATATTCCTCCAAGGCAGATGGGTAAAGGTCATGGAGGGTTTCACATAGGAAGATTATATGGGAAAGAATCATGTGCGATTCTTTCTATCACACATGAAATATGTCACTTCTATCTCCATTCTAACTGCTAAAACTCATTTTCTTGGATACATAATTGCAAGAAAGAGAGCCTGGAAAATGTGTACACATAGATATCCAAAGGGAAAAAAGAAATAGATTTTTTGTTAAATTATAGAACATTAATATAAATGTTAAGCCTACATGTGTGGAATAGCTCTTGCCATTATTTTTCTTTATGCCTAAATTTCTGTCCCTTTTAAAATTACTCATCAATATCCCCTAGATGAGGTACTACCACTCTCAAGTCATTAACAAGGGGAGGAAGAAACCGACACAGTAGGAAAAGCCCACAACCTTAGCCACATCGGCTTTAATTGCATTGTGTCTGAAACTATAGAGTTCAGTGAAACCAGACTGTCTCACTCTTTAGTAGAACTCTTTGCATCCTGTCCATTGGCAGGATCAGTTACACTCTTTTTATTTTTAATTTAATTCAGTTTTTCAATTAAAGTTGGCATTCAGTATTATTTTATATTAGCTTCAGGTGTGCAGCATAGTGGTTAGACATTTATATAATTTACAAAGTGATCCCTCAGATAATGCTAGTACACAGCTGGCATCATGCATAGTTATAACAACATGATTGACTATACTGTACTTTATGTTCCTGTTTTGCAACTACCAATTTGTATTTCTTAATCCCTTTACATTTTTTTTACTCAGCTCAACACGCCTGGCAACAATCAGTTTGTTTTCTCTGTATCTTTGAGTCTGATTCTGTTTTATTTATTTGTTCCTTAAATTCCACATATAAGTAAAATCATGTGGTATTTGTCTTTCTCTGTCTGACTTATTTCACTTAGCATAATTGTCTCTAGGTCCACTCATGCTGTGACAAATGTTAAGATTCCATTCATTTTTATGACTGAGTAATATTTCATTGTATACACAAGCGTGGACAAAAGTAGATTTACAGTTGTGAGTACTCAAAACAGTTTATTCTAGTATTATTATCTATTATTGTTATTAACTTATGTAGGTTAATAATATAGGTATCACCTCTTTATCCAGTCATCCAGTAATGAGTATTTAAGTTGCTTCCATATCTTAGAGATTGAACATAGTGTTATAATGAACATAAGGGTGCACTTATCTTTGATTTAGTGTTTTGATTTCTTTAGATAAATACTCAGATGTGAAGTTTCTGGGTAATAAAGCAGTTTTATTTTTAGTTTTTGAGGAACCTCCATAATGTTTTTCATAGTGGCTGCATTAATTTGTAATTAAGCCAATAATGTACAAGAGTTTTCCTTAGTTTACATCATCAACAATATTTGTTATTTATTATTTATTGATGATAGCCATTCTGACAGATGTGAGGTGATATTTCATTGTGGTTTAATTTGTATTTCTCTGATGATTAGTGTCATTGAGCATCTTTTCATATGCCTATTGGCCATCTGTATGTCCTCTTTGGAGAAGTGTCTATTTATGCCCTCTTCCCTTAGTTGCATTTTTATATTACTTTGTTCCACTTCCATCATTTCATGCTAGGAACAGGAACACCAAACTCATATTTTAAGGTAGCAGCAAAAAGGTTTTATATTAACTTTGATTCAGGTGCTTTCAAAAGATAATACATGCTATGATAACCTTTTTGATTTTTTTATAAAGATTATTAATGTTTACCTGATTAGATTTTTCTTATTTTTTCTTTTTTCTTTTTTTTAACAGAGACAGAGAGAGGGATAGATAGGGACAGACAGACAGGAACGGAGGGAGATGAGAAGCATCAATTATCAGTTTTTCGTGGTGACACCTTAGTTGTTCACTGATTGCTTTCTCATATGTGCCTTGACCATGGGTCTTCAGCAGACTGAGTAACCCATTGATCAAGCCAGCAACCTTGGGTCCAAGCTGGTGAGCTTTTGCTTAAACCAGATGAGTCCGCACTCAAGCTGGTGATCTCGGGGTCTCGAACCTGGGTCCTTCCACATCCCAGTCCGACGCTCTATCCACTGTGCCACCACCTGGTCAGGCTCATTTATCTATTTTCTTATTCCTTTTTAGTTGCTTATCACAGAAAATCTTTTTTTTCTTATTAATATAAACTGTTCATTTTCATGCAACTTTTAAAATTCTATCTTTCTTCCATCAGGATGAAATATTGGAAGCTTATGTGCCTCTAATACATTTGCAATAATGACCAATCATTTAAGAAACAGGAGGTACTAGATCATGGACTGTCTATAGATAGCAATAACAGAGAAAAATAGCCAGCAAAGAACAAAATGGTTTAAGTGAATCAGAGGCAAATCAATGCAGCAGAAACCTGATGACTAATATTTTAAACTATATCCACACATTCTTAAATCTGGACAGTATGCTCTATTTTTAGAGGTCAATGACATACCCCATATTTTTCAGTGATCATTGTCTTTTTTAAAGTTTTTTAGAATTTTCTGAGTTCATGTAGCCTTCAAAATTTGGTAAAAGCCCTGCCATAGTCATCCTGAAAGGTGGTATGACTTTTGAATATAGGCCAGATGGAGTGGTTTTCCCCAGGCCTCTGAATAAAGCAGCCAATGTATATGACAATTTGGTCAACATTCTGTCAGCAATAAATAACTGTATCCATGTGGGCTTTTATGACCAGTTTACATTGTGCTTAAGCCAGGCTCTGAATCTCTTCCAATTCCAACCACATGAGAGAAAACACATTAACACAAACATGAAAGAGATCTGTTTTCACTTTGTTCACTTTCATTAAGGTTGGAAAACCCATAATCTTCCCATTTGAGAGTTTAATTGGCAAATTAATGATGACTGACAAGTATGTTGGTTGGAAATGTATATAATTTCCCCTCTTTACTTTCTAGAATTTCTTCCCTCACAAAGTCTACTATTATTTTTTAGACAAAATGAGAATAGTAAATAATAACCTTTTTTTTTTTGAGAACTATAATAGACATTCAGGGTTGGGGTGCAGTATGGTGATTAAGAACCTAGATTTGAGATTAAACAAATCTGAGTTTTGAATCAGTTTTGCTATTTAGAAGCTCTGTGACTTAATCTCTCTGTGAAGTAAGGAAAAATGAAACCTACTTCAGGGTATGTAAAAAGAATTGAATGCGATGATGTATATAAGTACCAGGCCCATCGGAAGGCATCAGGCAGATGTTCATAAACTGTACATTAACATGTCTATGTGCCCATACTGAACAAGAAGCCTTACACACATTCTTTACTGTAATCTACAAAGGAAGTAAAATTTTTCACTGTTTTGTAGGAGAAGAAATTCAGACTCTGAGAATTGAGCTGCATAAGCATGATGCTCATTTTTGTGGAAGAAGCACTTACTCCAGAAAGAGTCATTCTATTTCCATGGCACTGCCCCTAACCTAAGTGCACTAAATGGTAGTTCTAAGGATATAAATTGTAGCCCTGGCTGGTTGGCTCAGTGGTAGAACATTGGCCTGGCGTGTGGAAGTCCCAGGTTCAATTCCCAGTCAGGACACACAGTTAGAAGTAACCATCTGCTTCTCTACCCGTTTCCCCCATTACTTTCTCTCTTCCCTTCCACAGCCATGACTTGAATGGTTCTTAAGAAAAGTTGGGGATTGGTTCCATGGCCTTGCCTCAGGTGCTAATAAATGGCTCTGGTTGTGACAGAGCAAAGGCCCCAGCTGCCTTTTAGTGGGCTTGCCGGGTGGATACCAGTCAGGGTGCATGCGGGAATCTGTCTCTGACCCCTCTCTCTCTAAATAAAAAAAGAAAAAGGAATATGAAATGTGGCTTTCTAAAATAACTACTTGTATCATGTATGAGTTAAAAGTAACAAAAACATGTACTGACACTCTCTTCTTTGGCTGCGTTATGGGCTTTCTCTGTTATAGTATCTGTAGCCTAACCTGTCTTGCTAGAAAAATCAATATTAATGCAGTTTTTCTACCTACTTTAGACCAGTTCATGACATCACTGTTACTTATTCTTATAGCCTTATTTTTCACCATCAGAAGAATTGCTTAATCCAATATTAAAAATAAAGAATTTAACTTTAGTAACTAGTGTTCTGATATTCATTACAATAAACAAGAATATTATTATATACTTGGCATATTACATTGAAAAGAAACTATTATTAATCATTAAATCCTTAAAAACTATAATTTAGGGTTATGATAGAGTTAGAAAGGAGAGCTTATATATAATTATTCATAGATGTGTGTGTATATATATACCATATTTCCCCATGTATAAGATGCTCTCATGTATAAGATGCACCTTACTTTTGGGGCCCAGAATTTGAAAAAAAAATTACATAAAGTTATTGAACTCAAGTTCTATTTATCATAAAATTTATACAACTTTTCATCACTGTCAAAACTCCCATCATTCAAAACTCCCTGAAGCTTGTCTTCATCTGTGTCTGATGACAAATCACTGTCTTCATATATTGCCTTGTCCTCAGTTCCATCTATGGCATTTGAAATGGCACACTTCTTAAATGGTTTGACAACAATCTCAGTCTTGATATTATCCCAGGATCTTTTTACCCAGGTACAAACTTCTCCTATAGTTGGTTTCTTCACTCTTCCTGCTGGTATCAAATTGTCCTTAGAAGACTTCATCTATTGGTTCCATTCATCTCTTAGGGCATCTTTGAAGGGTTTTTAATGCTGACATCAAGTGGTTGGAGCTGGATGTGAAGCCTCAAAGTATGACGGCAAGTTTTGTTTTTTGCTCTGCAGCAATCTTCTTTGTGTTTTTTGTTATGTGTGCCCTGATCACACACCAATAGGGTAGGTTTGCATAAGAGCCCATCTGGTCTCCTTCTTCAAACTTTCTCAAACTCTATCTCCATCCCATCCTGGTCCATCCAACCCTTGTCATGAACATGGACAATCACTCCTCGAGGAATGCTTTCTTTTGGCATTGTTTTGCATTTGAAAATGAGCATAGGAGTTAGCTTGGTTTCGTCAGCACAACAAGCTAGAGCAACTGTATAATGGCTCTTTTTATGTCTACTTACTTATCTTCACAGTTACAGTCTTCATTCCTTTCTTATCAACAGTTCTGTTACCTGGGACATCAAATTTACGGGAGACTTTGCTCATATTTTCAATCTGACCCAACTCAAACTGATGTGTCTTCTGACACTGAATAACAAAATGGTGAAATTCAAGGACCTTCTGCTCATAGCTGTCAGGATCTTTTGGGCAAATCTGCTACATGTACGTATGCTTAGTCCATTCTGTTTCATGAATCTGAAGCACCAATTTTGTCCTCATTTAAAATCAGTAACTTCTTTTTCATCAGCAATTCTTCTTGCCTCATGCTGAAATATCTTTGTGGACACAGGAATTCCAATTGTCCTTTGCTCTTCAATCCATATCTTCAATTCCCTCTCTAAATCAGGCCATTTTGCTGACTTGCCTCTCATGGCCTTCTTCTGCCGTGGCGTTTTCAGTAGGGTTTCTTCTTCCCATAGCCAGCCTCGGACTGATTTCTCAGTTGGAGGAGGACCAAACTTATGTTTAACAGCACGATTTTTATTCACTTTTGCAAACTAGATCACTTCTTATTTGAATTCAGTACTGTATGAAAGTCTTTTCTGAGCCATTTCTGGGCAGAATATGTCAAAACATAGCCCACCATAATATACCGGTTACGAAACAATGAGCACAAAGACAATTAAGCACAAAAAAAGCAGGAAATGAAAGTGAAAAAATCTACAACAATGGTGCAAAAACAAGTGCAAAAAAGTGGAAAATGCAAGTTTAAATACCTACAAGCACTGAATAAGATGCACCCATGTTTCAGACCCCAAATTTTTTGAAAAAAGATGTGTCTTATATATGGGAAAATACGGTATATTCATAGATATAATTGTATCTCAAATACTTAAGGAAAGGGATACCAAACCAAATGTTTTTATTTTCCCCCTTTCTAATTCAGGTACTTTATTTGACTATAAACCTGGAGAGCTAGAAATTTTCTACCTAGAAGTTTTGTCATGATCTCATTTTTTCCAATTTAAGCTAAAAACAATGAAAATTTCTTTACCTAGATTTTATAGTTTTAATTTGGAAAATAAGTGATTATAACTTTTCCCAGTATTGCCTATGTTTCATGTTCACATATGTTCGTTAAGCAAATATAATATATAACATGTCTTCCTAATAACTTCTGCTTCCTGTGAGAGACTCAACTCAAAAATTATGGATATTTGGAGGATGAGGAAGCACAGAAATCTTACTGGCTTTAATTTGTCACTCTGCAGCTTGCATCCATATTAAGCCCTCCCATCCAGAGATGGGCCATGACTTTGAGATTAGCTAAGCCTATGAGATAATGCATTTTATTTTTTTAACCAACTTTGGTGTGCTGCCAGGGATTTACAAATGTCAGTCAGTGCTTATGTTCGCTTCAGGATACTTCTGCAAACAGTTTGCAAAGTTTAAAGAAAAACTTCCCAGCCTTCAGAAAGAAAGACATCTTCACTCAGATAAATAAAGATATAGGAAGAAATATAATAGCTAAATAAAATGTGAGAAAGCTAAGTCAAAATAAAGAAGGCAGATTTCTTAACAAGAGGCAGAGAGTTACAAAACAAGGATTTTAAAGACTATCTGACTCCACTTGCTAATTTTAATGATAATAACAAAACAAAACTCCAAAGATACTTTTACAAAGTCACTGAGATATGTGAGTTAAAGTCAGCTTTGAATCCAGGGGTCATTTCCCATCACTGGGAAGTATCCCTTGTAGGGCACCATGCATAGAGGTTACTGCAAGTATATTACATGCTAGGAGTCCATGAGTCTATATTCCTTTAAAGCAACTCAACAAAGAACGCAGACACACCAACCCACAAAAGATTTCATATTAGTGAACAGACTACTGAATCACTGGGTCTTTTCCACTTTATAAGTTGAGAGGTTTATGATTCATATACCTGATGTGAGAGGACACCCTTAGAATGAAAAATTCTGAGGAACTAAAGAAAAAAGAAAAAAGGCAATGGTCAAAACCACAGAATTGTATGTAGCAGAGTTAGCCAGAGTCTCTTTGGCCAAGACCCACAGAGCTCACTACACAGAGGCTAGCTGCCGGCAGAGGCTGGCTGGACCCTCCCCACTGGAAGGTAGGAAGGTGGACCTGGCAAGCCGCAGAGCCAGGTGATTTCATTACTCTACCTGTATTATCTTAACAAAAATCCCAGGGCTTTCATGAGCTTCTGAGGCCAGGTGGATTGTAAAAACTAAATAATTCTAGTGGGAAGCAGAAATTTGTATTTAGCTCACATGTATCCTGTTGGTGGTCTTTAGTGTTTTATTAAGACTGGTGGAAAAAAATCTGTGATGAAGGAAACTTTTCCAGTCGTCTGTGGATATATTCTTAGGAACCTCTGACTAAACACTGCACATACTTACATAATATATGATCAGGATGATGATAAAATCGGGTAATCAGATTATATCTGTTTATGCAGTAAAAACCCCAGTCTGTCTTTATGTATACCTCAGAAAGACCTATGCCAATATTTATCTATGGCAAAGGAAATCTCTTCACTATACTACGCATGATGGGAATTTGTGTCTGTGTATTAGACCAGGAAGAAGAAAAAAAAACTGATGGGAAAATATACTTTACATATAGACAATAATTCCCCATTTCAGGCTTTCAAAATATTTTATATACAATCCTTAAAGAGAGTAAAATTCAAGTATCAATTCAGTAGGATTCAGCTAGTCTTCACCTGATTACAAGCTGACTGACAAAAACTTCACCTAGGATACAGTTTTACTTTATATCAGACTGTCCTGCACCCTGAATATGGAGACTCTAATTCAGTATGACCAAACTGGGGCTAGGCATGGCAGTGTGTGCGTGTGTTCAAACATTAGAAATCCAAGTAATTTGTTATATATGTATTTAGTTTTAAGAACCGCCCACTCACAGCATAATGACGCATCTCTAGCATGAATCCCAAACATAAAACCCTTTCTAGAAAAATATAAGAAGTGCTTTCAAGAACCAAAGATCTAGTCAGTTGTAGGACAGACACTCTGAAAGACCTGTATCAGCCCAAATGTTAGGCTGAAGAGAATTGAGAGTCACTTCCTTAAGGCAGCCTATCACACTCCTCCAGGTTGTCTGTTTACATCACCAGTTTCTAGCACAAACCTTGATCCTGAAAAACGGTTTGATAAATAAAAGTAGCATACCATGGACCACAGACATTTTGTATGTCTGTGTAACCGAGAGGAGAAGAGCAGAAAGTGAAAAGAACCAGGTAAAGTATATTAGATGTAGAATTTTTTTTAATCTACTTTTATACTTCATGGGGTTTGAACCAAAATTTTGACGGTCAAAGACATGGAGGTTGGGGAGCTGTCCTTTGCTGCAGTTTAATAAGTGAGTGGGTTTCTCTAGTGTTTATTTTTCATCTTTCCTCACACTGTCAGGCTTCTGTTTCAAAGCTAAGAATCTGTATATGTGTATCAATTAATATATATGTGTACTAATAAGTATATATGTATTTATTGATCCCTTCCTTGACAGTAACGAGATGAACGTAGCTACTTTCGAAGGATTCGGTGATGAGGAGCCAAGGGAAAGAACAGAGTGGCCAGTAGGACCACCATGCCAGGTGACCGTTTTTGTGAAAAGTGGAAAGGTAGATCCCTGTTGTTCCAGAGTCTTTTTCAAAATTAAATGATAATTTATGTGTAGAAACCATTACCCTTTCATGTCCTAGTCTTTATGTCCTAGTCTTTACGGGGAGAATAAGGGAAGTGTGAGAAGTATACGACTTGAGATAACATAAACTTGATCAACACTAGCTGGCACCTCATTTCCTCTCAAATGCCAGATTACAAATGTTTTACTGTGTTTATATCCCATGCCTATAGGGAAATGAGGTGGGGGTTTTATGTGGTTTATAGAAAACAGTTCTCACTATTTTATAACCAGTTTCCTCCCTTTTCCCTATTCTCAGCACTAATTTCTTTCTTTTAATGTTCTATATCCCTCCATCAACTTCTAATCTTTCAGATCAATATCTTTTTCTAAATATCCAATAAGTCCAACTTAAAATTTCTCCCACTGTTTTTTTTTATCTTTGACTCATCTGAACTAACCACTCATTAGGTGTGACCAAAGGAGAAAAAATAAATTATTCAGCCATTTATAATTTCTATTACACAGATAGGAAAATTAACTCATAAAGAAACTAAGATGATTATTCTAGGTCACTAAGTAGTTCATCAATAGGAAAAACAGGAAAAAAAAGAAAACAACTTACATTTAAAACATTTTAGGATATTGAGGGTTTTCTTTTAACCTAACTTTTACCAATAAATTTTTCCTTTGAGCAGTTATAGGAAGAAATCACGGGGTTCTCAGATTATAAAGAATAGAATAACCTACAATCAGTAGGTTTAGAAATAAGAGGATTTGTTTGTGGAAAAGGGTACAAGCACGTTATCAGGTAGAACAATAGCCTTTTTCTGTTGAAAAGGGAGATTACATTTGAATTGTAATACATAGTTTTATGGCATTATTTTCCCCTTAAATTTGGAGTTTGAGAAATATCAGAAGAAAAACTTTCTGGTTTCCCACAACCCACAGGAGGTATGTGTTTCTGCACACTTGCTCATACCCAAATTCTGTTATATTAGTCTTGGTCCCTCCCTGACGAGCAAATGATGCCTCTACTCCCTTGCAGAGCTGTCCTCCAAATGGTAATGAAACTCACTGAGGAATGCAAGAAAATCAAGAAAAAGAAACTGCCAGGTTAAATGATCCTCCAACAGTTAAATCTCAATGATGTCAGCTCCTTAAGAAAAATGTGCACATGCCTTTCCACTCCAAAATCCTATCCTCCTACTCAAACCATGTGACATTCAGAGAAAGGGTTTTAAAGACACTAACCCTCTGTTTGGCCAGAAAAGATTTGACAATTGTGAAATTTCTTAACTAAATCAATTTACTGAGAGTGACTTGGAAGGTCAGAAGAAATTATTTTTCTCTGCTGCAGCTGCTTAAACACTGGCTAGAAATAAAGTCTTTGGAATACTTCTTTGCTTTCTGTCCATGATGCAGCTCAGTGGTTTCAAGCTTTTTACCAAAGACAAGCTAATCCTGAAAATAGGCCTGTTTTCCACTAGTTCTTTAAAGAAGAAAATGTTTACCTTTCCCCAGTCTGTCAATCTTGTGGTAAGAAAATGCCACCGGGGCACCTTTTATTACAGTCTGGGCTCAGAAACAGCTGTACAAATCATAAAATGAGTTTTTTCCCTTTTTAATCCGACTGGCATTCAAGTCCATGGTCATTTTTAGAGGCAAAGTGTAAAGCAGACTCACACGGAAATGCAACCTGGATGAGAGGCACTCACAGCCATGACAGCTTGTTAAGACGATGGTATTATGATCATTGACACTGGAAACAGCGAGGAAAAAGAGCTTTTATGATACTGTAAGCAAAGTTCTCTTAGAGCTGTATGTTTGCCTGTAGATAAAAAAACAAACTGATACAAAAACTCAGGGTTTCTAGAAAAGAGAGAAAAATGACCTTGAGCAGTGATCTGAAGGATATTATTCTTTCATGAACTAATATTCCTTCCTTGTCAGTTTTAAATGAAAAAGAGACTGAAGTCCCCAAATGGGAAGCTAAATAAAGGCTTCACAGTGCAGAGCACTAACAAGTGAGTCTCTGAAGCCAATTTCCACCCCAGAGTCACAGACAGTGGTAAATCATTTCCTCCCTCCTTGCACCTTCCCTTCCCTGCCAAAAGAAAAACAAAAAATCACTGTTAGACTTCCCTCCATTAAGATGTAATCTTATCTTAGTCTACGTCTGCCCTGGTTGTTGCTAAGGGTCTAGCCTCCTTTCTTCACACACCAACTGGGGTGAAGTCACTCCTGACAGAAGGCAGAACCAGAGCTGCCTTGGTAACAACATTGAATGGACCAGCGATTTAATTGTGCAGTGCAGTGCATCCCCGGAACGGGTCTTGACAGCCCCGTTTTAATGATATCTGATGTGATACGGTTAGGGCGGATCTCCTGTCCTGGCTCTCTTCCACGCCCTTTGAGAAGGAATACAGGTCAGGGACGGAGATAAACACTCAGGTCTGAGATAGGTTTATCCATTTGATTGGTTTAATATGTTCTGAGCATTTCACCTTGTGCCTCACACAAAAATTCTCTAAAGAAAACCGAACCCTACTTCCTTAGTGAACTGATTTCACAGAAGCAAACAGCAGAATTCTGTTACAAATCAGTTATTATGAAACCGTTTTCCCTAAGGTTTCAATTTCTAAAGTGCTCTGTATGACTTTGTAGAGCAGGAGGTCTGTAAGAAACGGGTCCTATGATAATCACCTAGAAGGATATCACAGAGTGGTTGGAGAAAAAACCCAGAATTTTTTGGTAAAAGACCAGGCAAAGAGATTCAGATTGCTACACTCGTAGCTGTTGGGCATCTAAGTATTGGTGGGAATCATTCAAGTCATTAGGATGCAAAAAATCAATAGACTCTGATAGAAAGTTAAATAAATGGATATAACTCTCTTTCCATGTTGCCCTGCCACCCTTTTCTCTCATGTTCACTGTGGACAACTGAATATCACTCAACAGCAATCAGCATTTTTTTTTTATAATAATTTTATTTTTTTAATGGGGTGACATCAATAAATCAGGATACATATATTCAAAGATAACAAGTCCAGGTTATCTTGCCGTTCAATAATGTTGCATACCCACCACCCAAAGTCAGATTGTCCTCGGTCACCTTCTATCTAGTTTTCTTTGTGCCCCTCCCCACCCCCTTTCCCTCTCCCATCCCCCTCCCCCCCGTAACCACCACACTCTTATCAATGTCTCTTAGTTTCACTATTATGTCCCACCTACGTATGGAATAATACAGTTCCTGTTTTTTTCTGATTTACTTATTTCGCTTCGTATCATGTTATCAAGATCCCACCATTTTGCTGTAAATGTTCCGATGTCATCATTTCTTATGGCTGAGTAGTATTCCATAGTGTATATGTGCCACATCTTCTTTATCCAGTCATCTATTGACGGGCTTTTTGGTTGTTTCCATGTCCTGGCCACTGTGAACAATGCTGCAATAAACATGGGGCTGCATGTGTCTTTACGTATCAATGTTTCTGAGTTTTTGGGATATATACCCAGTAGAGGGATTGCTGGGTCATAAGGTAGTTCTATTTTCAGTTTTTTGAGGAACCACCATACGTTCTTCCATAATGGTTGTACTACTTTACATTCCCACCAACAGTGGATGAGGGTTCCTTTTTCTCCACAGCCTCTCCAACATTTGCTATTACCTGTCTTGCTAATAACAGCTAATCGAACAGGTGTGAGGTGGTATCTCATTGCCGTTTTGATTTGCATTTCTCTAATAGCTAAAGAAGATGAGCATCTTTTCATATATCTGTTGGCCATTTGTATTTCTTCCTGGGAGAAGTGTCTATTCATATCCTCTTCCCATTTTTTTATTGGATTGTTTGTTTGTTTGTTGTTGAGTTTTATGAGTTCTTTGTATATTTTGGATATTAGGCCCTTATCTGAGCTGTTGTTTGAAAATATCATTTCCCATTTAGTTGGCTTTCTGTTTATTTTGTTATCAGTTTCTCTTGCTGAGCAAAAACTTCTTAGTCTGATGTAGTCCCATTCATTAATTTTTGCCTTCACTTCTCTTGCCTGTGGAGTCAAATTCATAAAATGCTCTTTAAAACCCAGGTCCATGAGTTGAGTACCTATGTCTTCTTCTATGTACTTAATTGTTTCAGGTCTTATGTTTAGATCTTTGATCCATTTTGAGTTAATTTTTGTACAGGGGGAGAGACTGTAGTCCAGTTTCATTCTTTTGCATGTGGCTTTCCAGTTTTCCCAGCACCATTTATTGAAGAGGCTTTCTTTTCTCCATTGTGTATTGTTGGCCCCTTTATCAAAAATTATTTGACTATATATATGTGGTTTTATTTCTGGACTTTCTATTCTGTTCCATTGGTCTGATTGTCTATTTTTCTGCCAATACCATGCTGTTTTGATTGCCGTCGCCCTATAATAGAGTTTGAAGTCAGGTATTGTAATGCCCCCAGCTTCATTCTTTTTCTTTAGGATTGCTTTGGCTATTCGGGGTTTTTTATAGTTCCATATAAATCTGATGATTTTTTGCTCTATTTCTTTAAAAAACGTCATTGGAAGTTTGATGGGAAAGCAATCAGCATTTAATGAGCACCAATTATGAGAGGGCTACAGAGCAAGATCCTAATCACACAGTTAATCAAGACATGGTTCCTAACTGTCACACGTACACAAATCCTTTAATACCGTGCTGCCCTTTGGCTTTTAATCTGTCATTGGTTGGATAATGGGGGATGTGACTCTTCAAGGCCTAAATTCTCTGAGTGATCCAGTGTTAGTGTCTCTGCTAGGCACTTTATTTTTTTCAAACATAAAAAATTATTTCTTTATAACATTTGTGGAATGTCACTTTATTATATCATAAAATTCAGTTATACAAAAATATAATACCACTGGTTTCAGTGCAAGATGGTATATTGTGCTCATGCCACAGCCTCCTGCTCCCACTTCAACTCCCTTGACATGAGAGAAAAGATACATCAGCATTATTTACAAAGCAGTCACATGAGCAATCAAGGAGTGTCATCCATAAATAACAAGTATGAAAAGGGAGAAATTAAAAAGACAAAAGCAAACAAGGTCAGACTCAGTAAGGAAACCATAGTTCCAGACCTGCTCAGGAGAGGATGCTTGGGAGCCAATGTGTGGAAACTGAAGCTACCAAACTGACATGTAGATGCCGAGGGGAAACAGGACGGTGGCAGTGGGAGGAGATGATGAGTTTATTCTGTGTCCTGTCACATTTTGGGATGCCTACAGCACATGCAGTAAACATTTTCAAATAGCAATTAGAAATATAAAACTGAAGCTTAGAGGAAAAATCTTTACTAGCAGTAAAGAACTGGAAGTTGGTAACATGAACTTGGTTACTAAAGCCAAATCATAAGCTTTCCCAGGAAGAAGTAGGAAAAGAAAAAAGGAGGTGAGCAGGGTTATTCCCCTGTGGCATGTCAACTGCAGCCGCAGCAGGAGAGGATTCCCAAGGGCAGCTAAGGACGAGCTGTCAGAGAAGAGCACGCAGGGAGAGGAGGACATGGGGTCCCACACCTATGGGAAGAGGGCATTTCAGGCAGGAGCAAATAAGGAATTGCATCGCTTGCAATAGAGAAATTCTGAAAAACAGAAACTGAGAAGCACCTATGGGATTTTCTGCTAGGCACTTCAAATCTGTTTCCTAATCATAATCCTCCCAATTAGCACCATAAGTTAAATATTATCTACTAATGATGAACCCAATTTTCAGTCATGAAATAACTTGCCCAAAGTCACTTATGAATAGCAGAACTGAGGTTTAGATGTATCTATGACTTAAAGCCTAAAGCCTATCAACATGTTGGTGTTCATTTAGGAAGTTTATATAATGAGTATATTTGAACCTATGGTTAAAAATCTCCTTTCCTCCCTTCTGTTCTGGAACACTCTATGCAAAAATAGAAGCCCAGAAACAAAATGATCATAAAGTGTCCAATTTGTGGGTGAAAATGTAAAAATTTGATACAGTGAGTTGGGATATAGGTGAACTCACTCATCTTCACCCCATAAGAGATGTAGTTCTACATATCTGGTTGCCAGAGAGAGACTAGCTGGCTGGAAACATTTCACAGGACTGTGGGAACCTGCAATGCATTATCTATTTCATTCGTTCTGATTATGGCAAAGACTAAGCTCACAGTTTCCTCATGTGTTAGAAGGTATTAGCAAAGATCAGCAAGATTAGAGAGGATAAATTGAGATTATTTTAGTCTGTTTCTCTGGGGTTCACCGTTTCTTATAATTAGAATTTTTTTAAAGCCGTGTTTGTATCATAAGATTTTAACTTTCAATGTTGTAAATATCTCCATTTGTTATTGCATTTATTATTTATCCACTATCCATGCAGATAAATTTACATTTTAGAAACTAATAAACACAGATGTTAATAAATTTACGCACCAATAACAAAATTAATTGTTCACAGATACTTAACATATTAATTCACCAGATTTTTTATGTGATTTATTTAAGTGGAAAATAAGTTCAAATAAAATGAGCATATTGAGTTCTTAAACTCTATTCAAAGTACTATACAATATGTTATCACAAACTCCTCTTAGATTCACACAAATATTTATTTCCTGCACAGTTATGTATTTATTCATGGACAGAGGTGTAATTGATAACCATCACTGAGCAACTGGGGGTAGATGTAGCATACATGGCATTGTAAGTCATTTTATAGAGAACTGGCCCCATCCTTAGCCCTCAAAATTAAATGTAAGGGACAACAACGGAGGTAGAAGAAATTATATTTACTTAACATATTTATTAAGCATTCACTGTGGAAAAAGTGTATTCTAAGCCGAAAATAACAACTTGGCAAGGTCTAGTGTGGCTTACTCAGGAATGAGTAACGAGGCCAGTGTGGTGAAAGGGAAATGTGCTGGGGTTGAAGAGGAGGCCATGAGGTCAGATGACACAGACAGGTTATAGGGCATTGGATATTAATGAAAGTACATTGAGTTTTATTATGAGTGTAATAGGAAGACAGCAGAGGATATTAATTAGAGGCATTGCATGATCTGAGAATCTAACACTACCTGGACTTGTTTCTTCTGTTTTAATAAATATTATTCATCTATGAGCTGGATCCTTACAGGCAATATATATTCTTATACAAGATTATGAGTTGTAACTAGTCTTTTGAGTAGGTCCATGGATAGAAAACTTAAGGAAAAAGATCTGTTAACCAGAGAATGTCTGTGACTGAAAGCAATGTCTTCCATGTGAGCAGAATCGAGATTTTGTCAAATAATAAAATAATCCTTCTGTTTGATAATGTCTTAGAGTTGCGTTAATTTTAATTTCACTTTATCTTTAAAAATATTCTACCATTTCTAAGTTTAGAAAACTCTTATTTAGAAAATTTTAGCCAAAACACTTGGAAAGAATAACAGACAAACCAGTTATTAAACTCATTTATTTTGAATCTAAATCTAGTGACATTTTCACTTATTTAAATTTTTCTTTTTTCTTTTTTTTTTTTTAATAAATTTTTATTAATGCTAATGGGATGACATTAATAAATCAGGGTACATATATTCAAAGAAAACATGTCTTAGGTTATTTTGTCATTATATTATGTTGCTTACCCCTCGCCCAAAGTCAGATTGTCCTCCGCCACCCTCTATCTAGTTCTCTGTGCCCCTCCCCCTCCCCTAACTCTCTCCCTCCCTCCCTCCCATGTCCTCCCTCCCCCCACCCCTAGTAACCACCACACTCTTGTCCATGTCTCTTAGTCTCATTTTTATGTTCCACCAATGTATGGAATCATGTAGTTCTTGTTTTTTTCTGATTTACTTATTTCACTCCGTATAATGTTATCAAGATCCCACCATTTTGCTGTAAATGATCTGATGTCATCATTTCTTATGGCTGAGTAGTATTCCATAGTGTATATGTGCCACATCTTCTTTATCCAGTCTTCTATTGAAGGGCTTTTTGGTTGTTTCCATGTCTTGGCCACTGTGAACAGTGCTGCAATGAACATGGGGCTACATGTGTCTTTACGTATCAATGTTTCTGAGGTTTTGGGGTATATACCCAGTAGAGGGATTGCTGGGTCATAAGGTAGTTCTATTTGCAGTTTTTTGAGGAACCACCATACTTTCCTCCATAATGGTTGTACTACTTTACAGTCCCACCAACAGTGGATGAGAGTTCCCTTTTCTCCGCAGCCTCTCCAACATTTGCTATTACCCGTCTTGTTGATAATAGCTAATCTAACAGGGGTGAGGTGGTATCTCATTGTAGTTTTGATTTGCATTTCTCTAATAACTAATGAAGCTGAGCATCTTTTCATATATCTGTTGGCCATTTGTATCTCTTCCTGGGAGAAGTGTCTGCTCATGTCCTCTTCCCATTTTTTTATTGGATTATTTGTTTGTTTGTTGTTGAGTTTTATGAGTTCTTTGTAAATTTTGGATATTAGGCCCTTATCTGAGATGTTGTTTGAAAATATCAGTTCCCATTTAGTTGGCTGTCTGTTTATTTTGATATCAGTTTCTCTTGCTGAGCAAAAACTTTTTATTCTGATGTAGTCCCATTCATTTATCTTTGCCTTCACTTCTCTTGCCATTGGAGTCAAGTTCATAAAATGTTCTTTAAAACCCAGGTCCATGATTTTAGTACCTATGTCTTCTTCTATGTACTTTATTGTTTCAGGTCTTATATTTAGGTCTTTGATCCATTTTGAATTAATTTTAGTACACGGGGACAGGCTGTAGTCGAGTTTCATTCTTTTGCATGTGGCTTTCCAGTTTTCCCAACACCATTTGTTGAAGAGGCTTTCTTTTCTCCATTGTGTGTTGTTGGCCCCTTTATCAAAGATTATTTGACCATATATATGTGGTTTTATTTTTGGGCTTTCTATTCTGTTCCATTGGTCTGAGTGTCTATTTTTCTGCCAATACCATGCTGTTTTGATTATCGTGGCCCTATAATATAGTTTAAAGTCAGGTATTGTAATGCCCCCAGCTTCATTCTTTTTCCTTAGGATTGTTTTGGCTATTCGGGTTTTTTTATAGTTCCATATAAATCTGATGATTTTTTGTTCCATTTCTTTAAAAAATCTCATAGGAATTTTGATGGGAATTGCATTAAATTTATATATTGCTTTGGGTAATATGGCCATTTTAATTATATTTATTCTTCCTATCCAAGAACAAGGAATATTTTTCCATCTCATTGTGTCTTTTTCTATTTCTCTTAATAATGCCTTGTAGTTTTCGTTATATAGGTCCTTTACATTCTTTGTTATGTTTATTCCTAGGTATTTTATTTTTTTTGTTGCAATTGTGAAGGGGATTATTTTTTTGAGTTCGTTTTCTAATATTTCATTGTTGGCGTATAGAAAGGCTATGGACTTTTGTATGTTAATTTTGTATCCTGAGACCTTACTGTATTGGTTTATTGTTTCTAATAATCTTTTTGTGGAGTCCTTCGGGTTTTCGATGTATAGGATCATATCATCAGCAAAAAGTGATACCTTTACTTCTTCTTTTCCGATATGGATGCCTTTTATTTCTTTGTCTTGTCTGATTGCTCTGGCCAAAACTTCTAGCACCACGTTAATTAAGAGTGGAGAGAGTGGACAACCCTGTCTTGTTCCTGATTTAAGGGGGAAAGTCCTCAGTTTTATGCCATTTAATATGATGTTGGCTGATGGTTTATCATATATGGCCTTTATCATGTTGAGATATTTTCCTTCTATACCCATTTTGTTGAGAGTCTTAAACATAAAATTGTGTTGTATTTTATCAAAAGCCTTTTCTGCATCTATTGATAAGATCAAGTGGTTTTTGTTCTTTGTTTTGTTGATATGGTGTATTACGTTAACTGTTTTGCGTATGTTGAACCATCCTTGAGATTCTGGGATGAATCCCACTTGATCATGATGTATTATTTTTTTAATATGTTGTTGTATTCGGTTTGCCAGTATTTTGTTTAGTATTTTAGCATCTGTATTCATTAGAGATATTGGTCTGTAGTTTTCTTTCTTTGTGCCATCCTTGCCAGGTTTTGGTATGAGGGTTATGTTGGCCTCATAAAATGTGTTTGGAAGTATTGCTTCTTCTTCAATTTTTTTGGAAGACTTTGAGTAGAATAGGAACCAAGTCTTCTTTGAATGTTTGATAGAATTCACTAGTATAACCATCTAGGCCTGGACTTTTATTTTTGGGGAGGTTTTTAATAGTTTTTTCTATTTCCTCCCTGCTGATTGGTCTGTTTAGGCTTTCTGCTTCTTCATGACTCAGTCTAGGAAGGTTGTATTGTTCTAGGAATTTACCCATTTCTTCTAGATTGTTGTATTTGGTGGCATATAATTTTTCATAGTATTCTACAATAATTCTTTGTATATCTATGATGTCTGTGGTGATCTCTCCTCTTTCATTTTGGATTTTATTTATTTGAGTCCTGTGCCTTTTTTCCTTGGTGAGTCTTGCCAAGGGTTTGTCAATTTTGTTGATCTTTTCAAAGAACCAGCTCCTTGTTTTATTGATTTTTTCTATAGTTTTTCTGTTCTCTATTTCATTTATTTCTGCTCTGATTTTTATTATCTCCTTTCTTCGGCTGGTTTTGGGTTGTCTTTGTTCTTCTTTTTCTAGTTCCTTAAGGTGTGAAGTTAAGTGGTTTACTTCGGCTCTCTCTTGTTTGTTCATATAGGCCTGAAGTGATATGAACTTTCCTTTTATTACTGCTTTTGCTGCATCCCAGAGATTCTGATATGTCGTATTTTCATTTTCATTTGTCTGTATGTATCTTTTGATCTCTGCGCTTATTTCTTCTTTGACCCATTCATTTTTTAGAAGTATGTTGTTTAGTTTCCACATTTTTGTGGGTTTTTCCCCCTCTTTTTTGCAGTTGAATTCTAGTTTCAAGGCTTTATGATCAGAGAATATGCTTGGTACAATTTCAATTTTTCTAAATTTGCTGATATTGTCTTTGTGGCCCAACATATGGTCAATTCTTGAGAATGTTCCATGTACACTAGAGAAAAATGTATACTCTGTCGCTTTGGGATGAAGTGTCCTGTAGATGTCTATCATATCCAGGTGTTCTAGTATTTCGTTTAAGGCCACTATATCTTTATTTATTCTCTGTTTGGATGACCGATCTAGAGCCGTCAGTGGTGTATTGAGGTCTCCAAGTATGATTGTATTTTTGTTAGTTTTTGTTTTAAGGTCAATAAGTAGCTGTCTTATATATTTTGGTGCTCCTTGGTTTGGTGCATATATATTAAGGATTGTTATGTCTTCTTGATTCAACTTCCCCTTAATCATTATGAAATGACGATTTTTGTCTCTGAGTACTTTTTCTGTCTTGTAGTCAGCATTATTAGATATGAGTATTGCTACACCTGCTTTTTTTTGGGTGTTGTTTGCTTGGAGTGTTGTTTTCCAGCCTTTCACTTTGAATTTGTTTTTATCCTTGTTGCTTAGATGTGTTTCTTGTAGGCAGCATATAGTTGGATTTTATTTTTTAATCCATTCTGCTACTCTGTGTCTTTTTATTGGTAAGTTTAATCCATTTACATTTAGTGTAATTATTGACACTTGTGGGTTCCCTACTGCCATTTTATAAATTGCTTTCTGTTAGTTTTGTATCTTGTTTGATTCTTCTCTTTTGTTTTTCTATCATTTGTTTTCGTTTGTTTGTGTTCCATACTTCTTTCCTCAGTTGCTACCTTTTTGAAGTCAAGTGTTTTTGTGGTGGTTTTTTCAAGGGTGGTTACCATTAAGTAATGAAAAGGGTACCTACCATATTCATTGTAGTACCCTATCTTATGAGTATTTCTGCACTTCATTGTCCTTTGCTACTGTTAATCTCCATCCTGTCCCCCCTTTTTTTCCTTTGTTGTCACAGTTTAAGTTTGGTTTTATTGTGTTCTTGGTGGAGCTGTTACTTGTGGTGTTTTTTTCTTTTGTTCTTTGAGTCTAGTTGGAAAACCCCCTTTAGTATTTCCTGGAGTGGGGGCTTTCTGCTGATAAATTCTCTCATCTTTTCTGTATTTGTGAATGTTTTTATATCTCCTTCGTACTTGAAGGATAGCTTTGATGGGTATAGTATTCTTGGCTGAAAGTTCCTCTCTTTCAGGGCTTTAAATATTGGGGTCCACTCTCTTCTAGCTTGTAGAGTTTCTTCTGAGAAATCTGATGATAATCTAATAGGCCTTCCTTTATATGTTGTACTCTTCTTTTCCCTGGCTGCCTTGAGAATTTTTTCTTTGTCATTGGTTTGTGTCATCTTTATTATGATGTGCCTTGAAGTGGGTTTGTTGGGGTTAAGAAAACTTGGTGTTATGTTTGCTTCTTGAATTTGAGGTTTTAGTTCTTTCCACAGGCTTGGGAAGTTCTCGTCTATTATTTGTTTGAGTATATTCTCCATTCCATTTTCTTTGTCTTCTCCCTCTGATATACCTATTATTCTTATGTTATTCTTTTTGATGGAGTCAGACAATTCCTGTAGGGCTTTCTCATTTTTTATTATTTTTGAGTCTCTTTCTTCTTCTCTCTGTTGTGCCTCAAGTTGTTTGTCTTCTATTTCACTAATCCTATCTTCTATCTGGGCTGTTCTGTTAGCTAAGCTTGTTACCTCGTTTTTCAGCTCGTGAATTGAGTTTTTCATTTCTGTTTGATTTGTTTTTATAGTTTTAAATTCCTTGGTAATATATTCTTTGTGTTCATTGAGTTGTTTTCTGATCTCCCTAAATTGCCTTTCTGTGTTTTCTTGTATATCTCTGAGTATTTTTAAGATTTCTATTTTAAATTCTCTGTCATTTAGCTCCAAGGCTTCCAATATGTTAAGTCTTTTCTCCATAGATTTTTCCATATCTATTTGTGTTACCTCTCTTTCTTTTGTATCCATAATATTCGATTTCCTCTTTCTTATTGGCATCTGAGGGTGGTCTTGTTGATAGCACACAGGCTCAATCCCTCCGCGGCTTGAATGAAGGTCTCTGCGGTAGTTAGCTTCCTCCACACCCTCGTCTCTCAGATTCAAGTGATAACAGTCCTTTCACTTTCAGTTTGTGTGGAACTCCGGAATACTCCGAGGATAAATTTTTCTGTTTCTAGTTGATAAATTTGTTGTGATTTTGGGGAGATCTGTCGGACGCGCTGCTCACGGCGCCATTTCCGTGACGTCACTTTTTTCTTTTTTTTACAGAGACAGAGAGAGAGTCAGAGAGAGGGATAGATAGGGACAGACAGACAGGAATGGAGAGAGATGAGAAGCATCAATGATTAGTTTTTTGTTGTGACACCTTAGTTGTTCATTGATTGCTTTCTCACATGTGCCTTGACCAGAGGACTACAGTAGACTGAGTAACCCCTTGCTCGAGCCAGCGACCTTTGGGTCCAAGCCGGTGAGCTTTTTGCTCAAGCCAGATGAGCCCGCGCTCAAGCTGGTGACCTCGGGGTCTTGAACCTGGGTCCTCTGCATCCCAGTCCAATGCTCTATCCACTGCGCCACCACTTGGTCAGGCTATTTAAACTTATATAAATATTTTATTTTCATGATTTGGGACCATTTGAATTGGAGGTTTTACCATAACATTTCATATTTTTTAAGATTAATTGACAAAAATCATTAATTCCAACCATAATATATACCTTTCTTGTCCATATTTGATAATTGAAAAGAAAATATCTATTGATAGTTGGAGTCTTTTGATAATGAAATCTGCCACTTAGTTGAGGACCTTCTGTCTGGGCTTTACTTTTAAGATAGAAGCAACTTAAAACCAAATCTATGAAATAATTGGGTAACTCAGGCTATAATTAAGATCAAAGCATGACTATAACATTATAGGTTTGTTTGTTTTTTGTGCTATTTCCAAATTTGAAATAAAGCAATTAAAGATAAATAGGAACATATCTGTTTAACTTCAAGCCTGGAATGCTAAGTACACTGCTCACAAAAATTAGGGGATCAGGGAACGTGCAGATACTCCAGTACTTTCAGCCTTTTATATAGTGCATTTTTACCAATAAAATAAAAGTTGGTTTTGCATCTCATTTACATAATCAAACAACTTTCTTTGACTTGTTTGCTTTTCTGATCTTGTTTAATAAAAAAAAATCAAATGCTTCTTTTTTAATCACTTCATATTCATTTTGAAACATCCTCTAATTTTTGTGAGCAGTATATATTTTAAAAAACATTAGTACAGATAAAGAAGATGTAATGGTCTAGTTACTGAAAAGTATATTGTTAGAGAAGCCAAGATTTTCTTCCCTGATGACTCTATAAAATTTATATAAATCAAGCTGATAGATGCGTGGAATGCTTGATAAGAAATAAACAACCCTATGTAATTGACATCTTGTAACAGTAACAAAGAAGCTGGGAAAAAAGCCAGGATATAGTGCCACTGAGTCACATACTATAATTAGCAACTAACAATATGTAAGATCTAATAAAAAAAATAGCATGTGAATATTTTTTAAATCCATACCAGTTGTTCTCAACAGAGGGTGATTTTGTTCCAACTCCTCTTCCAGGATACTTTTGACAACATCTGGAGACTTTTTTATTGTCACAGCTGGGGGTGCTATCTTGTGGGTAGAACCAGAAATAATGCTAAATATCCCATAATGCATAAGACATCCCACAACAAAGATTTATCCAATCCAAAATGCTTCTATTGCCGACGTAGAGAAACACTGGTGTAAATGAAGATTTCACAGTGAAACCACTTGGAGGAGAATTATTCTTTTTTCTAAATCAATTGCAATCAAGAAATCAATGGTGGATGATGCCATAAACTGGGGTTAAATGATATTGGTGATTTGGAGGCAATTTGAGTTATCAGTGTGGTTTGAGTCACTAGGAGAGAAGACTAGAAGAAAGTGATGAATGTCTATGAAGGAGTAATACACAGTAGTTAGGAGCAACAGCACTATCCAAAATGCATAGCACTATCCAAAACATAGTATTGATTAAAAAGTAAGGAGCAAAGTGAAATATCTATCAAAATACTTTTCACAATATAACAAGTACAATAAACAACAAAATACACATAAAATACACATTTTGCAAAAACATCAATAAAGATTTATTAAACTTTTTTTTAATTATTTTTATTTATTTATTTATTTTAGAAGAGAGAGAGAGAGAGAGAAAGAGGGAGAGAGAGAAAGAGAAGGAGGGAGGAACAGGAAGCTTCAACTCCCATATGTGCCTTGACCAGGCAATCCCAGGGTTTTGAACTGGCGACCTCAGCATTCCAGGTTGATGCTTTATCCACTGCGCCACCACAGATCAGGCTATTAAACTTCTTAACACCACTGCCTGTCTAGGGGGGAATAGTAAAGAATTATGGGAGAAAGAAAAGTGATCAACTAATCAATCAAGAGAGAAACCAAAGGAGATAATGTGCTTTCAACTGAGATTTATGATTACACCAATCCTTTTATCTAATGTTCATATAATGCCAAAAAATATTAACCCTTAGTGTACAATATTCAAAATTAGGACAGATGGTAATCACACAGAATCTTAATTATCCACATCTGGGCTCATGAATTTTCTCATTGAGGAGAGATATGAAGGAAACATTTTGGGAGGAATAAATAACTGCTTCTTAGATCAAGTAATCTTAGAATCCATATGGGAAGGAAATACACTGAGTTCTGCATAAAATACAGGAAGTGAATCAGAAATTATACAAACCACGATATATTAGTGATCAGTATATGATTAAGTTTCACATTCTGCTGAGAGTGGGAAAGCCAAGAAACACTGAACATATGCTAACTCAATTTTATAAAAGGGACCTACATCAAAATGTGGATATTAGAAAAAAAAAACTACAAGAAGTTGGGGAGTGGGGGAAGCAAATAATCTACCAGAAATCTGGAGTCTGTTTAAAACACCTTTTAGAAAGCCAGGCAAAATGCATGCCAAGGATCAAGAAACCCAGGTGCTCAAACAAAATCCTTAAATCCTTGTATGGCTAATTGGCAAAGCAAAAGAGGTCATTGTGGGTGAGTGGGGAACGATGGCATTTTTAATGGTACAATTGGCCAAAGGGAAAAAACAAGAAAATCTACAAAGTAAGGCAAATCAGGTGCAAAAATCTTAAGACCAACTAAAAACGACTTGAAGAAATACTGTGCATGGTATTCCAAAGAAAATAATAAAATATTAAAAAAAATAAATCAACAATAAGATGCCAGGTCAAGAATCACTAGGGCCACATAATGATGGTGTAGAAATGTTCATCTTTGAAATGAAAAGGACCTGACAAAATAAATCAATGAATTCTTTATTTCAATTTTTACTATGAAAAACTGTGAGCAGAATATTTAGTTACAAATAACATTAAAAATAAAAAAAATCAAAAATGTTTTTAAAACTTTGTAATTTTATGTATTCTCCACATCACTGGTTTATCAGCATAATTCGGTCAGTAACATTTTTAAAGTATGGATGTGAGGACATCTCTCTTGGAGATTCTGATGTAAACATCCAAGAAGGAGGCTGTGACTCTCTATTTTTAACAAGTTCCCACATGATGTGATGGTCAGCTTGTTTAGGAACCACTATTGTAGAACCAATTAACAACTAATTTAAATATAAGCAGTTATCATGGCTAAAGTAACTCAATATTCAAATCCCTTGTCATGCTACCTCACCCAAATCCATACTCTGACATAGAACTGGTAAAGCTAATAGCTATTGAAAATGTCACACAGAGAAGACCTTGCAAAGTACAAAATGTGGATACAATGTGTTAATTTCACCTCCATATTTGATCATAATCACTGACCAGGCGGTGGTGCAGTGGATAGAGCATTGGACTGGGAGGTGGAGAACCCAGGTTTGAGACCCCGAGGTCGCCAGCTTGAGCACAGGCTCACCTGGTTTGAGCAAAGTTCACCAGCTTGGACCCAAAGTCACTGGCTTGAGCAAGGGGTTACTTGGTCTGCTGAAGGCCCACGGTCAAGGCACATATGAGAAAGCAATCAATGAACAACTAAGGTGTCGCAACAAAAAACTGATGATTGATGCTTCTCATCTCTCTTTGTTCCTGTCTGTCTGTCCCTGTCTATCCCTCTTTCTGACTTTCTCTCTCTCCGTCTTTGAAAAAAAAATTATTCCTATTAATAATATTATTTGAAAGAACTTTATATGAAAGAAGGTAGTATAATTTACTCAGAATTTAAGCAATACAAAGTTATATAATTAAGAGTATTGAAAATGGTTGACCAACGTGAAATGGGGAGATCAAATGTTTTAGAAGACAGATTAATTTTCAGGTAAACAACAACAACAATAAAAACAAAACAAAGTCTGGGAGAAACAGATTCCTTCTAATGCTGAGGAAAAGATATCAAGGTATACTAGCTAATTTATATGTCAACTTGGCTGGGCCACAGGCTGTCCATATAGTTGGTCAAACATTATTCTGAATATTTTTTAGAGTGTTTTTGAATGAGATTTACATTTAAATAAGTAGTCTTAGAAAAATAGACTGCCTTCATAATGTTAGTGGGCCTCATCCAATAAGTTGAAAGTTTGAATAAAACAGAAGACTGACCTTTTTATGAGTAAGAAAATTTGCCTTACTGAGAGCCTTCTAACTAGAACATTGGCTCTTTCTGGTTACACAGCAACCTTCCAACCTTCATACTCAAAATGGGACATCAACTCCACAGATTTTGGACTTGCCGGTCTTCAGAACCATATGAATCAATTAATTATATTCTCATTTCTCTCTCTGTTTCCCTCTTTCTCTATCTCTCCCTCCCTCCCTTCCCCTTTCCTCTCTTTCCATTGGCTCTGTTTCTCTGGTGGACTCTGACTAACAAATAGATATCACCAACCTGGTGATCTACCGGGACCTATCTGGATATACGTATGTACAATGACTTAAAAAAGATCACTTAGAAAAGACTTTCAAATAGTACTAAATATTTAAATAAAAGGACATGTCTAGTGAAAGAGTATGTTCTAAAATTGAGTCTTATGTAGGGGTTGGCAGAGAAATGGAACCTAAGTATAAAAAATGGAACCTAAGTGAACTAGTATAAAAATACATCTAGCAAACAAGAATTGCAAACATAAATTATACTCTAAGAAGAATGATTTTGTATATAGAATTAGTCCTAAAAATACTGTCTGAAGAACATGAGGCAAAAAGAATTATGAGAATAACTAGAAAGGCAGTTAAAAGGAAAATTAACTGGTAAACATATTTTATCCTTGAATAAAATATAATACATCTAAATTAAATTATTAAATGCAGTTCTGTGTGCCATACATAAAGAAAGAAAAACTTACTTGGAGAAGTGACAACTAGAATACAGTGTGTGGTTTTATTGAAAAGATGAAATTTAAAGAGATAAAAACTTAGGGGTAAGGATAAAGATGGAATTAAAGACATTATATTTTAAAACTGATAAAGATGTTAATTTGATATTTTTTTCCAGTTCTGAAATATTATAATTAAAAAGTATTCTCTTGAAGTATAGAAGTGATAATCCCAAAAACAATAAATAGAGGCAGGTTGTAGAATTTAAGGGATAGAAAATTTTAATACCTTCGTCTCAATTATTTGGCCACAATGTTCATCATTTATCGTGGAAAAATGTTACTTATGGATTATCAAGTGAGTTAATGCTATTTATATAGTGTAGATTATAAATCTGGGGGGGAAATCAAGATATTTCTTCTCCAAGATCTATACTTCAAATCAGGCAAGCAATTGTTATTTCCATTGTAATATTGGGGCAATTGAGACACAGAGTGGTTGAGAAATTTTCCCAAGAAAGTTTTCCAATCAGTTAAATGGTATTAGAACCCAGATATTTTGACTTTTATAAACTGTTATTTCTATTGAATAACATGTATATGTACTCACATGTGCAAAGCAATAAGCTATATGATGCTGTATTCCTTGTAATTACATTGTTGTCACATATTCTTAATTTAAAATTGCATAAGGTGAACATTATCCTATGGCTCCATCATAAAGTTACACTGTCTTAAAATGGTATTATTCTGTTGCAATGGTTCTCAAAGTATGGTTCCTGGATCAACAGCAGAAGCAACATTTGGAAACTCATGAATGTGAGTTTTGGGACTTCAGTCGATCTACTGACTTAAAAAATTCTAGAGATCAGACTGAGCAATCTGTTTTATGAAGCCATTATGAAAATGACCAATGCATTTTATAGTTTAAGAATTACTAATTAAAAAAATAGCAATTCTTGGAGGATTCTAAGATAATAACTGAGTAGGTAGATGTCCTAATTGCCATCTCCCGGGACTAAATTAGATTAAAAATTAATTTAAGAACAACCATCTTGCATAACCAACTTTGGACTAAACAAAAAGGAGTTTATAACTCCTTTATAGGGATCACTAAAGAAGCCACACTGAGACTGGTAGGAAGGGCAGAGATACAGAAAGGGCTGCCCCACTCCCAAGAGCGAGAAGCTGCTGGGGGTCTGGAGGGACTCCTACTGCAGAGAGGTTTGCCCTGAGATGTGCAGGTCCTAAGCCTCAGGCCCAGCACCCCAGCCTAGAGCCTCAGAGCCTAGAAGAGGCACCCACAAAGCATTTGGCAGTGAAAAGAGCTGAGGTTTCTATCTGTGAGAAAGAGACAGAACTCTTGAAGATAAGATGCAGGCTCTTTCTTAAAGGGCCTGCGCAGAAAATCTCATTTACAGCCACTTACTGCTAAGGGGCTCAGGCAGGGGAGGGCTGAGAAGACTACAGTTGTGTGAAGTTAGTTGCTCAGGGAGAGACACTATGGGGGATGGCCACTGGAAGCCCTGTCCTGAGTCATTGTCCAATACTGCAGTTGCCATCTTTACTAGGGGTGCAGTACCCTCCCTGCAATATCAGCCTGGGGAAAATCAACTTCCTCACCCTTGGGAATCCCCCTTGCCCAACCCTATGGAGACTGGGTCATGATGAGAAGTCAGCCAGGAAGCAGGGGCCGCGTCAGTGACTCAGGTTTCGGCATTGAGGTTGGAGCTTGCCCCCATGCTCCTCGAGTTTTGAATGGTGCTTCTAAGAGACTCAGTAAAAAATGTCCCGATTATGGAAAGACCATAGCTATGGGTCTCAAAGGCCACAAACACCGAGTATTGGTGGCCGCACCCTACTGAGGTCTGTGATAAAAGTCTGGACAGACTGATATATAGGGCCCAGGGGTGGAGCCACACCCAACACCCTTTCTAATCCCTAAACTGCCTTAGTCTCTAGACTCCACCAGAGGTGTTTTTCAGTGGCCGAGCCCAACAAATAGCCAGCAGACAGAGGCTGCAGGAGGTGGGGCTCAGGAAACCTTGTTCTTTTGCAGATCCCCAAACCCAGAGTAGGGAAAAGCCAGTCTAAGTGTGCAGCTTGGTATTTGCATGTGCACCTGGACCAGCAAAGACAGCCACAAACTCTGGATTACTTGCAGCTCCAAGAAGGTTGCTGAAGGCCAGCCACAGGCAGTGTCCCCCAGTGGTCTGCACCAGGTTCCTTTCAGGAAGGCCCAGGGCTGGCACATCCAGTGGCTAGATGTGGAGAGCATTGGTTTAGGACCTAATGACCTTTGCTGGTGGTATGTCTTAAAGGAGGGCTCATTGGACACCAGGCCCAGCTGAGGTGAGTTCCGCTTTCTGTGATAAGCACCAGCACAGTGGCTCATGTGCATTGAACAGGATGGAGCTTCACAGCCAACTGGCCTGAGTTGCTGGATATCTTGCCCTGCTGAGCTAGGTTTCACATGGGAAAGGGAGAGAGGCTTGCAGCATGGACATTTAACGTGTGGGTACCTGAAGTTGAAAGGCTTAGCCACTTTCTGGGGGGGCACAGTCAGCCCCAGGAGAGGACTCTCTCAGTCTTCCTCCCTGAGACCAGTGTCTCACCAGCTGTAAGAACTTCTTCAGAGGGGACTGTGGGCAACATACAAACTGAACCTGCTGCTCACCTTGCTGGGGAGAAATAGAATTGGAATATCCAGCAGTGGCTAAGGGATTAGGGTCTGGAGTAAGAGCCACATTCCCCATACTGAGCTCCAGCCAAGAGACACCTAAAGTAGGGGATTCCAATCATGTTGTAATTCCAACCTCAGCTACCTTAACCCATCAGGCTTGTGGCCAGTAAAGGAGGCTAACCTGAGCACACAACACAGTCTTTTTCCAGAAGGATTTGTGAAAAAAAACCACACAGCTGAAAGAGCAATTGAAGCAGCTGAAAATTGGAGGCAAATCTTATGGAGCTTGGGGCTTTTGGGGAGCTGCTGTCATCTCTAAGCAGGAGGAAGTTGACTCTTATACACAGGTTGGCCCCTCCCACACTACCAAGGCACAGAAAATGCAGACACAAATGTGTATAGCACAGTAGCATCAGACTGGTACCCACAGGAGGTTATAAAAAACAACTAATGCCAGCCCAAAAAGACCCAGAACCAAAACAACCAATAGTGGGTGGCAGACAGACCCAGTGCTAGACTCAGCTAGCTACACAAGCAGCATACCCAAAGGAGGAGTCCAGCAGGCACCAGACACTGCAGAGAATAAATAGACACAATAGGACAGACACTGCACAGAGTCTAATAGAAATGATCAAGGTTGAAACTAAGAGCCAGCCTGAAGGGATAACCACATCCATGAAAGGACCAGCTGATCAAGAAAAATAAAGAAACAAAAGGCATCCTTATCAGGAAAGAAGTAAAGGTATCACTTTTTGCAGATGACATGATCCTGTATATAGAAAACCCCAAAGGATCCATGAAAAACCTATTAGAAACAATAAACCAATAGAGTCAAGTCACAGGATACAAAATCAATATATAAAGTCTATCGCTTTTCTATATGCCAACAATGAAAGTTTAGAAAATGAAATTAAAAAATTTCTTTTACAATTGCAACAACAAAAAAATACCTAGGAATAAACATAGCAAAGGATGTGAAGGACCTATATACTGAAAACTATAAAACTTTATTGAAAGAAATTTAAAAAGACACAGAAAGTGGAAAAATAGTTCAAGTTCAGGCATTGGAAAAAACAACATATTTAAAAAGGCCATGTTACCCAAAGCAATATACAAATTTAACGCAATCCCCATCAAAATTCCAATGTCAGTTTTTAGAGAAATAGAATTAAAATCATCAAGTTTGTATGGAATCATAAAAAGCCCCGAATAGCCAAAGCAATTCTGAGGGAAAAAAATGAAGCTGAGTATCACCCTAATTGACTTCAAATTATACTATAGAGGCTACAACAATCAAAACAGCATGGTATCAGCAGAAAAACAGACCTACAGACCAATGGAATAGAATCAAGAGACCGGAAATAAAACCACATATATATGAACTAATCATCCTCAACAAAGAAGCCAAAAAAAAAAACACAATGGAGAAAAGAAAGCCTCTTCAATAAATGGTGCTGGGAAAATTGAAAAGCTATATGCAAAAGAATAAAACTTGACTACAGTTTCTCACCCTGCACAACAATTAATTCAAAATGAATGAAAGACTTAAATATAAGATCCAAAACAATTAATTACATAGAAGAAAACATAAGTACTAACCTCATGGACCTTGGCCATAGAGAACAACAATCTATGAATTTGTCCCCAAAGCCAATGGAAGTAAGGGTAAAAATAAATGAATTTGACTATATCAAACCAAAACCTTCTGCACATCAAAGGAAACTGACAACAACAAAAATAGGGAGCCAACTGAATGGGAGATGATATTGGCAAACAACAGCTCTAATAAGGGGCTAATATCCAAAAGTATATGAAGAACTCACAAAGCTCAGCAACAAACAAGCAAACGATTCAATTAAAAAAATTAGGAGACGATCTGAACAGACACTTCTCCCAAGAGCACATACAAATGGCCAACATTATATAAGAAAAGGCTCATCTTCACTAGCTATTAGAGAAATGTCAATCAAAACTACAATGACATACCACCTTAAACCTGTTAGATTGGCTATTGTAAACAAGACAGATAATATCAAGTGTTGGCAAGGCTGTGAAGAAAAAGGAACCTTCATCCACTGTTGGTGGGAATGAAAATTAGTACAACCATTATGGAAGAAATATGGTGGATCTTCAAAAAATTAAGAATAGAATTACCATATGACCTAGCAATCCTTCTAAGGGATCTACCACCAAAACTCAAAAACACTGGTGCATAAAGACACATGCACCCCCATGTTTATCACAGCATTATTACAGTGGCCAAACATGGAAATAATCAAAATGTCCCTCGATAGAGGATTGGATAAAGAAGATGTGGTACATATATACAATGGAATACTACTCAAACATAATAAATAATGACATAGTGACATTTACGACAACATGGATGGATGGACCTTGAGAACATTATACTGAGTAAAACAAGTAAATCAGTAGAAGCTAAGAACTGTATGATATGGACATAGATTAAATGAAGTTTATATGAGGGGGGAGAAGATGGAGGACTTAGAGAAGAGGGTGGTGGGAAGCATATAAAGAGGAAGAAATATAAGGTGATGGAAAATGATTTGACTTTGGATGATAGGTATACAACCTAATCAACTGTTCAATTGCTATAGAAATGTTTACCTGAAACCTGTGTGCTCTTATTGATCAATGTCACTCTGTTAATTTTCTAAATAAAATGTAAAAATTTCTAAAAATAGGTAAAACAAACAAACAAACAAATGAAATTGAAATAATTGTCAAAAAACCCCCAGCAAACAAAGTCTTAGACCAGATGGCTTCAAGGCAAATTTTACCAAACCTTCAAAGAAAAACTAACACCTGTCTTTCTCAAGCTATTCCAAAAAATTCAAGAGGAAGAAAGACTTTCAAACTCATTTTATGAGGAAACCATTATCCTCATTTCAAAACTAGGTAAAGACACTACAAAGAAAGAATAAAATAGGCCTGTATACCTGATGAACATCATGCTAAAATTCTCAAAATATTAGCAAGCCGGATCCAGCTTGCTAATAGTGATCAATCATGATCAAATAGGATTTATTCTGGGAGGCAAGGCAGGTACAATACTCACAAATTAATAAATGTAATTCATTATATAAACAAACTGAAGAAAAAGAAATACATGATTATATCAATAGATACAGAAAAAGCATCGATAAAATCCAACACAGATTTATGATCAAAACTCTGAGCAAAGTGGGAATACAGGGAACAAACCTCAATATAATAAACACCATCTATGAAAAACCAACAGCCAACATCATACTCAATGGGCAAAAATTATTAGCAATCCTCTTAAGATAAAAAATAAGACAGGGGTGCCCCCTTTTAGCACTCTTATTCAACATAGTTTCTTGAAGTCCTAGCCACAGCAATCAGACAAGAGGAAATAAAAGGCATGCAAATTGGAAAAAAAGAAGTAAAATTGTCATTATTTGCTGATGACATGATACTGTATATAGAAAACCCTAAAGTTTTAGTAAAAAAAATACTAAACCTAATAAATGAATTTGGCAATGTGGCAGGATATAAAACCAATATTCAGAAACCAGTGGCATTTTTATACACCAACAATAAGCAGTCTGAAAGAGAAATTAAGAAAACAATTCCCTTCACTATTGCAACAACAACAAAAAATAAAGTACCTAGGAGTAAATTTAACCAAGGAGGTAAAAGACTTATACTTGGAAAATTGTAAGACATTGAAAAAAATCAAAGAAGATACAAATAAGTGTTCATACAAACAGTGTCCATAGATAGGAAGAATAAACCTCATTTAAATGTCTATACTACTCAAAGAAATATATACATTCTATGTAATTCTTATTAAAATATCAATGGCAAACTTCACAGATCTAGAACAAATATTCCAAAAATTTGTATGAAACCAAATATGAACCTGAATAGCTTCAGCAATCTCGAAAATGAAGAGCAAAGTGGGAGGTATTACACTTCCTAATATCAACTTATACTACAAGGCCATTTTAATTAAAACAGCTTGGTACTGGCATAAGAACAGCCATACATATCAATGAAATAGAACAGAGAACCAGAAATAAACTTACCCTTTTATGGCCAATTGATATTGGACAAAGGAGGCAAGAGTATACAATGGAGTAAAGACAGTCTCTTTAATAAGTGGTGTTGGGAAAGTTGGACAGGTACATGCAAAAAAAAAAAAAAAAAACCAAACAAACAAACAAAAAAAACCCCATGAAACTAGATCACCAAATTACACCATTCACAAAAATAAACTCAAAATAGATAGAGTTAAATGTGAGTCACAAAACCATAAAATCTTGGAAGAAAACAGGCAGTAAACTCTCTGATATCTCCTACAGCAATATTTTTGCCAATATATCTCCATGGGCCAGTGAAATAAAGGACAAAATAAACAAATGGGACTATATCCAACTAAAAAGCTTTTGCACCATAAAAGATTCCATTAACAAAATAAAAAGACAGCCTACACAATAGAACATATTTTCTAATACATCTGACGAGGGGTTGATAACCAAAATTTATTTTTAGAAAAACATAAATTCAACACCAGGAAGGTAAACAATCCAATTAAAAAATGGGCAAAGGACCTGAATAGACACTTCCCCAAAGAGGACATACAGATGGCCAATAAGCATATGAAAAAATGTTCAACTCCACTAATCATCAAAGAAATGCAAATTAAAACCACAATGAAATACCATCTCACACCTGTCAGAATTGTGCTCATTAACAAAACAACACTCAATAAGTAAGTTCTGGTGAGAGTGTGGAGAAAACAAAACCACTCTGCATTGCTGGTGGGAATGCAGACTTGTGTAGCCACTGTGGAGAACAGTATGGTGTTTCCTCAAAAAATTAAAAATGGAACTGCCTTTTGACCCAGCTATCCCACTTTAAGGAATATGTCCTAAGAATCCTAAAACATTGATTCAAAAGAAGATAATGCACTCCGTGTTTATTGCAGCATTGTTTACAATAGCCAAGATCTGGGAACAGCCTAAGTGTCCATCAGTGGACAAATGGCTAAAAATCTGTGGTACATATACATAATGGAATACTACGCAGTCATGAAAATGAAGGCTGTCTTACCTTTTGTGACAGCATGAATAGACCTGGAGATTATTATGCTAATTGAAATAAGCCAGGAAGAAAAAGACAAATATCATAAGATCTCACTTATATGTGAAATCTAATGAACACAATAAACTGAGGAATGCAATAGAGGCAGAGGTGGGGTCATGGGGAGCAGAAAGAGAGCTGTCAGAGGGAATGGGGATGAGGGGATGGAATCAGAGAAGGTAAAGAGATTAGTGATATTATATATACATAACAGAGATACAGATAACAGGACTGCAAATCCTAAGGAGGAGAAAAGGGAGTTAGGGGGTGTAGGGGAAAGGGGGTGTAATGGAGAGCATGTTGTTGGGGGTAAGGGTATTATTTTGAATGGGACACTTGAATCTATAAATAATAAATTTAAAAACTTACTTTAAAAATAGAAAAAAATAGCAATTCTTGGAAATGAGTGGAAAACAATTTCTCCATATGCCATTTTTTTCTTCTTTGAGGGTTTTGTATATCTTGAAAGATCTTAACTTATTAATAAGAGCTGGTAGTGTTAGATGTATCATTAAAAAGTCAACTTTCATACTTGAGATGTAAGCTCCTACATCTGATACCTCCCACATAAATAGATACCTGTTGTAGAATAGTGACTGAAATAATATGAGTAAATAAAGTAAAAGACCTCAGATCAAGGCTTCCTTACAGGTCATTTATTTCTCACCTCACTTTCTTCAGGACACTTGTTTATGTTTGATGGTTCTGGGCCACAGAGGTTTCATTTGGAAATGTTGGTAGAGTGCAAACCATTAAAACTCAGTTTTAATGTTACCGCTTACATAAGGTAACATATCTAAGCATGATACAAGTACCTGTTCCTTTTTCTTAATCACTAGCTACAGTTATGTAGTTTTAGCCTTAGAGCTTCAACGGGACATACAGTTATTGCATTTTGCCCTCCCAAAATACATAAATTCTTAAGAATTAGCCCACAACTTAAAATAAGTTTCACTTAGAGATAAATTGATAGGTAAATATTTATTTTATTTTACATATCATATGCTTCTCACTCAATTCTGTTAAAAAATAACATGCCACATACAGTATTTAAAGTGACTTTGACCCTAAAATGCAAACAATGACTACTCTGTCAGCATTGGCATTCAGTTTCCTTCTAGAAGAATAAATGACAGATCATATACAAAATAATTTTTCCAAATTAAAACTCCAGCTGTAGCATCAGACTCTTCATAATTTGGACAGTATGTATGACTCCAAACCAGTTCACATAGCAGTTGAGATCTACAGTGTGTCCGTAAATTCATGGTGCACTTTTGACCAGTCACAGGAAAGCAACAAAAGATGATAGAAATGTGAAATATTCACCAAATAAAAGGAAAACTCTCCCAGTTTCATACCTACTCAAGTGCAGTTCGATGTGGGCTCATGCACAGATTTTTTAGGGCTCCTTAGGTAGCTATCCCATATAGCCTCTACAGACTCGTCACTGACTGATGGCCTACCAGAACAGGGTTTCTCCACCAAACTGCCAGTTTCCTTCAACTGCTTATCCCACCAAGTAATGTTATTCCTATGTGGTGGCGCTTCGTTATAAACATGCCAATATTCACATTGCACTTTGGTCACGGATTCAAATTTAGCGAGCCACAGAACACACTGAAGTTTCCTCTGTACCGTCCACATCTCGACTGGCATGGCTGTGGGCTGCTCCGCTGTATACACAGTGTTACGTCATCATCTGCACATGCACACATGCTGCCACATCATCCTCCAGAAACTGGGAGGGTTTTCCTTTTATTTGGTGCAGATTTCACATTTCTATCATCTTTTGTTGCTTTCCTGTGATTGGTCAAAAGTGCACCATGACTTTACGGACACACTGTATTTGAAATGCAACTTGCACTTTAAAATTGAAATAATCAACATTCAAAGTTCTTATACTCCCATTCCTTTATCCATAAATAATATTATTCTCTGTCTCTTATGTTTGTTAAAGTAACAGTCCTACATTAACTGACCAAGTAAATTTCATTTGAATTAGGGGGGGGGGAATCACTATGGTGGTGTTACAGATTCTCAAAAAATAATTTAAATGTAACCATTCTTTTACTAATTTTCTAACACAGAATATTTGTCTGACTGAGATAGAGGATACCAATGTTGTTTTCTTCTCCATCTTCATCTAATAGCTATATTTATGGATCTTGACAAGGAGAAAGATGTTTTTAAGTTATTGAAAAATTAATGGGTAATGCTCTTAATTTAATGGGGCATGAGATACATTTCATGTAAAACTTCTGCTGTTTTTACCTTATTTCTATTTTTGGCTTTTTGAATTTAGTTTTGCTACTCCTGTTCCTGACATTCATGCATAAATAAAAACTGTGGAATTCTACAAGTGAGGCAATTCTAGAATAACACATGAATAAAATAAAGAACCCCTGAGCAGTTTCTATCAGGCCACACTGGTCTGCTCACCTGACCCTCATCCAAGTATTTATGCAAAGATGAAGCTTAAATGAAGCTGATGCTCAGAGGTTTCTTCTAGAAATTGTTGGTTCAGTGCAAACTGTCATCATTCAGGCCAATATACACCTACCTCTTCCAGAATGATGCACTGTCACATTGTTTTCATCATAAACTAGCTGAAACCATTTAATGTTAGGACTTTGTCTCTTATAGGACATATCGATTATACCATCACATCCCCAGAGATACATATCCTCATATACAAATCACTCGACACCTTGAACTGCAGAGAAACATCAATGAGTGAGCATTTGTTTCTCTTATCTGATGCTGCACACTCAATTCTACTCAGCAAATATTGATCAGCATTCTTACATTTGGTCAAAAAATGGAAATAGTTAATCAATTTATAAACTGAAAATGCCATGAAGAAAAATCCAAACAAAATAGAAATCTAATAATTAAATGAAGACATTTATAAAAGAAGAATGTGGTAGAAAAGACATAAAAAAAAGCAGATGAACTAAAACTGATGTTTCTTGCAAATATGTATATGATATAGTTATGTTAGTATCATTCATCAAAGTTATCTTTCACAGAATAAGTTAGATAGAGTGCCCCCAAACAACTTTCAAATTGCTAAACGAGGCTCGTTTTTAAATAAAACTGAAAAACCGACTACTTGAGGCCATGGATGAAAGATAAACCTTGTCTTTCTTCGAGATGTGTTTATACACTTTAGCAGCAACTTCTTTGAATGTGGATAGGTTTGTACATATACAAAAATCTCTGAATATTTTAATATAATTCATTTTATGATCAATGAAAAATGTGCCTCAAAATACCTACTCCACATTTATTTCTCTTTCAATGCTTTAATCTTCTTTATTAACATATGTGGCTTCCACTTGTATTAATTATTTTCACAATTATTCTTACTTATATATATTACTCCTGGTATGATACATGAAATGACATGATTTCATCTGGGTTCTTCTATTTATAGTTACTCTTAGTCTCTGGAGCCAGTTCTATAGGTGGAATGAAACATTCATCAATGTAAACAGTTTTTCAATGAAGACTTTGAAGGAATTCCAACTTGACTGACTCTGTTTTCACAGATGTGTGCACCCTAGGACTGAAATACGCACATGTTCAATTATCTCACTTGAACTTGCAAGGAAGATAAATCTACTTTAAAAAACAGTAAAAATGTTGGAAGAACAAGTAACATGTCTTTTAATAAAATACCTGCTAAGTAATCTTGCCATCTTCCAAATGTAAATATTTAGCTTCTCTTTGGCCATAAAACTGTTGTGAAACTATGTGATGACTATCCTTTGATCTTAGTAGCAAGGTCATGCCAAAATCACCTAGAAAGAGAAACAGAAAAAAATAAAGGTTTATGTTTTGAAACTATTAAGAAGAATACAATAGGCCCTCCTACCCCAAATAATTTTCCTCAGAAACCAACTCATGTCTGGAATTTTCAGTTCCACATCTTTGGAAAAAGAACCTCAAATATGTTGTCTTTCCTCAATAACATGGTGCTCTCTCTTGCCTCTGTCTCTTCCCACACGAAGCTCTATGACTGAAATGCCCTTTATCTTCTGTGCCCTGTAAACACCTTCTGTTTAGATTCACCTGCTCTAGGATGTACTCCCTGAGAACAGTCTAGGCTGGTAGATGGCCCATTCCATTCCTTCACTTCTGGGCTCCCTTGATCCCTTGACTCTAATTTTTACCACACATCACAAAGCTGTGCTTATTTTTAAGTGTTAGTGTTGCTCACTAAACTGAGTGTTTCTAAAAAGAAAGATTAAGCAATTGTTAGCCATTATCTCTTTATTTGAATATCATTGATCACAGAAGTGGCAAGCTAAATGACACATAGTCCACATTTTGAATATATTTATATTTTGCTTTACTCCTGAAAAATGTTTTAAAAGGATTGAAATTTTCTCATGAAAACTCATATTTCTAGCTTCTCTTTATAAATCTAAAAATCTTGCCTGACTGGTAGTGGCACAGTGGATAGAGTGTCAATCTGGGACACCAAGGTCCCAGGTTTGAAAACCCAAGGTATGGGCTTGAGTGTAGGCTCATCCAGCTTGACAGCAGGTTGCCAGCTTGAGCAGGAGTTCATCAACATGATCCCAAAGTTGCTGGCTTGAGCCCAAAGGTCACTAGTTTGGCTAGAGCCCCCTGGTCAAGGTATGTATGAGAAGCAATTAATGAACAACTAAAGTGATACTACTATGAGTTGATGCTTCTCATCTCTCTTCCTTCCTCTTTTTCTCTCTCTTTCTCTCTAAAAAAAAATAAATAAATAAAGATCTTACAGCACCAGGACTTCATTTGCACATGACACCATTAGGTTAAAGCTGAATACTAGCTTTCAATTTGAGACATAGCCAAAGTCTCCATTTTGCCTGTTCTCACCATTTGAAGTTGCCTTATATCTTTCATATATATTTATAAATATATTTATATATATATTATATACTGGTCTATTACATTTACTTGTTTGGGGATTCTTTGTCTATTTAGATTAACTATTAAGACTTAGAAAGCGAATGAAATAATTAAACACACTAAAATCAGTTGAATTTCATAGCATACAGAGCATTGGGAAGGCCAGGCTCGGTTCAGGTGCAAACGATGAGATTCTAGGCAGACATGGATATGAGTAGGAAGTGGTAGAAGAGGAGGATCACAGAACACAAAATAGGAAAGGCCAAAGATGATTTTCACCATTTTCACAGCTTGCTTAAGGGAAGCACTAAGTCTAATAATTAAAATGAAATCAGTAAAACAAACATTAAAACATTCAATGTTGCAAAAAGCTAAGATTTGTAGAATAAGTGCCATATGTATCTTCCTGGTATGACCTCTTTAAATGTTATCAACCTCTTATAGTATTTTGACATTGCTTTATACCTGTTCATTTTTTCTACACCTGACAATTTTGAAATTATTAATTCTAATGATCTCTGCTGCTGAAATGTGTGCAAAAATGATTTTGTGTTTTTGTTTTATAAGGAAAAAGAACAGAATCAAAGGTTGCCATCACATGCCTTGTGGAGAGATACTTTCTATTAGAAAAGTAGGTGAAAGTTCTGAATTCTGAATTAAATTCATAGAAATGGTAATCAATCATTTATCAGAAATTATATTTCTGGATACTCCCTACTGTTATGAATAATTATTTAATCAAAGATCCTTATATGCACTAAATTTTTTTTTTTTAGTTTTTATTAATTTTTATTTTATTGTGTTAACATGGATTTAAGTGTCCCATTCAATATAACACCCTCACCTCCTCCACCACATGTCCCCCATTACATCACCTTTGCCCCCTCCCCCTAACTCCCTCCTGCCTTCTCTCTGGTATTTGCTGTTCTGTTATCTGTATCTATGTTTTATGTATTTATAATTTTACTAATCCTTTCACCTTCCCTGATCCCAATCCCAGCATTGTTTATAATAACTAAGATCTAGAAACAGCTCAAGTATCCAATCAGTAGACAAGTGGATTAAAAAGGTGTGGTACATACACACAATGGAATACTATGCAGCCAGGCATTAAAATTCTTTACACGTGAGATACAGATATAAGGAAAAGCACTCTCTCGCTCTTGCTCCCTCTTTGTTCAAGTATGACATTTTATTCCTATATACAAGCAAATATACAAATAAATTGTGTTATAAAGATATCCCAAATGAAAGCTATAAGAATTACTATGAAATCAATTACAGTTTGCTTGGATAATAAGCATAACTATTGCACTTTGTGGTGTGTGGGTATTCTGTCTTGATGCATGTAAAGCAAGAAGCCACGGCCAGGGCCACTATCAAAGCAGCCCGGCGGCTCATGCAGGTTCGCATTGGATTCGGACAGTCGGTAAAGAAACAATGGAGCCACAAACTGGTGGGCCATAGTCTTTAATCTTAGCTTGCACCCGGCGGGCAAGTAAAAACATACACTCTGGGCTCCAAAACCCACTCACATTCAGTGCTCACAAAGCCACTGACTTATCCGAGTTTTCTAGAATCAAAGGTTTCTAGCTCACCAGCCTTATTCTCCTCAGTTCCCCATCTCCTTCCTTCTCCCTGCATAAACTGCACAAACTGGCCTCTCACTCAACACTCCGCCATCTTGGCTGCTTCTCCTGGCCTCCTCCACGTGGCCTCCTTCTGCTCTCTGCTCTGCTCTCTCCTCTAATGTCAGGAACCAAGAGCGCAAGCTCCCGCTCCCTCCCCATTTTATAGTGTAGAAATCCAAACCCTTAATCCAATATACAAAATAGGGAAGTCTCTAATACAAAGTCACTTCTCTGAGGCATGATTGGATTGTACCGCCCCACATCAAAAAGGGTGGGAAAGGCTTAATCCCAAAACCAAGCCCCAGGCTACAAGGATTCTGCCTGCCCACAGAGACACACATTAATATCACCTGGGCAACGGCCTCCACGTGGGCAGTGCCACTTTAACAAAGTGAGCATAATACATTTTATCTGCCCAACAATGCAGTTCTTGTTCAGCTTCTAGATCCAGCTGAGCTCAGCTCCTCAATCCAAATTGGTGGTTCAATGTTCTCAAGCCTTCCAGTAAAACTTTATTCCTCTGTATAATATTCTCAAGAACTAAATAAATACTAAAACAATGCAATGAAGTTATAATACAAATACTTTCTATTAACAAACCATAAGGATGTTTGAACAATCAAATGAACAATAGTGAATCATGGTGAATTTATAACAATGTGTTAAACTAATAACTCTAGTTTTATGTACCCAAAGAATAAAGTAATAGAAAAACAAAACAAAAATCAATGCATAGCTTTCAGTTTTGCTGAATCCCAGTAGCTATTAAGATCAATCTGGTTTCTAGCCCTTGCCCCCTTCATCTACCTCACCTACCCATTTCTAAAAGTGGTCAGTGCTTTTAGAAGCACTAAAATTAAATTTTACCTCTAAATCCTAGGATTAACCCTAGTTTGAGGCAAAGGTGGAGTACGAATGTTTAGCACTATGTATGGAGGCCAAGCCCAGCGTCAGTTTTAAGTATCCAACAACGAGACACTTGAATAACAAAAGTGACCTCACCCCTGGAGGAAGGAAGGTAGTGATAATGCATAAACATAGCTGTTTATACAAGTGATATGATCAAGAAAGAGTTGGAGACTTACCCTGTTTATGACATAGAAAGCAATGAGGACTTTTTGAATGAGTGCTCCAGAAAAAATAATAATTCTAGTTGGGGAAAGATCTTACACAAAATGCATAGACAAAGAACACAGTAATCCACTTGTTTTAGAAAAGTGGAACTAGAGAGACAGTTTGGAAGTAAATTAAAAAATGAGATTAAAGGGAGAAAGACTGATAAGCATACTTCAATAGTCTAGGCCGGTGTTTCCCAATGTGGGGCCCATGCCCCACAGGGGGGCAATTTGATAGTTAAGGGGGGCAATTTGAAAATGGACTCAACACGACTTTAACTCTTCCGCCCCGGGCCATTTAAATGCAATGCTAGATATCGGTGCCAAATTTAACAAAAAATGCAATTCCTAAATAATTGCGGTAAATAATTATTAAGTATAATTTCGTTTGACGAGATCAAAATATCAACTGGGTGATTGGCGTCGTCAAGTAAACTTCGTCCTGGGTTCACCGCAGAGCGTGCCATCTGCCACGGGGAACCCCGGACGTTTTAAAAACTCGCTAAACAACGCAGTTATTCTCACCTAATTGGCCCATCGCAACTTCTGTAGTGTTTCACATCATTCAGTTGGTGTTAATTTGAAATAAGTCTCAGTCAAAACTGTTGTAAAAGATCGTTGATTTAATAAATATACATATATATATTGTATAGATATAATTGGTAAGTATTTGATTTTATTTTTATCAATATCAAACTCTTTATTAAGTACTTGCATCAGGGCTAGAAAGCACTAATATTTTATAAATATTATTGGGGCTATAATAGTGCATGCACAACAATTTTAATTTTAGAAGCATAACTTTCCAGAAAATTTTGTCAAGTGGAAAAAATATAGATACCTTTTGATTTGCAGTGGTAGTGTAGTAAATGTGTTATATACATTTAAATAAATATGAATTTTTAGTATATGTTTACTCTATGTCACATTGAATATATTTTAACATATATTTTAATATTAGTTTTTAATTGATCTTATTTTTATTTCTTATAGCCCATAGTAAAATGAGTGGTGCAAGCAAGAAAAAAACTCATCAATATTCGGAGGAATATTTAAAATTTGGGTTCATACCCGCTGTTCACGATGAGCAGATTCCTTTTTGTCTTTTATGCCAGCAATGCTTGACCAACGAATCAATGAAATGAGGTCCTCTTGAGGCGCATTTGAGGGCGAAACATAGTGCTCATATTAATTCAGATTTGAGTTACTTTAAAACTTTAAAGAAAAATTTTGAAAAAAGAACAACATTAAAGTCTCTATTTACTGCTCATACTTCAACTAATAATCGTGTTCTTGAGGCTAGTTATCAAATTTCTTTATTCATCACTAAAACTGGAGAAAATCACACTATAGGAGAGAATTTAATAAAACCGTCAATATCAGCATTTCTTAAAATGGTTCTTGAAAAAGATGACAAAGATGTAAAAGCTATGCCACTCAGTGACAATACTGTTAGCAGAAGAATAGATGAAATGAGTGAGGATATTGAAAAACAACTTATTGAAAAGCTGAAAACAAGAAAATTCTCCTTGCAAATGGATGAATCAACTTTGAGAGACAGTGAGGCAGTATTGATAACTTACGTAAGATATATTGATAAAGGACATTTTGCTGAAGAAATGTTGTTCTGTAAAAGATTAGAAAGCACCACTACTTCCAAAGATATATATAATAAGCTAAAAAACTACTTAGATGTCAATGATATACCAATGAAAAATATAACATCTTGTGCTGCAGATGGTGCTCCCAATATGATGGGCAAGAAAAATGGCTGCTTAAAATTGATGAAAGATGCGAATCCAGAAATGATTCTTGTGCATTGTGTTATTCATAGGGAAAACTTGGTAGCTAAAAACATCTCGCCTGTTCTGAATGAAGTATTACAGACAGTAATAAAGTGTGTTAATGCTATTAAAGCTAGTGCCAAATGTGAGCGTCTTTTCAAGCTATTTTGTGAAGAACAAAATGAAGACCATGTGAGACTTTTACTTCATACTGAAGTAAGATGGCTATCTAAAGGAAACTGTTTGAAAAGATTTATGGAACTGTTTGATACTTTTAGTGATTTTTTAAGCGACAAACCTGAAATGAAGTATCTGTTAACAATAGATGGTAAAGCATTTGTGAGTTATTTAGCAGATATCTTTGGAAAACTAAATATATTAAATAAGCAACTTCAAGGAACAAATAATAAAACTCTTGTCGATGCAAAAGCAAAGGTATTTGGTTTCATTACCAATATTGAGTTATGTCAGAAACATATTAACAACAAAAACTTTAAACAGTTTCATTGGCTCCAAAAATGTGAAGTAACTGATACCACTTTACTTGTTATTGTCAATCATTTGAATATTCTATCGGCTGATTTAAAGAAAGATTTTCTGATTTAAAACAAATTGATTTCCCAATATGGATGATGCAGCCAATGTTAGTGGATTTGTCTGATATATCAAATATGCAGTATCAAGAAGAACTTGCAGAATTGTAAAATGATGAGTCAGTTAAAGCTTTATTTAATATCAAAGGAGTGATGGCATGACTTTGTGAGGAGACAGAAATCAAATACCCAAATTCAACCAAATGTGCAAGAAAACTATTGCTACCGTTTCCGTCTTCATTTTTAGCTGAATGTGGATTTAGTGCTGTAAATGATTTACTGGTAAAAAATAGAAATCGTCTGGATATAACACAATGTGGAGACTTGAGACTAAAGCTAACCAAATTGGAACCTAATATAAAATCTCTGTGCAGCAAGCATCAAGTGCAAGGATCACACTAAATTAAAATAATAAATTAATATAGAAAAATCTGTATTAAAATTATTTGGAATTTAAATTTCTGTTTTTCATTATATGTTTTGAAATTTTACTTACTGTGTTTTGTTAACAATTTCATAGTGATTTCTTCCTAGAACTTATCATTTATATTTATTAAGTGAACAAATCAATTTTTTAATGTTAAAAATTATGTATGTTACATAGGGGGGGCATAAAAATTTTAGAAAGGTTAAGGTGGGGCATGGCACAAAAAAGGTTGGGATACACTGGTCTAGGCAAAGAATCTTGATGGGTAGAATTAAGTCAATGGGTTTGATATGAAGAAAAAGAGTTTGAAGTAAAATTTGTTCAGTTGGTAAAAGAAGTATGTGAATTGAATGTCACATACATTCAGTATGTGACAGAAGTAGAAGTAGGAGACAGATTGACTGGAGACTTAACATGTTAGGCTGGAGAGATTATAATATTCTTATGATTGAGAGAGAATACAGAAAAATAAACATGCTTTTTGAAGAAGAATGTGGTTTTATATATACTAGGTTAAGGTTTCTATAAATATAGAGATTAGAAGGTGAAATAAGAAGCTAGAAATTTAAGTATTAAGAGGGATAGGGTCAAAGATAGAGTGAGAGTTTTTAGTGTAATTCCTCATATCAGAATGCCAGACTTGCCTGACCAGGCAGTGCACAGTGGATAGAGCATCAGCCTAGGATGCTGAGAACCCAGGTACAAAACCCTGAGGTCACTTGCTTACACATGGGCTCATCAGCTTGAGTGTGGGGTCACCAGCTTGCACGTGGGATCAGTGACATGACCCATGGTCGCTAGCTTGAGCCCAAGGCCACTGCTTGAGCAAAGGGTCATTTACTCAGCTGTAGCCCCTCAGTCAAGGTACATATGAGAAAGCAATCAATGAACAACTAAGATGCCACAACAAAAAATTGATGCTTCTCATCTTGCTCCCTTCCTGTCTGTCCCTGTCTCTTCATTTGTATTTCTCTCTGTGTGTCTCTCTTGCTAAAATAAGGAAATAAAGAGAGAGAAAGAAAGAAAGAGAGAAAGAGAAAGAGAAAGAAAGAAAGAAAGAAAGAAAGAAAGAAAAAGAAAGAAAGAAGAAAGAAAGAAAGAAAGAAAGAAAGAAAGAAAGAAAGAAAGAAAAAGAAAGAAAGAAGAAAGAAATTTTTAAAAAGCCAGACTTCATTGTTTACAAGCAGAAAATTATTTTTTTCTCAGTCCTTAAAACTCTCACAGTGAACCATTTTCCCACCTGTTGGATGAAATCTCTATCAGATGTATCTCAAAATCATCCTTTGGTAATAAAAATGCCTTTAATATATATACATTATTTTCAAGAATAGTTTTAATATACTACATACAATGACTAGTCTAGGTAATACCCAAATTCTGGTTTTCATCCAACCTCAGAGTTCCTTGCCTCCCCAAGTTGGGATGGATTTCTTAAGTTTACTTGTTTTGCACTTCTCTTTCTCCTTCCTTTCTTTATCCGAACTTTGAGAGAGAAAGGAGAAAAGAGGCCCTAATCGGCTTACTGGCTGATCCTGACTGGCACCTGTGCTTTTCAGGGCTTACAGTATGGTCCAAGTTGAAGCTCATGAGTACTTCTACGGATTCCTTGATGATTGCCTTTCCAAGAGCATCAGACTACAACTTTATTGATATCAGCAGGCAATGTTCTCTTCAGGCTGGCTACTTACTATAGCCTCCTCAAATTCTGGTAACAATTATACACCTTTATACACTAAATTCTTTCTTAGCGAGGTTGCCGTACTCTCTGGGCCTTAGGAAACATTTCCTATCATCTGAGAAATCACAGATACCTCCCAATGTTGCCCCTTCTTTATACTCCAATGCTAGGTATCAAATTCTAGTCTTTACAAACTCAGTTTTTCTTTGCCCTGGCAGGTTAGTTCAGTGGTAGAGTGTCCATCAGGCATGTGGATGTCTCAAGTTTGATTCCCAGTCAGGACATACAGGAGAAGTGACCATCTACTCCTCTATCCCTCCTTCTCTCTCTCTATTTTTCTCTTCCTTTCCCTCAGCCATGGCTTGGTTGGAGCAAGTTGGTCCTGGGCACTGAGGATGGCTCCATGGCCTCACCTAAGGCTCTAAAATAGCTAGACCCCAGACAGGGTGGATCCTGGTCAGGGCACATGCAGGAGTCTATGTCTCTGCCTCCAGGCTTCTCACTAAAGAAAAAAAATATCTCAGTCATTCAACATGTGCTTGTGTCCCTGCAAACTTCAGAAGACAAATTTTAAGCACTGAATGATTATAGGAAGACCCCTCCTCCACAAAGTAGAAAATATCCAGTAGCATTCCAATGTCTCTCTCCAAAGACACTCTATTTCTCTCTTCCTATTTAACCTCAACATTTTTATATCCTCCAGGGGCAATTGATAGACTAATGGTCTTAAATCTTTTCTTTTTTCACTACAAAACTTCAACTTTTAATAGGTGGCATAAAACTTTATTTTGGAATATAGAGCACTTGACAACTATTGCTGAGTTCTTGTGTTTTTGAGTGTCAAATTAATTAAAACAGAAAGAGTCTCAAATAAAACACTGCTACTCCATAAAATAAGAATAAAATTGTCTCATGAGATCTTAAAGGGATGGAAGAGAACTGCAGAACTGCCAAAGAAAAACTCTGGGAACTACCTTAAAAATCTAGGAAGTGGGCTAATGAAGGAAATTAAGGAAGGGTAATGAGAATAAAAAGAAGGACCAGAAAAAATTGTATTTGAATACTAAGACAGGAGCTGATTTCAATCAGATGGAGTACCCTCCAATGACACATGCTTCAGGGTGAATGCTGCAGCCATTGGATAGGAGATCTACTGAGGCATTAGTGATATTGGTGAGTACAAATTAGAGTCAAAGGTGAGATTTCAATGAGTTGAGACGTTTGGAGAGAAAGGGAAGAACAAAGACAATGGTAGTTCAAGAAGGAATAACGGCCAAGAATAAAAAGCATTATCTGTGTGTTTGATTTGGTATGGAGAAGTATACAATACGTTGACAGTTCTATCACCTTTGCATAGTTATCTCAGTTGTATTTCTTCCTGGTTCCAGAAAGGTTTCCACCTAGTACTATAGATTTCATATCTATGCGTGAGCTATGGTTCCTTTCCTAAGTTTTCATTCTGGTCATTTTACTCATATCTACGGCCATGGATAGGTCTAATGTGTACTTCCCATGTAATATTTATAGAAACCTTAACCAAGTATATATAAAATCACATTCTTCTTCAAAAAGCATGTTTCTTTTTCTGTATTCTCTCTCAATCATAAGAATATTATAATCTTCAGTGATTAAGTCCTTGATCCTGACATGATTGTCTAAGTATTACTGACCCATTGTTTTCTCACTAGTCTCTACTTTCTGTTAAGATATTTTTCTACATGCCTGACCAGGTGGTGGTGCAGTGGATAGAGCGTTGGACTGGGATGCGGAAGGATCCAGGTTCGAGACTCCGAGGTCGCCATCTTGAGCGTGGGCTCATCTGGCTTGAGCAAAAAGCTAGCCAACTTGGACCCAAGGTCGCTGGCTCGAGCAAGGGGTTACTCGGTCTGCTGAAGGCCCACGGTCAAGGCACATATGAGAAACCAATCAATGAACAACTAAGGTGTCGCAACGAGAAACTGATAATTGATACTTCTCATCTCTCTCCATTTCTGTCTGTCTGTCCCTATCTGTCCCTCTCTCTGACTCCCTCTCTATCCCTAAAAGAATAATAAATAAATAAATATATAAAAAAGATATTTTTCTACTTTATCATGGGATTCCAATTTGGTGGTGACTGTTTGCCTGGACAATTCTATATATTGTAATATATTTTGACATTTTGGGCACTGAGGAGGTACGTCAGTTTCCCCATTCTACTTTACTTCTCTCTTAGTCTCTTTCTGCCTTTCCTGCCCTTCTAAAAGTAGAGGCCAGATATAAAGACAGTGGACCAAGCCATACTTAGCAGATATTCCCAGACAATATTGAAATGAATCTTAAAGACTTTAATTCGAGATGTCTGTTACCTTTCAGAAACAAACAAGAAAATAATTTTGGCTTCCATCTTCTTAGTTGTTATATCTTAAGGGGTTGGAAAAAATGTTATCATTTTACAATCCTCACTGAACTAAGCTGTAATAGAGATATTATCTAACTGAAGTAAATATTCAAAATATTTTTCAAGCATAACTACTTTTGGGTAAAATAAAAACATTTTGTTATCATTAACTACTCAACCACAAGAAAATTAAAGACAAAAAGTACTACTATGTACCTTAATTAATTATTTTATAAATGCTAATTGGTAAAAAAAAATAGATCTCTGGATGGAGTGAAATAACAACCTTTTTCTCCTTTGGCAAATATTAATGGAAAGGAAATAGATAATAATTCTGTTGTTTATTAAATATCAGGCACCTATTAGAATTCAGTCTCATTTGCAATTTTTTCACTAATGAGTGCTGGGCAGGGCTATTTGCTCCTTGTATATCTCCTTCAGTTTTATGATTTCCCCAGAGATATGTCATATTGAAAATAAGAGACTTTTCCTATTAATTGTAAGCATAATTAGAGGCAATGGTGGGCTATGAGGTTTGAATTTCTACATGTTTTAGTATCTTGCCATTTTCTTTGGGTTTTCTGTCTTTACATATACCAGTACCCTTGATAAATGGTTTGTCTATGAATGCATAATTTGAAACATGTAGACTTATTTATGTATATTGTACAACATACCCCAAATTTGATCTTTCAGGAAGTAGATTGGTACAAGTATTCTTATTTTCAATATTGCCGGTCCTCTCACTTTTGATGTCTTTAGCGTGGCTCATTTTTTTGCATATTGAAATGCTTTAGCTACTCTTCCTTTTTTATTGCTTGTAGCCAGTTACATACTTGAAATTATTAAAAATGATGTATATAAAATTTTATTCTAACATTTATGACTAATTTTGATGAATTTTATAGCAGTCCTGGGAAGATAAACAGCACACACCAAGCAAGGTAGATTAAATCAACAAATATTTTTCCAAGTAAGCTCAGAGTTTTAGCTTGTTTTCTCTAGATTATCTTTATTGTCTGTTATTTTACAAAGTTGGCTTTCTGAGTAAGTCAGAGAAAACAGCATAGAAGATTCTTAGAATTTACATTTTAAAGATCCACCAACATTTCCTGAACACTTATTATATTCTAAGCATTATTCTAGGCACTAAGTCATGGCTTCTGATTCAAGTGAAAGACAAGTAAAAATAATTACAACATAGTGAATACATGTGCAACACACTCAGTATTTTGCTCAACATCCATTGCTTTCTTTCTCGCCAATAGAATCCTGCTTTTGTTGACTGGAACAACTAAATACTTATTTTTCTCTTACAATTAGCTGTGGCCATGTGATATGATTCTAAGGAGAGAGAAAAAAGTAAGAAGAAGGAGGAAAAAATTTTGTAGCTATTCGTGGTGATGGATGTTAAGTAGACTTATTGTGGTAATCATTTCACAATACACACAAATGTCAAATCATTATGCTATACACTAAAAACTAATATAATGCTATATATAAATTATAATTTCATTTTAGAAAGGGAGATAGAGGAGATGGAAGAGGAGGAAGCAACAGAAACATTGACTTTATTGCATAGATTCTGCCACTTCATCAAACTTTGGGAAAACCAGAAAAGCCAGAATAAAATATCCTCAGCTCAAAGGAGCAAGTGACAGCTATACTGTGGTCAGAAACTATGCCAGCCCACCCAAACTATTTGGCAAGGGTATTAAAATATTACACAGCTATATCTAATGCCAGGCAGAAGATCAATACCAGGGGAATGGAAAAACACTATGACCAGACCTCAATACTATGCTTTACTTTAATTTCATTTTACCAGGCTTCTTTACCCTCAAATGTTTGCTTCAAAAACAAGAACAAGAACACAGCAGCTCAAAAAATCATGGGTGGCCTGAGAAGCCCATGTGAACAGGGCTGTGAAAAGAACTTATTGCTGATCGAATGGAAACTGTGAGTATAAAGGAGAGTGACTTAAATTTTTTTATTTTTCCTTATTAAAACAGGTATCATCCCTTCAAAGCTGTCATTTTGGGGGGTTTCATTTCCAGAATATTTTCATTGTTTAAAATATTTTTGAATTTATCATTTTCAGAAATACTTTCCAAAACATATTGGACACATTTAAATAGTCTCAGGATTGATACCTGCTTGCCTTTTGAAGTAGATTTAGTTTATGGAGATAAACTAAATGTGTGGCCAAGTGAGTGGGTTCAGAGATCAATTTACAGAATATGTTTGTTAGTTTTTGGATTATTTTCTTCAAATAAATATATGAGTATAACGAAGTATAAGTTACATTTTTTTTAGTGTCATGGCTTTGAAGAAAAAGAACTTATATACAAAGAAACAATTTACTTAACACAGAGTAGTAAGTATTAATAAATCTTAAAAGTACAACATTTTGAATAAGTCAGTACTACCCTGAATAATTAATATATATTATGACACCTGGCCAGGATAAATTCTTCCATAAAGGTTACTTATTTCTATTCTACATATTTAAAATATGATAGTTAAAATACTTTTAAAATTTGGTATTTTTCAATCAATTATTTCTAAGATCTTCAGGAGGAAACCAATTACTTAAGTGCTGGGTAAACTCATTTTGCCTTTGCAAATATTATCTGTGATATTCAGGAAAGGCTGAAAGTTCATTTTACTTCCTGGGTAAATTTTAAAAGTCTTCAATTCTTGGATAAACAAGGTGTCCAGAAAAACTTTTTTGGACTCTCTAGCATCTGACATACAAGCTATTCCATACTTGAACACAATAAATGCTTCCTTTTTGATGTATGAATATTAAGAATTCCTCTCTTTATAGAATTTTTCCTGACAGAGGATAAAACTTTCCTCAACACTAACCTCAGTGGATTCCTGTGCAGAACAAGGATCTGCACCCATCATTCTTCACCCCTTTCCTTCTCCCAAGCATCAACATCACGAAGGAAATTAAACACTTTCTAGTGGTTAATATGAATGGCTATATTGAATCCAATGCCTACTAAGTGCTGTGTTGCAGCTATTAATCCTCACAACCAAACTGAAAAAAAAAAAAGGTATTAATTATCCCATTTCTCAGAGGATGAGGTAGCCACAAGTCATAGAGTTATGAGACACATTGAGTTCACATTGGAGCTCAGACACTTTTGTCTGACCTTGGTAATGGAAAAGAGAATCTAGAGTTTTACTTTGACAGAAGTAAGATGAGTGTCTTGTCCTTGATGTCATGGCAAAATAATGATCAGATGGCATTCTTCTGAGTGTTATGTGAACTCATAATTAAAAATGCACAAGAAGGTGCAGACATAAAACTGACAGGGTGGATAAAACATGATGCTAAGCAAAAGCCCACCATCCCTGCAGTTGTCTGCTGACTCCTCAGTCCCCGTGGAAGATTTTCACCACTTCTTTTCTTAGATTTCCGTTTGGATAGGCTCTTAGGTTCAAGAAAACAAAGTTACCTCATTATGTATGATGAATTATATTGGCACTACAACAGAAGGCATGGAAACAGAGATGTCCCAGGATTCATAGAACAGGAAATGCCATGCAGTCATTCTTCATAACGTGAACTCTGTACATAAGAGCCCCAGATCTTTTACTGACATTAGCCTTGCTCAACTACTCTCTCTGCATTTGCACGTTCCCTCTTTACATATTTGAAAGGTTTTTTTTTCTCTTTTACATTATATGTCTTTTCTTTGACTCAAAGTTCAGTTTATAAGTGGCTTTTCCTTATGAATATCAGTTATCTTGTCATGCCCCTCAATCCTCTTTTTACTTGTTGATGTCCATACCCTTTTTTTTTTTTTTTGTATTTTTCTGAAGCTGGAAACGGGGAGGCAGTCAGACAGACTCCCGCATGCGCCCGACTGGGATCTACCGGGCATGCCCACCAGGGGGCGATGCTCTGCCCATCTGGGGTGCCGCTCTGTTGCAACCAGAGCCATTCTAGCGCCTGAGGCAGAGGCCATAGAGTCATCCTCAGCACCTGGGCCAATTTTGCTCCAATGGAGCCTTGGCTGCGGGAGGGGAAGAGAGAGACAGAGAGGAAGGAGAGGGGGAGGGGTGGAGAAGCAGATGGGTGCTTCTCCTGTGTGCTCTGGCCGGGAATCAAACCCAGGACCCTGCACACCAGGCCGACGCTCTACCACTGAACCAACCAGCCAGGGCGATGTTCATACCCTTTAATGTCTCTATTTTCATCTTTCAAAGTCAAATTTTCTAGTTCAATAATCTGATTGGCCAGCCATTAGTTCTGTGCTGTGCCATGTCATAAGTGCTGTCCAGACTGTGGGAATTAGCTTTCTGTGAGTGAGGCGTGCAACTCTTCTCTGGGCAGCTGTGGAAGGTGGGCGTGGGGTCACTTCATATCAAATATGGTTGGTTCCTTGGGCTGCCTCTGAAAGAAAGCACTTTTGCTTGTTAAAAGATGTTGACCTAGTGAATATTTTGATTGTCATGTCTAATATACTCATATCCTATCTCCTCTCCCTATGACTGGGTCCCCTTGGAGCTTTTAACTCTCAGACTTGTCCACAGTAAGCCTCCAGCAATTAATCAGTTATAGTTCAGATTTTCCTGCCTGAAGCTGGACCCCGCTGGGGCTTCTGCTCTGGGAAACTGTGACTCTCAGTATTTACTTGTCTCTCTAAACCCAGAGTAATTTGCTCTGTGTCCTCCTCTCTCTACAATCTAAGAACAGTTGTTGATTTTTTTCAGACTGTTCTGCTTTCTACTCATTGTTCAGATTACAACTTCTAAACTCCTTACATGTTGAAGTGGAAAACGAAGTCAGCTTCACATATTCTTATAAAAACCACATTTTTATATATTAGCAAAGCTCAGCTTTGTATTTCTTTCAGTTTTCCATTCAGAAAAACCTTCCTGCTATACTCTTGTGGTTGACATGAAGGTGTGCCATCCAGATCTAATATCAAGGAAGACCGCGCTGCTTAGCTGTGGGGAGTACAATCAGCATATGACTCTGGCTGTCGGTTCTTCAGGGTCTGCTTCCTTTGGAGAAGGTGGTCCTCTCAAGGTCATGCTTTTTCTGTGGCTGTGCACATTCATAGGCTGAGTAAGCAGAGAAAACAAGGCCTGTGATTTTCTACCTACAGGGACATTCTAATGAGCAATACTTTCCTAAGACTTCCCCAATGGGTTGGCTGAGGCTTTGTCTAGCCTGCTTCACAATTTGACTCATTTTCCTGCTCATTTCTACTTTTCTCCTTCATTTTAGAGATGATATTAATGATCTTGAACCCCAAGTTCTGTCTCAGTATCTGCTCAGTGTCTCAGAGAACCTATCTTAAACCTATCTAAACTATAACTATCACTTTGAATTCTCCTTTTCTTTTTTTTTATAGCAGTTAAAACAATGTTACGTGTTTATTTATTTACTGCTCTCTGTGGGCAAGGACTCATCCTTGTCATTCACTGTTGTATTCCAAGCACGCCTGGCACATAAAGGGTATGCATAATATGTGAGAACTAAAGGACTGAAGGCTTATGTAGTCTGACCTAGCATCCAATCTCATTTTAATATTTTCCTGTAGGAAAATCGATATTAATATATGTTGATATACACTGAATTGCTATATGTTGAAATTCAATACATTTTTATGTTAGAGATAGCCAGTGTATCCTGATTGAAACTGAACTATGTTAAAAATTTTTAAACATTTCTACCTATTAGAGACTTATTATATATTGTGGAAAAGTGAGATGCTCTTTTCTTTCATTCTGTAAAAGATAAGTGCATCAGACCTTTGGCCATCCGGTTCATCTTTGCATCATTAGCCATGATGGATTGGCTACTTACAAAGGCAATTACATTATGTGTGATTTGGATCTTGATGGAAAAAGATAAATTAACCATAGGTTTATGCAACATAGATAGAATTACATTTGAAAAAGAGCTCTACCTTGAACAACATTCAGACCAGTCAAGACGCCATCATCCTAGCCTCTTTTAAAATACACTCTTAGTAGATAATAGTGCTTTTATGTTTCTTAACTGCCTGCCCTAGGTGGATGTGATAGCACTGAGTCATCTAGAGACTCTTGACTTTTAGTCACAGTGGATTCATTTACATCTTATTTGCATAAAAGTTATTTTGTATACAATTTGATGAATACTAAAGCATGACAACAGCAGTGCTCTCATCAATTATCCTGGCACTGATGGTATAGTCTGGAGTGTTCAAGTGATGTTATTAAAATTCTTCTTAACATCAAAACCTGGAACATAAAAGAGACACATAAGCACCTATCTTTAAAAGCCTTAACACTGTGTGTATTTTCTTATTTTCAAGATTTTAACTCGTTAAGAGGATACATTTCTTATAACTTATTATTCCTCTTGTCACTCCGTTCATTCATTGTTCTCTTTTTATTTTGTCAACTTCTCTTTCCTTTTTCCATTTGTCTTCTTGTCTCTTTTAGCTTTTCATCTTATAGTTAGCCTCACTATTCTCTGCAGTCTCTTCCTCTTTCTTAATTTCTGCTTTTCAAATATGGATCACAAAGAACAAAGAAAAAAGTCAGATATCAATGAACAGAAAGAGACCAGTAGTAGAGTAGCCATGAAGGTTTTTATACTATAAGTATAGTGGGTATTTTTCTCTAATTTTATTGTACTATGCTCTTTGAAATATTTTTATACTTAAAATAACCACATAACCCATTGTGTGTCTTGTAGCCAAAAAAAAAAAAAATTCAAGAGAGATTATTGTTACGTTTTTTCTGTTGTGAAAATTGTTTCAAACATGAGCAGGATATTGTAAAAGAAAGGTAAAAGAAAGAAGAAGAAGAACAGAGATAGAAAAACAATCTCACCTCCACTCTTGCCTGTACATGTGCTTTTATATTTACTATGAACAAAGCAACCCTAAAGCAACAATTTAAAAAAGAAACAAAAATTCTCACCCTAAATATGAAACTAATCATTGGATTTAGAATCTTATCTTCTCAATTATACTCTACAGCTAACTATCTGTATATCACTTGGTTCTCCATTAACCACAATCAATTTAAATTTAAGTTAAGAGGATCTTATAAATGAAAGGTAATCATATACTCTGTATGCTTGTTTTTTTTTTTTTTAATTTAATTTATTAATTTTAGTTACAGAGGAAAAGAGAGGAAGAGATAGAGGAATATCAGTCTGTTCTTGTATGTGCTCTGACTAGAGATCAAACCAGCAACCTCTGTGCTTCAGGACAATGTTCTAACCAACAAAGCTATCTGGCCAGGGCTTACACTCTCTACTCTAATAATAACAATTTATAGATGAGGAAACTGAGACCAATATTTTAAATGTTTTGGTGCAAAGATCCATTGCCTCATCTACTCCATGCTCCATGTATTCCATCCCATTTGCATTAGGCAATAAAGAGGTTAAAAGATTGTCAATGAAACTTTCCTGCTTGAGTTTGAATCCCAGTCCTGCTATCTACCAAGCTGGATAACCTTGAGCAAGTCAATTCATCTTTCCATGTCTGTTCTGTTATTTGTAAAATGGAAAGAGCACCACATATGCTGATTGTGAAAAGATTAAATGATAGCTACACTTCTATAGCAATCACTAGATTGCTCACACGAGTGCTACATAAGTACTGCCATTATTTCTTTTCCTGAACCTACTTCCATTAATGCAACTCCTTTTAAGGAAATTAGTCAAGGGAGAAAAATTGGAATTAATTTGCTATCTGCCCTTTATGTCATCTCCCATATTCTCCCCCCCCCCCCACTGTGGCAGAGACAGAGTCAGAGAGAGGGACAGACAGACCGGAAGGGAGGGGGATTTAATCTTTTCACAATCAGCATATGTGGTGCTCTTTCCATTTTACAAATAACAGATGAATCCTTCGTTGCAGTTCCTTAGTTGTTCATTGATTGTTTTCTCATATGTGCCTTGACTGGGGGGCTAGAGCAGACCGAGTGACCCCTTGCTTGAGCTAGTGACCTTGGGTTCAAGCTGGTGAGCCCTGTTCAAACTAGATGAGCAAGCCTGTGTTCAAGCTGGCGACCTCAGGGTCTCGAACCTGGATCCTCTGCATCCTAGTCAGACACTTTATCCACTGCGCCACCACCTGGTCAGGCTCATCTCCCATATTTTTAAGAAAAACAAACAAAAAAACACATTATTGCTCTTCTGCTTCAAAAAAATAGCTAATATTATAAAAAGTTAGTTTAGAGGTTACTGCCTCCACTGCCCTCTCTGTGATGGAGTGGGAGTGACATCAGAGAAACAGCAGCATGAGATATACTCCTGGTTGCTTGCCTTAAAATTTCAACAAATGCAGCCACTATAATGCAGCAAAGGAACCCCAACTGGGCTTGCAGCCATGCCTGAAAGATTCACACACCAAAGGGACTGAACGTGGGATGGTTTGAAAAGGGAGGGTGGAAGATAAAAACCTTTTGCAGAGAAGCCTGGAAAGGATAGAAGCTGGAGGACCAAATTTTTCTCTTTCCTTGTGGGACTGAAGGAGGGAGGCTTGTTTGGCTCAGGTTTTGTTTTTGAGCTGTGAGAGGTGGAGAGATTGAGGTGCAGATGGGCAGGAGCTGAATTAAGATAGGCACAACAGAGCACAGGGCTACAGTCTGGGTTCTCTTGGTCTGCCCGCATGGCTGGGTTCCACTTGCGATTGGTCAGTGGGCTTGGTGCACGCAGCATTTGGTCAATGGACGTGCTTAGCCCACAGAGTTCAACCCACCCATGTGGCATTCAAACACGCTCAATTGGCTGGCTTGTCCCACAGAGTTCAGCCTGGCTGGTACTCAAAGGTGTCCAGCCCACAGCGCTCAGGCATTCCTCACCAACAGCACTCAAACAGGCTGAACCCATAGCATGCAGCCCATGATTTACCTGTGGTGGCACGCACTCTCCTCAGTGTTGGAGAGGACCAAAGTGTGCCTTCTGCAGCCTCCCAAAACTTGTCTCCCACCACTCACAGTAGCCCTGGCAACCCCCCCACAGCTGACTGTCTGGGGCCACTCTCTCCCCTGAGAGGCAGAGGTGCTCTGTGTCTGATCCCCTGATCTGTTGAGACATGGGGCGGAGTGTCCAGAGAACTGGGACCACCATTGCTAGAACCGTGAAACTGCAAAGCCGGAAAGCTGAAACTATAAAACCCTCACAACACTCCTCACAAACCAATGAGATTGCGGCCCCGACTACATCATTATCACAGCAACGTCTCAGTGGAGTTCTGCCTAAAAATTTCACAGAGCCAAAACTTGTAGTACAGCAACACCTACTGGAAAAAAAAAAAAGTAAACTCAAAACTGAAAGAAAAAATTTTTTCCTTACTTTTTTTCTTTTCCTTTTTCTTCTTTCTCTTTTTCCCATTTAAATTTCATTATACATAGTTTTTATATTTCTTATTCTTATATTTTGTGACTGTTGTATGTTTTATTTTTGATACATTTTCTTTTACTCTTTTTCTTCCCTTTTTTCATTTTTTTCTTTTGTGCATATGAATATCATTTTTCTTCAAATTATTATATTTTTACTCTTATTTTTGTGGTGTTTTATTTGCTTCTGATTTTATTTTTATTTTTTTATTTTTTCTTTGTTCTTGCTCTTTATTTTCTTTAGTTTTTATTTTTTACTAATCATTATTTTAGAAATTTTTATTTTTTTCACTGTATCTCTTATATTTTTGTTTTTCACTTTTTAATTGTTGTTTGTTGGAGTTCATAAAAATGCCACTCTCAAATGCCATCAATGAAGAAGAAATAAAATATTATGGATACATAAGACAAACACATAGTTCAGATAGATAATGGAAAACCTCCAGAAAAAAATTTCAATTACATGGAAATTTTGGTGTTAAATGACAGAGAATTCAAAATTGAAGTTCTTAAATATACTCAATGAGATGCAAAGAAGCACTGATAGGCAATTAAATGAGCCCCAAAAACAAATTAATGAATGAAAAGAGTAATTCATCAAGGAGATTGAAATTATAAAAAAGAACCAAACAGAGATAAAGAACTCAATACATGAACTGAAAAATGAGATAGCAAGTTTTGCTAATAGAACAGGACAGATAGAGGAAAGAATCAGTGACATCAAAGACAGGCAACTAGAGATATGACAGAGAGAAGAAGAGAGACTCACAATTTAAAAAAAATATGAGAGAGCTCTACAAGAACTATCTGACTCCATCAAGAGCAAAATAATAATAAGCAATATCAGAAGAAGAGAGGAAAAAGGGAAGAGCTTGTTCAAACAAAAAATTGATGAGAACTCCTCAGCCTGTGGAAAGAATTAGAGCCTCGAAACCAAGAATCAAACAGAACACCAAGTTGCCTCAATCCAAACAGACCTCTGAGGCATATCATAATGAAATTATCACAAATCAATGACAAAGAAAGAATCCTCAAGGCAGCTGGGGGAAAGAAGAACATAACGTAAAAAGGAAGGCCCATTAGAAAATCATCATATTTTCAACAGAAACTCTATAAGCCAGAAGAGAGTGGGCCCAAACATTTCAAGTACTGAATGAGAGGAATTAGCAGCCAAGAATACTATATCCATCAAAGCTATTTTTCAAATATGAAGTAGAAATAAAAACTTTTACATACATAGAGAAACTGAGGGAATTTATCACCAGAAAACCTTCACTGCAGAAAATACTCAAGGGGGTTATTTGACCAGACACAAAGAACAAAACAAATCAAAACTACAAGTAAAAGCTTGATCAAGATCACAATAAAAAAAAAGGATAATCTGTGACCACAAGAACATAAAAGGGGAGAGGATAAAGATCAGCAGTAGCAAAGGAGGATGAAGTACAGAAACATTCATGAGATAAAGGACCTTTGTAAATAAGACAAGTTTTCTTTCTTTAAAAATTTTTTTATTGATTTTAATTTATTGTGTTTACATGAATTCAAGTGTCTCACCAAATATAATTTCCTCACCCCCACCCCTGTGTCCCCCTTTTATCCCTTTGACACCCTTCCCTCAACACCCTCCCCTCTTCCCTCTAGAATTTGCTATCCTGCTATCTATATCCCTGTGTTATGTATATATAATTTCACAGTTCCCTTTACATTCTCTGATCCCATCTCCTCATCCCCCTTCCCTCTGAGTGCTGTTCCTCTGATCTCTGTGATCCCGCCTCTGCCTCTATTCCATTCCTCAGTTCACTTTGTTCATTTGATTCCACATATAAGTGAGATCATATGATATTTGTCTTTCTCTGCCTGGCTTATTTCACTTATAATAGTCTCCACGTCCATCCATGCAATCACAAAAGGTAAGATCTTCATTTCCATGACCACATAAATTCCATTGTGTATATGTACCACAGCTTTTTATCTACTCATCCACTAACAGACACTTGGGCTATTTCCAGATCTTGACTATTGTAAAAAATGTGGCAATAAACATGAGGGTGCATATCTTCTTTTGAATCAGTGATTTGGTGTTCTTAGGACATATTCCTAAAAGTAGTATAGCTGGGTCATAAGGTAGTTTCATTTTTAATTTTTTCAGGAGACCACATATATGTCTCCACAGTGGGTGCACAAGTTTGCATTCCCACCAGCAGTGCAAAAGGGTTCCCTTTTCTTCACATGCTTGCCAGCACTTCATGAGTGTTGTTTTGTTAATGAACGCCATTCTGACAGGAGTGAGGTGGTATCTCATTGTGGATTTAATTTGCATTTCTCTAATGATTAGTGATGTTGAACATTTTTTTCATATGCTCATTGGCCATGTGTATGTCTTCTTTGGAGAAGTGTCTGGTTAGTTCTTTTTTCCATTTTTTAATTGGATTGTTTACCTTCCTGGTGTTGAGTTTTAGAAGTTGTTAATAAATTTTGGTTAGTAACCCCTTATCAGACGTATTGGCGAATATGTTCTTCCATTGTATGGGTTGTCTTTTTATTTTGTTTATATTGTCTTTTGTTGTGCAAAAGCTTTTTAGCTTGATATAGTCCCATTTGTTTACCCTGTCCATTATTTCACTTGCCTGAGAGATAAATCAGTAAAGATATTGCTACAAGAGATGTCGGAGAGTTTACTTTCTATGTTTTCTTCCAAGATATTTATGGTTTCACGGCTTACATTTAAGCCTTTTATCCATTTTTAGTTTCTTTTTGTGTATGTTGAAGTTGATGGTCTAGTTTCATTTTTTTGCCAGTACCTGTCCAATTTTCCCAGCACCATTTGTTAAAGGTACTGTCTTTATTTCATTGTATGTTCTTACCTCCTTTGTCAAATATCAATTGGTCATAAGGTGCGGGATTATGTCTGGGGTTTTTGTTGTCTTCCATTGATCTGTATGCCTGTTCTTATGCTAGTACTAAGCTGTTTTGAGTCCAATGGCCTTGTAGCATAACTTGATATCAGGAAATGTGATACCTCCCATTATGCTCTTCATTTTTGAGATTGCTGAGACTATTCAGGTTCTTTCTTGGTTTTGTACAAATTTTTGGAATATTTGTTCTATATCTTTGAAGTCTGCCATTGGTATTTTAATAAGAATTGCATTGAATTTATAGATTGCCTTGGGTAATATAGACATTTTAATAATGTTTATTTTTCCTATCCATGAAAACAGTATATGCTTCCACTTGTTTTTATCCTCCTTGATTTCTTTTATCAATGTTTTATAATTCTCCAAGTACAAGTCCTTTACCTCCTTGGTTAAATTTACTCCTAGGTACTTTATTTTTTTTTGTTGTTGTTGAAATAGTGAAGGAGATTGCTTCCTAAATTTCTTTTTTGTTCTGTTTATTGTCGGTGTATAAAAATGCAACTGATTTCTGAATATTTTTATATTCTCCCACCATGCCTAATACATTTATTAGGTCTAGCAGGTTGTTTTCTTAATCTTTAGGGTTTTCTATGTACAGTATCATGTCATCAGCAAATAATGATAGTTTTACTTCTTCTTTTTCAATTTAGACACCTTTTATTTCTTCTTCTTGTCTGATTGCTGTGTCTAGGACTTCCAGAACTATGTTGAATAAGAGTGGTGAAAGGGGGCACCCCTGCCTTGTTCCTGATATTAAGGGGATTGCTTTTAATTTTTGCCCATTGAGTATGATGTTGGCTCTGGTTTTATCACAGATGGCCTTTATCATGTTGAGGTCTGTTCCCTGTATTTCCACTTTGATGAGAGTTTTGATCATAAATGGGTACTGGTTTTATCAAATGCTTTTTCTGCACCTATTGATATTATCATGTGATTTTTATCCTTCCATTTGTTTATGTGATGAATCACATTGATTAATTTATGAATATTGTACCAGCCTTACCATCCCAGAATAAAATCCACTTGATCATGATGTATGATTTTTTTAATTTATTGCTGAATTTGGTTTGCTAATATATGTTGAGGATTTTAGCATCTAAATTCATCTAGGTTCATCAGGGATATTGGCCTATAGTTTTCTTTCTTTTTATTGTCTTTACCTGGCTTTAGAATGAGGATTATGTTTGCCTTATAAAGGAGTTTGGAAGTCTTCCTTCTTTTTGAATTTTTTTGAAATAGCTTGAAAAGGATCAATGTTAGTTCTTCTTTGAATATTTGGTAAAATTTGCCTGTAAAGCCATCTTGTCCAGGACTTCTGTTTGTTGGGAGTTTTTTGATAACTATTTCAATCTCATTTGTTGTTATCAGCCTGTTTAGGTTTTCTGATTCTTCCAGATTGATGTTTGAAAGATTATATGTTTCAAGGAATTTATCCATTTCACCTAGGTTGTCCAGTTTTTTGGCATACAGTTCTTCATAGTATTTTCTTACAATCCTTTGTATTTCTGCAGTGTCAGTTGTTACTTCTTCACTTTCATTTTTAATTTTATTTATTTGAGTCCTCTCTCTTTTTCTTGGTATATCTGGTTAAAGGTTCATCAGTCTTATTTATTTTTTAAAGAAGCAGCTCTTGGTTTCATTAATCTTCTGTATTGTTTTTTTTTAAGCTTCTATGTCATTTACTTCCACTCTGATCTTTATGATTTCTTCGTTCTACTTCTTCTGGGCTTTATTTGTTGTTCTTTTTCTATTTCTTTTAAATGCAGGGTTAAGTTGTTTATTTGAGTTTTTTCTTGCTTCATAAGGTATGACTGTAATGCTATGAACTTCCCTCTCAGGACTGCTTTTGCTGTGTCCCATAGATTTTGAGTTGTTGCATGCTCATTTTCATTTGTTTCAAGGAAATTTTTTATTTCTTCCTTGATCTCATGTTGACCCATTCATTATTTAATAACATGCTATTTAGCCTCCAAGTGTTGGAATGTTTTTCAGTATTTTTATTGTAGTTGATTTCTAGTTTCATACCATTGTGATCAGAGAAGGTAGTTGATATAATTTCAATCTTCTTAAATTTATTGACACTCGTTTTGTGTCCTAACATGTGGTCTATCCTAGAGATTGTACCATGAGCACTTGAAAAGAATGTATATTCTGCTGTTTTGGGATAAAAGGTTCTGAAAATATCTATTAAATGCAGTTGATCTAGTGTGTCATTTAAGGCCACTGTTTCTTTGTTAAATTTCTGTCTAGAGGATCTATCTACTGATGTTAGTGGGGTATTAAAGTCCCCTACTATTATAGTATTGCTGTTGATCTTGTCCTTTATATTCATCAAAATCTGCTTTATATATTTTGGTGCTCTATATTAGGTGTGTAGATATTTACAATGGTTATATCCTTCTGTTTGATTGCTCCCTTTATCATTATGTAGTGACCTTCTTTATCCCTTACAATAGCCTTTGTTTTAAAGTCTGTTTTGTCAGATATAAGTATTGCTACTCCAGCTTTTTTTTCATTTCCATTTGCATGAAATATTTTTTTCCATCCCTTCACTTTCAGTCTATGTGTATTTTTGTTTTGGGATGGGTCTCTTGTAGCCAGCAAATGTACGTGCCCTATTTTCTTATTCACACAGCTACGCTATGTCTTTTGATTGGAGCATTTAATTCATTTCCATTTAAGGTCATTATTGATATGTAGTTGTTTATTGTTTTATTCTTTAAATCTATATTTCTCTTTTTCTAGATTTTTTTTCTTTTCTTCTGTTTAGAACAGGCCCCTTAACATTTCTTGCAGTATTGGTTTGGTTGTAATAAATTCCTTGAGTTTTTTTTTGTTGGGGAAGCTTTTATTTCTCCTTCAATTTTAAACAATGACCTTGCCTGATAAAGAAATGTTAGTTGTAGGTTTTTGTTTTGCATTACTTAGAATATTTCTTGCCAATCCCTTCTGGCCTCAAGTGTTTCTGTTGAGAAGTTCGATGTCATTATTGTGGGGGCTCCTCTGTCAGTAATTATCTGCTTTTCTCTTACAGCTTTTAGTATTCTTTTTTTTGTCTCTTAACTTTGACACTTTAATTATGATTTGTCTTACAGTAGTCCTTCCTGGGTTCCTTTTTAATGGGACTGTCTGTGCTTCTTGAACTTGTATGACATTTTCCTTCATCAATTTAGGGAAGTTTTCAGCTATGATTTCTTTAAACAGATTCTCTATCCTTTGTTCTTTTCGTTCTCCTTCAGGAACCCTATGATGTGGATATTGTTTCTCTTCATGTTGTCACAGAGCTCTCTTAGTATTCCTCAGACTTTTTGAACCTCTTTTCTTTTTGCTGCTCTGCTTCTGTGTTTCATTTATCTTGTCTTCTAAATCACTGATTCGGTTTTCTGCTTTATCCAGCCTGCTGTCAATTCTTTCTAATGTAGTCTTTATTTCTGATATTGTATTTGTCATTTTTGATTGATTCTTTTTTATGATCCCAGTGTTTGTTTGTTTTTTGATGCTTGCTATCTCTTTATTTAGTTGCTCATTATGTCCATCCATTGTTGCTCTAAGATTCTTGAGCATCCTAAAAATCATTGTTTTAAACTCTGCATCTGGAAGTTTAGTTACTTCCAATTCATTCATTTCGTTTTCTGGGGATTTCTTTTGTTGATTCATTTGGATTGCATTTCTCTCTCTTCTCATTTTATCTGTATAGACTCCTCCTTAGGGTAAGCTGTTTGTGTAGCTAGCTGAGTATATGGTGGTGTTGTCAGCCTCCAGCTTCCAGTTGTGTTGTTTCTAGATTTTCTTGGATTGGCATCAGCTGTTGTTTGTAATTTGCTGTGGGCTACTTGTCTACAGCTACTGTTCTTTTTACTGTTTGTGTCAGCATTTTCTGTGCCTTAGTTGGGTCAGGTGTGAGGAGCCCTTCCTTAAGATACCACTCTAACAAGAGTTGTTAGGTTTTGAACTGAGGCTCTCCACATCTGGCCACTAGATGTGTTAGCCCTGGACCTCCCTGGCAGGAACCTGCACAGACCAGTGGGGGGTCACTACTTATGACTAGTGCTTAGCAACCTTCTTGGAGCCATAGTGATCCAGAGTTTTTTTCTGCCTCTGCTGGGCCCAAGTGTCATTGTAAATATCAGCTGCATTCCTAGGTTGGCTTTTACCTACTCTTGGCCTGGGGAAAGTCCACTTAAGAGTTCAAGTTCCCCTGAGTCCCACTTTCTGCTGCCTCTTACTGCTGGCTTCTTGTTGGGCTCAGTAGAGTAATTCAGGAATTAGGAAAGGTAGTGGCTATGGCTTTCCTCTTGGCCTCAGGTGTCATTCTACCCAGTCTTTTTTTCCCCAAACTTTAGTAAGGCCCACCTACCCTCGAGTGAATACTCAGAGGTGTGAGGGTGCAGTGTAGCTCAGGCCTCAACACCCAAAACCTGTGTCCCTGACATGCCCCCTGCTTCTGAGTAACCCTTTTCCCTGACTGGAGCTGGAGAGACTTCAGTGGGCTGGGTAATTGCTTCCCTTTACTGATACTACTGAAAGGTGTTGTTTCTCCCCAGAAAAATGGCCACTTCAGTATTGGGGAATGACTCAGCACAGGGGTGGCCTTCTCCTACAGTGTCTCTCCCTGGGCCTCCGAGTTTACACTCTCTTCTCGCAAGTCCAGTCCTCTCATCTCTCCCTGCCACCAGAGCCCTTGGTAAGTGGCTGTAAAAGTTTTCTGCACGGGCCCTTTAAGATGGAGCCTGGGTCTGAGAGTTCTGTCTCTTTCTCTCAAACAGTAACCTGGCTCTTTTGACAGCTAAATATTGTCTGGGCACCTTTTCTAACCTCTGGGGCTCTACGCTGGGGATTTCAGGCCTGGGACTGAGGATCCACATCTCTCAATGCCTCGCTCCCCACAGTGAGGATCACTGTGGACCCTCTGCTACTGCTTTCTTCTGGGAGCGGGGTAGCCCTTTTCACATCCCAGCCATTCCTACCAGTTTCATTGTGGCTTCTTCTATGTACCTTGGTTGTAGACTTCTCTTCATTTAGTCCTAAATTGGTTTTTCAAGATGATTGTCCTCAAATTAAGTTGTAATCCAATTTGGTCCTGGGAAACAAAACTTGGAACATCCACTTCTGAATCCTAGGACAATTTTTATTTTAATAACCTAAGGTAACCACCCATAAAAATGCCACTATAGAAACACAGCTTTAAAAAAAAAGAAGAAAAATGGAAAAGAAGTATAGAATACCACCAAACAAAAACAAGTGACAGAAAAAACAGGAGAAGACCCAAACAAGACATAGAGCTATCAGTAAACAATATATAAAATGGATATAGAAAATCCTCAAGTGTCAATAATTACCCTAAATGTAAATAGACTGAACTCACCAATACAGAGACATAGAGTAGCAGATTGGATCAAAAAGCAAAATCCAATGATGTGCTGCTTTTAAGAGACACATCTAAGATGCATGGACAAAAGTAGACACAAAGTGAAAGGTTGAAAAATGTTTCTCCAACTAAATAATACAAACATAAACAGACATTTCCCCTAAGAGAAATACAAATTGTCAACAGATATACAGAAAAAAAATGCTCATTTTTACTATCCAAGCAATGCAAATCAAAACTACAGTGAGATACCACCTCACTCCTTTTAGATCATTTATTATAAACAAGATAGTTAATAAAAAGTACTGGAGAGGTTGTGGAGAACAAAAAAAAACCCCTCATTCACTGCTGGTGGGAATGCAAATTAGTGTAACAATTATAGAGGAAAGTATGGTGGTTTCTCAAAAGTTAAGAATAGAACTACCAAATACCCCCCAAACTCAAAATCATTGATACATAAAGACACACACATCCCCATGTTCATCGCAGCATTGTTCACAGTGGCCAGGACATGGAAACAACTAAAGTGCCCCTTGATAGAGGATTGGATAAAGAAGATGTGGTACATATATAAAATGGAATACTACTCAGCCATAAGAAATGATGACATAGTGACATTTACAACAACATGGATGGATCTTGAGAACATTATACTGAGTGAAATAAGTAAATCAGAAAAAGCTAAAAGCTATAATTTCACACATTGGTGAGTTATAAAACTGAGACTCATGGACATAAATAAGAGAACAGTGGTTACCAAGGAAGGGGATGTGGGAAGGGGTTGGGGGTAGGGTATAAAGATGAACAAATATAAGGTGATGGGGGTGATTTGACTTTGGATGATGGCTGTACAACATGACTGTTCAAATGATGTGGAGATGTTTAGCTGATATCTATGTACTCTTGTTGATCAATGTCACCCTGTTAAATTTAATTTTCTAAATAAAAAATTACTTAATTTATATAACATACTACATAATAAATATTATAAATAGCTAATGTTTATTGAGTCACTAGAATATGCCCCATAGTGCATTATCTCCTAGCTATTATAACAACCGTGAACGTTAAGTATTCTTACCCCATTTTACTCATGAAAGGACTGAGGGTTATATTTCCAATAAGTATCCATAGAATTTGGAGCTAAGTCAGGTAGCATTCAAAAGTCAGAAAGTATACAACAAACATTCTGCTTTTTAGACAGCATGGGGCATTGGGCCTGGGAATTGAAAATACCAGTGGCCAGAAAGCCAAGGTAAGACTAGGTGGTTAGAAGAACTGAAAAATGTCACTACTCTTCCACATCCTACTCAGAAATGCAGAAATAGCTGATTTTATCTCCCTTCTGACTGCCTGTTTAAACTACAGTCCTGCTTGCACAGTTGATCCAAGTTTGAATGCTATACAACCTTCTTAGGGTAGCGGTAATGAACATAGATAGCTCCCTGCTATCCTTCCCCCACACCCCACAGCATAGGCACAAATGCAGTTACCCGGCAAGGAAGCTGAAAAAGAAAGTCACCCAACCCTGAAATAAAAAAATCTGCAAGCCTGTTTTTTTCAAATAGCACACTTTCAAAAGGCTTGCCTTGTTTGTGCAAGCCTGCTTTGCCCCTAGCTTATAAAAGCAGCCAAACAGAACCAACCCCTCAGTGAAAATTCAGAGGATCTTCTTTTCCTATGTTGACTCCATCATGCTTGAGCACAAGCATAATAAAATCTGCCTGGAAATTTCTCTGGGGTTTCCTTTTCTTTTCTGTCTTGGGGAACCCAAGACTTCCAATGCTGAAAACACTTCCTTAGCTCCAGTAAGATAAAAACCTAAGCAATCTGGCAGACCTTTCTGATCTGGCTCCTTACTTGTTTTCTCAGAATCATTTTTCCTGAGAGCATGTCCCATTATACTGATTTACTTCTGTACTTTTAGCCTTGAATGAAGCATTCTTTTTAAGACTCTGTACCTTACTTAACAATTGTTGCTCTTCCTGCATGAGACTTTCCTTCTCTATTTTGTCTATTTATCTTCAGAAAGGCTGCTTTAGTCTCCTCATAGTTTGTATCTGGGTTATGAGCTGTGCCTTTATGTCTCTATCAATAGATAGATAAAAAAGATTGAAAAACCTGTGGGTAACAGACAAATGAATATATTAGAGTTAATTATTATGTTTAAAGCATCTGTATCTTTTTATTTTTCTTTTATGTCAAATTGTGAGATTTACTAACATTTCATGTTGATTATAATTAATAAGATTTTCTAGATTTTTTTTGAGTATAAAAAACAGCTTCTTTAAAGCATAAGTGATTATGACTATTTTTATTTATTGATTGTGTCTAATTTACTTATTAGCTGTGTCTCTTTAGTCTTAAAGTCTACTTTTATAATGTTATTTCTTTTTATTTGTTGGTTTTATTTTTGCAATTCCTAAATTTTTTACCCAGGCTTGCAGATTAACATTTTAAAATTTAATCTAGAAGATTGTTTTTGGATTAAATTAGCTCACTATATAAATAATGAAAACTTCAAAAATGGGATTTCATCTTTTTTTATTATTTTATTTAAGCAAGAGATACAGAGACAGACAGATAGACAGGAAGGAAGAGAGATGAGAAGCATCAACTAATAGTTGCAGCACCTTTGTTGTTCACTTATTACTTTCTCATATGTACCTTGACTGGGGTGGGGTACAGCCAAGCCAGTGACCCCTTGTTCAAACAAGCTACCTTGGGCTCATGCCAGCAACCTTGGGCTTCAAGCCAGTGAACTATGGGCTCAAGACAGGGACCATGGGGTCACGTCTATGATCCCATGTTCAAGCTGGCAACCCCACGCTCAAGCTGGTGAGCCCACACCAGATGAGCCCACACTCAAGCCAGTGACCTTGGGGTTTTGAACCTGGTTCCTCAGCATCTCAGGCCGATACTTTAACCACTGCACCACTGCCTGGTCAGGCAAATTTTATCCTATTTTGATTTTATTATTATATTATCTTATTTTGTTTTCTCTTTGTTATTTTATTTTTAATGTAATTAATAATTTTTTTAAAATTCCCTTACCCCATGTCTGTTAATTTAAAAGTACCACATAATTTCTAATTTGCTCATGATTATATTGTTATGATAAGGTTATGTTTAAATAAATATTTCAATCAACACTTAAAATTAAATGAAAACTATATAATCCTGATGAATCACTTTATTTTTCCATTCCATTCAACCTAAGCAAAAATATTAGCATCCTGTGGAAATTTTGCTTATGTTTAATGTTTCTTTTCTATATACCAAACAGAAAATTGAAAAATTTTTTCCACTGATTTTGTTTAACCTAAAAAAAGGTTCTGCCAACATGGAATTAAAGCTAATAGATTTAACTCCTCACCTTAAACAGAACAAAAATAAACATATTTTAAACAATGGTTTTAGACATTGGAACTTGAAATTAAGAACAGTGATATCTGAGAGACAGTAAAAAAGTGAGATGAGTGAGTCAGTGATAAAAGAAAAAATTTAAAGCATCCAGGGATAAACATACTTTACTCCAAAAACAACAAAATGATAAAAAATTTGTTGTTAGAAACAATGGGAGTTGTGGAATGATATATTTAGAACACTGAAAGATAAAGTCTCCTAGATTTATTGAGCCAGTAAAACTACGTTTTAAAATAAAGGCAAAATAACTTTTTCCATCTAATCAAAAGTTGTGGCAATTTATAACCAGCAATGCCTTCATTCAAAGAAAGGTTTAAAGGAAGTTCTCAGGACAAAAGGACAATAATACCTGACAGAAATTTGGAACTATAATATATGTATAACCTCCAAAAATAATAAAAAATGAGTAGAGTAATTATAAAATTTTTTAAATGTAATACCTCCAAAAGATAACTATTTAGAGCAAAGAAAGTAAGAGTATATAAAAAGTCTTCCACCATACTTGAGTCAGATGTGTAAAATTTGGTAGAAGCTGAGAAAAATGAATATATACTTATATAAGCTTCATATACCATGCATAAATTGTGTCATATTTGAAGCTGTGATAGTTAAATATGCACACTGTAAACCCTAAAACAACCACTAAAAATAAAAACAAAGAGTTGTAGTTAATAAACTAATGATGGAGATAAAATGAAAATTTAAAATTAAACAGTTTATACAAAAGAAGTCATAAAAAGAGAAATAACAATTAGGACAAATAGAAAATAACAAAATGGTAGAGTTAAATTCAACTATATTAATAATTGCATAAATGTTGATGGTTTACCATTCACCAAGAGACAGAGAGAGAGAGAGAGAGAGAGAGAGAGAGATTGTCAGTATATAGTAAAAAATTGGCCTTGCCCAAAGAAAGCCTCTTTGTTCATGGCTTCTGGCCAGTAATCTATGTCATATCTGATAGGAATGTTTTTGGTTAAAGTGGGGCTTGCCACACCAAGCAGTCTTAGCTTGGAGATTGGTCATGTTAAAAGGTCAACTATATGACTTAGAATGGGGATTTTGGGTCACCTAGGATGTATAAACTTGGAAACTGTTAAACTGCATGGATAATTGATCAATGAACCATGCCTACATAATGAAGCTCCAATGAAATCTCTAGACACCAAAACTCTAGTGAGTTTTCTTTCTTTTTCTTTTTTTTTGTATTTTGCTGAAGCTGGAAACGGGGAGAGACAGTCAGACAGACTCCCGCATGCGCACGACCGGGATCCACCTGGCACGTCCACCAGGGGGCGATGCTCTGCCCACCAGGGGGCGATGCTCTGCCCCTGGGGGGGGGGCAGAGGCCAAGGAGCCATCCCCAGCGCCCGGGCCATCTTTGCTCCAATGGAGCCTCGGCTGCGGGAAGGGAAGAGAGAGACAGAGAGGAAGAAGAGGGGGAGGGGTGGAGAAGCAGATGGGCGCTTCTCCTGTGTGCCCTGGCCGGAACCGAACCCAAGACTTCTGCACGCCAGGCCGACGCTCTACCACTGAGCCAACCGGCCAGGGCTCTAGTGAGTTTTCTTGGTTGGCTGTGCTGATGAATACATTGTCATATTTTTTTTTATTTTTTTATTCATTTCAGAAAAAAGGGGGGGAGCAGGAAGCATCAACTCCCATATGTGCCTTGACCAGGTAACCCCAGGGTTTTGAACCAGCAACCTTAGCATTCTAGGTTGAGACTTTACCCACTGTGCCACCACAGGTCAGGTCATGGTCATATTAATAGAATTAAACACTCTCTTGAGCTCTGTGATGTTTCAACTAATATTTAGAATATTATATGCAACTCCTGATGTTACCTTCCAGAGAAGAAAACTTTAAACAGATGTACAGTGATTGTGAACTGAAGAAAACAAAAGTAGGTACTATGGTAGTATCAAAATCATAGGTATTGATATGTAGTTTTAAAGAAATATTTAATATAATAATATTTATTTTGTATTTGAAAATCAAAACCACATTTTAGCTTTTTTATAATACCAAATTGTGAAAATAAAGCAGGAAAACAACTGGTAAGAAAAAAACAATATGTCATTATTATCCACCAAGGTCATAGCCCACTAAAAGAACATGAAGATTATATGTATAAAAAAGAGAAATTAAAATAAAAGAAAAAGCAAGGTAACAGAAGACAAAGGGACATTGGGTGATGGGAATGCAGCATAATCAAATGTCAAAATAACCTAGAGATATTTTCTCTGAACATATGTACCCTGATTTATCAATGTCACCCCATTAAAATTAATCAAATCCCTGGGCTTGCCTGGTCAAGGCACATATGGGAGTTGATGCTTCCTGCTTCCTCCCCCTTCACTCTCTCTTCCTCTCCCTCTCCCCTCTCTCTCTGAAAATGAATAAATAAATAAATAAATAAATAATTTTTAAATGAAAAAGAAAGCAGAAGAATAATGTTATAATGTACTCAGATGAAAAGATCTCAAGTTCCTGTTACATAGGATGAACTAGTAGAAGCAAGGATAAGAATGTTATTCTACATAAGATAACAATGGTGATTTAAAAATGATTTTCAAATATTTGAATAACTTTCATGTAAAAGTTAGAATATATTTGTTTGGAATCATCAGAGCCATTGGCCTCTTACCCTATGAGTGGAAATTATAGAAACAATTGGTTTTCTTGAGTCTCAACATATTAAGACTTAAACTGTCTTAAGACACTATATTGTAAGGGCCAATTAAAGAACAATTGAAATAGGGGTGAGCAGTGGTTTAGTCATTATTTAAAATCCCTGAAAGCCTTAGCTGGCTGGCTCAGTGGTAGAGCATTGGCCTGGCATGTGGAAGTCCCAGGTTTGATTCCCGGCCAGGGCACACAGAAGAAGCACCCATATGCTTATCCACCCTTCCCCCTCTCCTTCCTCTCTGTCTCTCTATTCCCCTCTCACAGCCAAGGCTCTGTTGGAGCAAAGTTGGCCCAAGAGTGGAGGATGGCTCCATGGCCTCCACCTCAGGTACTAGAATGGCTCCAGTTGCAACAGAGCAACACCCAGATGGGCAGAGCATGGCCCCCTAGTGGGCTTGCTGGGTGGATCCCAGTAGGGCACATGTGAGAGTCTTTCTATCTGTACCCCTGCTTCTCACTTCAGAAAAATACAAAAGAAAGAAAGAAAGAAAGAAAGAAAGAAAGAAAGAAAGAAAGAAAGAAAGAAAGAAAGAAAGAAGGAAGGAAGGAAGGAAAGAAGGAAGGAAGGAAGGAAGGAAGGAAGGAAGGAAGGAAGGAAGGAAGGAAGGAAGAGAAAGAGAAAGAGAAAGAAAGAAAAAAGACCTGAAACTCAGAGACAACAGTATGGTGATTACCAAAGGGAAAGGGCAGGTAGAGTTGGTCAAAGAGGTAAAGGAGGGATAAATGGTGATAAAAGGAATCTTGACTTGGGGTAGTAAACACACAATGCAATATACAGATGATGTATTAAATAATTATACATATATAATTTTATTAACTAATGTCACTCAAATAAATTCAATAAAAATTAAAGACAAAAAAGTTTCTGAGATGTAAATCAATAAATGTGAAGGATTTTAGGACATGAAACTTGTTTTCAAGTCTCTCAAGGGATCTTCACAGAGCTCAACAACCAACGGTTTTCCATCTGTTCAACAAGAAGCACAACAATCTGAGTTTGGAGTGAAATTAAAGAGATTTATGTTAGATATGAGAATTTTCTGACAGTGATGTTTCTTTAGGCATGGAATGTGTAACCAAAGGAAGGACAACTGCTTCATTGGAGTTCTTCAATCAAAGTCATCTTCTCCTCTTTCTGAAATGGTTTAAATTTTCTTGCAATTATGAAATGGGTGTAATGACTTATTCCAAACAGAATTCTTTTACTATGTTCCAGCGTTTCATTTATCTAGCTTCATTCAGGAATGAATTTCATATAAAGCACCAAGTGGATAGTTTATTTTCAATGCCATTGTAAATACTTTGTGATCAGTCTTTCCAAAGTTTATTTAAGTTATGAATTATATAAAAACATTATGTTAAATTTTTTAAATTATATTTTAGACATTCATTCATTAATCAGAAAAAATTATAAATAAGATCTTTTTTCTTTCCTTTTTTAAGAATTTTATTTAGAAAATTAACAATGACATATAACATATAACAGGGTGACATACTCTTATTGAGTATATAAGAGTACATAGGTTTCAGGTGAACATTTCTTTAGCATTGAAACTGTTGATTATGTTGTATACCCATCACCCAAAGTCAAATAATTTTTTATCACCTTATATTTGTCCCTCTTTACATTCTTCCTCCCAAACCCTCCCTCAGTAACTACTTCACTTTTATCTATGTCCATGAGTCTCAGTTTTATATCCCACCTATATGTGGAATCATATAGTTCTTAGCTTTTTCTGATTTACTTATTCACTCAGTATAATGTTTTCAAGGTACATCCATGTGGTTGTGAATGTCAGTATGTCATCAATTCTTATGAGTGAGTAGTATTTAATTTTATATATGTACCACATCTTCTTTATCCAATCCTCTTTTGAGGGACACTTTGGTGGTTTCCATGTTTTGGCCATTGTGAATAATACTGCGATAAACATGGAGGTGCACGTATCTTTATACAACAATGTTTTCTAGTTTATTTGGTAGGTACCCCAATAGAGATATTGCTGGGTCTCATGGTAATTCTGTTCTTAATTTTTTGAGAAACCATAATTTCTTCCATAATGGTTGTATCAATTTGCATTACCACCAGCAATGAATGAGGGTTCCTTTTTCTCCACAGCCTTTCCAACACTGTTATGACCTGTCTTGTTGATAATAGCCAATCAAACAAGTGGTATCTCATTGTAGTTTTGATTGGCATTTCTCAAATAGCTACTAAAAATGAGCATCTTTTCAAAATCTGTTGACCATTTGCATGTCCTCTTGGGAGAAATGTCTGTTCACATCCTCTCTCCATTTTTTAATAAGATTGTTTGCTTATTTGTTGCTGAGCTTTGTGAGTTCTTTATATATTTTGGATATTAACCCCTCATAAGACTTGTTGTTTGCAAATATCATCTCCCATTTAGTTGGCTGTTGTTTGTTTTGCTGTTAGCTTTGGGATCAAATTCATAAATTGTCCATGAGTTTAGTACCTATGTTTTCTTCAATGTAAATTATAGTTTCAGATATTATATTTAGGTCTTTGATCCATTTTAAATTAATTTTTGTGCAGGAAAACTAGTCAAGTTTTATTCTTTTGCATATGGCTTTTCAATTTTCCCAGCACCATTTATTAAAGAGCCTTTTTTTTCTCCATTGTGAGTTTTTTGGCTTCTTTGTTGAGGATGATTTGTCCATATATATGTGGTTTTATTTCTGGTCTCTTGATTCTATTCTGTTGGTCTGTAGGTCTGTTTTACTGCCAATACGATGCTGTTTTGATTATTGTGACTCTGTAGTATAATTTGAAGTCAGGTAGTATGATGCCTCTGTCTTCATTCTTTTTCCTCAGGATTGCTTTGGGTATTCAGGAATTTTTATGATTCCATACACCTGGTAATTTTCTATTCTATTTCTTTAAAAAATGACATTGGGATTTTGATGGGGATTGCATTAAATTTGTATATTGCTTTGGGTAATATGGCCATTTTAACTATGTTGATTCTTCCAGTCCATGAACATGGAATATTTTGTCATTTCGATGTATCTTTTTCAATTTCTTTCATTAATGTTTTTTAGTTTTCAATACATAGGTCCTTCACATCCTTTGTTATGTTTATTACTAGGTATTTTATTTTGAGGGTTTTTTTTTGTTGAAAGTATAAAAGAATTTTATTTTAATTCATTTTCTGGTTTCATCATTGGTGTATAGAAAATCAATGGACCTTTGTATATTGATTTTGTATTCTGCAACTTTATTGGTTTATGTTTCTAATAATTTTTTGGTGGAGTGTTTGGGGTTTTCTATACACAGAATCATACCATCTGCAAAAAGTGATACCTATATTTGTTCTTTCCTGGTATAAATGTCTTCTATTTCTTTATCTTGCCTGATCTCTCTGGCTAAAACTTCTGGAAATATGTTGAATAAGAGTGAAGAAAGTTGACAGACTTATCTTATTCCTGATTTTAGAGAAAAAGCCTTTATCTTTTCAACATTTAGTATAATATTAGCTGATGGTTTGTCATAAGTGACCTTTATTATGTTGAGATAATTTTCTTCTATTCCTGTTTTATTGAGTGTTTCAAACATAAAGGGAAGTTGTACCTTATGGAATGACTTTTCTGCATCTATTGATAGGATCTTATGATTTTTGTTCTTTGTTTTGTTGATCGATCAGCTTCTGTATGTTAAATTATCCTTGTGCTCCTGGAATGAATACCACTTAATAGTGACGTATTATTTTTTTAATGTGTTGCTGCATTTCATTTGTTAGTATTTTATTTAGGATTTTTGCATCTGTATTCATTAGAGATTTTTTTATGTTGTCCTTGCAAGGTTTTGATATGAGGGTTATGTTGGCTTCATAAAATGTGTTTGGAAGTATTGGTTCTTCTTCAATTTTTTTGGAAGACTTTGAGAAGGCTAGTTACAAATCTTGGAATGTTTGGTAGAATTCACTAGTGTAGCCATCTGGTCTCAGGCTTTTGTTTTTTAGGAGGTTTTTGATAGTTGTTTCTATTTCCTCCTTTCTTATAGGTCTATTTTGGTTTTCCACTTCTATATGACTCAGTTTAGGAAGATTGCATAGTTCTAAGAATTTATCCATTTCCTCTAGGTTTTTGAATATGGTGGTATATAATCTTTCACAGTATTCTACTATAATCCTTTGTATATCTATGACATCTGTGAAAACTTGTTTGCTTTCATTTCAGATTTTGTTTATATATGTGTCTTTTCTCTTTTTTCCTTAGTGAGTTTAGCCAGTGGTTTGTTGATTTTATTGAATTTTTCAAAGAATCAGCTCTTTGTTGTATTAATTTTTTCTATAATTTTTCTGTTCTCTATTTGATTTAGTTCTGCTCTAATTTTTACTATTTCTTTTTTCTGCTGAATTTGGACTGCCTTTATTCTTTTAATAGTTCCTTAAGATGTGATGCTAGGTTGTTTACTTGGAATTTCTCTTGGTTTCTTGTTTTTGTTTTTGACAGAGACAGAGAGAGAGTGAGTTACAGAACAGGACAGAGAGTAACAGACAGACAGAAAGGGAGAGAGATGAGAAGCATCAATTCTTTGTTGTGGTACCTTAGTTGTTCATTGATTGCATTTACTTTATGTGCCTTGACTGGTGGGGGGGAGGCTACAGCAGAGCAAATAACCCCTTGCTCAAGGCAGCAATCTTTGGCTTCAAGCCAGCAACCTTTGGACTCAAGGCTGCGACCATGGGTTCATGTATATGAACCCACACTCATGTTGGTGACCCTGCACTCAAGCTTTTGAGCCTGCACTCAAGCCTGATGAGCCTGTGCATGAGCCAGCAACCTCGGGGTTTTGAACCTGGGTCCTCTGTGTCCCAGTTTGACACTCTATCAATTGTGCCACCACCTGGTCAGCCTCTCTTGTTTCTTGATATAAGCCTGTAATAATATAAACTTCCTTTTTATCACTACTTTCCCTGCATCCCCAAAATTTTGATATGTCATGTTCCATTTTCATTTGTCTGTATATAGCTTTTGATCTCTGCTTTTATTTCTTTTTTGACCCAGTCATTTTTAGAAGTATGTTGTTTAATTTTTATATTTTTGTTGGTTTCTTTACTTCTTTTTGCAATTGAATTCTAATTTCAAAGCCTAATGGTCAGAATATATGCTTGGTATAATTTCAAACTTCCTGAATTTGTTGATGTTATTTTTGTGGCTCATCATATGGTTTATCATTGAGATTGTTTCATGCACACTGGAGAAGAATGTATAATCAAATGTTTTGGGATGAAGTGTCCTATAAATGTCTACTATGTCCATTTTGTCCAGAGTATCATTTAAAGCCAAAATTTCTTTATTGATTTTTTGTTTGGATGATCTATCTAAAGCAATCAAGGGTGTGCTAAAATATCCATGTTTAATTGTGTTTTTGTCTGCTTCCATTTTTAGATGTTAGTAATATCTTATATATTTTAATGCTCCCTGATTCAGTGCATATATAGAAGTGTTAGATCTTCTTGATACAATGTCCCCTTTATCATTATGAAATGTCTATCTTTGTCTCTGGTTACCTTTGTGTCTTGAAGTTAGAGTTATCACATATGAGTATGACTACACTTGCTTTTCTTTGGATATTATTCGCTTGGATAATCATTTTCAAACCTTCCACTTTGAGTCTATTTTTGTCTTTGCAGCTTAGATGTGTCTCTTGAAGGCAGCATATGGTTGGGTTTTGCTGTTTGATTCAGTCTGTTACTCTATGCCTTTTTATTGGTGAGTTCAGTCCATTTATATATAGGGTAATTATTGACACTTGAAGATTTCCTATAGCTATTTTATATTCTGTTTTCTGGTAACCCTGTGTCTTGTTTGGCTCTTCTCTTTTTTGTTTCTGTCAGTTGTTTTTGTTTGGTAGTATTTCATATCTTTCCCCTGTTTCTTCTTTTTTCAGTCTATGTATTTCAGGCATGGCTTTTTTTGTGGGTGGTTATCATTAGTTATTAAGAGAAAAATGGCCTGACCAGGTGGTGGCACAGTGGATAGAGCATTGGACTGAAATGTGGAGGACCCAGGTTCAAGACCCCAAGGTTGTCAGCTTGAGCGTGAGCTCATCTGGTTTGAACAAGACTCACCAGCTTGAGTCCAAGGTCACTGGCTTGAGCGAGAAGTCACTCGGTCTGCTGAAGCCCCCTTGTCAAGGCACATATGAAAAATCAATCAATGAACAACTAAGGAGCCACAACGAAGAATTGATGTTTCTCATCTCTCTTCCTTCCTGTCTGTCCCTATCTGTCCCTCTCTCTGACTCTCTCTGTCTCTGCCACAAAAAAATAATAAATAAAAGTTTATTAAAAAAAAGAAAAATGTTCATATGTATAAAAGACTTTTGTCTTATGAGTGCTTCTGCAGTATTCTCCTTTGATACTCCAAATCTTTATACTCTCCCCTTTTATGTTATTGTTGTCACAGATTATCCCTGTTTTAATTGTGACCTTGTTGGAAATTTTACTTGTAGTTCTCTTTTGTTTTGTTCATTGTATCTTGTCTAATGACTCCCTTGTATATTTTCTGTAGGAAATTCCTGGTAGTAAATTCCCTCTCTGCTTCTTTATGTCTAAAAAAGCTTTTGTTTGTGGCCCTGGCTGGTTGGCTCAGTGGTAGAGCGTCGGCCTGGCGTGCAGAAGTCCCGGGTTCGATTCCCGGCCAGGGCACACAGGAGAAGCGCCCATCTGCTTCTCCACCCCTCCCCCTCTCCTTCCTCTCTGTCTCTCTCTTCACCTCCCGCAGCGAGGCTCCTTTGGAGCAAAGATGGCCCAGGTGCTGGGGATGGCTCCTTGGCCTCTGCCTCATGCGCTAGAGTGGCTCTGGTCACAACAGAGTGACCCCCCGGAGGGGCAGAGCATCGCCCCCTGGTGGGCAGAGCGTCGCCCCCTGGTGGGCATGCCAGGTGGATCCCGGTCGGGCGCATGCGGGAGTCTGTCTGACTGTCTCTCCCTGTTTCCAGCTTCAGAAAAAAAAAAAAAAAAAAGAAGCTTTTGTTTGTCTTTCATATATAAAGGATAACTTTGATGGATATAGTATTCTTTGCTGGTAATTTCTGTCTTCTAATACTTTGTTTGGATCTACTCTCTTCTGGCTTGTAGAGTTTCTGCTGAGAAGTCTGATGACAACCTAATGGGCTTTTCTTTTTATGTTATGTTATTCTTTTCCCTAGCTGTCTTGAGGATTCTTTGTTTATCATTGATTTTTAACAATTTAATTATGATGTGCCTTGGAGTAGTTCAGTTTGGTTTTAGGTATATCAGCATTCTGTTTGCCTCTTTCCACAGGCTTGGGGAAACTTTTATCTATTATTTGTTTGAATAGGTTCTCCATTTCCTTCTCCCTCTCTTTTTCTTCTGATATTCCCACTATTCTTATCTTGCTGAATGAGTCAAACAATTCTTGTAGAAATCTCTCAGTTGTTTTTTTTTGTTTTTGGGTTTTGTTTTTTTTTTGTATTTTTCTGAAGTTGGAAACGGGGAGGCAGTCAGACAGACTCCTGCATGTGCCCGACCAGAATCCACCTGGCACGCCCACCAGGAGGCAATGCTCTGCCCATCAGGGGCATCGCTCTATTGTGACCAGAGCCATTCTAGCACCTGAGGCAGAGGCCATGGAGCCATCCTCAGTGCCCGGGCCAACTTTGCTCCAATGGAGCCTTGGCTGCGAGAAGGGAAGAGAGAGACAGAGAGGAAGGAGAAGGGGAGGGGTAGAGAAGAAGATGGGCACTTCTCCTGTGTGCCCTGGCCGGGAATCTAACCCGGGACTTCTGCACGCCAGGCCGACGCTCTACCACTGAGCCAACAGCCAGGGCCGAACTGTCTCAGCTTTTTAAATTCATGACTCTCTTTCCTTTTCTCTCAGTAGCACCTCTAGTTGCCTATCTTTGCTGTCACTAATTAATTTCTCTGTCTCATTCTATTAGCTAAACTTGCTAACTCAATTTTTAATTCATGTATTGAGTTCTTCATCTCTGTTTTTAAAGTTTTAATCTCCTTAGTGAAATATTTATTTTTATTTATTAATTTGTTTTCTGAGCTCATCAAGTTACCTATTGGTGTTTTCTTGCATGTTGTTGAGTATTTTCAGAACTTCAATTTTGAATTCTCTATCATTTAACTCCAAGGTTGCCATATGATTAAGATTTTTTATTTTCTTTCTGAACTATGTCTTTGTCTTGTGTAGCCATAGTATTCCAATTCTTCTTTCTTGATGGCTTTTGAGAGTGGTATTGTTAAGAACACTAACAACAACCAAAAAAAAAAAAAAAACAACTAAAAAATAAAAATTTTAAATTAAAGAAATACAAAATATATATAAAAATTTAAAAATTATGACAAGAAGAAAAAGTACAGTAAAAAATATTGAAAACAAACAGAATAAACACCCACAAAAAATAAAAATAAAAACATAAAAATTAAAGAAAAGAAAATTCCAAAAAAAGGGAAAAAATGAATAAGAACAAAAACATAATGAAAGGGGGGGAGGGAAGGAAAAATAAATTTTAGTTTTTTTTTAATAATTTTATTTTTTTAATGGGGTGACATCAATAAATCAGGATACATATATTCAAAGATAACATGTCCAGGTTATCTTGTCATTCAATTATGTTGCATACCCATCACCCAAAGTCAGATTGTCCTCTGTCACCTTCTATCTAGTTTTCTTTGTGCCCCTCCCCCTCCTCCTTTCTCTCTCCCTCTCTCCTCTCCCCCCATAACCACCACACTCTTATCCATGTCTCTTAGTCTCACTTTTATGTCCCACCTACGTATGGAATAATGCAGTTCTTGGTTTTTTCTGATTTACTTATTTCACTTTGTATAATGTTATCAAGATCCCACCATTTTGCTGTAAATGATCTGATGTCATCATTTCTTATGGCTGAGTAGTATTCCATAGTGTATATGTGCCACATCTTCTTTATCCAGTCATCTATTGATGGGCTTTTTGGTTGTTTCCATGTCCTGGCCACTGTGTATATACCCCAAAAACTCAGAAACATTGATACATAAATTTTAGTTTTGAGACGTTTTTCTAGTGGGTCTTCCTGTATTACAAATTTAGCTCTGTGAAGTTTCTAGGCTTTCTGCTGAGATGTTGCTGTCACATGATGTAAGCATGGCCTCAGTCACGTTGGTGAGTGGGACATGTTGTGAGGGCCTTACAGCTTTAACAATAGCAATCTCAGATGTCCAGGCACTTTTTCCCATTTCTCACCAGACCTGGGGACAGGACGTGGAGCATCACTATTTTTCAGGAGAAAGAACAGCTCTGGAGAATTAGCTGTGGGGTTTTTCTCTGCCACTCTCTATATCACAAGGTGAGGGAAGTGGGATCTGGGAGGCTGGTGGGTCTCACTTTAGCTTTCTCTGTCTCTGCTGAGTGTGGGCTGCAGACAGACTACAGAAATATGGGCTGGAACCCTGTTCTCTGGCTGTTTTGGTTTATCTCCCCCTCTGCTGCTCTGTCTCACCACTCCTCCTGGCAGAAGAAGACTCAGTCACTCCAAGTTTCCCTCTCTGAACCCCTCAGACAAAATCTAAACTGCTTGAGCTTCTCTTCTCCTCTTAGTTCAGTAGAGAAAACAAAAACAAAAATGTTTCTCTGGGTTTGTTTCCTCTCCGGAGTCCACTGCAAATGCATTTTATTTTCTGACCTGTTTGCATCCCATCCCACCTTTAGTCCATTTGGTGCTCAGACCTTTCAGGCATTCCTGCAAGCCCAGGTGGGGTTCCTGCACTTCATTATTGTTGTTCAATTTGTTAAAACTTCAAGTGGACGGATCAGGAGTATCTTGCATGCTGCCATTATTGTGATGTCATCCTCAATTAAGATTTTAATGTATTAAATATATTAGCGCCAGAAAATTTTAAACTTTGGTCTTTTATACATTAAGTCATCTTACATTAAAATTTATCCTCAAAATCTTTTTTCTTTTTCCTGTTGGATTTCCTAGAGTCATATCTAGTCATTGGTGATTTGGCTGCATTATGAAATTTTACCCTTCACCTTTTTTTTTTAATTTACATTTGTTATTTGTTAAAAAATCTGAAAAGTTTGATATTTGATTTATCTCTCAAGCAAATGTAAATAAGAATTGAATGAGGACCTAAGACTATTTTTAAAGAATAAAGTATAGAATCATTACCTGGTTTAAAAACATTTTTTTGCTTACTTTTGTGTTTTTCACTAAAAATTTGGACATTTCTACATAATTGTTGTTTGAATGAGTGTTAATATATTAGTTATCTATTGCTATTTGAAAAATTACTCAAAATTTAACAGCTTAAAACAACCCATATTTATTATCTCACAGTTCCTGTGGGTCAGAAATATGAGCACATCTTAGTTGGGCCTTACACTCACAGTCTTTTCCCAAGACTGTCTCAAGGTCACAGTCTCATTGGAAGACTTTACTAAAGAAGAAAGCACTTTCATGTTCGTTCATGTAGTGTTGACAGAGCTTGTTTTTCATGGCTGTTGGAAGCAGGAACTTGGTTTCTTACTGGCTATTGGCTAGAGGTTAACTTCAGTTCATTGCCACATGAGTGTCTTCAACATAACTTCTGCTTATCAAAGACAGAAAGAGAGAGCCTGCTAACAAAATATAAGTTCTGATCTTTTACTATCTAATCACAGAAGTGATAGTCATCACATTTGCCATATTTGGTTCACTGGAAGAAAATTACTAGATTCAACCCATGATTGAAAGAAGGAGATTACATAAGAGCGCAAAGACTAGGAGGAGGGAATGACTAGAAACCATGTAAGAAGCTGCCTGTGAGAAGCTACATATGACAGACAGCCACAATACTTGCTATCTCAGTCAAGCAGGTATAAAGAAAATAATTCATTCAAAGATTCTTTTATTTATTTAATAAGTGTGTTATCAGACTTACTTATGTGATGTAATAAAATATGTGAGATCCAACTTATAATAAATGACAAAGTCAAATAAAGACTTAAAAAAAAAAGACTAAACATCTGTCCAAATTTATTGTTCAGTGAGAACAGTATTTGGAGTTCAGACAAATTAGAGCATGTGAAGTTTAGGTTAGAGCACAAGACCTGAGACCCAGTAGTTTGTAAAGGCAAGGATGTCAGTAAGTTTGTTTTGGAGACTGAGCTGGTTAAGAAGGATGAATGGAAAATAGTTTTGAGAAGAGAACAGCAAGACAGTGAACTGTGGTGGAAATGATCTGAAATTAACAGGCAGAAAACTTATTTTTAACTTTGGTCCCCATGTCTTAGTTAAAGTATAACCTTGCACATGCTACATGAAGTATTCAGCCTCAGAAATAACAAGAAGTAAAAATGAATTCATTCCTAGAAGATTGGTTCAAATAATGGGATAAGCTTCATGTCAGCTCTCAGAGCAGGATTATACTACCAGTGTGAGGTATGCTAAAAAGTCCTTGTTCTGTTTAGGTTTAAGATTTCTCTATGCATGAGGCCTATATTGACTCACATTGGAAAGTGGTTGAATAAATAGGCTAAACAAGACCAACACCTTCTGTGTGAGCAGTTATCCATGTTAAAAAGCACATAACTAGCATAAACTTTTAGAAGGAAAGGTGAAATGAGGTCTCTTCAGAATAAATGCATGCCCCATTTATTTCATGTATGACTGTGACAATGATGCTAATTGATCATAGGTAAGTATTGTTAATAGACTACTTTCCAATACCACTGTCAAATACATAATTAAATGTCATAGACAGTGTATATTCAAGAGAGTATATCCTGAACAGGTAGTGGTGCAGTGGACAGAGTGTCAACTTGAGACACTGAGGACCCAGGTTCAAAACACCAAGGTCACCAGCCTGAGTACAGGCTCATCTAGCTTGAACGTGGGGTCTGAGGCTTGAGCATGGAATCGTAGACATGACCCCATGGTTTCTGGCTTGAAGCCCAAGGATGCTGGCTTGAACAAAGGGTCAGTGACTCAGCTAGAGCCTCCCACCCCATCAAGGCACATATGAGAAATAAAATTTAAATAAAAAGAGAGTATGATGCTAAAATATTATATACCAGTTTACCTGTAAGTTTGTATTTATTTGATATATTTTATTTCCAGCTAGCAGATTGAGGCTGTATAGGAGAAGCCAACACAACTGGTGAAATTGGAAACACATAACTGCTAAAAGTGATATTCTGGCTCAGGCATTGCGACTTAGCATTTATTATTAAGTATACTTCTTTACTCACAATGCTATCCAGAGATTTTCCATACTGTTCCCACCTTTCTTTGTCCTTTCCTTTTACTGATACTATCAGCCTTCTTAGAATAGTGACCAACAACCCAACTCATCGTATTCTAGTTTTTATGTCTATCACCTAACAGAGAAAGTATCACAAATGTCACTAGAGGCCTCTCTTCACCTATACACAAGGGCTTTTTTTTTCTATTTAATTTGGTTTATTTTCTTGGTAACATCTGACCCTGAATATTTTTCTTCATGCTTAGTTTTGAAAAACAAACAAACCTGACTCATTCCAACTGTCCTCTTAAACTCTACAGTTACTCTGTGTGTATTACTTAATTACTCAGTGGGTAAATCCCATAGTGTAGTTTGTACTCCAGGTTTCCCATTTTTTTTACCTGCTCTCTCTAGGAAATCTCATCCACTGCTATAGCATAAGCCCACATCTTTATAGCTATTAATTCAGCTAATGTATCTCTGGCTCTAAACCTTTCCCTGAGCTCCAGATCACTATTTTAATCAGCCCACTGAGCAACTTCCTCTGGAGGTCCCACAGAGATGGCAGATTCAGCATGTCTAAATGTAAACTTACTCTCTAACTATATGTATAATTTCTCCAGTGTACCCATCTGCCATGAAACCTTATTTATTTATTTATTTAACTTATTTATTTGTTTGTTTGTTTATTTTTATTTTCCAAGTGAGAGGAGGGGAGATAGACAGACTCCCTCATGAGCCTTGACTGGGATCCACCTGGCAATCTCCATCTGGAGCTAATGCTCTGCCCATCTGAGGCCATGCTCAAAACAGAGCTATTTTTAGCACCTTAAGCAAAGGCTCTATGGAGCCATCCTCAGAGCTTAGAGCTGATGCACTTGAACCAATCAAACCATGGATGAGGGAGATGAAGAGAGAGGGGAAGAGAGAAAGAAAGGGAAAGGGTGAAGAAACAGATGGTTGCTTCTTCTGTGTACCCTGACCAGAAATTAAACCCAAGACATCCTCATGACAGGCTGTCACTCTACCACTGAGCCAACCAGCCAGGGCTACCATGAAATCTTTAACACTCAGTTTTTTAAACTATCCTTGACTCCTTTCTTATGATTGCCATCCCATATCATCAAGAAAGACTGCATATATCTCAAATGTCCTGTGTCTATATCCTCTGCATAATTCCCTCTGGCATCTCTTTATTAAAATGATTCTCATTTCTTCTGATAGTATGAGTCACTTCCTAATTGCTCATTCCTTTCATCCAATCTCTTCTTGCTTCATAGCTTTCTTCCTATTTAACAGAAAAACATTTTTAAATGTATATATTATGTGGGTCACATGCTGCAAAAATTTTACTTTACTATCTATAGAATAAATTCAGGGATCTTAGATTATGTAAAACTCTTTATATACTTGTGCTGAGTACTTTTTCTGATTCATTCTCAGACAGTATTCTTCAACTACATCTTTCTCTGTCTGCATAGATCTCCCTTACTTATTAAATATATCACACAATGTGTCTTCATGCTTTTCTAAATCTTCTTCCTTAAGAATCTTCTTTCATCTACCTACTCCAACCAAACTCACACAATACTAAAGTCCTATGCAAAAGTACCCCCTTTCCCTTCTTGAAAATCAAGAGTAGTCATTATAATGTATTCTTTTTTTTTAGTAGCATTATAATGTATTCTTGATATGTGCACCTGGTACACACTTCTATCTAACAATATGGTTTACATTGTTTAATTAATAATATTTTCTAGTGGCTGTTTCATCTACCAAATCATGGCATGCTATGAACAGAGACCTTTCTATGTCTGGATCATTATCCTTGGGTATTAAATAAATAAGTGATGCTTTTATAAATAAAGAAGCACTATATTTTGTTATCAATGGCTACATTTTTCAATGATCTCTCTTTTTACTGTTAAAGGCCAACCTGCCTTATATAATCATATTCAAACTGATCTTTGTACTACTTTATAAAATATTCTTTTTTGGATCCTGATAATCTATATTATAATTATTACATATCCAAGGTTGAAATGATAGTTTGTGATGTATAATTATTGGAAAAAAAAATCTTAGAGTTATTTTTTCCATATACATTAAGCATATCTCATAAATCAAGAGTAGAAGCCTACAAATAGGTAGTGTAGCTCCTCTATGGATTCCCACAGGGGAAGAACAAATCTGTTATATAAGCATCTTTTCTAAATGCTATATAGCCCAATATAAGCTATCTTGGTTATTTTTCCAGATGTTCAGTTGTTGTCCTCAGTGTGCCTTCAACATATTTTCTATGGGAATAGAGGACTAAAGTAAACTTTGAAAGTGCAGTTTTATATATATGAAGATGAAAAATATCTAATATTACTACTGCATTTAAAAAATAAATTTCCTCTTCCATAGAGGAAGAGCTTTCAAGGTTGTAGCTTTCTTCTGCTGGGGACACTGAACCACATAAATCCCAACAGATCTGCATGACAAGTGACAATGAAGCATGTTTGTTTTGCTGTATTGTGTTTTAACTCCTTAAAGCTTTTGATGGATGTTGCAGAATGACTAAGATTTGGTTTTTTGTAGTCAGTACAAAACAAGCCATGATTAAAATGCATGCTTATATTAAAAACAACATAAGTGTCACTCTAGTAATTTTATATCCATTTTTTCAAAGTCTGTATCAATGGCTCATCTATTTCTCAGCATATTTTCAGCCTTTCACACGAGATAAGTTATCTGGAAAGAAATACTTCTGCTGTGTCACATACAGATGCTGAAAATGACATTGTTTAGTCTTTTAAAAGATCTCATAATGCTTCTAAACCAAGAGAGTCTTGTCGATGTTAGTGAACCAAAATCTGGAACTAAGCTAGCAAGCAAGCAATGTTTAATTTACAAAATATATCTTTATAATTTAGTGAATATCAAAACATGGTTGAAACTTTCTATATTAATGTGTATGTGCATATGTATAAATTTTTAGAGCTAGAAGGATGTGTATTATGCGAGCTTATATGATGGGTATACATACTCTCTTCATTTATTAAAAGGGTCATTTATTCAGCATGTATCATTTATTCAAAATAATTATTGATGGCCTGCTATATGCCCATGATATTATGAATAAACATTAGGGATATTCAAGTAAATGAGACTGACATTCCTCCCCACCCCCTGTAGACATTTCAGTCAAGTAGAAGATAAAGACAAGCAGATAGAGAAAACAGTAGAGTATAAAGAGAGCTAAGATATGGAAAGAATGGAATGCTATAGGACCACAAAACAGAGTACCTAACCCAGACTTAGTTGGATAAAGTCAAACTTCCTGGAAGAAGACATGCCTAGGTTGAAATCTGAAGAATGGCAAGAAGTTGCATGCAGAGAGAATCCCATGAATTTAAAATACTTGAGCTGACAGACAGCAAGGTGAACAACTGTAAAAAAAAGCTAAGTATGGCGACAGCAAAACAAAACAGCAGGAGCTTTATGAGACTGTGATGTGAGTTTACACAAATTCTGCCCCAGATGTGTTTTTTCCCACTACTAGGGAATGCAATAGGACCATAGAAAGATAGAAGAGGGGCAGCTTGCTATCACTATTAGTAACCATTTTAAGGACAATCCTTCCCCAGCAACTTATGGAAAAGCAGCAGAAAAAGGAGGTTAGAAGTGAGGCAGTGGGAGAAACCAGACCGCAGACACTTGCCTCAGTCTGACTAGTTGGTACAGACTGCAGTTTACAAGGTGAGGAATATGGTTTGCTGCCCTCCCAGCATCCAATTCCTTTCCCCTCTGCTATGCAAATACCAATATTGTTCGGTTGTCATCCATCACCGCCCAACCTCTGGACACCACAAGAAGGCAACTCCATTTCTATAACAGTAATGAACTCAAGAGGACTAATGATTATATCATCTTTATGCCAGTGATCAATTCAGGAATGGGCTTGTAATCTAATTTTAACCGATATAATATGAGAAGAAGATATTTGCTTTTTTAGATAAACTCACATAACTATTCATTGTTTTGATATGAATGATTTCACATCTGATTAGCTACAGCCAACACATTGCAAGCCTGTGATTCATGCTGTCACATGGTGTGGAAGGGAGCATATCACACTGCACCATCTAACACAAAAGCCACTAGCTATATGTGGTTATTTAAGTTTAACTTACTGAAAATTAAATAAAATTTAGAATTCAGTTTCTAAATTCCAGTAGTATTTTGCAAGGCTTACTAGCCACATGCATGTCAGTACCATTGTATTGTGATGATATAGAACATTTCTATTCTTGCAGAAGTTTTCTTTGATAGTGTTGGTGTAAAGAATACAAAGAAACAGCACTGAAAACATTAGATTAAATCAACTCTGAAGTTTGCCCTACCTCTGACTTCCAGACGTGTGAACTGACAAACGACATTGTTGTTTAAACCAGCTTGAGCACAGCTTTTAATTCCTTCCAGCTGTAAGCACCCTAGCCTAGCTGATTAAAGAGTTAAGCTGTTTAAATATTTAAAAACATGGTATTTTGTGCACCAAATGAGAACTATGATTCTATTAAATGGCAACTTCTATCATTTTGTTTGGCCCTTTAATAATCACTAATATTTTTGGTAAATTAATGAAGGAATGATTATAAATTGCAAATCACCTTCCATATAATAGTGCATGTTTTTCTTATGAAAATATATTTTTGCCTTACTGTTTTTCTGTGATTAATTTATTTGTATCATTTGAAATAAAATGCAACACTCCAAGTTTTGTGTTAATCAAAAATCTTACTGAGGCGGCCAGGAAAGGATTCTTTGATTTTACAAGACAAAAAATAGCTTCAATTCAAAGCTGTGTAGCCTCACATGGTTTAACATCAGCTGTAACTGTCAACCTTCTTACACACCATCCCTTCTTATTTGTCATATTTAAGGGCTGGGTGGGATTCATTAAAGGGCAATGTAACAATAGAGGGCAATTATATTTTTTTCATGAAGCAATCACTTTCTCAGAAAGGCTCAGGCATCCATCTGAGGATTTTGCCCTAAGCGGGGTAGTTTTCTTTTGATAATCTTACCTATTAAACTGTCATGTTACCTTGCTCAATTAATTTAGCCCAGTAGATGGTTCAATAAAAATGTTCCCTCTATTCAGGCAATTTGGTCACTCTTTCTGCTCTTTCAGACAGAACACAATGAAGTTGTGGGCCCGAGTCCCTGCTGCTGCACACAAAGGCCTTAGCCACTGGGCGGCCCTGTGATGTCTGTCCTGTGGCTCTGTGCTCTCGCGCGGATGCAGAGGGACGGTCGCTGATTTGTCGTCATCCCTCTCAGAATCAACCAGGCAGCTTTTTCTGCAGCCAGGACATTCAGGGTAAACAAATAACTGAAATGCCAGATTGAGAGCTAAGCCTCATATCTGACCACAACTCAAAAATGAACTCTTGTATTTGAGACAGAGAGTGAACTTTCCCACTTTACACGTGTTTATTTATTTCTATGAAAAGATGTCTTTGAATGGCAACAATTGTAAACAGCTACTGCATTCAACTATCACTTAAAAACATTTTTTTATTAAATTTGTTGGGGTGACTGGTTAATGAAAATACATAGGTTACAGGTTTACAATTCTACCATACATCATCTACTCCCACTGTACCCTCCTGCACATATTGTAATTATTTCTAGCTCCTAAAAGTCAGTGGAGTTTCTGCAGTCAAAACAGATTGCACAAATACATTTTAATAAAAACAGTTTGCAGTCCAAAAAGGAGCTGGATGCTCATTTTCTCACATCTTCATATTGTCAAATTCTAAATTTTTTTCTTTGCAAATATGATGGTCAACAAATAAATTTATATCTAAATGACTAGTGAGATTAAATATGTATACTTATATATTTTTTTGTAATTTAAAAATTATTCTTCTAGAAATTGCCTATTTTTTATATATATTTCCTCATTTTCCTATTAAGTTGTTTATTCTTCTTATTTATTTATGATAAGTGTATGATATTAAAAAGTTTTTTTTATTTACTGATTTCAGCAAGAGAGGAAGGGGGAAAAAGAGGGAAAGAGAGAGAGACAGAGACAGAGATAGGAACATCGAGCTATTTTTGTATGTGTCCTGATTGGGGAAGGAACTGGCAATCTCTGAGCTTCAGGACAATTCTCTAACCAATTGAGCTAACCAGCCAGGGCAAATTTATGAGGGTTAGGATGTAAACCAAGCCTTTATTTTATTTTTGAAGATATTTATGCATATCTATTTCTCCCTGCCTCTCCCCGCATATGCCATCTTTTGTAGTTATAATTATTTTAAAATTTTTGTAGGCCTCTATTTCCAATTTTAATATTATGGCTCTGGAGTCTTCCTTTAGATTAGATAAACAGTTACCATCCCAATTGAATTAGTACCTTATCTGTAGGTTCTTCTATAAAATTCATCTATATATATTTATATGTATCGATATATACTCAATTTACTTTACATCTTTAAACTGTTTTGAATTAACTTTGCATAACTGAGACACTGGAATTAAATAAATAAAAGATTTTATAAACTTTCATCTAAATGGATATTGTTTTGCTAGGTTTGCCTTTCTCCACTGATTTTAAATAAAAGCCTATCTACATGATACCAAATTCCCATATATACCTTAGAATTTTCTAAAATCTCTATTTGTATACATAGATTTATTTTTTCTTAAAAATGTGTTGTCATTTAATTATTTTAGCTTTTTACATTACAACTGAAGCTGTCATTTGAATTCAGATATCATATCATCTTTCATTATTTTTTCTCATTAATTCTTGACTATTATTAGCTATTTCTTTTTCAAGACAAATTTTAGAATTAATAAGTTCCATAAAATATTTTATTGGTAATCTGTATTTGTTTCTGTGAATTTATAGAATGATTTGAAAGATATTAGTGTCATCACAACACTAAACTCTTCTCATCCAGAACCATGTTATGACTCTCCATTAATTCTGATTATCTTTTATGTTCTTCAATAAATTTTTTATAGGTTTCCACAAATTAGTCCTTCAAGTTTTTTTTTTATTAAAATTTATTCCTGTATATTTATTGCTATGACTCATGGGGATTCCTCTTTACAGGTTGTGATACCAGGAACAATCATTATAGATTTTTTCCTTCACATAGGAAGCAGATGGAATTAATAGACTGCTAATCATATATATTGTTTTAAGCATGTATCCTAGTGTTAGTATGTCCAGTGTTAAGATGGACTCTAATTTTTAAAACTGGTTTCCTCTTTAATTAGAATGTTTTAATATTCTATGTATCCCAGAGTAATTTTCAGATAGGTCTGTAGGAGATTACAAACAAGAATATTCATTGCATTTTTCTTTGTGTGTGATGGTGTTCAGTTAGATATAGGGTAGCTATATATTCCTGAATGGATATATAAGCAACTAAAAATATGCACATGCATCAATACAAAGACCATAGTGATAGGTGAAGAAAATTAGAAATAAAATAAGCAGGAATGACATCTACAAAATAGGAGGCTCCCAACTCATACCTCCTTAAGCAACATAGTTTGAAAGTCATCCACAGACTAAAGTGCTCTTGTGGAAAATTTGAGATCCAAGTAGGAAACTGTGAAACCCTGGTGGAGCCTGAAACCAAGAATACTTATGCCCAGGTAACAGATTTGCCAGTTATGGCCCTGGCTACAGACTTGGAAGCAACCCTTGACATTAATCTTGGTGAATGGTTTTTGGATATGGCACTGAAAGCACAGGTAAGAAAAAAAAAGTGAGTCTATATAAAACTAAAAATGTCTGGACAGCAAAGGATACCATCAAAAAAATTAAAAGGCAATGAAATGGGAGAAAATATGTGTAAGTCATTTATCTGATAAGGTGTTACTATTCAGAATATCAAATAACACATAAAAATCAATAGCCAAAAAACAAATATAGAAAATAAAAAACAGTCTAAAGACAAGAATGGCTATTTTTTTTTCCAAAATAAAAAGTTATACAAATTGCAGACAGGTATATGAAAAAAGTACTCAATATCACTAATCATCAAGGAAATCAAATCAAAACCACAGTGAGGTATCACATCACACAGGTTAGGATAGCTATCATTAAAATAAATGAGAGAGAATCATTATGGCAAGTGTATTAGGAAAAGAGAAGCCTTGTACACTGATGATTGGATTGAAAATTGGTGCCGCCATTATAAAAAACAGTATGGAGTTTCCGCAAAAAGTTAAAAGTAGAACTACCATATGATCCAGCAATCCAGCTTCTGGGTATATATCCAAAGGAAACAAAATCAGTAGCTGAAAGACATATCTGCACTATAATAATCATTACAACATTATTCACAACAAGCAAGATATTAAATCAACTTAAGTTGGATGAATGGAGAAAGAAGATGTGCGATATGTGTGTGTGAGTGTGTGTGTGTGTGTGTGTGTGTGTGTGTGTGTGTGTGTGTGTGTGTAATGGGGTATTATTCAACTAAAAAAAAATCCTGTCATTTGCAAACATGGATAAATGTGATGGAAATTATGCTAAGTGAATCAAGCCAGACAGAAAAATTCAAATACTCTATGGCCTTACTAACATGTAAAATTAAAAAAGCAGGACACGTAAACCTGGGAGGAAAATGGTGGTTATTACAGGCAAGGGTTAGGAGAAATGAGGAGTTTTTGATCAAAGGGTATAAAATTTCAGTTGTAAAATTAATAAGTTCTGGCAATATAATATACAGCACAGTTACAGTAGCTAATAATACCATATTGTATACTTGAAATTTGCAAAGAGAATAGATCTTAAGTGTTTTTACCACATACAAAAAGAGTAGGTATGTGAGGTGATGGATGTGTTAATTAACTTGGTTGTGGTAATTATTTTAAACTGTGCACATATATTCAATCATCACATTGTATGCCTTAGAAAGCATCATGAACAATCTAAAAACTATAAATAAATAAAAAGAAAGCAAAGAAACAAACTACTAAATAAATACCGGTAAATGAAATAAATAAGCAATAAAATACAACGTTACTTATAAAAATTTAAGCTAGTTCTCTGCACACAAACACTAATTATATTACATAAAGAAAGAAATGTATATGCATAAACATTTTGAAATGGTGATCTTTGGAAAGTAGATTGGAGAATAACAGGAGTAGAACTTAGATCAATAGAAGAGCTTTTCTTAAACTAATAATAATAGAGAGCCAACAACATAGAAGTATGTTAATTCAGCATGCTCTTTGTACCAGAAGTCAAGGGGGGAAAGATATCTTTCCACTTAAAAAAAGGTGCTCGTGGACACTCAAGATTAAATTAATGCATATTAAAAATGAGAGATCATTTTTCATATGCTGGTTTTGCAAAATCAAGCAGTTTGATAACAACCTGTATTGGCCTCTGATAAGGAAAAGAAACACCCATATATATTATAAGCATGCAAATTGCTACAACTTTTCAATGAAATAATTTATCTATGATTGATAAAACTTCATATATCATGACTTTGCATTTCTTTTTTTAAGATGTATAAACAAACATTGACATGGAGATCATAGCAAAAGATTGGTTGGATAAATTATGTTATATTCACAAAGTAAAATATTATGCAGACATTAAAAAGAATGGCTTTATATACTGCTTAGAGCAATTTTCAAAATATATTATGCATAATATTTTACAATTTTCAACAATTTATATCATATCCCCCCATTTTGCATTTTTGAAAATGAATAGTCATCAATCCTTTATGCACAGAATGCCTGTAATAAGAATAAAACAAATAAAACCACATTTGCCACTGAGAAACAGAAATCTGACATTGGCAGAGAGACATAATTTTATACCTTTTTAAATTTTTTTACTATATTTGTATTTTTTATTATAAAAGCAATTGACCTCTATTCATTGTATCTACACTCATTTCAGTTTACAATGATAATGGTCTAAGGCAAGTAGCATTCACCTAGGGTCCCTCTGCATTTCAGAGAAGTAACATCTGACTGCAGGGTCTCTGGCCTTTCTTGAATTTTAGATGGCTTTGGAAATTCTAGAGTAATGTTTTCTTACTCCCTGAATTTTTCACTTTTATTTTCAGAGCTCCTCATAAGCTTGAAGTTTACTTGGAGTTATTCAGTAAAAGCCAGATCGTATTCCTATCTCAAAACAGCCACTTCTATATTTTAGCTTTAATTATGGCTTTTTTAAAAAGTAGAAATGTGGTCTAGTATTCTAAGCCTGGAATATTCTACAATCTTAAAAATGATCTTAAAATAAGAGGGAATATATGAATTAGTCCTATTCCAGAACTCAGGATATATGGTCATCATTTATTGTTATACTGTAGTCTTTAACAGCCCAAAAAGCAATAGGAATCATCCTGAAGTTTAATGCACAGCCAATTAATTCATGTAGATAGATGCTTTATGATTTATATACAACCTCTTTATAGCTTATCTCATGAGTAAACACCCAACAATTAACAAAAAATGCAAGTAAAATTCATGGAACATTACCTATTGTACATGATAAGCACTCAGTAACAGCTACTATTATTTTATTGACAGCTGGGTTATTTATATAGCTTTAAGGACTATTACTAGACTGTTATAAAAATAGGCAAAAAATTTCAAAATATTCCCAATGTTTCAAAATAACAGTTGAATAGTCATATAAGGAAAGTAACAACTCCTTTAAAAAAGTAAAAATGTTTTTAAACCTTCCAATGTTTCTTTTTTTCCACATTCCAACAAAATTTCTTACCATATAGGGAAACTTAGTGGATTATGAATCGTTAAGAACCAATCTGAGTGAGGCAAAGTTATGTTTACAATTTCAGTCTGTGAACCTCAATAGCTATAATTTTAAAATTACACCAATGTTTACTTCTCTGGCATACAAGGAACAGCCTTTCTACAGGACTGCTTTTATAAACAGTACTGCTTGTAGGTAGTGGAATAAATTATGGCCTAACATTCTAAGGAGCAGTTTCCACATATCTGTATATGAACTGTTTGTGCATGAAGACAGAACTTGGCTCAATTCCCAACACAATTGATGACAGAAGTTCACAGAGGCTAATCTTTCCCTATTTTTAAACATAGGTATATATTAGTGTTTAATTTTGGCAACCACTCTTCATAGGTATGTTATTTTGATAATAAATCCTTTTTTCTTATTCAATTTTTTGTAGGCACATAATTTTACATACCACATTGAGAGTTACCAACAAAAATTGATTAAAATACACATAGAATAATTTCAGGGATTTTTTTACACCATAAGTCATTCTATTTAGTCATAAATCAGTACTAAAGATTTCTATGAATGAAATATATTCCTTATTTATTTAAATAAAAACATAAAATTATCACTTATAATAGATTGAATGACAACTGAAAATTTGATATAAAATCTTTCTTTTAAAAACTTAAAAATGATTCTAACAAATCAGTGTCCAATAGAGAAAGAACATTGCTATCAATAATATTTGCAGGTATTTTATGTCATTTAAAAATAAAAGGACTTGAAACTAAAAAGAGATCTGGCAACTTCTAAAAAATAGGCTGTTACCAAAGTGTGACTGCTGAGAGAAAGTAACTTGTCTCCTAATGGTTTTGATCGCTCTAACGGGATCTTCTATGACAGGCTGACAACCAGCTTCCTGCAAGGGCCTCAATAAAGCACACCTGAGCAGGATGAAGCCACTTTTTCATTGGGACTTTTTGCAGGATGCCAAAGTAAACAGCTGTAGATAACACAGGCAAACACACTGTAAGGCTTCATTTAAAAAGAGCAAAAGGAAATTTAGAGACCAAAGCTACATGTTTGTGAAATCTTTTTAAAATATTCTGTCACTCCTTGGAGATTAAGGTTGGAGCAAAAAACATCCTGGTGTTAGATTTACAGGTGAAATTTCTTTTTAAATGTGTTTTCTGGTATTCAATGTGCTCTCAGGAGAAAATCACAAATAATCCACTTTGTTGTTGTCCATCTTTTATGACAATTCTAGGTTTGCCACATAAACACATCTTCAGGATCACTTTGAATTATCTCCTTAGAGTAAGGGTGCAAATTTCACAAACTATACCTTCCCAAGGGATCCAACTTATTAGTATACTTATTGATCAACTTTTGATATCCACCAAGATATTACAAATGCCTGGAATGTGATTATAGCTTAATTCTTTGTGACAGTACCAAATTTTCAAGTTTTATAAGGGTAGAACTATGTGAAGCAACTTTCCTTTTTCATAACAATTTTTTGTTCTAAAAAGAATTCATTAATGCAAATTGCTTGAGTACTACTCAGATTCAAAATAGAAAAGGGAAATACTCCATTTTTTAACAAAAATGCTGAGGAGAATTTGTCAGCTCCTTTGTTCTTATAGGCAGTGACTTTAGCAACAATTAATGTGGAACTATCAGTGAATCTGAATAACTGTATGTAGTAAGTTTATTTAATTGTTATTATGTTTGTAAAGAGATGCTTCTATAGTTTTAAGGAATTGACTTCGGTAGTCTAAGAGAAAATATAAAACACATCATATTCAATACCAACTGAAATCATGTTCTTTGTCCCTTTCGTTATTGCTCTGCAATTGTACAATGACAGTGGAGGAAGAAGAAATGATTCAACGGGGCGGTAAAACCCATGACGCAATCCTGTGCCATGTAGGTAGTGCACATTTCAGCTGCACATAGGAAAGTTCTTCTGAAGATTTCTACATACTTGGGATTTCTAAGTACATTGTTTTCTTTTTTTACTCTTTCATCATCACCACTATAAAGAGCAAAAGCAGTTAGTATCTTCCTTCTATGTATCCTACCTTCCCTTCCCTGTTTAACTGCTAGCACAGTTCTGTGAATAGAAAGACATTGGAACCAGAGTCCATTGCCCTGTGTCTCATGAGGCAGCAAAAATACTTAGACATAAGTCAGACAAGACTTAGGAGAAAGCTCATACTGGCCTGGAGGCTCATGCCATCTTTCAAGTTCTGCTACTTGTAATAATACAGACACCTGGAAAGACCCCTCACAAGCCTGGACACCATAACCAAGTATGATTAGAAAAGAAGACCCCTGACATACGTCAAAATGGTTTCCTTAGAAATAGTAATTTTAGCTGTTTTGAAAAATATTTTATATCCTCTGAAGGCTTGAGATACAATTTGACTTCTTTGTGGACAGAGGTAGAAGTGGTAACCCTGCTTTCTTCTGTGTAAGCCTAACATTACTGATCTCTTCTAACTAGCCAATGAACAATCACCATAACCCAGTACTTACAAGAAAGTGCACGACCTCCTGCCAAAACCCACAGTGGTATTATTAATGACTGATTAACTTAATAAACAGAGAGAAGAGACATTACCTATATAATCTCTCTTACCAAACACTTGTGCAAACAAATTTAGGCAGATTGCAGAAAGAAGAATTATGGTAGTAAAAAAATTAAAAACCACAATTGACAAAGCACTCCTTTGAAAGTTTGCAAAATGATTAGAACAGGAGTCTCCAATAAGCCCATGACATTTAGTATGCATTGTTTTACTTCTGTCACTAATAACTAAGCCATGCTTATTTAATTAAATAAGATAAAAGGAGAAATATTTATGTACATTCAATTTTTAGGTTCTCAAACATAACTCACCATATTTATTTTCAAAAAAATGTAGATTTTAAAACAATTCAATAAGTAACCATTGAACATTTAATAGATGTTTGACATGGAGTGACAAAGAAATAAAAATGGGTAAGACAACAGTGTAATACTGTGTACGTTATTTAAATGTCAAATCACTAGGTTGTATACCTAAAACTAATATAATATTTTATGTTAACTGTAATTGAAAAAGTTTTTAAATGCATAAGACAAGTTCCCATTTGAGCACAGCATTGAAGGGGAGAGAGACATGCAACTTAACTCAGCAGAAGTGCTTCTACTGAAACTTCTGCAGGAGTAGAAGGTAAGGGCTAGGAATTAGTCCTCTGCCTAGGAGTGCAGAGTAGAATCAGCAAAGGCTTGTAAATGGCTTGGAGGATAATTCCAAATTCCTACAGAAGAATGGAATAAAGAGAAAGATTAAGCAAAAATCCAGGGGAAGAAAGGAATAATTTTAGGAATCTTCTGGAATTGGCTGACTAGGACACAATAATAGGCAGGTGTGACAAGAGATGAGGCTTGGAAGGGAAGGCTGGGTCTGTTTTGGTCTAATGGATTTTATATGGTAGGTTTTAAAAGAGAATTCTGATAGTCATAGTCACGTGGAAAAAAAGTGACAGAAAGAAATAAGACATTGAAAAGCTTATCCAACATGAAGCAATGAAGAAATTAACTACAGTAAAAGCAGTGGGAGTAGAAAAGAAAGGACAAATGTCAGAGGTATTTTGGAAGTACACAACATTGTGACTGATCGGCTATATGAGGAAGGGCAAGGAGAGGAAGAAGATCAAGTTGAGTTTCTATGTTGAATAACTAGGTAAATGATTAAGTCATTAAGAAGAAATTCAGGAGGAGGGGCATATTTGGGATGGAGAGTAGAGAAGGTAATACACCAGTTTCTGACAGCTCAAGCTTGAGAGTTCTATGAGTAATCAATTATTGCTGTCAAGATGTAGCCCCAAAATTCACAGTGATGAGATAGATCTGAGTGAGACCTACTGATGGAAAAATGAGAACTGAAGCCACGGTAGTGGCTCAGACAAGGTAGGAGGAAAATACTTAGTCCCCTGTGCCTTGTTCACTAGGAGTTAGAGTTTAAATCAGTATCTTATTGGATAGCAGATATTGCCTCTTTAGACCATTGCTCACAATCAGTGTTTATATATCCATTCACATGACGCATCCCCCAATTCCAGCTCTTCAGTTTTGCTCTTTCAACTATACTATTCTCAACTCTCAATTCTCTCAATTCCTTCAGCAACTCTGTGACCATCACTAAATATTTCCTAAGTCTTCAATTTCTATCATAACTACCCATGACCAAGTTATACTCATTTCTTACCTGGATTTTTGCAACAGCTTTAAAAAATATTATTGGCTATTTTCAAATATACATAAAACTAATGGGTATAGTACAACATACCCATTTACCAGTTCCTTATATCAATATTTGCTGTATATGCTTCATCTCAAGTTAAATTTTTTTCCTTTATTTGTGAAAAATTTTGAAAAGAAATTATAAACAGCATATCATCCTTACCTAGTTTAATGTGAATCACTAAAAACTATGAACATTTTCTGAGATAACCACTACTTTATCACACTTATAATTGAACATGTATTACCTACTATCATTTTATATTCATCCTATAATTAATTGAATTTCTTCAATTGTGTTAAAATATCTTTTTTTTTCTTAGTTTGTTCAAGTGAAGTTCCAAGCAAGGTCCATACATTTTATTTAGTTCAGTTTTGTTTTTTTCTCCTTGCAGCAGGCTGGTCTCCTGTCCCCCATGCATTAGCTTAAAAGAGAAACCTGGCTAGTATGCTGAAGAATGAAGATGAATGATCCTCATTTTAGATTAGTATGGTTACTTTCTTTGCATGTTGTTTTGTTACTCTATTCTCTTTATTTCCAGTAGATGGAGATTAGCTCTAAAGACTTGAATAGATTTAGATAAACTTTTAGCAAGACAACTCCACAACTCTTGTGTGCTTTTTATTGTATCACCTTAGGAAATAGTGGCTACTTGTCCTGTTTTCTATTGATGCTACACTCTGCCTTCCATGTGGAAGATAGGAAGATGTGTCTCTGCCTAACTATTAGCTGAATTTTTAGTGATGTTATCGATCACAGGGGCTCCACTGATGACAAACCTCATTGCTCTATGAAAAGATATCAATTAATCTTTTCCTTAGTGTTTTTTTTTTAATTTTTTTTTTAATTTATTTTATTTTATTTATTTATTTATTTATTTATTTTTTCAGAGACAGAGAGAGAGTCAGAGAGAGGGATAGATAGGGACAGACAGACAGGAACAGAGAGAGATGAGAAGCATCAATCATTAGTTTTTCATTGCGACCCCTTAGTTGTTCATTGATTGCTTTCTCATATCTGCCTTGACCGCGGGCCTTCAGCAGACCGAGTAAGCCCTTGCTGGAGCCAGCGACCTTGGGTCCAAGCTGGTGAGCTTTTGCTCAAACCAGATGAGCCCGTGCTCAAGCCGGCGACCTCGGGGTCTCGAACCTGGGTCCTCCACATCCCAGTCCGATGCTCTATCCACTGCGCCACAGCCTGGTCAGGCTCCTTAGTGTTTTAATAAATTGACAATTAATGTCTGAATCAGTTGATTCCTCAGGAGTTGCAAAATGGTTGTTTTCAAATTCTGTAATTTCTTTCACATCTACGTTAAATTCCATGAAAAGAAAAATTGTCCTTCATCAACCAAGGAAACTAAAACTAGTTGGTAATGCTCTGAATGTTTGTTTCCTCCCATGATCATATGTTGAAATCTAATCCCCAATGTGCTGATATTTGAAAATGGGGCCTTTGGGAATGACTAGGTCAGTAGGGAAAAACCCTTATAATGGGATTGTTGCTCTTATATGAAGAGATTGGAGAACTAGCTCTCTGCTTTCTACCATGTAAGGCTACAAGAAGATGGCCATGTGCAAACCAGGAAATAAATGGACCCTCACCACACTTCACAAGGTTTGCCAGCACTTTGATCTTGGGTTTCAATGAGTTCAGAACTGTGAGAAATAAATGTTTGTTGTTTAAGACACCTAGTCTAGTTTAAGGTAATTTGTTATAATAGCCAGACTACAATAAAATAGAGTTTGTAAAGGAAAAGCGGCATAAATGTCTAATCATTTTGTTTCTATTGTTAATTGCCAAGAAAAAAAAAAACAACACCTACTTATTCCCCTTGCTGTAGAATAAGCTGTTAATTTTTTCTGAGAGAGTAAAAGGGACTTTCCTCCTCCTTGCTGAGTATCAGCACCAATGACTTCCTGTATATTCATTTTGTTATAGTCAATGACATTCGTTATTCTTTAAAATGCTAAAATTTCCCACCATTAGATAATAGGAGCCACTTCCTGCTGGCTCCTGTATCTATTTGTCTACACTCATTAGTCTTTGAGAGCTTCTTTGTTTTCTGGCACAGCCAGAGCTGGTCTCTGGCCCAGAACAGTGCTTAGGACACAGTAGAAACAAATTAATAATTACAGAATGAATATACCAAGTTTGTTACCCTTTTCACATTTGTTTATTATTACCCGTGGTTTTTGAGGTCATTCTTTATCTCTTCCTGAATGTTTGGCAAGTTTCTTTTTCGCTTACTTTCTTGCTTTACCCAAGCAATGTTGTCATCACGATGGTGAAAAAAACTGCTTCCAGTAGCCAAGGTTAATGGTCAGAAGAAAATATTAAGTGAGAACTATTAAAAGCTGGAAATAAGTACACAAGACCATTAAAGTGAGATGGTATTAAATCTAGTCTGAGTACATGACATCAATTTGAGTTTCAGTTATTTACATCTCTGTCATTTGTGTACATAAAATTATCTAAACCATAAATTTCTCCTTGTTATGATGTAAATGAATAAACTCCTCATATTTTGAATTGATTTATGTGAATTAGGCCAAGTTTTTTTCTTTTGGATATTTTCTTTTCTGCCTATATTTTTCTCTCCTACTTAATCTATTTGACATCCTTATGGATATTCCCATATGTTTTATGACTGTATTTTTCTTCTTATAATACCAAGAACCCCCAGTTTGCTCATTTCAGCCATTCTTTACTAGGATGTTCCTTCCCACCAGACTTTTTGGTCTACCTAATCCAATTCTAATATCTATTTCCTCAATTTTAAGTCTTCTTTCTATTGATGGAAAAATGGTACTGACTAGCTCTTTTATATTTTCACACCAACCTGGACTGTTAGTGCTAATAGACATTAAATTAGAATCTGTATTATGATTTATTATGACCCTTTGATATTCTATAATTTGTGAAGTTGACAGTGGTTTGAATTAATTTATGTAGATTCTCTTCATTTTTCCATCAGCTAATATATTATTAAGTAATATTTATAAACAAAATAATGCATGATTGGTAGCACAAAATTATTTATTTTATTCCCCCCCATTTCAAAAAGAAAGTAATAGCTGTTAGAATTTTTTGTTTCTCTTCATGCTACCAAATCTGAAAAGCCATCATATTCACCAGAGACAATTCCATTATTGTGTAAACAGTCTCTGACTCCCACTGAACTTTAGAACAGAGGTTAATTTTTTTAGATGTCGTGTTGATCTGGTGTCCTCCAGTGTCAAGAGGTATAAACTCCTTCAACTTTCTCTTAATCTTCTCAATTTATATCTATTCTCACCATCCTTGCTTCCCCTCCTTCAGGTTCAGTGGAAGCCTCTACTCTACCACTAACTTTCTATCTGTTTTCTTTCCCCTTGCTCTTATTCTTTGCCATCTCATTTAGGATTGTAATCTACTGACTATATCAAGTCTCTTTTATTTTCAGCCCCTTTTGGTCCTTTTACTTAAAATCACAAAAACTACTAATCCCCACAACTGACAAAAAACAAAACCTTTTTATAGCCTGCCTTAACTCAAGATAGAGATCTATAACTCTTTACTTTCAGAACCAAATCTTTCAAAAAAATAGCATATATTATTCTTGTTTAGTACTTCACACCTATGACCTAATAGCTAGTCTAAACTTTGTTCACCTTCTGGGTTCTTATTGGGTTCCCTATTTTAAATTTTATTGTAACATTTGACAAATGCTTTGCCTCCATCACAGTCATAGTTTCTGTCTAGCTGCTCAACAAAGCATGTCCATCCTTTTGGCCTTCTTGTTTTTGTGGCAAAAGACCCTCTAGAGCTATACTATGTAGGAAAAGTAAAAACTTCTAGCAAATCAAAGATGGTAATAAGAAGCACATTTGCATTCATGGTACACAAGAATGGCTGCTTGGATTAATTTTATCAGTCTATAAAGCTGATTAGTTACTTGAAGTGACAGACTAGGCCAGTGGTTCTTAAACATTTTGAAGTCGGGGCACATTTAAAATCCTACAAATAATTGTAGGTGCACTATATACAAATTTATGAGAAATATGTTATAATATTTAAGTCAAATATGAAAGAAAAGAATATAAAGTCTAAGTGTGCTTTTATGGTAATTAAATGAAATAAATACAACAAAATTAAATTATTCTGATATTAAAAAACATTTTTATGTTACATTTTTTGAGTTATGCTTTTTAGAATTCATAAAAAAGAAGGGTTAAAAAATTTAAAAAATGACAAAAAAGTTATCTTTTAATATATATAGATACACTCTTAGTAAGATTTAATAAATTCGGCAAGGCCTGCTGCAAATGTGTTAAGTTTTTTCATTCTTGTGTTTATGAGAAACATGAACCTGATGTGTCCTAGTGATTTCTTCAATGTTTGGGCATATATTTGAAAGGCAAACTCTCATTTCCTTGTCAATACATTGAAGAATTTCTCTCTTTTTACTCTTAATTGTGTTGAGTGCAGAAAACCCCCACCATACATATCATCTTAACTTTACACCAAAAAAAGGACAGAAGACACTTCCTCCAGTCTTTCCGAGGAACATGGGGGGTAGTGTAGACAATCTAGCACCACAGCTTAAGAGCCTTTTGCAACCTAATCAGGCAAGTGAGGTGGGGAGTTGGGCAGATTGTCAGCTTACAGTCAATTCCCCACACCTCTGTCCCCCCCAAATTTAAACTCCAAAACCCTGTTGGTTTTTTGGTTCCCAACAGGCACATATTTCTCTGGAATAACATAGGGCGCACCTGGAAATCTTCTAGGGCATACCAGTGTGCCCTGGCACACCCTCTGAGAACCACTGGACTAGGCCCTTCACAAAAGGAATCAGTCATTTGTACTGATGTCATCTGCCCATTTACTTGGTTGCACTTGAATATATTCATTGACTAAGATAGGGACAGATGAAGGTAAAACAATATATAAAAAAAAGCATAAAGAAAAATTATACAGAAAAGATTTAGAGACCAATTAGTTACATTAATTTGAAATACTGAAAAAACTTGAATTATATAATGAAATTAAATAAAACTGAATGCAATCATTAATACATTACAATATGTAAAGAATATGGTAATAAATTTAAAACAGCCAAAATAACTCCAGGAAGGCAAACTAGTGAAAAGAGTTCATAATAGTATTTAAATATGTGTAATTTAGGTTAATAAAGAAAAAGAACTTAATTACTTCAAGAAATATGTTTAAATACAGCAGATATATATGCAATTTATAGAAATAGAAAACAGAAAAAAATTAATAAATGTTAAATGTGATTAATGTAATTTGTGTTAAGTCAACAAATTAAATACTAATAGTTTTAACCTAATAATCTCTGGGTAATTAATTTTCCTAAAGAGTGTACATTTTGTAGATAGTGTACATTTCATAATGATTACTAATTTAAATATCTTTCCACATATTCATTATGCTCTTCCCCATGCTTCAGAAATTGTTAATAATAATTTCTTTGATGCATGTGGCTTTAGAGGACTAAAACTAATTTTTTTTTACAGTAAGAACTTGAGAGTCCACAGCAAGAGATGAAGCCTTATTTACATGCAGATAGTCTGTGTTCTGAGAATCACACTGGATTGGAAGTCAGCACTCATGGGTTCCAGTCTTGGGCCTGCTCTGTACTCCATATGTGATGCTGAGAAATGACCATTGTTGGCTTCAGTTTCCTCATCTGAGAATTAAGGGAATAAATCAACAGAACCTTTGGTTCTCCCTAAAATCAATTGGGATAGCATCCTAAATTGTGCATGTACCCGCAGTTTTATCCATTGAAATATAGACTTGGAAATAACAGAATGTAGACTGAGTGCTGATGCTTCACCACAACTTCCAGGATGTCAAAATATCACCATCGCAAAGAAAAGTGTATGTGTAGAAGTTTTAGAAATGGAAGAGGCTTAGGAACTCTGTCTAGCAGAGCTGCTTTATTTCATTGTTGAGAGAATTATCAAGAGGTGACTTCTTCTTGCCCAAAGCTGCATAGCCACAGAGTGTGATGTTATCACTAGAGCTTGATGCTCTTGACTGAGGCCCAAGGCCTCTTCTCACATCATCCCTACTATTTATTCCTTCCTGACTAACCATGAGGACAATATTGCTGCAAATGTCTCTAGTTGCCTGTGCTGTTGAGCTATTTTCTAGAGATGTTATGACATAATTATTATAATTAACTGATCTATAATATCAGTTTTCAGAAGTGAATTTCAGATCTTAAACTTTATGAGAATCATGATATTTTCAAGCATAAGATCTTAGAGGGTAAATTTTAAGACTGTTAGAAAAACTAAAGTTTTAAAGTTAACACTAATTTCATAAAAGCAAAGATAAAATGGCTGAAGATATTAAAACACCTGTAATAGCAACCTAGAGATAAACACATTTTATTTTTAAAGAGTACAAAAAGGGATATAAAATTCCTTCTTTTCAATTTGTATGAATGGATATCAAAATTTTGATGGAATCATTTGGGGAAATCATTTCAAAAGCAAAAATTAATGTACATGCATAAGTATTTGTCAACTCTTTTCTTGGAGTTACTAAATTTTGAAATTATAATAATTATTTTATTATGTCAATTATCCATATGTTATAGAAAATCTTAATCCATGTAAACATCTGTGGTTACATTAAGGCCAAAACTTTATTTTTTCTGTACTCAAATGCAAATATATAGCTAATTTTATAATTTTTTGAGTGGTGACATTTAGAGAATCCCATCCTCCTTTCTCCCCTTTCTTCCATGAATATTCATTGAACATCTTTCATGTGAAAAGAATTGTCAGATACTGAGGATATGGGAATGGATAAAATAGACATAGTTTTTCCCTTTGTAAATTTGACAGGATAGTGCAGCAATATACAGTTTAAAAATTATATATAATTTTAATTTGGTACATATTTTATAGATACATGTGGGATACTATACATATATGAAGAACTAATTTAGATTGGATTGACGTAACAGAAAGAACCAGTAATTGCCTCTTTGAGGGAAATGACATTTAAATTGAGACTAGCAGAATGAATATACATGAGGTAAAGAGTGAGAAAAATACCTTTATCAGCTGGGTATACAAAATATGGGAAGATCTTGAATTGAGGAAAAGTAGGACAGTTTGATATGGATTGTAGAAACTGAGGAATATTGATAAAGGAAATACAGCTACGATGAGGATGAAAAAGCAGGTGCTGCACTACTTTTTACTGTGAAATTTCATTGTATTGTACAGTTACCATATTGTTCACTCCATAAGATGCACTCACCATAAGATACAGCTAAGGTTTTAAGGAGGAAATTGAGAAAAATAAGTATTCTGAACCAAATAATGTGTTAAAATATTTAATAAAATACACCACAATAATATTTCAACAACGTAAACTCAACAGCAGTATTAACAACCGTTAGTGCTGTTATGAACAAATGAGAAGAGACTTTAATGTTCAAATACTCTTCTAGTTGTCTAGGAACCTGCAGCAGCTAAAAAACAATGAATATTCGCTCCATAAGATGCACGGACATTTTCCCCTTTACTTTTGGGGAAAAAACGTGTGTCTTCTGGAGTGAAAAATATGGTAATTCTGATTGTGCTGAATTGCCTTCAGAATCTAACCTTTTGTTGTGCATTGTAAGTCAGTCTCATGGTCATCATACTATGCTCCCAAGAAATGTTTCATCATCTATAATGATTCAACAAATCTTTTCTCCCTTTTATTATCTATTTCTTTGATGGTCTCCTTTCTAAAGTTTGTCTTACATAGAACAACTTTATTTTCCTAGCAACTTCAGACAGACTTGAAAATCTCTGCCACAATCCAGGTTTTTGAGATGGAAGGATTCTGAGTACATGTTTGAAAGGAGAAAAAGGAAGAAAGGAAGGAAGGAAGGGAAAGAGTGAGTGAATAAGGGAGGGAGGCATAGAGGGAGGACAGAAAAAAAGGAAAATATTGCTTTTGGACATTGGTGGCGATTTGTAAGGCTTTCTGGTGTATTCTTTAAACTGGAGCTGGAGATACCTTCATCACTCATGCTATGACAGATTCCAAGCACTTACTGATTCAGGTAATGTGTGTAATCTTTTACTGAACAGATAATGAACTTCTATATATAAAGAGCTCTCTCCATTTAGTGAATGGAAAACAGGAAATTATAGGTGATTGCAAAGCTAATAACTAAGTTTTTAAACCATTTCCTAAGTACTCTGACAGAAGACCACGGTGCCCCAAAATACTGAGATGATTGATTATAAGTTGAGTTATTCGTGGGATTAATTAATTTTGATATTTCACTGTTACCTGTCACCTTCTATCTCCCAGAACACTTCCCAAGATGATCCAATATCTTCAATTTATGCTATTAGAAGGATAAATACTTTTTTAAAAAATTATTTTTTTCTTCAAAATAAGGGCTACAGACAATACACAGCTTCACATATTGCTTCCACCGATTCTTTTTACATGACTTACTTGCCCTTTGTATTTCACCATATATCCAAGAAACTGGCATATATTGAGGTGCTTAGTTCTAAAGATCAAGTTATTTTTTTGTGAAGGGTTAGGGCATTAAACATGAGAATGTATGCATATTTATAGATATAATCACACAGCAAACAGAAGAATAGTGTTCTGACTCCTATTGCAATATTCATATTTTTTAGAGAATGCAAAATGTCAAATTAGAAAATCTGTGGGAAAGATATTGATGATTAAAAACACCACATCACAGCCACTCGTCACCTTTACATTACCATTAGCCTCTATCTTCCTTCAAGTTAGTCCTTCTATTAGATAAAATGCAGAATTATATTACTATAATTACAGAAAAATAGCAATTTGTGTTTAAAAATTCAAGAGAAAGGTTTTCAAGCTGTTCTCTATTCTATTTCACTTTTTAATCAGAATCCTTTTGCATAAATGTAAAAGATAACCACAACAAATGCATCACTTTTTAGAAAAAGTATTTTCAAGTGATGAAATAACTGTAGAAAAAAATAAATTCACTCACCTAAGAATATAGTATAAACTTAGTAAAAGTATGGGGGCACATAGGGCCAATTTATAAGGATTCCTATTATAAATAGCCTAACCTAAGAGAAAAAAAAATTCTTTTCACTCTTTTCAAGTAGAAGATAAAAATTAGGTGCAGGAAATCTGAGACATGTCTGTAGGTAAGCAAAAAGGTTATTCTTTTATCTGAAATAAGAGGAGTGTATTTCTTCATCCTATTACATTTTTTTTTTTTGTATTTTCTGAAGTTGGAAACGGGGAGGCAGTCAGACAGACTCCCGCATGTGCCCGACCAGAATCCACCCAGCATGCCCACCAGGGGGCGATGCTCTGCCCATCTGGGGCGTTGCTCTGTTGCAACCAGAGCCATTCTAGCGCCTGAGGCAGAGGCCATGGAGCCATCCTCAGCGCCCGGGCCAACTTTGCTCCAATGGAGCCTTGGCTGCAGGAAGGGATGAGAGAGACAGAGAGGAAGGAGAGGGGGAGGGGAGGAGAAGCAGATGGGCGTTTCTCCTGTGTGCCCTGGCCGGGAATCGAACCCAGGACTACGGCATGCCAGGCCAACGCTCTACCACTGAGCCAACTGGCCAGGGCCCATCTTATTATATTTAATATAAGAAAATTACCTCAAAATATCACATGGGAACTATTTGAAAATAACCAGATTGGTCAACCCCTAATACTGCAAAAGGTATTCTTTTTATACAGATCATTAGGTTACTTCATTTAAGTGTATATTTGATACCCTACAATTTTTCTTAACTTTATTATAAATCCTGTGTTTTCAAGCAGTGATTTCAAAGTGATTAGGGAGTGGGTTGTTGCTCTTATTTGTAGCTAATAACAAAAATAGTTGCTATTTATTGAGTGCTAACTATTTGCTACTTCAAATGAAAATTGTCTTAAAGCCTTGCAATACTATAAAGAAAATGTTATTATTATAGGTAATTTATAGGATTGAAAACTAAGCCTTCGAAATGTGAAATAAGTTGCCTACATCCCCACTGTTTGTGTATGATAGAGCTCATGTAAATTCAACCATTCATTTTAATATTCATTGAACTCATTTTTATAGTTAGCCAAAGTAGTACATGATGGAAATTTGGTGCTTAAATACATGGCATGTTTTTGCTGTCATGGCACTTACATTGTAGCAGTAGAGATTGACGATAATGTGTTAGAAAGTAATTTGGGTAAATGAAAAAAACAGTGAGTATTGTTTAAGTAACTATAAAGAAAATAAACATATTAATGAGATAAGAGGGACTGGGTATGTTAAGACAGGTTAATAAGAAAGGCTTATTTGAGAAACAGACATAAGCTGAAATGAAGGGTAAGAATGCTGTGAGCAGGTAAAAATTTGGGAGAGAATTATGCAGACAGAAAAAGCCTGAATAGTGTCTGATATCAAAATGAACTTTATGTGTTTAAGGAACAGGAAGAAGGTATATTTGGAGCTTATTAAACAAGGGAAGGACATGAAGTAAGAACTATAAAGTGAGTCAATGTGTTTCTACGTAAAAACCAAATGCAAAACCTCCTAGGATTATTGCTTAAACCAACAAACGTGCTGGCAGTTGTATGAAAAGCTGCTGCTGCTGACTTGGATTGGTATTCCCAATTACTTTCGCAGTAGAGGGGTGAACATAACCAGCTGTCACAACACATTTATTTTGGCTATGGTACATTTTCCTTGATTCAAAATAGTCATACCTGCTATTAAAATAAACTGGCCCAAAGAAAGCCAATGTTCTACCCAACAAACCATATGACAATGGATATTTTCATTAAAAAATGACACAACTGTCCAAATACATTACTTTTGAGAATAACAGAATGGTATTAATAATTATATTGGGACAGAAGATGCATATCTTGGATTATTCCACACAAAACAGGATGTAAAATCACCTTACGGAACATATACTGCATGTTGAGAATAGTAAGGAAATACATCTATCAGAATACTGAAGATGGCGTGCAGTTTAATTTAAATTTATTTCTCATCTCTTAAGCTAATCCTGTTTATAATATAAACCCAGATGAAATCCTTAATTCTATTTCAACAACTTGTGCAAATAAGAGTATGATTAAAGTGAATACAGGGTTATTGTCAGGTGAAAAACATTTATCCGAGCACTCTACAGCCCTGGTCTCTCTCCCACTTGAATTTTTAAAATGTCATTTTTAAGTGCTTCCATCATCTTCACTGGTCCTTCCCAATCCCATTCCTCATTCTGTAGCCCAAGTAATGTTTCTAAAACAAAAATTTGCTCACAGAATTCCTTGGCTCGAAATGTGTCACATTTCTCTCACTGTTCTTAAGATCAAGTCCAGATCTATCTCATGGGTTTCCTCATGAACTGACCTTCAGAAAATTTCCATCTTGCATCTCTTAACACTTTTCACACACAATCTTGTATCACTGTCTTTTTTCTCTACCTACAAACACACATATATCCCCACATTTTAGGCTTGCAAGGGAGACCAGTAATTACATCACCCAAAATCTTGTTAGAAATGTGAACTCTAGGGCCTAGTTCCAATAAACCTGCTGGAGATGTGACCTTTATAATAGTTAAAACTTTCATTCAAGGTCATAGAATATATCTCTGTTTATTTAGGTCAGTTTTGCACCTTTCAGAATATATATAATTTCAGTACTAAAGTTCTTCAACATATATTGTTAGATTTAGTCTTAGGTACTGTGAAATATTTGTTGTTTTAAAAATGGAACCTTTTATTGAATCTTATAATTAGTTGCTGTACAGGATTACTGGTGATATTTTCAATAATGAGTTTAATTTAGAATTTAGTAGGATTCTGATCTGCTAAATCAGAATCTGCATTATAAAAAGACTTTCATGCAATTTAGAGTCACATTTAAGTTTGAAAAATCTCAGTAGAGTTTTTAAAGCTCTCCAGGTATTTCCAAAGCTCAGATAAGTTTGAGAAGGACTACTTTACCTATACCTGACTATTATTTGGGGCAAGGAACATGCTAACTCCTAATCTCTGTTCTGAGAGCCTAAACATAAATCTTATCCTGCTGTTTTGCTGTTTCCAGCATGTACTATCTCCAGTATGGGGTCAGAGAGACCCCTGAACTCTCATCTGCTCAGGGCTTTTGCTCTAAAGTGCCTTGCTGCTGATTGTTATACTAACTCTACATGTTTTCACAGCATATTCCCCACACTGCAGCCAGTGGTTCAATTGGTTTGAATGTTGGCCCAGGTACTGAGGATAGCTTGGTTAATTCAAGCACTGGCCCCAGATGGGGGTTGTCAGATGGATCCCTGGGGCACATGTGGAAGTCTGTCTCACTGTCTGTCCTCCCCTCACCTAAGAAAAAAAAATGTTGCTGTATAGAAATACTATTAATATTTATATGCTGTTTTTATAACTATCAAACTAACTAGACTCTCTTTAATTCTAAGAATTGTCATTAGGATCAACTGATTATTGTAAATAATATTTTTTCTTTTCTATTCCTTATAACTTTAAGTTACTGTTTCTACTGACAATGCCCTTCAACATAATTTTGAATAGATGGGATGATAACATGCACCTTATTTTATCACTGACTTCAAAGAGTGATTCTAAATTTAATAATAATATCTGAAGTTTGTTGGAGTGTTTTAGTAGATCCCTTTCACATAGCAAAGAAAATTTCATCTTTATTTAATTTGTTAGAATATTTCAAATCACGAGTAGAGGTCAAATCTTATCCAGGATTTTTATTGAATTGATCCCCATACTCATAGTATTTTTATCTTTTAATCAGTTAATGTGATGAGTTTCAGCTACTAATTTTCTTTTCAAAATTTTACATGTAGCAATACAATATTTCAAATATTCCGGAAATACCAAATTTACATAATATAAATAAATAATATTTACCATCTTTAAATGGCATTTTAATAGAAACAATGCTTATGAATATATCTTAAACTTCTCTTTTTATCCTTATCTTCTCACTCCTCTAGACCTGAATTTGCTGTCTATAATCATTGATGTATCTTATACTTTTATTTTATATATATGTTTATAAATCATATATTAATTTACATAAATGGTTCACACTGTATGTCCTTTTTTAACTTGTGTTTTCTCCTTCAATATTCTGTTTTTGATTTATTTATTTTGATTCTATTTTGAGATTTATTTACCAATATTTTTTGAAAATTATAGGTATAAATAAACATATATATATATTTACTTTTATTGATCTATAGTATTCCATTTTGTGTTTAAGCCTGTGTTTACTTATTCCCTTATTGATAAATTCTTGGATCAATTTCTCTTCTATTACAAACTATACTATAGTATACATCCTAGTATAAGTTTCCTTATTTACATGTATAGAATTTTTTTTTTTTTCATTTTTCTGAAGCTGGAAACGGGGAGGCAGTCAGACAGAGTCCCGCATGCACCCGACTGGGATCCACCCAGTATGCCCACCAGGGGGCGATGTTCTGCCCCTCTGGGGGGTCGCTCTGTTGCATCCAGAGCCATTCTAGTGCCTGAGGCAGAGGCCACAAAACCATCCCCAGCGCCCAGGCCATCTTTGCTCCAATGGAGCCTTGGCTGCGGGAGGGGAAGAGAGAGACAGAGAGAAAGGAGAGGGGGAGGGGTGGAGAAGCAGAAGGGTGCTTCTCCTGTGTGCCCTGGCCGGGAATCGAACCCAGGACTCCTGCACGCCAGGCCGACACTCTACCGCTGAGCCAACCGGCCAGGGCTGTATGTATAGGATTTTAGCCAAGAACATATTCTTGAATAGAGAATTGCTATGTCACAGAATATGAGCATATTCAGTTTTACTAACTGATGACTTTATATTTTTTAAAGTGGCTGGATTGATTTTAATTCTACAATTATTTTAAAACTGTCCCATTGTACCATGTTGATATTAGTTCTTGTAAACAGATTTAAGATTTTGCCTTATGTAATGGCTGCAAAACAGTAGCTTTTTAAAATTTATGTTTCTCTGGTTCCTGTGTGAAACCCATAATAAACCTTTGTGCTGCAAACCAATGGAAAGACTAACTTTTGATTTAAATAATAAAGGATTTTTTGTTTTTCTTTACCAAATTGGAGACAGACTTAAAAAATATTATCTTGTGTCTATTTCTAATATATATTTTTATTCTGAGGGGGTAGACATTTGGGAAAACAGCTTGAAGTTGGGTCTTCTACGAGGATCACTGTCTTGGTTTCCTTCAGCAATTCATCACATGAGTTTATTAAATATATTCATCTCAAAGTCACCTGAGTCCAGCAGATATCCCAAAGTAGAAGCCTGTTTAAGGGAACAGTTACCATTTTGGTTTGATGCTTTCACTCTGTTTGAGACCTCTGAATTTGTCTTCATTCATGGTCATTTCTATTCAATAAGACATTTAAAATATTTTTAAAAATTATTCACCAAATTTAGTCTTTTCAGTGGGCAAGTTGACCACACTGCCAGAAATAGACTAATTAGTCTTTGAATTCTTTGCTAAACCATAATCTCTGCTAGAAAATGCTCCATTGTCTGCATGGTTTTTCATTCCAGTTAGCACCGCCGAACAATGTTCCTGGCATATAGTAAACTATCAATAAATATTTGACAAAAAAATTACTAATGAATGAATAAGAAAGTGTAGCTTGGAAAGATTGGAAATCTCAAATTATTGGACAAAAATATTGGAAAGAGAAGTTTATCTAAGATAAAAATACTTTTTTGTAGGAAATCAACAAGTTTTATGTCAATAATTCTATTACTTTCAGATCAATTAATTGAGCTTGCAGGGGAGCACCAGAATGAGATGTAACAAGCATACATTCTTTAGGTAGAAGATCAGGGTTTAAGTTCTACTTAGTCTCTATTTCTGTAATCTTGGCTGAATATTTAATATATCTGAATCTCAGTTTCTTAATTTCTAAAATTGAAAACTCTATGCGTAGCACATTAATAAACACTATAACAACAGGTAAATGTTGCCAAAAAACGTGTATAGCACTGCTGCAGTGTTTCCAGAGAAGCAGTGTCTGATAAGAATTTCAGGACTTGCATTCAGCTCATTTATTATAAATATCAGAAGAAAATGAGATCCTCAAATGTTATTTTTTCCTTAAAAAATCATACATAATTGCCATCATTTCTCTTTTGTGGAAACACCATATTATTTTCATTGATTTTTACATTTAAAGTAATTTTACAAGTATAGATATAAGAGTTTCCCATTTTGTAGTACTAATAGTATTTCTGTACAAGCCAATTTAACTAAATGGAGAATAGTAGGTTCTGAATGTAAGTACTTATCTTTTTTCTCTGACTGAATAAAATGGGCAATTCATTGGCAAAGTTTCTGTCAAGGAAGTATATTAATCATTACAAGCACCTAACAATTTTTTTACATCCTACTATCAGTAAAATGACTGCATGATATGAATAGATTTCCTTAAACATTTAGCTTCCTTCTCAGAGGAGAGATAGAAAACCTGGGATAAGAAAATTCAAAATAAAGTAAAATATAATCAGGAAGGAATAAGATAAGTGTTAAAAAGAAGTATAATTAAATGTGCCAGAGGTTAAAAGGCCCACATGCATCTTGAGCTTGTATGAGTGGTGCCTGAAATCTAGGAATATCTAGATTACTGTAATTTTTGCTCCATAAAACGCACCTGACCATAACACACACCTAGGGTTCTAAGAAGGAAAATAAAAATATTCTGAACCAAATGGTGTGTTAAAATATTTAATAAAGTACCATATTTTTCGCTCCATAAGATGCATGGGCATCTCCCCCTCCCCTTTTCGGGGGAGATGATGCATCTTAGGAAGTGAAAGATATGGTATGTGGCATTTTACCTTACCCTTAATAAATTGAGAATTTTTTTTTTTTTTAATTTAAGATTATGCTGGGAAGGAGAGCTACTTAGAAGGAGAAATGGCATTTTAGGTATAAGAGAAGAAAGAATAAACTTAAGCATTCTGACTGTATTTTGAAGTCAGTCACTTAAGTGACTTTCAGTCTAGGAAATTAGTAATACTGTAGTAAAGATGAGGTTAAAAAGGAATGTTGGACCCAATGTTGGTCAAATAAGTTTGTAAATATGATATATAGGTTTGCTTGCTTATAGTCTGCACTGGGTGTGGGGGACAGGTTGTAAGTAGGCAGGGTTGTTATACCCTAAACTTAGTTTTAAGACTAAGGCTTTCCCACCCTAATTGACTTTGTATCAGAGACTTCCTTGGTTTTATATTGGATTAAAGGTTTTTATTTCTACACTATAAAATGGGGCAGACCGGGAGCTTGCTCTCTAACTCAGTTCCTGAGATTAGTATTAAAGGAGAGAGCAGAGAAAGGCCACGTGGAGGAGAGGAGAAGCAGTCAAGATGGGAGAGTGCTGAAGGAGAAGCCAGTTTGTGCAGAGTTTGTGCAGAGAGAAGGAGATGAAGAACAGAAGTGAATAAGGTTGGTGAGGTAGAAAACTTTGATTCTAGGAAACTTGGATAAGGGAGTGGCTTTGGAAGCCCTGAATGGAAAGGGAAGTGTTTTCCCACTGTGTGTATTTCTTGCCGACTGGGTGCAAGCTAGGATAAAGATGATGGCCCACTAGTTCTTGACTCCATTGTTGACAGATATATAAATTTACCAGAAATTCCAACTGCCCTTTGGTTGTTCCACCTGGCTGCCTGACCTCACCCTTACTTACTGGAAAATTGCCCCTGAGGAGGAAAAGTTCCAGGAAGCTGGTCAACCTGCCCCAAGAAGGAGCATTCCAGAAAGCTGAAATCCTAAAACTGTAAAAGGGAACATACCAGAACTTCTGATTCAGTACTCCCTCAGGATCTCCCAAGCCCTATAAATTTTGCCTTATAGTCTGTACTGGTGCACTTCTCCCTGAGAAGTGCTCGGCAGAGTTCCTTTCTTCCTTTCAATAAAAGCCTTTTACTCTGGTCTTTTTGGACTCCCATGGATTCCAACATTTGGTGCCGAAACCTGGGACAGGGTACTAACAGCCTGGATGATCCCTCTTTCCCGTCCAAACTTACAACCAGGGAAGCAATGGGCAGCAGCAGCTCATTCCGGGCTCATTCCCTGATTCTGCTTGGACGTGTAATTGTAGGTTGATTGGCTGGTGATCTGTCCCTGTCCTGAACCCCCGCCAGACCAGAAAGGTAAGGAGTTTCTCCCTTCCTTCTCCCGGTTGGCTTTAATTTGACCCATAAGTCCCTAATGCATCATCGGACGGCTTTCTCCAGTCAGCCTCACATTTTGAGGGTTTGCCATTTTTCTGTCCCAGGACAGCACATTCCAAAAGTCTAAGTGCTTAGCCAAATCCCTCCACATTCTCTTTGAGCTCCTTCTTAGGTGGTGACAACCCCAAAGCAGGATGACTCCACATTCCCAGGAAAGCTTTCTCCTTTGAGATTGTGATTGGAGGCGGGGACGCCCTCTCTAGATCACTAATCTCCACAACGGGCTCTTCGGAGTCAAAGCCATCTGACCAAACCCCGTTGGGTAGTCTTCTACTCATTTTCTTTTGCAATACTGCCTGGCCACAATATAAACTAGACAATGACTCCCACAGGCCTGAAAATGGGACATTCAATTACTATATCCTCTGAGCCCTTGACAACTTTTGCCACCAGATGGGGAGGGCATCAGAAATTCCTTACATGCAGGCTTCCTTCTACCTTTGCTCCTGTCCTTAATTTCTGTGCCTCTTGTTCTACATGCAGGCCGTTTTTGGCCGGAGAAACCTCACCTAAAAAACCTCTGCTCCTAATCTTCCTTCTCCGTGGACTCTCAACTCTCTCCTCTCCTGCCTAAACCTCGGGGGCACCCCTCTCTCAGGACCCCTCTCTGGTCACTCTGCAGATCTTTTCCACTTGAGTCTCTCCCCTCCAGAAAGCCCCCTCCCTTCGCAGAATTCTGTTTCTCATTCACTTGCATATACCAGTCTCTCTCTTTCTCCTTCTCTGCTGGCCAGGGGCCCCTCCCTTCTTCACTGTGTTCTTAAACCCCTCCTCCCTCCTATGGATGGGTGCTCTGTCTCTTTTTCTTCTTTGACCCATCCCCCCACCCCACCAGCTTCAGCTGTCTCTTTTTCTTCTTTGACCCATCCTTCCTTCTCCTCAGAGACTTTCTGTGCCTTCCACTATCCCTCGTCCTCTCCCCTCTCCTCAGAGCTCTAAATCTTTTTGACTCCTCTGACCATGTGACACCATTACCAGCACTTTAATCTCCTCCTCCCCCTCCTGCAGATTCTGACCCTCCTTCTTTCCATCCAGCTGTTCACACTGTCCATCTGTCTGCTTTATCTCTTCCTCCCCTCTATGCTGACAACTCCCTGCCATCTCAAAATGTTTTTAAAAAGCAGAGTTGTCTATTGAGCTATGTGAGTGAGTAATCTGTCTTGTCTATTTGTTTGTCAGAAAATATCTTTAATATAATTTTAATTGAATCAAGTAAAGCATGCTCATTTAAATTCCTTAATTCATAATCTGTATGTGAAGTCTTTTAATGTGCAACTGTGTCTGTTTCTAAGGCCTTAAACCAATAATTACCTGCCTCTTAAATCAAGGCTTACTCATCCCCATGGACTCTCCCTGCAATACCTCCATCCTTCCTGTTCAAAAACCTTGAGGGGCTTATCACCTCATACAAAACTTACACCTAATCAATGAGGCAATAGTTCCCCTTCATTCAGTAGTCCCTAATCTCTACAAGTTGCTGTCACACATTCCCTCAAACACCACTCACTTCATGGTCCTAGACCTCAAGAATGCCTTCTTTACCATTCCTTTACACCCTGACTCTTACTTTCTGTTTGTCTTTACCCGAACACTAATGCAGCCCAGCAACTTACATAGACTGTCTTACTCCAGGGGATCAAAAACAGCCCACACCTGTTTGGGCAGGTACTAGCTCAGGATTTAGCAGCATGCAATCTCAAAACTAGTACTCTCTTATAATACGTAGATGACCTACTCCTCTGCAGCCCCTCCTTGCCTGCCTCAAGGAGACACACACCCACCCTTCTTAACTTCCTTGCCATGAAGGGATATCACGTCTTCTCTGCTAAGGCTCAACTTCACTCTTAGTTCGTAGTCTATCTAGGCATTGCCTTAACCCCCACCACCTGAGGTCTCACCCTAGATAGAATTCAGACCCTCCACAGTCTCCAACCACCTACCACCACATATCAAATCCTTTCTTTCCTCAGTCTAATAGGCTTCTTTTGAAACTGGATTCCCAATTTTGCTCTCTTAGTCAAGCCCCTCAGTGAGATATTCTGAGCATGGCTTTTAAGGTCTATAATGGTCAAGGGAGTAACAGAAAAGGCAAATAAGTCCCAAAAGAGGTCAAGAAATACCAGCTTTTGGTATATGCTCTTAAAGGCTCCAGAGCCCTAAAGGGCTTCTTAGGATTCCATTAGGGCCCTGCTCCAGAGCGAAAGAAAGGTCATTGAACTGAAGCCTGCCAGGCTTCCCAGCCCCACTGGTTTACAGATCTTTGCTGTGGAAAGAGGAACATGAGAAGGTAAGTTGCCCCCTTGCTCCATGGAGGGAGGGTTCAGTCTCTTCTAGCCCTGCTCCAGCTACCTGTGACCTGACCTTGCCCAGCATGCTGGGAATTGCCACTGAAGGCCCAAGGATATCGTTCAGGAGCCTAAGGTATTTCTTCCAAGTAGCATATAAGCTGATCTCATTTCTTGGAAACACAAGGGCCATCTACTATGCCTTGCCTGAATATTTAAGTTTTATTTATCCCTCAAAGATCTCTACTGTGGGTATTGACAGTCTGATTTTGTTACTTTATTTAATGTATAGCATCTCCTTTATTCCTCTTGTCTCAATGCCCCATGCCTATTGTGGGCTGGGACCTGCTGCTAATTCCAGCTAGAAGCAGTGATCACTAGGACTTAAACTCTAACTACAAAGTTTAGAAATGTAGCCACCCTTTCCCTAAGTACTTACAGGATTTACAAGTTACTCAGCAAACTGTTCAAAAACTGTCCAAGAGGCACTTCCAGCAGTACATCACCCAAGGACTGACTTTCACGAGGACAGGTCCACACACTGTGATCCTGACAATTCCCACTGCTGCTAAAGTAGAAAAACGGCATAACACCAATATGTGTCTCCCTACTAATTGGACAGAAACCTGTACCCTAATCTATCTCACCCCAAATATCTACCTAATTCCACTCCATGAACCTCTTCCAGTTCCTAGGACACTACCCATCAATCTAAGGACCAAACGATCTGTACAGGTAATTCCTCTCCTTGTTGCTTTAAAAATTTCTATAAAAATAGGTCTAGGGGCAGGGGGACTGGCCACTGCCCTGTCTTATTCCCACTCTCTGCCTCTCTGAAGCCCAGAGAATTCATAAAAAACAAAGCGAGTCATGGAATCAGTGGTTTTGTACAAACTGGGTGTCTTGACTATCGCCTTTCATTGGTCCACACACTCTCCTATTTATTTTTCTAACATTTTTTTTTTTGGATTTTTCTGAAGTTGGAAATGGGGAGGCAGTCAGACAGACTACCGCATGTGCCCGACTGGGATCCACCCGGCATGCCCACCAGGGGGCAATGCTCTGCCCATCTGAGGCATTGCTCTGTTGTGACCAGAGCCATTCTAGCACCTGAGGCAGAGGCCATGGAGCCATCCTCAGCACCTGGATGGCTCCAATGGATCCTTGGAGCCAACTTTGCTCCAATGGATCCTTGGCTGTGGGGGGGGGGAGGGGGGAAGAGAGAGTCAGAGAGGAAGGAGAGGGGGAGGGTTGGAGAAGCAGATGGGCACTTCTCCTGTGTGCCCTGGCCAGGAATCAAACCCGGGACTCCTGCATGCCAGGCCGATGCTCTACCACTAAGCCAACCAGCCAAGGCCTATTTTTCTAACTTTTGAACCCTGCCTCTTATGTTTGTTCTCTAATTTCTTACAGAACCACATGCAGACCTTCACCAATCAGAAAATTGGAAAAATCTACCTAATCGTACGCACCAACCCTGAAACCTGCCCTCGCAAAACAGAAAAATCTGGAACCCTATAAAAATACCCCTACTCTGAACAATGGTGGAAAAATCCCTTATTCTCAAAGCTAGCACCAATTATAGGACCAATCCTAATTTTGTACCTAATTTTAATGCTTGCCTCTTTCTTTATCAAGTTCCTGCAGGCTTGAATGAGAGAAATCTCCAGGATTACCTACAATCAAATGCTTTTACAACCCCTACTCCAACTACCCCAAGGGGGGTTCACGAAGGAGGCCCCCTATAGGGATAATAGCAAGAAGTAGCTCCAGAAGATGGCTGGTCCGAGACAAATCTCCTTCCTGAACTCTATACCCCCTCCTTCCTCCACTTCTTTTCCTTTTTTATCATACCAGAGTTGAGAAATGATAGATATATGAATTTACTAGAAATTTCAACTGCCCTTTGGTTGTTCCACCTGGCTCCCTGACCTCACCATTACTTACTCGAAAATCACCCCTGAGGCAGAATAGTTCCAGGAAGCTGGTCAACCTGCCCCAAGAAGGAGCATTCCAAAAAGCTGAAATCCTAAAACCGTAAAAGGTAATTGTAAAGCCAGCAGCCACGGCCACTATCATAGCAGCCCGGTCCATGCAGGTACACATTGGATTCGGACAGTCGGTAAAGAAACAATGGAGCCAAAAACTGATAGGCCATTTTCTTTAATTCTAGCTTGCACCCGGTGGGCAAGTAAAAACACACATGGGCTCCAAAACCCACTCACATTCAGTGCTCACAAAGCTACTGACTTATCCGAGTTTCCTAGAATCAAAGGTTTCTATCTAGCTCACCAGCCTTATTCTCCTCAGTTCCCCATCTCCTTCCTTATCCCAGATACAAACTCTACACAAACTGGCATCTCACTCAGCACTCCGCCATCTTGGCTGCTTCTCCTGGTCACATGGCCTCTTTCTGCTCTCTGCTCTGCTCCCTCTGCTCTCTCATGCTAATCATCCCAGGAACCAAGAGAGCAAGCTCTCGTTCTGCCCCCATTTTATAGTGTAGAAATCCAAACCTTTAATCCAATATACAAAACAAGGAAGTCTCTAATACAAAGACACTTCTCTGAGGCATGATTGGATTGTGCCACCCCACATCAAAACGGGTGGGAAAGGCCTAATCCCAAAACCAAGCCCCAGGCTACAAGGATTCTGCCTGCCCACAGAGACACACATTAATATCACCTGGGCGACGGCCTCCTCGTGGGCAGCGCCATCTTTAACAAAGTGAGCATAATATATTTTATCTGCCCAACAGTAACATACCAGAATTTCTAACTCAGTACCCCCTCAGGCTCTCTCAAGTCCTATAAAATTCGCCTCATAGTCTGTAACCAGTGCCCTTCTCCCTGGAGAGGTGCCTGGCAGGGTTGCTTTCTTCCTTTCAATAAAAGCCTCTTACTCTGGTCTTTTCAGACTCTCTTGGATTCCAACAGTTGTTTCATTACCATCTGTCCGAATCAAATGTGAACCTGCACTGGCAAGGCAGCTGTGATGGTCACTGTGGCTACTGGCTTACAGACCTATTATTACAGAAACTTAAGAAAGGGAGACCTTTTAGCTTTTTAGATTAGGAAGTAATAAAACATGAGCTGAATTTAGAAAATTTTATTTTACTATTAGGAGGAAAAATTAAATTGGACAGAGTAGGCCAGAAAATATTATATATAACAGGATTCTTCTCTGGGGGCTAGCCCTGAAACCAACAAGCAGGGAAGATGGAAGAGACAAGACAGAGGAGAAACTGTAAATGTTGGAGGAGGGCTAGTTTTCAGGGACACGGAAGGGGAGGTGTCAAAGATAATTATAAGGTTTCCAGAGAGAGGGATGATAATAGGGAAATGAAATGGAACTTGTCAAGAAGATAAGTTGCCTTTGGGCAAGAAGCACTAAGTGCTGTTTTGATTAGAGCTTAGATAAATTGAATTGCCACAAAGTATAGAAATCATGATTTGGACCTCTGTTATAAGTGTCAAAAGTTACCCAAGTCTTCTTTAGATTAGAAACTCCATTAAAAAAAATATGTTAGACAGAATTTAACACTTTTGGAAAACAAGACTGAGAACCTTAATAGCCCTGAGCCATAAGACTCCCAACTAACCCTAAGTCACCATGAATTCTACTGACTGACCAGGTTCAGATCAAATCAATTCAGACTGAAAGCAGGAGACTGTACAGCAGAGAGCATTGCAAGGCAGACAGAAATACCCATTCTGCTCAGACCATCTTAATTCTTCATTTCTTATATTATCCCACCAAGTTTCAAATAACTTTTTGTAGAGGCCCTGAATAAGAACATAAAACAGGGACAGAGTTCAGTACCCTGAGGCAAAGGCCACAGTGACTTTACTGACAAAAGTACTGAACACAGCACAATAGGGCTAGAATTAGCAATTGTGATTAATCAGTGGTGACATTTGTGCTACTTTGCTTGCCCTTTTATATGCTCTAAAGAAGTTCCCCTTCCTGATTTCCTCATTCTCTTCTCATTCTTTTCTCTGCTTCCTAACTTCCTCATTCTTGTCCCTGTTTCTATTTTATGTGTATCAATAAATATCCATAAGGACTGGGGTCAGGGCTCTCTCCTATAGGGGATTGTGAGGCAGTCTTTCCTCGGTCCCTTGGTGCAACCATGTGGCCTCTGAGAAGTCATTGCTTCCATGACAACCTTTAGAATGTTATCACTGCCTGTGGTTATATTCAGATGTAATAATAGAAAATTATTGTTTTACAGAAGAAATATAAAACTTTTTCAGCTAATAGTTTATAAACTCCCCATCCACAACTGAAGTACCTCATTTTAAATGGCAGTGATGGTGATAGTATTACTGCCTCTTATACTAAAAGGTGTGTAATTACAGATAAATTGTTTTAAAACCAACAAAATATGTGAAAAACTCAGAAATAGATGGTGAAGCCTTTTCATTGTGAATGTATATATAGTTTTCTTAAAGCAAATCTGAGGTAGTTTGAAAAATTGAGCCTATTAGGAAACTGTTCTTGTACAGGCAATGTGGAAAGATTTGGAATCTCATTACATTAATAGCGGTGTATAGGGCCAGTAGCCACGCCACCATTACAACTGCCTAGCTTTTGTAGTTTCGCATTTGATTCGGGCAAATTGTAATGAATCAACAGAGCCAAGAAATGGTGGGCCATTTTCCTTTATTCTAGACTCATACCGGCCAACGAGTAAAAACAAACACACGGGCACCAAAACCCATTCTTTTTGGTTTTTACCTAGAATCAAAGGCTCCCACCTCTGTTCACCTCCATTTTGGCTGCCTCCCTCTAACCATGTGGCCTCTCTCCCCTGGAACAACGTGGTCTTCTCCTCCTAATGACCTCCTAGCTCCTGTTTTTAAAACTTTTCGGTGGGACAACCCCTTCCTCCAGCACACATTAGCATAACCAAGCCCCTTCCAAAGCAGGAAGGTAATTAATATTATCACCTAAGTGATGGCCATTCATGTGGGTAGTGCCATTTTTAACAATCAAAGTGAGCAAAACCAAATAAAACCAAATAACACAAATTTTACAACCTATTTGCCCAACAAGGTGGTAAAAAAAACTGCAGGTGGATTGCTGCTTTCTCCTAAAATAATTGAAAATCCAGAAACATACATTAATTGAGGAGTCACTGAGCCACTTCACCTGAAGGTGTTGTACGGTACCAAAAACTACAGAATTAATATTAATATTTTAAGAAGCTTGGAGAACATTTTATTAATTTGGGTTAAGATGCGCAGAGAAATTGTGAGAATAGTCTCTGTACTGTGTGATTGGCATAACCAGGATGGCCCTTGGCATTGTATTGTAAATGCAAAGGGAAGGAAAACATGGATCCCCAGACATTCCACCACACCTGTGGGGAAAGGGGTGAATGGCTAGCCAGGTGCAGGAGAGAAAAGCCAAAATAAACCTTTTCTTATAACTATGAGCCATTTGCGGGCATTTGTCCCCACAGAAACTACCTCTCCTATGTAAATGCGTGTAGTTAACATGTGTGACTCTGGACAGAGAGATAGCAGATGAACACTAGATAATATGGGACTGACTTTTAATATGTAAAGAGACATCTTCCTACCATTGTGTTGACTTGTAAATTTTGTTTTCTCCAAAATAATGTATGGCTTGCAAATTGAACACGGTCCTATCATGTTAAAGGACATATGACTATAACCAATAGTGGTAAGGGGCTCCTAATTACAATTTTTGCTTCTGTACTTCCCACTTACAAAACTATAAAAACTAAGTAGAACAAAGGGCCAGTGCGCTCTCCCTCAGATTTCTGTAGGAGTTGCTGCCACTTGGCCAAGCTAGTCAATAAAGCTTTGGTATGTAATCAACGGACTTTGTTAGTGTCTTCAATGTTTCAGGTCCCTCCGGATTAGGCTTAACATTAATTATTCTATGTACTCACCGGAAACACATCCAGGGTTGGTTTACCAAGGGACAATCAGGGAATATAGAAGAAAATTCTTCTTCCCAAACAGCATTGTTCTCAACATTCACCAAGACAGTCTTCTGATTACATGTATTTTATCTTCCCCCAAGCTAAAGGGTATTTTATCATGTGAATTAATTAAAATTTAAAGTTTCTCTTTCCCTTGGCCATTTTTTCCACCATCATCATTTCCAGATCATCTGTATATTTCAGTTGTCATTTGTGCCCTCTTTCTCCATCCCCATGGACTTTTGGATTATGTACCTTTTATATGATGTTCTGTGCCTTCCTTCATACTTCATATCATGGCACTTCCATCACTCAACAGTTATTAAAATTATAGAAGAAATCAATATTTCTAATCACTCAGCCTATGGCTTGGGAAGCTGTCACTCAGGTGATTGGTAGCAGCTGTTAAGGTTGTTGGGCAAGTATATCCTACACAACAGTGGGCATGGGATCAATAGCAAGGTCTCTTGTGACAATGTATTTGAAGTTTAACACAGAACATGTCAGGGCAACTATGTTCTGATGTTCTGTCCAATAGAAATTCTGCATTAATATTAGGGAAACATTCAGGAATTTATTGTGACCATTATTTAAGATAATAAATTAAAAAATAACTGTTTTTCCACCTTCAAGACTATATAGCACAGCAGTTCAGGACAGTAAGACACTCAGATTAGATACACATACACAAATATCAATTCAGAAATAGCAAATAACAGTAGACATCTTGTAAAACATCCTGCAAGAAGGAACTCTCATTGACAATAAAATTGATGAAAGCTACACTTAAAATGAACTTTGAATAAAGTGCATGAACAAATCTTGGGACTAAGAACCCTGAGATATAAGAGTACACCTTTCCACGTCAACACAGGACTAGAAGAATATCTAAAACAAAAATATTTCAAGAAAAGAAATTCAAATAAAAATGAAATAAAGAAACGTTAGTCACAGCAGGGCTCTTCTGAGAAGGCCTCCACATTGATATCAAAATACCTCTGTTTTATGGTTGTTCTGCAAGGCTGAGCTAATCATAGCTGAAAAACAAAATGTGGAAAGATCTCTGTAAAGCCAGTGGCCAAGGCCACCATCACAGCAGCCTGGCCCATGCAGGTTCGCATTGGATTCGGACAGTTGGTAAAGAAACAACGGAGCCAAAAACTGGTGGACCACCATCTTTAATCCTAGCTTGCACCCGGCGGGCAAGCAAAAAAACACACTGGGCTCCAAAACCCACTCACATTCAGTGCTCACAAAGCTACCGACTTATCCGAGTTTCCTAGAACCAAAGGTTTCTAGCTCACTAGACTTATTCACCTCTGTTCCCCATCTCCTTCCTTCTCCCTGCACAAACTCTGCACTGACTGGCTTCTCACTCAACACTCCGCCATCTTGGCTGCTTCTCCTGGCCTCCTCCACGTGGCCTTTCTCTGCTCTCTCATGCTAATATCAGGAACCAAGAACAAGCTCCCTCTCTGCCCCTATTTTATAGTGTAGAAATCCAAACCTTTAATCCAATATACAAAATAGGGAAGTCTCTAATACAAAGTCACTTATCTGGGGCATGATGGGATTGTACCACTCCACATCAAAAAGGGTGGGAAAGGCTTAATTCCAAAACCAAGTCCCAGGCTACAAGGATTCTACCTGCCCACAGCCCGCCCCCAACACACATTAATATCACCTGGGCGACGGCCTCCACGTGGGCAGCACCATCTTTAACAAAGTGAGCATAATATATTTTATCCTCTCAACAATCTCATTATGATGTGAAAGAAATACCTTTATGTCTTTTCATAGATATCTGACGAATGATCTTTCTTAGTTCAATGCAGTCAAGAATTTTGTGTTGAGATTACATAACGCTAAGTACATTGCCTTCACCACAGAATATTGCTCCAAAGAAACGTGCTCCCTGAAATTAGACTTCTTACATCTTATAACCCTTTACAGAACATAAGTTCACATTCATGGGTTGCATGATTCCTTTGTTGTTAATTACATAATTTCAGGATGGGAGGGGACTTACAGAATACTAGAAGATAGTCATTTGTAAATTGCTAATAAGGAGAAAGAAAGGGGAAGAGGAAAGTTGCTACTCAAGTCTCCCTTCCCCCTCCTACATTCCTGGCTATTTCACCTTCTTTCACCCAGGTGTATAGAAGGGAGGGGGCCCAAACCTCCTTCCTCCTTTGCATTCAAAACCTTCTAAGTATGAAATCTCTTCATTTACATTATAACAGCCCTTCCTATGATTGGCCATTTTGAGATTTTATAAATTACACAAGAAAATCATATTTACAAAATCTCTCTAAAAGCTTGGCCTAAATAAGAAAATATTTTTGAAGCCCCTCATTTAAAGGAGGGTCTCCTTCCTCACAACATTCTCTGGTTCCACAACTAGGAGAATCTTTTCTGGTTTCTACTAGAATCAAAGGCCCCACCAGTCTCAGCAGAGCTCACAAAAGCCCCTCACCTCTGGTCCCCATCTGCATACCTTCTCTCTCTCTGCACAAACTGGCTTCTTCACTCGCCTCATTCTCTTCTCTCTCACTCTGCAAACATGGCTACCTTCTCCTTCTGCTCTTTCTTTTTCAAAACTTTCTGGCACAAAAATCTCTGCTCCAGCAAACATTAGCAAACCAATGGCCCTTCCCAAGCAGGAAGGTAACTTGCAATTTCACAGATCCACGTACACCTGGCACTGCCCAGCCCCCAATGCAAACTATAAGCGAGCCAACAAGAAAATCATATTTCACAAATTTATCTGACCAACAGACGTACAACACAAAGAGTGAACACTAATATAAACTATAGGCTTGCAAAATGTTAGTAGTAGGGGCAACTGTTTAAAAACAATGCAGGTCTGAATTGCATTTTCTTTGCCTCCAAAGTTCATATACAATAGTGGTACTGAAACACAGTTTCAAATAAAAGTGACTTAAGGAGTGTTCAAAAATTTATCAGTGTCCAGGGCAATCAAAACATTGGTAACAAAAAAATCCCTGGGAGTGCTGCCCAAGTGGATGGATTTACTTCCAAGTTCTCGAGATGATGCCAATGTTAAGTTGTGGTGAGAAATCACTGCTATAAGGAAAAAAATATCATATGATAAGACATTTGAGGCACTGAAGTGAGTAAACAATTTGCTGAAATTAATGCAGGATCTTCTGGAAGGATAAAAGACCAATATGTATTTGTTATTCATATGTGGGTGGAAGAAAGCATGAGGGATCATTTCTTCTTTCTTTGTATCTGCAAAGGCCCTAGTAACTAAACTAGGTAAATAAAATGGTAATAAATGCCATTTAAATTTAAATGGTAAATGCAATTTAAGTTTCATGGTTATATGGACACATTGCATTTTTAAAACTACCTCTAATAGACCTCTAATAGCCCAAATAAGACCATTGATAGAGAAAAACAGTAAGTAAGGACAAGAATAAAATTCAGGAAGCCACCCAGTAAAATTCAGTAAAATAATCTGGTAGCAAATTAAATTGCTACCTCAAACTGGTCAAGATTGTACCTAGTCCTGGATCTTTGTAATTCAGTAAAGGAGCAAACTAATTAATTTCTGCATTTGTAAAGCTCTCCCTTGTATCAATTATTTCTTTTAATTGGTAGAGTGTCTTCTTCATAAAAGCATTCTTAAAAGACTATATATTCTCAACACCACGTTTTCTGATACATTTGTAAATCTAAGTCATTCTTAAGTCATACAGTGTGGCTTTCCCCATATTTTTTAAAAGAAAAAATCATACTTTTTTTAAAAACTATTTTTTATTAAATTTTTAAATTTATGATAACATGGATTCAAGTGTCACACTCAATATAAAACCCTCAGCCTCCAACAATATGCCTCCCGATACACCCCCTTTGCCTCCCTCCACCTGACTCTCTCTTCTCCCTTCTTCCTGGGATTTGTTGTGCTGTTATCTGTATCTCTGTGTTATGTATATATAATTTCACTAATCCCTTCACTTTTTCTAATCTTGTCCCTTAATCCCCCTTCCTTTGACAATGACCCCTCTGTTCACTGTGACCCACCTCTACCTCTATAGCCTTCCTCAGTTCACAGTGTTTATTAGATTCCACATATAAGTGAAATCATATGATATTCGTCTTTCTCTGTCTGGCTTATTTCACTTAGTATAATAGTCTCCAGGTCCATTCATGCCATTACAAAAGGTAAGATTTCCTTCTTTTCCACAGCAATGTAGTATTCCAATGTGTGTTGTTGGGCAGGTAAAATATATTATGCTCACTTTGTTAAAGATGGTGCTGCCCACATGGAAGCCCGTCACCCAGGTGATTGCTTGGGATGGCTGTGATTGTATTAATGTGTGTTGGGGGACGGTTTTCATGCCAAAAGGCTTTAAAAGGAAGAGAGATCATGTTGTTCTGAGAGAAGAGTGATTATGTTCTAGGAGGAGCCCATGCATGCTGTAGGAAAGCAGAGAGAGGCCACATGGAGGAGGCCAGGAGAAGCAGCCAAGATGACGGAGTGTTAAAGGAGAAGCCAGTTTGTGCAGAGAAAAGGAGATGGGGAACAGAGGTGAATAAGGCTGGTGAGCTAGAAACCTTTGATTCTAGGAAACTCAGATAAGTCAGTATCTTTGTGAGCATTGAATGAGTGGGTTTTGGAGCCCAGTGTGTATTTTTACTTGCCCGCTGGGTGCAAGCTAGGTTTAAAGCTAATGGCCCACCAGTTCTTGGCTCCATTGTTTCATTACTGTCTGTCCAAATCTAATGCGAACCTGCATGGGTCAGTCGGTGGTGATGGTGGCCGGGACAACTGGCTTCACATGTGTATTTAATCCATTCATCCACTGATGGACACTTGAGCTGTTTCCAGATCTTGGCTATTGTGAACAATGCTGCAATAAACATGGAGGTGTATATCTTCTTTTGAATCAGTGCTTTGGTATTTTTAGGATATATTCTTAAAAGTGGGATAGCTGGGTCAAAAGGCAGTTCCATCTTTAATTTTTAAAGGAAACTCCATACTGTTTTCCATAATGGCTGCACAAGCCTGAATTCCCACCAGCAGTGCAGGGGATTCTGTTTTCTCCACACCTTTGCCAGCACTTGTTGATTATTGAGTTGTTAGTAAGAGCCATTCTGACAGTTGTGAGGTGATATCTCACTGAGGTTTTAATTTGCATTTCTCTGATGATTATTGTCAAGTATTTTTTCATATGCCTATTGGCTGTCTTTATGTCCTCTTTGGAGAAGTGTCTATTCAGGTCCTTTGCCCATATTTTAATTGAATTATTTACCTTCCTGTTATTGAGTTTAAAAATTTTTTTTATAAATTTTTGTTAATAAGCCCTTATCAAACATGGGCGAATAAGTTCTCCCACTGTGTGGGTTGTCTTTTTATTTTAATAGTATTTTTTTTAACTTTCTTTTATTTTAATGGTGGTGCAAAAGCTTTATAGTTTGATATGGTCCCATTTGTTTATTTTGTCCTTTATTTCACTTGCCTGTGAGACATATTTGCAAAAATATTGCTACAAAAGATATCCGAGAGTGTACTGCCTATGTTTACTTCCAAAATTTTTATAGTTTCCTGAATTACATTTAATTCTTTTACCCATTTTGAGATTATTTTTGTTAATGGTGTAAGTTGGTGGCCTAGTTTCATTTTTTTGCATGTAACTGTCCAATTTTCCCAACACCATTTATTAAAGAGACTGTTTTTACTCTGTTGTATACTCTTGCCTCCTTTGTTAAATATCAATTGACCATAAAGGTGTGGGTTTATTTCTGGGTTTTCTGTTCTGTTCCATTGATCTGTAAGCCTGTTCTTATATCAGTACCAAACTATTTTGATTAAAATGGACTTGTGGTGTAACTTGATATCAGGAAGTGTGATACCTTCCACTTTGTTCATTTTCAAAATTCTGAGGCTATTGGGGATTTTTTTTTTTTTTGGTTCCATGTAAGTTTTTGCAATATAGATTCTAGATCTGTAAAGTATACCATTGATATTTTTAAAAAGTTGCACTAAATGCATACATTGCTTTGGGTAGTACAGAAATTTTAATGATGCTTATTCCTCTTATTCATGAACATGGTATATGCTTCCACTTGTTTGTATCTTCTCTGATTTCTTCTTTCAATGTCTTATAATTTTCTGAGTACAAGTCTTTTACCTCCTTAGTTAAATTTACTCCTAGGTACTTTTTTGTTGTTGTTGAAATAGTGAAGGGGATTGTTCCCTTAATTTTTCTTTCTGACAGTTTATTGTTGGTGTATAAAAATGCCACTGATTTCTGAATATCAATTTTATATCCTGCCACTTTACTGAATTTATTTATGATGTCTAGTAGTTTTTTGACTGAGACTATAAGGTTTTATATGTACAATACCATGTCATCAGCAAATAATGACAGTTTTGTTTCTTCTTTTCCAATTTGGATGCCTTCTATTTCTTCTTCGTGTCTGATTGTTGTGGCTAGGACTTTCAGAACTATGTTGAATAAGAGTTGTGAAAAGGGGCACTCTGCCTTGTTCCAAAAGGATTGCTTTTGATTTTTGCCCATTGAGTATGATGTTGGCTATCAGTTTTTCATAGATGGCCTTTTATGTTGAGATATGTTCCCTGTATTCCCACTTTGCTGAGTTTTGATCATAAATGGGTGCTAGATTTTATCAAATGCTGAAAAAGCATTTATTGATATAATCATGTGATTTTTTTCCTTCATTTTGTATATGTGATGAATCACATTTATGAATTTCCAATTATTGTACCAGCCTTGCCTCCCTGGAATAAATCCCACTTCATCATGATGTATAATCTTTTTCATGTATTGCTGGATCAGTTTGCTAATATTGTGTTGAGAATTTTAGCATCTACGTTTATCAGTAATATTGGCTTTTAGTTTTCTTTCTTTGTAGTGTCATTACCTGGTTTTGGAATGAGGATAATGCTTGCCTCATAAAAGAAGCTTGGAAGTCTTTTCTTCTCTTAAACTTTTTGGAATAGCTTGAGAAGGATAGGTATTAGCTCTTCTTTGACTTTTTGGTAAAATTTGCCTGTGAAGTTATCCAGTCCAGTACTTTTGTTTTTTTGGAAGTTTTTGATAACTGTTTCAATTTTATTTGTTGTAATTGGTCTGTTTAGGTTTTGATTCTTCCTGATTGAGTTTTGGAAGATTGTATGTTTCTAGGAATTTATCAATTTCACCTAGGTTGTCTAATTTTTTGTTATATAGAGCTTCATAGTATTTTCTTATAATCCTTTGTATTTCTGTGGTGTCAGTTGTTACTTCTCCATTTTCATTTCTATTTTTATTTATCTGGGACCTCTCTCTTTTTCTTGATGATTTTGGGTAAAGGTTCATCAATCTTATTTACCTTTACAGACAAACAGCTCTTGGTTTCATTGATCTTTCATACTGTGGTTTTAACCTCTATGTCATTTATTTCCACTCAGATCTTTATTATTTTCTTTTTTCTACTCTTCTTGACTTTATTTTTCTTTTACTATTTCTTTTAAATGCAGGGTTAGGTTGTTTATTTGAGTTCTTTTTTGTTTGTTTGGGTTTTTTTTGCTGCTTAAGATATGCTCATAAAGCAATGAACTTCACTTTCAGGACTGCTTTTGCTGTGTCCCATAGATTTGGGATTGTTATATTTTTACTTTCATTACTTTCAAATAAATTTTTGATTTCTTCTTTGATCTCATTGTTAACCCATTTGGTACTTAACAACATGGTATTTAGCCTCTAAGTGTTTGAATGCTTTTTAGTTTTACTATTGTAGTTGATTTCTAGTTTCATGGCATTGTGATCCAAAATGATGCTTGATATGATTTTAATCTTCATAAATTTATTGAGACTTGTTTTGTGTCCTAACATGTGGTCTATCCTAGAATATGTACCATGGGCACTTTAAAAGAATGTATATTCTGCTGGTTTGGTGTGATAGGTTCTGAAGATATCTATTAAATCCAGATGATATTGTGTGTCACTTAAGGCCACTGTTTCTTTGTCAATTTTCTGTCTGGAGAATCTATCCATTGATGCTAGTAGGGAACTAAAATCCCCTATTATATTATTGCTGTCAATCTCACCTTTTATGCCCATCAAAATCTGCTTTATATATTTAGATGCATATTAGGTGCATAATGTTTACAATGGTTATATACTCTTGTTGAATCACTCCCTTTATCATTATGTAGTGACCTTCTTTATCCCTTACTATATCCTTTGTTATAAAGGCTATTTTTTCAGATATAAGTATTGCTACTCCAGCTTTTTTTTTTCATTTCTATTTGCATAAAATACTTGTTTTCATTCTTTCACTTTTAGTTTATGTGTATCTTTTGTTCTGATGTGGGTCTCTAGTAGACATGTACAGGTCCTGCTCTCTTACTCATGCAGCTACCCTATGTCTTTTGATTGGAGCATTTACTCTATTTACATTTAAGATTATTATTGATATGTACTATTTATTGCCATTTTATTTTTTAAACCTACAATCTTCTTTCTTTCAGTTTCTTTTCTCCTTTGTTTTTTTTTTTATAGCAGGCCCCTTAATATTTCTTGCAGTACTCATTTGTTTGTAATGAATTCTTCGAGTCTTTTTTTGCCTGGAAAACTTTTAACTTTTCCTTCAACTTTAAATGACAGCCTTGCTGGATAAAAATGTCTTGGTTGTGTGTTCTTGTTTTGCATCACTTTGAATATGCATTTCTTGCCAATCCCTTCTGGCCTCAAGTATTTCTGTTCAGAAGTCCGATGTCATCCTTGTATGGGTTTTTCTGTAGGTAATTAATTGCTTTTCCCTTGCAGCTTTTAGTATTCTTTCTTTTTCTCAACTTTGACATTTTAATTATGATATGTCTTGGGATAGGCCTCCTTGGGTTCTTGTTTAATGGAACTCTCTGTGCTTTTTGAACTTGTGTGACTTTTTCTTTCATGAATTTAGGAAATTTTTCAGCTATGATTTTCTCAAACGTATTCTCAATCCTTTGTTCATTCTCTTCTTCAGAAACCCATTTGATATATGATTTCTCTTCATGTTTTCACAGAGGTCTCTTAGAGTTTACTCAGCCTTTTTGAGGCTCTTTTTGCTGCTCTGCTTCTGTGCTTAACATTTACTTGCTCTCTAAATTGCTGATTCAGTGCTTTGCTTCATTTAGCCTGCTATTGATTCCTCCTAGGGCAGCCTTCATTTCTGATATTGTATTTGTTATTTTTTTACTGGTCCTTTTTATGATTTAAATGTCCTTTCAATGCATGCTATCTCTTTTTTAAATTCTCATTGTGACCATCCATTGTTCCTCTAAGATCCTTGACCATCCTAAAAATCAATAATTTTAAACTCTGCATCTGGTAGTTTGGTTACTTTCATTTATTTCTTTTTCATGAGATTTCTCTTGTTGATTGATTTGGGTCATATTTCTTTTTTTTTCCCACAGAGACAGAGAGAGAATCAGAAAGAGGAATAGATAGGGACAGACAGACAGGAACAGAGAGAGATGAGAAGCATCAATCATTAGTATTTTGTTGCAACACCTTACTTGTTCAGTGATTGCTTTCTCATATATGCCTTGACCGGGGGCCTTCAGCAGACCAAGTAACCCTTGCTCAAGCCAGCGACCTTGGGTCCAAGCTAGCGAACTTTGCTCAGACTAGATGAGCCCACGCTCAAGCTCACGACCTCGGGGTCTTGAACCTGGGTCCTCCGCATCTCAGTCCAATGCTCTATCCACTGCGCCACTGCCCAGTCAGGTTGGGTCATATTTCTTTGTCTGCCCATTTTGTCTGTGTATTAGGTAGTGCTATCTGAATTTGAAATATTTTGTGGCATCTTTATTAGGAAGATGGGCTCAGTGGTACTGACCTCTAGGTCTCCTGAGTTCCTTGCTCTAAGAATGCTTCTTGAGGGTAGTCTTTACCCTCTTGTTGTATGTGAGTATTGAATGTAGCTGATCCTTTTATGGGTGCGGTTATTCCTTCAGTATGGCTGACTCTAAGGGTCAAGGTCAACCTTGATCATGTGTATTATATAGTATGCAGTGTCTGTCTGTTGGGCATATTTATTTTCCACAGTGTCTGCTGCTTGCTAGACTCCTCCTTTGGGTGTGCTGCTTGTGTAGCTAGCTGAGTCTAGCATTGGTGCTGTCTTTCACCCACTACTGGTTATGTTGGTTCTGGGTCTTCCTGGTTGGCATCAGCCATTCTTTGTAACCTGCTATGGGCTACCTGTCTGGAGCTACTGCTCTGTTCGCTATTTGTCTTTTCTATGCCTAGGTAGTTTGGGAAGGACAAATATTGTATAAGGATCAGCTTCATCCCACTTAGAGATAACCATAGCTCTGTAAAAGCCCCAAGCTTCATAAGATTTGCCTCCATTTTTCAGCTGCTCCCTCTCCTCTTGCAGCTGCATGGTCTTTCCACTGAGTCTTCTCTAGAAATACTGTAGCATGGGCTTATACTGACCCCACCATACTAACCTCTCTACAGGTTGTAAGCTTGATGGGTTAGGGAAGCTGAGATTTGGAATACAACATTAGTGGGACCCCCATTTCAGGAGTTTTTTGGTTAGGAGCTTAGTACAGGGAAAGTGGCGCCTACATCAGAGTCTAATCCCTCGGACACTGCTGGATACTCCAATTCAATTTCCCTCCAGCAAGGTGAGCAGCAGGCTAAGATTGGAAGGGGCCAACAGTCCCCTCTGCAGAAGTTTTTTCAACTTCTGATACCTTGGTGTCAGGGAGGAAGACTAAGAGAGTACTTCCCGGGGCTGACTGTGTTCCCCCAGAAAGTGGCTAAGCCACTTAACTAGACCCAGCAATAGACTCATGGGGACCCACACTTTAAATGTCCACACTGCAAGCCTCTCTCCTTTCCTCCTTTGTAACCTAGCCCAGTGGGGCAGGATATTCATCTCCTGGGCCAGCTGATTTTAAGCTCCACCCTGTCCAATGTGCATGAGCCACAGTGCTAGTGTTGATCACAGAGAGTGGAACTCACCTCAGCTGGACCCCATGTACAATGAGCCCTCCCTTAGGACATGCCACTAAGAAGGGTCATTAGGTCCAGATCCAATGCACTCCACAGCTGGATGTGTGAGCCATAGGCCTCCCTTGGGGGAACCCAACACAGACCAGCAGAGGACACTGCTCATGACTGGCACTTAGCAACCTTCTTTGAGCTACAAGCAATCAAGTGTTGTGGCTGCCTTTGCTGGACCCAGACGCACATGGAAATTCCAAGCCACACACCTAAACTGGCTTAACCACTCTGGGCCTGGGTAAAGGTCCCCAAAAGGACAAGCTCTCTGTGTCCCGCCTTTTGCAAATTTTTTCTGCTGGCTGCTTGTTGTGCTTGACCACTGAAAAATACCTCTGGTGCAGTCTAGAGCCTGCAGTAATTCAGGGATTAGGAAGGGTGATGGGTGTGGCACCTTCCTTGGCCCCAGGTGTTAGTCTGTTCAGAGTTTTTTCAGAGACATTAGTAGGGTTTGACCCCAGGAGTTTGGTGGGTGTGGCCTCTGAGACCCAGAGATGTAGCCTGCTTGCAGTCTGGACAGTTTATACTGAGTCCTTTGTGGGATACAATCAGTCATAATCTTGGAGTGTATGGGGAAAAGCTCTGGCTTCAATGCCAAAAAATTGAGTCACTAATGGGCCCCTTGCTTCCTAGCTGAATTCTCAGCACAGCCCAGTTGCCACAGTGTGGAGCAAGAGGGATTCCCAAAGGTGGGGCTATTGATTTCCTCCAGGCTGATGCCCCACAGAGGGGATTGCTCTACCCAAGCAATATGGTGACTGCAGTAATGGAGAATGACTCAGCACAGGGGTTCTGGTGGCCATCCCCCATGGTGTCTCTCCCTAAGCCACCAACTTCACACTCTCCTCACTCAACTCCAGTCCTCTCAGCTCTCCCCCAACAGAACTCTGGGTAAGTGGCTGTAAATGAGATTTTCTGCACTGGCCCTTTAAGACAGAACCTGGATCTCCTAGAGCTCTCATCTTTTTCTCACACACAGAAACCTCTGCTCTTTGTACTGCCAAATGCTGTGTGGATGCCTCTTCTAATATCTGGGGCTCTAGGCTGGGCTACCTGGCCTGGGGCTGATCACCCACACCTCTCAGGGTAAACATCCCCACAGTGAGAGTCCCTCTGGACCCTCAGCCACCACTTGCTCCTGGGAGTAGGCCACCCTTTCCATGTCTCTGCCCTTCTTACCAGTCTTGTTTGTGGCTTCTTCTGTGATCCTTGGTTATAGACTCAACTTTGTTTAGTCCAAAGTTGTTTTTTTAAGATTACTATTCTTAAATTAAGTTGTAATCCAATTTGGTCTTGGGAAGTGGCAGGTGGGACATCTGTCTACTCTATTGCCATCTTGGAATTCCCCTCATATTGTTCTTACGTTTTTCTTTTCTTTTTATATTTCTTATTTCATTCTTCTTTCTCTTTGGTAGATAAATTTTATTCAAGTTTATCTCCTACTAAATGTGTATTTTTTTGTGTGCAATACTGGAATATTTATTTGGAATGTAAGACAGGAAACATTTTTCTGATTAGTTGGACTGATTTTTAACCTATATTTTCTCACTTGCAATGAGGCAGTGCTAACAACATAGCCATATCTCTAGCATGTTTCATAAAACTGCTAGTCTTGTATTTGTAAACTTTCTGACCAAAATTTTGAAAGCAAGTGGAAAAATGCATTCTTGTTTTAAAGAAAGAGGACATAGCTTTGCCAAACAAACAAACAATCAAAAAAACAAAATACCCTGTATCTTATTTAATAAATTCTTTACTAATAAGAGAGAAAATATAAGTCAGGACCTAACCAGAAACAGGACATCAATACAGCAACAGCAGCAATACTATTACAAAAAAATTATACTATTCATTTTACCAAAGTTAGGATTGAAAACTCAAAGCAGAATAATTTTTTTTTTTTTTTCATTTTTCTGAAGCTGGAAATAGGGAGAGACAGTCAGACAGACTCCCGCATGCGCCCGACCGGGATCCACCCGGCACGCCCACCAGGGGCGGTGCTCTGCCCCCCAGGGGGCGATGCTCTGCCCATCCTGGGCGTCGCCATATTGCAACCAGAGCCACTCTAGCGCCTGAGGCAGAGGCCACAGAGCCATGCCCAGCGCCCGGGCCATCTTTGCTCCAATGGAGCCTTGGCTGCGGGAGGGGAAGAGAGAGACAGAGAGGAAAGCGCGTCGGAGGGGTGGAGAAGCAAATGGGCGCTTCTCCTATGTGCCCTGGCCGGGAATCGAACCCGGGTCCTCCGCACGCTAGGCCGACGCTCTACCGCTGAGCCAACCGGCCAGGGCCTTCAAAGCAGAATAAGAACACACATTTCCAAAATGATGACTTACTAGCAATCATATAGAAAATGTAAAGTTGCAGTGGATGCCAAAGTGCTGTAAGTAGCTGTGATTCACAGTGGGTTTATAGCACACATTTTCATAGCTGAAGAAGTGCTCATCTGTGGATGGGATCAGCCTAGCTCTACATTAGAGGTAGTAAGAACTAGATATCCTCTTAGGAAAGCTAAAGATATTGACACACTGGGTAAAAATATAATTATAAAGAAGATATGATTTGAAAGCCACACTCTTGGGAATGGAGAAAAGAAATAGAGGGAAGGGACAGAGATGGAATAAAAATGGTGAGTGTGGGGGAAATGATAAAGTGAAAAGGAGTAGGGCTGGGCAAGGAGGGGTGAGGAGAAAAGATAAATAGTTGGGGTGGAGATAAGAACAAGTAATGAAAGAGAGACAGAGGAGGACACACAGTGGTGACTATGGGGAGGGGAGGTAGCAGAAAGAAGAGAAAGGGATGAGGAGAAGAGGCAAAGGGATGGTAGGACCAGATGAACATTTAATTATGAGACCATATACTGTAAAGCAATAGTAGGAACAATAAATGGCAAGACATAATGATAAGGCATGACTTTGCAACTTCTTTGGTCCAATTTTAATCCTTGTCCCCATCAAGATGTTTCTATAATTTGTAGCTTGTATTGGATGCAGGAAAATCAGGAAAACTTATTTTGTTTTAAACTCAATAAGGTCCATATCCACTAGTATAAGCATTGCTATACATAAGCATTAGTGAAAGTTGAATAAAGTAATAAGTGAATGAAATAGATTGCTGGGAGTGATTGTACTCATTTGAATTTTGAATTTAACTTCAATACCAAAGAAAAGTATTAAGTAAAGCTTCCATGAATGACACTATATGAATATTTTAAGGTCAAGAAATGACATTTGATGATTCATTAATATTATTTTTGATTATATATATGGTATATATATAACATATACTAAAGAAAGGTTATGATTTATTCTAATGTCATAAAATCTACAATGTAGCCCTTTTAGAAATTAAAAGTTCTTGAACAATACTAAACAGAACTATTTATAACACTGAATATAAAAGTTTTAAAATAGTGGTAAAGTTCTCTCTTTGGGCAAATTACATTTATTCCTACTGTTATTCACAAATGTTTAAACACTTTCAACATTCCTCAGAAGCCTGGTACATCAAATGGAAATTCCAGTTCCATACGTGGGTATGACTGCAGGTGTTGAATTGCGACAGCTTAGGATCACTTTTTACATTGGGCCACTTATTATTTATATTCCAAATACTAAACCAAATAATGCATTTGGAGAAACGTGTGCTTTATTTTTGTCACAGCCTGATGGAAAAGAAGAGTTGATCCAGGTGTGGGGGAAGAGGATTTATTGACTCAGGAGATGTTTTCTGTGAAGAAAAAGTGTTAGTATTAACAAGGGCTGAGACCCAGGGCTACTGGAGAACTAGGGAGGCCCATGGGCTCAGGAAAGAGCCATTGAGGGGCTAAAACTGAGAAGTCCCAGATGGTAAATGTGGGCACTAGGGATGTTTCTACAAATCAGGGGGAACTGATTAATTTTTAAATTAATATTTTATTTGAGGTCATTGTGGATTAATATGCAGTTGTAAAAAATAATGCAAAAAATTTCACCCACTTTTTATTTAGTTTCTCCCTAAGGTAACATCTTTCAAAACCATAGTACAATAGAGCAACCAGAATATTGACAGTGATACATTTAAGATACAGAACATGTCCATCAACACAAGGATTCTTGGTGGTGCCCTTTATAGTCACATCCACCTCCCCATTCCTGACCCCTGGCAATCATTCCTCTGTTCTTCATTTCAATAATTTATCACCTATAAATAGTATATAAATGGAATCATGAAGTTGTCTTTTTCCATCCAGTATTTGGTACAACAAGAATTCTCATTCATTGCTGATGGTCAAAGAAAATGGTTCAGCCACTTTGGTACACAGTTGTACATTTCTAATTTTTTATTTATTTATTTTTAACAGAGACAGAGAGAGAGTCAGAGAGAGGGACAGATAGGGACGGGCAGGCAGAAACAAAGAGAGATGAGAAGCATCAATTATCAGTTTTTCGTTGCAACACCTTAGTTTTTCATTGATTGCTTTCTCATACGTGCCTTGACCTTGGGCCTTCAACAGACCGAGTAACCCCTTGCTCAAGCCAGCGACCTTGGATCTAAGCTGGTGTGCTTTGCTCAAACCAGATTAGCCTGTGCTCAAATTGGCGACCTCAGGGTTTCGAATCTGGGTCCTTCGCATCCCAGTTCGATGCTCTATCCACTGCGCCACTGCCTGGCTAGGCCACAGTTGGACAGTTTCTTACAAAACTAAAGATACTCTTTCTATGCAATCCAGGAATTGCACTCCTTGGTATTTACCCAAATGAAATGAAAACTTATACCCACAAAATACATGAACATAGACATTTATGGATGCTTTATTCATAACTGCCATAACTTGGAAACAAATAGGGGAATGTATAAATAAGCTGTGGTGCATTCAGATAATAGAATATTATCTAGTGGTAAAAAGAAATGAACTTTCAAGCCATGAAAAGACATGGAGAAACCTTAAAAGCATGTTAAGGGAAAGGAGACAATTTGAAAAGACTCCAGTCTTCAGATTCTAACTATCTGGCATTCTGGAAAAGGCACAACTATGGCGGCAACAAAAGGGTCAGTGGTCTCAGGAGTTGGAGGGACAAGTGATTTCTTTTTTTTATTGTATTCTGGACATTTTGGATATTACATTATATAAATTTGTATCCCCTTTGTATCCAATTTTACATTTTAGCATTCAGTACCCTGTTAAAGTGTAGTATGAGAACTGTGTGTGTGTTTGATCACCTTCCTGCTGGGTATCACTGCCACTACCCTGGTAAGAGTGGGCCACATACTGACACTGCCAAGTTGGAGCCTGATGCAGAGAAGTTCAGCTCTCACTTCACACCTGCTTAAAGGCCAAAAAGTGGGCACTGACTCTCAGCACCTCATTGTCTCTATGTGGGGTATCAGAAGTTTCCTGCTGGGCCTTGTAGACACCATGGAGACCTGACTCACACTCCTTGGTTACTGCTGTATGCTTAGCTCCCGTGCCCTTCTGAAACCAGAGAAAGGGAGTGGGAAGTGGTGTTCCATGAGCTCTGCCTCCTACTTCCTCTTTTGGCCTCTTCCTTCAGGTAGAGGTTGAGGCAGAGCTCTGTACTGGGCCCTGCTGACACCAGGGGTGGGAGGCAAAATGTCAAATATCCTTCTTCACATCCCTTCATCCTGCCTCACAGGTGCAGAAGAGGGACAGAGGAGCAGAAAAGCTCCCCAGAGGGCCCTGCTGACCAGAGCAGATGAGGAGTAGGAGCACCCATGAGCTTTGCTTGAGAACACTGTACTCATTTTGTTACAGGTAAGTTAGTGTGGGAGTCCACACAAAGGGCCTTCCTAGTGACACAGGTCAGGAGGTTGCGGAGTGCTTACTAAGCCTGACTTGCACCACGGCCTTGTTCATCCTCAGCGATGTCAGATCTGGTAGAGACTCATCTCCTCTCTGGGCCACCCTTATATCATGGAGGAGGGATGTGTGAAGGCTACTGGTGAGTCTCCTCACTGCTTACCCCATTATTGAGTCTCATTGCTGCTCAAAGACATTCTGAATTAGAGCACTCTTCTTAGTTAGGGAATGGAAGACTAGGTCCCATCTGTGTCCCACTAATCAGCTGGAGGGTTCAAGGAATACCACCTGCTTCCATGGGGTGGAGTAGAAATGGAAGACCGAATCTGAATCCATCCCCATCGAAACATGTTGTATGTGTGTATGTGCACATTTTTATGTTTGTGGGTTAGCTGAAGTAGGGCAGGTAATGCAAAAAAAGTGTTTTCTATTTTGAAGCTATTCTTGCCCTGGTCCTTTTGCAAAGGGGGACAGGCTTTTCTTTGAATTCTTTTTGTCGGTGCCCTCTGGCAGTTTCAGGTTGTAGCTTCATCGGAGCATCATCTCCCGAAAAAAGCAGGGAGGCAGTAAGGACACTCAGAGAACTCATCAGCTTGTCATTCAGCAAGTCCTGAGGTTCATGGGCTTCTTGCTTTTCAGTGTCTTGCTGTGTTTGCTGTTGTATTATGACAAGAGATTTTTAGTTGTAAGAGTGAGTATCTGGGAGGAATGGGACTACTGTATCTTGGCAGAAACAATAGATGTACTTTATATTTAAATTTTGTTTTAAGAGCAATGTTTTAACTCCTTTTTATGTCACCTGAATTCCCAGGTGACATCTATATTCAGAGTTTATGGGAGCAGTTTTTGATTCTCTAAGCCCCTCGCTTGCTTCTGATTGCCATTTGCTTTAATGGTCTGTCTTTGACTGTTTCTTATAATTCACTGACATATTCATTGCTTTCCAATCTTTCAATATTAGGTAGCTTTTGGAATATTTTCTTCATACAACACCATAGATTTTCTAATAGTTGAAACCTGAGATTTTTTTCAAACTCATATTCAACTACAGGTTTATAGTACTGATTTGTCATCACCTTAACTATGATTATTATTCTTATATGGATTCATCTTAAATTAGTAAATTTCACTGTTAAAGTGGACATATAAATATGTGCTGCATGTTTTTATTAAAACATACTAACTATACATTTACTATTCTACTATTTCTAACAGTTTTATTTTAAAATAGAAGAATGTAACCTGGAGTATAAAAATTCATAAAGGTTTTTTTCTAAGTATATGGGTAGTTGATCCAGGAAGTAGACCAGAAACAAATGTTTTTAGAGGATATCTGGTTGTATTATCACAAATGCCAAAACCAAGGGTACACAAAAAGAACACAACCAAATATTCTCTAAAAATATTTGTTTCTGGTCACAATAAAGGAACTATTTCTCAGCATTATAGAACATAAATTGATGAACACATTGTACTCTTCAATGATTGATATTTCATATTGGACCTCACCAAAATATCACATTTTTACCAAGATACCAAAACTATTCTCTTTAAGCATGCACAATACAGCAATGATGTACCATAACACCTTTTATTTGTGTAGTGCTGCAGAACAATGGTTATCTTTCCATTTCAGCAACTGCTGACATGTTTTTCTTTCTATTTTATACATTATCTGAGAGACAAGGACAAGACTGGCTGTATAAAAGAAATATATCTCATCTTCTGTCCCAGTTGTTCTTGAGCTGCGTGCATGTGAGAACTAACTGCAAACTCCTAAGAAATCCTCAAGCGTGGCTGCACTTCCAGGGGTTCTTCCAGGGGAGCCAGGGCATGAGTGTCATCGCAGCCGAGAGTCTAGAGGCACCAGGTCATCTTCTGCACCTTGTGGGTGTCTAACTCTGTAACTGTCTTTACAAAATGGAGATAAATTAGATGACAATATTGGGATTTCAGTCAATGAGTATGATTGAATTATGTTATTGAAAGAACATATTTTTTGTAACTAAGAAAAAAATAGTTTAAAAAATCCAATTGTAGCACTTATACACTATGTGCCTATTGACCATTGTAATATGCAATCAAGTTAGCTCTTTATTGTAAGTAAAACAGGTTTTCCCTCTCATTTAATTTTCTTCTTTTTACTTTTGAATGTTGATTTAAAGGTTCTATCTCTAAATAACACTCTTTAGATATTCTCTATGTAGCATCTCTGAATGTGATAAACCACATCTGTCTAAAGATCTATTCAGAATCATAGAAACTCATATGTAAATTAAATCCATATAGATGTGCTCAGTACTAGGTGATTCATTTCATCTTGTTTAAGTATTTTGGAAATCAGGATAGTTCAGGAACTTGGAATCAGACAAGCATAACTATAAACTTGGATTCTTCCTTTGTCTAACTGCTTGATCACATACAGATCTGTTTGCTTCACTAGGGCTTAGTTCCTAATTTAGTAAATTAATGTAGTGACCTTTCAGAGATTCTGTTTATATTAACCGATTAAGATGGCAGATTTCCATGACCATGCACACTGATAAATAAATGCAATGTAGTAGAACTGTATCTTTTCTCTCTGAGAAATAGCCTCTAAGATGGATATTTACTGGAAGTTAATAAAAAATTACCCAACCGAATTAAATTATCACAATAGACAACTAAGGATCTGTCATAGTCAAGGTTACATCGGGTATATAAATGTTCTCTTATACAGTAAAGTGTATGATTACCCTGCTCTCAATAGTTTATAAAAAGATAAAAATATAATAGCAAATACCTAAAGGTGAAATGTGCTCTCTGTGAATTCAGTAGAAGACACTATTTTTCTATTGCTACTGTAACAAATTACCACAAACCCAGTAGTTTAAAACAACACATATCTCTCAGAGTTTTGGAAGTCAGAAGGCCAATTAGTTCTCACTATGATAACATCAAGGTGTCAGCAAGGTTGTGTTTTTTTCTGGAGGCTCTAGAAGAGAATCTATTTGTTTTCCTTTTTCTCTTCTTGTGACCACCTGCTTTTCTTGGCTCATGGTCCTTTAACTAATTCAAAGCCAACAGCATCAGGTTGAGTCCTTTTTATACTGTTTATACTGTTATTTCTCTTCCTCTTTCCCTTGCCTCCCTCTTCCACCTATAAGAATCTTTGTGATTACATTGGGTCTACTTGGAAAATTCAGAATAATTTCCCCATCCTAAGGTCAGCTGATTAGCAACCTACATTCTTTCTGTAGCCCCGATTGATTTCCCTTTGCCATATAACTTAACACATTCACAGTTTAGAGGGATGAGGTTACAGGCATCCATTGCAGGGCTTGGGGACCTAGAGAACAGAGTTGGAGGCATTCTTCTGCCTATTATAGAAGGGGTGTGAGCAGAGGTAATGGACTAGAAAAGGAAGGTCCATATACAGAAGAAGATGCCTCTGAGGAAATATTGTAAAATCATATTATAGAGTTTTCTGAAAGATAAGTGAAGAATTTTATATTTTATCTACACAATCTTAGAAATGTTTGGCTGAAGAGAAAAATGATCAAAGCAAGCAGAGTAAGAAAAAAAAAAAAAGGAAAAATCACTGTGCAAGTGAAATAAGCAAAGTAGACCAGATTCAGGAGACTTCCTATGGGTTCTGGCTGTGGTTCAGGTGCCAGATGGTAATAGAAGCAAGAGTCATTGATAGAGTCTGGCAGATAATGTGTGGAAATAGACAGGGTTCCAATATTGCAAACCCGGGAAAGTGGGAAAATTGTTGGCACTATTTTGTAATGAAGAAAGTCATTAGAAAAAAGAATTCTTGGCCCTGGCCTGTTGGCTCAGCGGTAGAGCGTCGGCCTGGCGTACGGGAGACCCGGGTTCGATTCCCCGCCAGGGCACATAGGAGAGGCGCCCATTTGCTTCTCCACCCCCCCCCCCTCCTTCCTCTCTGTCTCTTCCCCTCCCGTAGCCAAGGCTCCATTGGAGCAAAGATGGCCTGGGCGCTGGGGATGGCTCCTTGGCCTCTGCCCCAGGCATTAGAGTGGCTCTGGTCGCGGCAGAGCGACGCCCGGGAGGGGCAGAGCATCGCCCCCTGGTGGGCAGAGCGTCGCCCCTGGTGGGCATGCCGGGCATGCCGGGTGGATCCCAGTCGGGCGCGTGCAGGAGTCTGTCTGACTGTCTCTCCCCGTTTCCAGCTTCAGAAAAATACAAAAAAAAAAAAAAAAAAAAAGAAAAAAGAATTCTTAACAGCAAATATGAAAGATAAGTAAAAATGTCTCAAATTCTATTATAAAATATGTCATGATCAGCTAGTTATTTTTAAATTAAGAATTCATTAAAAATAATGCTGTGTGTGGTTCACAGCAAAATCGAGGGAAAGGTACAGAGATTGGCCATCTACCCCCTGCAACCCCACATGCTTATCCGCCCCCATTATCAAGGTGCCAGGTGTGGTTTATGGGTTACAATTCATGAACATCATAACCACTCAAAGTTCATAGTTTACATTATTGCTTACTCTTATTGTTGTACATTCTATAAATTTAGACAAATGTATGACATGTACCCTAATTATGATAGCATACAAAGTATTTTTACTACCCTAAAAATCCTCTGTGCTCTGCCTGTTCATCCCTCCACCCCCTCCTTACAGACCCTGGGAACTACTTATCTTTTTACTCTCTTCATAATTTTGCCTTGTCTAGAGTGTTATGTAGCTGGAATCATACAGTTTGTAACATTTTCAGTTGGCTTTTTTCATTTAGTAACGTGCATTTAAATTTCCTCTATTTCATTTTTTTTTTAATTTAGAAAATTAAGTTTAACAGGTGACATTGATCAATTAGAGTACATAGATTTCATGTATACATTTCTATAGCATTTGAACTCTTGATTACCTTGTGTACCCATCACCCAAAGTCAAATCATTTTCTATCACCTAATATTTGTCCCTCTTCATACCCCCCCACCTCTCCCATATTCCTCTCCCCTAAATCCCCCTCCCCCTGGTAACCATTTCACTTTTATCTATGTCCATAAGTCTCAGTTTTATATCCCACCTATGTGTGAAATCATACAGTTCTTAGCTTTTTCTGATTTACTTGTTTCACTCAGTATAATATTCTCAAGGTCCATCCATGTTGTCATAAATGTCACTGTCATCATTTCCTATGGCTGAGTAGTCTTCCATTGTGTATATGTACCACATCTTCTTTATCCAATCCTCTATCAAAGGACACTTTGGTTGTTTCCATGTCTTGGCCACTGTGAATAATGCTGTGATGAATATGGGGGTTACATGTGTCTTCATGCACCAATGTTTTTGAATTTGGGGGGTAGATGCCTAATAGAGAAATATTTCCATGGCTTGATAGCTCATTTCTTTTCAGTGCTGAGTAGTTCACTGTCTGAATGAATCACAGTTTCTCCATCATGTACTGAAGTACAACTTGGTTGCTCCCAAGTTTTGGCAACTAATAAAGCTTAACTCAGTTTGGCATTTATAAAGTTGCTATAAACACTTGTGTATAGGTGTTTGTGTAGACATCAATTTTCAACTCGTAGGGTAAATATCAAAGAACATCATTGCTGGATTATATAGTAAGAATATGTTTAGTTTTACCAGAAATCTCTAAGCTATCTTCTCAAGTGACTGCAGTACTTTGCATTCTCACCAGCAATGTATAAGTTCCTGTTGTACTACGTTCTAGTAAGCGTTTTGTGTTGCCAGTGTCCAGATTTTGGCCATTCTAATAGGTATGTAGTGGTATCTTATTGTAGTTTTCATTTTCATTTCCCTGAAGACATATGATGTGAAGCATCTTTTCATGTGCTTAATTGTCATCTGTGTATCTTCCTTGGTGAGATTTCTGTTAAAGTCTTTGGCCCGTTCTTTTCTTATTGTTGAGTTTTTATATATTTTGGATAATAGTCTTTTATCAGATATGTTTGAAAATATTTCACCCAGTCTGTGGTTTATTTTCTTGTTTTCTTGATTTGCCTTTCACAGAGCAGTTTTTATTTTAATAAAGTCTAGCTTATCAATTATTTCTTTCATGAATTGTGTCTTTGTGTTGTATCTAAAAAGTCATCACCATACTCAAGGTCATGTAGGGCAGTGCTTTTCAGCCACTGGTCCATAGACTGTTGCCTGTCCATGAAAGATTTAACCACCCTGGTGTTGTCTGAAGATGATAGACCTAGTGATCTTGGTCGAATTCGCTTATGTTCAGGGTGATTACCACTTTTCAACTTGTATCATTAATGAAAATACTATTGAGGTTGTCTTGGATATTTTTGAACTTTTAGGCCCATTTGAATAACCTTTTGTACCATGCAGAGGATTGACAAAAAGCATTCCGATAAACTTATGTAGTATTATGCATTGTATCACACATATGAAGTTTGGAACTCAAGTACCAGTTTGTACCATATTGCGCTGTTATTCATGGTAAGACAAAATATTATTTGTTGTTAGTTTTTGTTTTCAGCCAACTAGGTCACCTGTTCCTAGTGCAAAAAAATTGAAAACCATTGATCTAGGATTTCCTCTATGTTTTCTTCCATGGGTTTTATAGTTTTGTGTTTTACATTTAGGTCTATGAACTAATTTGAGTTAATTTTTATGAATAGTGTAAGGTCTGTGTCTGCATTCATTTATTTGCATGGTTTTCCAATTATCCAGCACTATCTGTTGAAAAGACTATCTTTGCTCTATTGTATTGCTTTTACTTCTTTGCCAAAGATCAGTTGACTATATATATTTGGTCTATTTCTGGACTCTCTATTCTATTCCATTGATCTTTTTGTCTATTCTTTCACCAATATCACCCTGTCTTTATCACCATAGTTTTATACTATGTCTGTCATTGGGTAGTATCAGTATTCAGACTTCATTCCTCTTCTTCAGTATTGAGTTAGCTATTCTGGGTCATTTCTCTCTGCAAATAAACTTTAGAATCAGATTATCCAATAAATAAGTTGCTGGTATATTAAATGGGATTGCATTGAATCTATAGATCAAGTTGTAAAGAATGAACAATCTGACCAAATTGAGTCTTCTTACCTGTGAACATGTAATATCTATTTATTTATTTCCCTTTGATTTCATTCATCAGAATTTATAGTTCTCCATATATATATAAATAGATAGATATGTGCCTAAGTATTTTATTTTTGGAGCTCTAATGTAAATAGCAAAATAGCATTAGGTTTAGAAATTCAAATCCTACTTGTTTATTGCTATTATGGAAAAATGGCTTCTATATCTTAACCTTGTATCCTGCAGTGTAGGATACATGTATTAGTTCCGGGAGGGGGGTTAATTTTCAGTTCTATATGATTTTCTACCTAGGTGAACATGTCATCTGTGATGAGCCTTATTTTATTTCTAATACTAAAAAAAACCCCCAAAATCCTGTGTTCTCTCTTTCTTTTTTTCTTAGGCTGACTGGAAGCTTGTCAATTTTATTGATCTATTCAAAGAATGATCTTTTACTTTCATTGATTTTCTCTATTGATTTCCTGTTTTCAATTTTATTGATTTCTGCTCTAATTCTTTTTTTTCTTCTGCTTACTTTGGGTATATTTGCTCTTTTTTTTCCCTAGTTGCCTAAAGTAGGACCTTTGACTATTGATTTTAATCTTTCTTTTTTCCTAATATATACAGTAAATACTATAAATTTGCCTCTAATCATTGCTCTGTTGTATCCCACAAAATTTAATAAATTTTATTTTCAATTAGTTTAAAATGTTTTTTTAAATTTCTCTGGAGATTTATTTTTAAGCCATGTTTTATTTAGAGGTATAATGTTTATAATCTACATATTTTGACACTAAATTTGTCTTTAAAATAAAAAAAAAATTGGCTGTATTCCTATGGTGCTTACACATATTATTTTTATTTTGCTAATGTCACAGTTATTTCTAAAAGATTTATGCTCTTCATCTGATATTGCCCAATTTTCATTCTTAGCCATCAGTTGATCTCATTATCAGTAGGTAGAGCACAACCATGGTCAACCTAGTTGATGCAGATTTTTCTGGAGGAGTACTCAAAAGCCTAAATCATCTTCATTTTGGATAACTAACTTTTTTATTTTGGATTAACTAACTTGTGAAAGCAGCAATAAGAAACAACCTGTGTTGGAGAGAACTATAAAATAATACTGATGTCATTTTAAATCTTAGGTAAGAAATTCCCTAAGATCTTGTAACTCAAAGTATAGTATAGGCTCCAGCAACATTAGCATTAACTGGGAGCTAGTTAGAAATGCCCAATCTTGGGTCCCATTGTGGATGTTCTGAATCACTTTTCACTTTAATAAGTTCCCAGGAAATTCGTTTTCACATTCAATTTTGAGAAACACTAGTTTAGAGTTAACCACTAAAATTGAAAATTCCTCTGGACCAAACAAACTAAATCTGAAATTGATTAAGGTCAATATGGCTTTTGAGATTGGTAAGGGAGGAAACTGAGCAACAATCACCAGAACAAATTTCCCTTGTAAGATACGTTGATTGGTCTGAGCATTATCCATCATTTTAATGAGACAAATTAGTAATTTTATATCTATAAAAGTGAGACAATAAGTATTTTTAAAATCTTAAAAAATACTAAATATTAACCAAATGAAAGGAACTTACTTTTAGCTTTTGAAAATTAACAGAATTAAAGAGTTTTTATTTCCACACAGGTGCTTTTCATTATTACAAAATAAAGCTAAATTTTAGTATTTATTTGAGTCAATTATCAGATAAACCAGTATATGATAACATAATATATACATTTAGGAAATAAGCAAGTTAGTCATTAAAATTTTAAAGATGTTAACTTAGCTTGGGTTTCTTTTTTGCTTCTCCATTAGAGAGGTCCTACCAATTAGATAGTCAGGTCTGAGATGTAAGGACTCTCTTTTGTAGTGAATTACATCTCCACTTAGAAATGTCTAAGTAAGACATTTACGAGTGACACTCATATTTTGTCACTAATTTACTACACATTCTTGAGAATGATCTATTTTAAATATACTAATTGAAGAATGTTTTTACATTTAAAATACATTGTAGTTACTAATTTAGTACATACATAAAATAAAAAATAATTATTAAAAATTCTATTCATTTCCCACTTGCAACCCATGACAGTCAAACACAGTTCCTCTGGAAGTCAAGCAGACTCTTTAAGCAGATTTCAATGTGTACTGATATAAGAGAGAGTGGTAAAAAAAATGTTATTTATGATATGACATGTATGCCTTATTTCAAAAAATCTTGAGCTTTCTTTAATTTTGTAAAAGATATTAGGGATGCTGTCTTGAATGGAAGATTTTGCTGGAGTTTTATTTTCCTTCACTCAAAAAAAAAAAAACAAGTGAAAAAATGCTTTAGATTAATGAGAAAGTGATGTAACTAAACAACGTGGCATGAGATTAGTGTGTTTACAATTAAAGCTAAAGATGCTGGTGATAAAGAGTATGTAAATAATAGAGGATATTCTTTCACTACATTAATGAGTGTCTTCCCCTCACCCCACCCTCATATTTCTTGAGTGTCTTTTTCCCTCTTATTTATCATAATTTAACTGACTACGCAATTCATCTCGGATTTTGGAAAAACAGATCAGACTTGCTAACTTGTTGAAGCTTCTCAAAAGAAATATGATAATAAAAATACACTGTTAAGATATAAGTCCAGTTATGAAAAAAGAGAGAGATATCTGCATGTTCAACACAGAGAGTCTAAGTCACTGAACATTTCAAAGTCACCCTTCAGAATTCAAGAGAAGCCTCTGAGTCCATTGCAGCTACATTGTGAGCTCTTTATCCCTTAGGAAGTGCTGACTCCAAGGATCTTGCTCAGAGAACTCTTGTTTTGACATAATCAGTTCTGGGTGATGTGTCCTTAGATACCGTGCCATGATTCAACTGCACACAATGCTATCCATTCCAGCTGATTGGTCTTTGCCAACCTTTGTCACAACTCTGAATACCTGATAGGCTCAGTGCACTGAATGCCATTAGATCCCAGCTTTATAGACTGGTATTCTCAATGTTGAAGAAAAAGTATATATATATTTAGACAATGCAGCTAAAATCTGGAAACCTGTCTAAATCATTACTTTTCTACAGATGTAGCCAGGCTGTGGACAGTTACCATGGAAATATCATTAGTAAAATTATAAAAGTAAAGATATCTTTCATTCATGTTACACTTAAAGTCAACAAATGGCTTTATATCTATGAAATATAAGTCAAGGGTAGAAGGCTGATTAAGTATACCCACAGTTTAAGCTCACCTTATTTTGTGCCCTTTATCTACAGTCATTTTTTCCCAGCTTCTGTTCTCAACTATTTCTCTATTAGTAATTAAAGAAATGCTTTGCTCAAGTTTTAGTTTGGGGCAATTATTCTGTTCATCACTTAAGAAATTGGGTAAAGCAGTGTTAACTGTAAGTGATAAAGTTGCTAAACTGTGATCAGTTCAAATAATTTAAGTTAAACGAGTAACTAAAACAGTGTATGTTGTAAAACTTTAAACCAAATTTCATCACGAATATTTCAGAATAGAGGCGTGCACATAATATCTGCCTCAAAAATATCATGAAAATATAAACTTTCAATAAAGTTATTGAGTGTCTATGTACAAAACACATGTTAACATAGAATAGAGATATGAAAACGAGTGCCATTACAGCCCCTCCCATCCAAGGACGTGCATGCTACTGTAGTGATTTCTGATCTGAGACCTCTTAGCCCCTCTTCTATTTATTTGTCAAAAGATCTAATGGTTATAGAAAATAAAACTTTATGGGAATCATACATTTATATGTTGTAAGTCTTCATAGGCTAATTGAAATATTAAGATCAACAAGCACATTTATAGTAATACTGAGGGCCAAGGATGATTATAAATACTCTATGTATATGAACATATTTAACCCCCACAGTGACATTATGTGGGTACCACTGTTTTCCCATTTATCACAGATGAGGAAGAGAGATATAGAGAGGTTAACTGTTAAAGGTTACAGGGTTAGTGTATTGTAGAACCAGGAGAGAAAGCTAGTCTTCAGCTTTTCTACTCTTCATGAGATGGCTATACTATTTCTTGATTTTTTTTAACCCTTTTCTCTATTTATGATTATTGGAATCTCCAATTGACACTTATCTGGGGAGGGGAGGGATAATAGGAATTAAGCTGTTATTTATTGTGAGTAAATTCTCTACATAGCCTTTTTTTTTCAAATTTCAAAGTACATGGAATAAGAAGTAAACACTAGAAGAGATTATTGGTGGTTAAAATAAAAGATCAATTATTGGTTAATGTGAAGGTGATGGGCTTGCTTATTTTGGAGAGGTTATTGTACTATTTTACAATTGCTATCCATTTTGGATATAAAGACAATGTGGGTCAGGGAGAAAAATGGAGGCTGTGGTTCATTTCATTTCAAAGAGAAGAGACAGAATGCAATGAGTTACTGTTGAAACTGGTAGGTAACAGAATTTATTCTTATCTCCTCATATTCTAAGCTCTTTTTAAAATTGTTCTCCCTAGTATTATTGTAGGTAGCAGGCTAGTTATAAGTAAAGGAAGGAAGCAATGGAATCAGACATTAAGCCTAATAAACTAGGCAGCAGAATCTGATATTAAGATGAGACATTAAGCCCCATTCATTAAAAAGCCGCAGCATTTATAGGCTCCCCAGGGACTGCTGCATCCTTTTCCCTTGGAACTCAGTCCCCACAGCAGACAGGAAAAATCTTCCTCGGGAACAGCCGGCATGGTACTGGGACTACTGGAGAAAGAAGAGTAGTAATTCTTCTGCTGGATGTATGCCTAAGTAGAAGCCAAGATGGTGCAGGGGAGGTAAGCACACATGCAGTAGAAACCAGATGAAACAGCAGAACTTTGGGATATATTCAGTAAAAGCCAATATAGCAACCAAAAAGGGGATGAGTCTAATACTAGAAAAATACTGGATTGGTTAGAGGGAAGGCCCAGCACAAGCCCAAGAAGAATAGGAAAAGAGACTGGTTAGTTTGAAAGAGTGTCAGGTCTTTCCCAAATCTGAGGTAATATAATCAAAGCTTAACAAAGGCCTTGGTGGGTAGTACACATTCACTTGCCCATTAATTCACACTATTCTTTCTCTGTAGCAGCCACATAGGCCCAGCTGCCAAGGCTCAAGCACAGGCCTGCCTACAACAATGTAACATGTCTGGGTACAACAATACAATGCCAGGCCCTGCCCAGTTGGCTCAGTGGTGGTGTCAGTCCAGTGTGTGAATGTTCTGGGTTTGATTCCTGGTCAGGGCACACAGGAGAGGTGACCATCAGCTTCTCCACCTCTCCCCCTTTCCCTTCTCTCTCTCTCTCTCTTCCCCTCCCACAGTAATGGCTCGATTGGTTCAAGTGAGTTGGGCTTGGGCCCTGAGGATGGCTTCATGGTCTCTGCCTCAGGCACTAAAAAAATGGCTCAGTTGTGGAGCATGGCCTCAGATGGGCAGAGCATCATCACCCCGTAGTGCCTTGCTGGGTAGATCCTGGTCAGGGCACATGCAGGAGTCTGCCTCTCCTGCTCTCAGTGAAAAAGAAATTAAGGAAAAAACAACAACAACAACAATGCAATGCCCGAGTGTAGCCAGAAGCAGAGACTGAACTGGACTAAGCTTTGGCATGGACTAAACTGATGGTATAAAATTTCTGGACCCTGGATGTTCTTCTGGGCTTGATATAAACAAGGCTGGACTTATCCTATCGTAGGATGGATAGAATGGGATACTGGGAACCTGGGCACAGTTTTTTTATTTCTACTCCAATAAATCTTACTACTTCATTTTCCCATTTGTGAATCCCTGAAATGCTTCTCTTGTGTACCCACAGAAAAGCCCTATTTCCACCAGCAAGAAAAGGGCATTTAATTAAAGCTCAGAGATCCAAATAGTTGTCTTATTCTATCTGAAAAAAAAAAGATTTTAAATATAAATGAATATTTTTTAAGCAAGGATGTTTTATAATCTGTGCATGTTGGAAAAATTGACTTTCACAAGTAAAGTTAACAGTTCTCAGTTTAAAACACTAAGAGTCAAGGTCTAAATTATAAGACAGGCTGACTCCATTTAAGTCTGTGATTTTCTTTGAAATATTTCCTTAGATGATTTAACATTCAACTTCCTTTACCTCCTCATATGAGAGAAGGCATAATTTTATTAGCTATTCCACATACCCCATCAAACTGCTGCATACTTCACTTGCCTTCTGTTGTCCCCTTCAAATCTGAACAATGTTCTTACCTTCTATAATTCATTTCCACTTGGAGTTTCATTATGACTCCTAGAATAAAAAATTAGCTTTAACTGATGTATGTGTTTAGACTTTTATACTGCCAATGTTATCCAGATGGTATCAGTGATAACAGTTTCATAAACTATAACTTTTAAAAATGTCCAGTTTGAAGTATGTAAGCAATGTCTTCCAACATGCACAAATTATAAAACATCCTTGCTTAAAAATATTCGTTTATATTTAAAAGCAATATACTTCTTCACGTATGAAGAAAATGTATTTCAATACTATATATACTGATACAAAGAGTGTACTATAAACAAAAAACAATAAAAAGCGTATGAGGTTTATTTATTTAAACAAAAAGAAAGGAGGAGGGAGTGAGGAAGAAAGGAAAAGAAAGCAAGGAAGATTGTGTCAAAAAAGTTATTATTATTATTTTAAATGAGAGAATGGGAGATAGTGAGACAGACTCTCGCATGCGTCCGGACTGGCAGCTACTGGCAGCTTCCGTCAGGGGCCGATGCTCGAATCAATCAAGTTATCCTTGGTATCCAGGGCCAAAGTTTGACCTCATCAGCCACTGACTGCAGGAGGAAAAGAGGGAGAGAAGGAGGAAGGGAAGAGAAACAGATAGTCACTTTTCTTGTGTGCCCTAACCAGGAACCAAACTTGGGATGTCCATACACTGGGCCAATATTCTATACACTGAACCAGCTGGCCAGGGCCAAAAAAGTTATTTTTAATGACTATCCAACAACTAGATCCATGCATCATTAACATACTGTTCCTACCCTATGAGATACATGGTATAAGACTATTGGAATAAAGTACAGGGTGCAAAGTTGTTACTTAATTTATCAATGTTCAACTATGTACTTAATTATATTTTTATTTCTTCTGGCTAAAATACCATGAAAAGGACTATTTATCTTTTCTGCTTTATCTGAACTTACTACAGACTTACTATAAATATTCCTACCTCTTAAGTAAAGATATGAAACAACAGTCCCCACCCCATACACACACAGACATACTCCATCAAAATGTAATAATAATAACTCAAACTATTTGGACAAATTTAGCTCATGTCATGCTGGAACTACAGCTGACTCTATAAACACTGCCATATCTTTATAATCTTTTCAGGTAGCTGCAAAGCATCTGAAGCAATGAGGGACATGACCTTGTTTGAGAGATTCTTACTTAAGATCCAATTTTATTGATAGTACAGATATTCCCTATAATATAAAGCCAAAAACAGCTGATAAAAGTTCTTTATATATGCATATATTCAGACACAACATAATTAATTATGCTTATGTATTATGTATACATAGACGCAAACATTAATAATGTTCAAATTGGTGGTTTTAACGTTATTGAATGCTTGAAATGAAGTATCTTAATACCCTATCAAGATATATTAAATGAAATAATGTGACTTTAAATCATATATTATGAGAATAAATATCTTTTTTATTTTTGCTGAATGTATTCAAAAACTTTAAACATTCATACAAATAGACTTGTGATTGCATTATTGAGCTGAAGTATACTTTACCTTTGACACTTTCCATGCAAGTTGCAGAATATACTATACCAATTACCCCCTTCCACTTAGATTTTTCTGTTAAATAGGGTAAAAGACCTCAGAAATCCTAGTTCCAATATCTTTCACTTCCTTTCCCAAGTTTGATACTCATTTAGTTGTTTGCCTTACTTGAATTCTAAACTGCTAAAGTCAGTGACTGGTGTGAGTATTGTAATGTGGAACCACTTGGAAGAGTATCTGGCTATAAAATATAAAACTGAGATCCATCTCACTAACATGTTAATACTAAGAGGAAACCTTGATGGAAGGAAATCAGGACTACAAATTAAAAATCAGGTTTCTATATATTAACCATTTTTTGTATATTTAAGTAAAAAAATTAAAACTTAGGGACAAACCTTACACCAAAGGGGTTTTCTTTCTAATATGTTTTAAAGGAAAGTGTTAGAGAAAAAAGAAATAGTGAGATATTCAGATGAAATTTTTCCTATTTATGTGCACATTAATCTTTTAGTTTTAGTTTTTTCATAGATTTCTTATCTGAACTATATAAACCTTATGAGTTTTCTTAAAAGTAAAAAATAATCTGTAGATGTAACAATACAAATTTGAACACATGAAAGTTGAAATGCAAGTTTGTAACAGCACAATTTCAAAAACAGAAAACTGGAATAAGGGAAAAACATCACCAATAACACTGTTTTCAATTCCTATATTGGCTTTATATTTCTCTTATCAATTGTATCTACTGGATGGGTCTGAATCAGGAGGACTCCATGACCAATAAGGAAAATCCGAACAATCTGAAGAGTTATTAGTTTCATGGTAAGCACTATTCACCTATTCAACATTGACCATTTTATACCTCAACATCTTGATTGGATAGATATCTCTAGCATTTAATGATTATAAAATTAAGTTCAAAAAGAGCATTCATTAATTTATTAACATGTAATCATTAGCCCTAAAAAACAGTATTATTAGAAAATTTAAAATATTGGGCTTTCTGTGATTTCCCAGTTACTTCTCACTGTCATAATGGCTATAATTTTGATAGTTGTTTTCATTATGACCAACTTTTCTCTTTAAAAGAAAAACAAGTTATACATAATTATGTATAGCCCTTAAAAATAGCAATACTTTAGAGGTGTTAATTTTAATTAAACATCTATAATAAATTGACATTAGAACTTCAGAAGCAGTTTATTTCTTTCCATTTCAATTTTTTATTGTTTTCTATTTTGTGTTTCCACTATTTTATTTTCTAGAAAATCTTAAGAATTGAAAAATAGACGTATGAATACCACTAATTTTGTAAGAATTCTAGTCATTCTAAGTAACCAGTATTATAATAGTTTATATCTCAATTGACAGTTTAGTTACTTGACTTAAATTAACCACCTGGATTTTAAGACTAGGTAACCTATAGAATGGGATACAATTTGATAAAACAAACTGGTCCCTAGAAGAATATAAGAACACTCCTTTACAATCTGCTTCTAATTTCAAGGTTTATGTGGTTTAGAAGTAAATTAGGAATATACAGTAGAATTGAGTCTAGAGACTGGATAGATAGTAATGCCCCATACACTTAAACCCAATAGGTAGTATGATTAGCATTGAGGCTAAGAACATGTTTTTTGGGGTCTAGCCAGTGGTGGGATTCAGCTGTTTTGCATACCGGTTCAGCAGAACCTATATCTAATTTTTTGTTGAGTTTGGTGAAACAGTAGTTAAAATGGCACTTGTATTCAGGTTTCCTCTAAGGTGGGCACCTGGGCAGCTGCTTAATGTGGAAATCACAAATTTACATTCCTTACTCTTTTTTTAAGGTTCATCTGTGCAACAGCGTATTCTAAGTGCCCGTCGCAATGTTCGTTCCATCCATAGGTGAAAAAAAATTGCAAGTGAGGATGCCAATCACGAAGCAATATGGAGCCTGACCTGTGGTGGCACAGTGAAAAAAGCATTGACCTGGAATGCTGAGGTCACCAGTTCAAAACATCTGGCTTACCTGGTCAAGGCACATATGGAAGTTGACTCTTCCAGCTCCTCCCCCATTCTCTCTCTTTCTCTCAGTCTCTCTCTCTCTCTCCCTCCCCACTCTCTAAAATGAATAAATTAAAAAATAAATTTTTTTAAAAGCAATATGGAAATACCTTAAATAACAGTTTTATTTTTTTGGTCAGATATCATTTAATATTTTTAATTAATATTTTAAAACTCATAATATAATCTAGTTTTGCATACCTCTTTTATTGTTCTTATTTAAGTATTAAATGCATGAAATAATAAACTACCTTCCAATATATTGTTTTTTATACTTAAAATGGTCATTAGAGCAGAGAACCAGCTGTTAAATTATTTGAATCCCACCATTGGGTCTAGCATCTGAGTTTGATTCTTAATTCTTCAGCCTTCTATTTGTTCAAGATGTTTTACCTCTCTGTGACTCATTTCAAAAATGGAACTAATAACACATCTTTTTAAAGCTGTGGTGAATAAAGAGTAAATTATACACATACACACACACATACACTACACACACACACACTCTTAGTAGATTGCCTAGCACTAAATAGGAGTACTGATTAAATTATTAATCTGAATAAAAGATTTTGTTCTTAAGGAAGGGATGTATAGAAAGCATAATAAGTAAAGGTGATATTTGGGCTCTGATCAACATACCTGGCCATATTTCTTTGTAAATTCTTCACTATATCCATAATTGGGCAGTGGATGCCACTGTCATGTTATTGGGAAGAATTTGCAAAGCCTATCCACTATCAACTGGAATGAACACCTGGGCCTTTGTATTTAGATCTGCACATAGCACCAAGAGAGCTGAGAAGTAACTGTCCTCTCATGCATGTTTATACTTCTCTCACCTAAGTTGCTCTCTACATTTCTTCCACTTTTGGCTCTCCTACCTCAATGGCATCTTCTGGTCATTAAGCCATTTCTGTCTTCTAAATTTTATCACAGAAATCTGAAGCTGGAAACATACTTGACAATAAGCAGTTTTTTCTTAAACCTGAAGAAAACAAAACAAAACTATAGTATCAGGGACAAAAAGAACCCTTTATACACTAATTCTTGAAAGGACTTTAATAGACTTTACTTGTTTTTCTCAAGATGTGAGTCTATTTTATATTTTTAACTGTTTCCTAAGAGTATATTACAGTGGTAGAAAACATTGGCAGCAGGCTCTGGTAACCACTATGCTACTCTCTGTTTTCACAAATTCAGATTTTTCAGATTATACATATAAGTGATATCATACAGTATTTGCCTTTCTTTGCCTGGATTATTTCACTTAGCCTAATGTCCTCTATGTTGACCCATGTTGTCACAAAGGAATATTTCTTTTATATGGCTGAATAATATACCATTATACACACACACACACACACATAATACATACATTTATATATATATATATATATCCTTATTTGTCATCTGCTCAGGTGTTTTCAATGTCTTGGCTATTGTGAGTAATGCTGCAGTGAGCATGACAGTGTATACTTTTCTGAAATAATGACTTTGTTTTCTTGAGATACATATATATCCAGAAGTGGGAATGCTGAAACATATGGTAGCTCTACTTTTAATTTTTTTTTTTTAAATAAATTTTTGTTAATGGTAATGGGATGACATTAATAAATCAGGGTACATATATTCAAAGAAAACATGTCTAGGTTACCTTGTCATTAAATTATGTTGCATACCCCTCGCCCAAAGTCAGATTGTCCTTCGCCACCCTCTATCTAGTTCTCTGTGCCCCTCCCCCTCCCCCTAACTCTCCCCCTGTCCTCCCTCCCCCCACCCCTGGTAACCACCACACACTTGTCCATGTCTCTTAGTCTCATTTTTATGTTCCACCAATGTATGGAATCATGTAGTTCTTGTTTTTTTCAGATTTACTTATTTCACTCCTTATAATGTTATCAAGATCCCACCATTTTGCTGTAAATGATCTGATGTCATCATTTCTTATGGCTGAGTAGTATTCCATAGTGTATATGTGCCACATCTTCTTTATCTATTGTGAGTAATGCTGCAGTGAGCATGACAGTGTATACTTTTCTGAAATAATGACTTTGTTTTCTTGAGATACATATATATCCAGAAGTGGGAATGCTGAAACATATGGTAGCTCTACTTTTAATTTTTTGAAGAACCCCTATACTGTTTTCCACAGTGGCTGTACCAATACACATTGTATACTACACATGGGTTCCCTTTTCTCCATACTCTCACCAACACTTACTATCTCTTATCTTTTTTATATTAGTTGTCCATCCTAAGAAGTATGATGTGATATCTCATTGTGATTTGCTTTGCATTTTTCTGATGATTGATAATGTTAATCACTTTTTTATGTGCACCTTTGGAAAAATATATAAAGAACTCATACATATCAATAGAAAAAAATTAATTGAAAAAATAAGCAAAAGACCTGAATTGACTGACGCTATTTTAATATAAAAAAATTGTTGCTTTCTTGATGGCCAGTACCTAAATATCAGCTGGAAACATACTTGACAATAAGCAGCTTTTTCTTAAACCTGAAGAAAACAAAACAAAACTATAGTATCATATCTGTTTATATCTCCCACTTTTATACTCTTCACTAAGATGCTCTTCTACCTTTTGGGTTTCTCTTCATCTGCTCCCTTATTGCTAAGGGAGGATTCTTGCCATTTTGTTAGTGGATTCTTGCCATTTTGGCTCAAGCTTCGCTATAATAGCAACATCGGTCCTAGCCAGTTGGTTCATTGGATAGAGCATTGGACCAGCGTGCAGATGTCTCAAATTTGATCCTTGGTCAGGACACACATGAGAAGTGACCATCTGCTTCTCTACCCTTCCCTTTCCCCTTCCCTCTTGCTTCCCCTCTCACAGCCATGACTCAGATGGTCCAGCCAAGCATGTGCCCCGGGGGGTGACAATAGCTCGGTTGGTCCATGAGTTGGCACCAGGCGCTGAGGATAGCTCGGTCCAGACAGGGGTTGCAGGGGGGATCTTGGTCAGGGCCCATGGGGTCTATCTCCTCTTCTCTCACTTAAAAAACAAACAAACATGCAACATCATCTTAATTTAAGGGAAATCTCATATCCTTTCCCACCAAACACTAGAAATAAGAGCCATCTCTTATGGGGCCCTCTCTTTTTATTCTGCTTCCCAGCTAAAACCAGCCAATCTTTAGCTATTCCTTTTCCAGTGGGAATCAGGAATGAATTTCTATATCTTTGAGCTCTTGGAATGGTTCCTTGAAGTCTTACTCATATGGCTTAAATTGAAAAAAGCACATCCTTCTCCTCTCAAAAGTGGGAGAGGAAAAGCATAGCACTCCAAAACTTTCTTCAAGGAATTCCTTATTTACCATTCCTCACCCATTCATTTACTGGACTTCTCTACATATAGCCTTGAGGTGGTTATGGGTTGAGTGGTGTAGAACCAATATGGGCTACTTTCCAACAAGTTCTGCATAGATGGTCTAGCACCTCTGTAGAATGTGTGGGCACTTAACACCCACTGTGCTCTGCTTTCAAACCCCAGTCAGACATCTAAAACAGCAGGAAAAGTTTTACTGCCTTGGTACAGGTTATAAAAAGCAGCTGAACTGAGTAGATATTTTCTATTAGGGCCAAGACTCTGACTTCTTTAGAAGGAACTGGCAGGTGAGCAGCAGGGTGACCAAATATGATCTAGTTGTTTATGGATTTGCATTTACTCTTGATAAGTTTCTTTGAATCAGTCCATAAGCATTTATTATTTACCCGTATTTGGCAAACACTAGGAGTTTTACTGAATAATTTAATTTAAAGAGACTGTCCTTGTTTTTGAAGAAGGAATATTTTAGACACTCTGATGTTATACAATGCTTCTAAAATTTATGCCATTAAGAAGAGAATAAAAGTATAGTCTTCAGTGTTTGAGAATACATTCTGAAATAGCAAGCAGCATTAATCTTCAATATTGGGTGGGATATAGATACAATAGGGTGTATGAAAAATAAAATACTTTAAAAGAATTAATTTTCAGATCTTCAAGTTTCTCATGTACATGTAACCAAAATTGATCTCCGCAAGAAGAAACACACAGTTGAGTTTTGCTCTCTTGCCTAACTTTGCCTAACTTTCCTTCATAATTTTTCTTCTCCAACCAAGATCTTATTTCTTCCCTCCTTGATTTTATCATCTTCTATTATTCTAGGAAGTTAAAAACTCCCTAATGGTAAAATATAGTAACACTTTTCAAAATATTGCTTTTCATTTTGAAAAAGAATGAACCTGATGAATAGACAACAAATAATAAATATTTTGTAGTTCAGAGGTTTCCATCTGTTTGTATTCAACAGTTAAAGGAGCATATAATTGAGTTTTAATCTGATAAGTTATCAAGTAGTTTTTTTTTCCTTTTCATTGGGATGACACTGTTAACAAAATTGTATAGTTTTTGTAGGTGAACAATTATATAATACATCTGTACACTATATTGCATGGTCACCACCCGAAGTCAAGTCTCTGTATGATGACAGATTACTGTGCAGATTTAACATTTGATTAAAAAGAAGTTTAAAGAATTCAAAGATATTGTAACTCCTTTAATTCTCATTTATCTACATGTGCAAACAAGGCTCCTTAGAGTTTACATTAATAAAGAAAAAAATGGCATAGAACTAAAACTAAGTACTATCTCATTCTAATAAGTAATATAATTTATCCTCAAAAACTAAACTAATTATAAAAAGTCAATTCCAATCATTAGTATATGTATTTTTATAGTTTTCCTTTTAATGTTTTATAAACATTAAAAATACTTTATACTATATTTGTAGATATTTAAATATTTATTATATGTATTTATATTTAAATTGATTATATATAATATATTATATATGTATACATGTAGGTCTGAAATGTATTTATAAAGCTATTAATTGCAAAAGAAGGTCCATAAGTAGAAAATTAGTTAAATAAACCATGGTATAGCTATACATAAGAATAATATGCAGTTACAAAAGAGTGAGAAAGTCTACTGATTGATAGAAGTAATTTACAAGACAAATTACTGTGTCAGGCTAAATAATGCACTCTCACCAAAAATATCCACATCCTTTGTGGGTGCTATCTAATATGGCAAAAGATAATTTGGAAGTGTGATTAAATTAAGGATCTTGACTTATGGAAATTATCCTGGGTTATCCAGGTGGGCTCTAAATGTAATCTCAAGTATCTTTAAAAACTTTTATTTTATTTTATTGACTCCAGAGAAAAGAATGGCAAGAGCAAGAAATAGACAGGAACATCTGTTCTTATATGTGTCCTGACTGAGAATTGACCCAGAAACCTCTATGCTTTGGGATGATGCTCTAAACAATTGAACAATCTGGTCAGTGCTCAAGTATCTTAATAAAAGGGAGCCAATGGGAGATTTGGTGACCTATGAGGAGAAGGCAAAATTTTTCCTGGGAGCACCCAGAAAGAATCAACCATGCAAACACCTTGATTTTAGACCTGAAAGACCAATTTGAGACTTCTGACCTCCAGAATTACAATGTAATAAATTTATATTTTTTATGCCACTAAATTTATTACACTTTGTTACAACATAAAGAGGAAACTAATACCATTGTTAAAAGAAAAAAAAAGGTATGTTTTATATACTGTGTTCCTTTTTATGAAAGAATAGATGATGGCAGAAGAAAATATATATAAAATATGCTTGTATATATCTAAAAACACTGGAATTATTCCAAGAACCTAATAAAAGTGGTTACCTATTGGGGTAGATATAGAAAAAGACTTCTCGTGACTGCCTTATTTTACTATTTTTTACTTTGAACCAAGTGAAAACATAACCCAATCAAAGCAAAACAAACCAAAAATATACATAAAATTTAAAGAGGAAAAATGGTGGGAAGTTGAAAATTCTGGTTCTTAAAAAATTAACCTGTTTTCTTGTTATTAAAAAATAAAGATAAAAAGAATAGATTTATATTTTAAACTCAGTATATAAAATGCATTGTAGATTAAATCTTTTCCACCAATTTAAATTTATAGGAAATATTTTTAACATCAATTTAAATAGATTAGAAAGATACATAGTCTTTGTTTTTGTGTTTTTAATTATGAGAACAAGAGAGGGAAAGGGTTTAAAAATCAGTGCTACCTAGCAAGCACTAATTTCCAATACAATTTTATTTTATTTTCTTAGTAATTCATATGAAATTTGTATCCCAATTATAATGAACTCCAAACATTGTTTTATAAATCATTCCACATATGAGAAGAACTGCAGTTTTGTCTGTTGGTTGAGATGCTGATGCATTGCCTCTTTCAATATGGAAACCTGGGTGGAGCTGAAACTCACTACAGCCAGGCTCACTTCCCTGTCTGCATGTTAACATAAATGTATGAGTAGAAATGTCAACGGTGGTTTTGTTAGTATGGCTGTTTGTTCTTCCTAACTGTGTATACACTCAGCCAGGATAATCATTGAGAAGAAATGATCATAATTCTGTCATGGATTTAGTTCAGAACAGATTTTTTTCAACTACAGTTGGTGAGATGTTTCATGAGTTCATCTTTTTATACCACGTGGAAGACTGCAAGGGTCTCTCTCTATGCATATCAGAACATCCCAACCCATCTCCTTTCTTCGCAAAATCTCCATTTCCTGACTGTTGCTCCAACTTTTATCACATATTTCTGTTCAGTCAAAACTTTTTTGACTTCAGATATGATGGCCTCTTGGAGTATTAATAGCATTGGTTAAAAATTTAAATAAGGTTAAATTAAATACATTAATTTAAAAAATAAGTAACCAATGGCATTCCTGAAGCAACAGAAAGGCCCTTGTTGAAGGATTGTATGGCTAACAATGACATTGTCTCAGATAAGCCAAGAAAAAGGAGAAATAAGGTAAATAGTACCTTTCGTGACCATTAGAAGCATAATTCTAGAAGACTTGATTTGATGAAAAGCTGACAATTGGATGATTTATATGTAGAGTAAATAAGTGAATGAATAAATGAATGAAGATACTTTTATTTTATTTTTTCTCATTGGAATAAGGAGAGCTATTATTACTTTTTAATATATACAGAGTTGATATACTGAAAAATTAAATTGGGTAATGTAAATTGTAGCTTAAGCATTTTCCAAAAAATTAACAATTATTGATCCTTTGTAGAAAATAAAATTGGAAAAAGGATCTAAAATATTACTTTTAAAAATCTGTGTTTAGAGGTAAGCATCAAGTGAATGATTGAAAAAAATGTTGCATTCTGGTTAATTGTGTAGTCTACTAAACCAGAGCACACTTCCAATTTTTTAAAAAAGATAGCAATTAGGCCCTGGCCGGTTGGCTCAGTGGTAGAGCGTCGGACTGGCGTGCAGGAGTCCCGGGTTTGATTCCTGGCCAGGGCACACAGGAGAAGCGCCCATCTGCTTATCCACCCCTCCCCCTCTCCTTCCTCTCTGTCGCTCTCTTCTCCTCCCACAGCGAGGCTCCATTGGAGCAAAGATGGCCCGGGCGCTGGGGATGGCTCCTCCACCTCTGCCCCAGGCGCTGGAGTGGCTCTGGTCGCAACAGAGCGACCGCCCGGAGGGGCAGAGCATTGCCCCCTGGTGGGCAGAGCATCGCCCCCTGGTGGGCGTGCCGGGTGGATCCCGGTCGGGCGCATGCGGGAGTCTGTCTGACTGTCTCTCCCTGTTTCCAGCTTCAGAAAAATACAAAAAAAAAAAAAAAAGATAGCAATTAAAAATAATCAAGACAAGATAACCTGGACATGTTATCTTTGAATATATGTATCCTAATTTATTGATGTCGCCCCATTAAAAAAATAAAATTATTTTAGAAATTAAAAAAAAATTTCAAAAAAAGGCAAAAAAAAATGTAAATTACAGAAAAAAAAATAATCAAGATATTGTGAGACCTAATCTAGAAACGAGATGCTCTTTGGTCATGGAGCCGGGGCAGATGGGGAATGTCCAGAAGGCAATCAGAGCCCCCAAAGTCTGAGAATGTTCATAAAGTGCTTTTGGTCTTCACTGTAGCGCCACCCAGCAGGAAATAGCAGGAAGACGGCACTAATGCAATGGAAATAACACTGTACCTAAGAATCAGAGGATCTGGTTGGACTGGGTCTGCTAATTGCAATGAACCCCTGGAGAAATTACTTGAAATTTAATTCTCATTTTCCTGCAGAAGAACAGTATGCCACATTGTGCTATGGACACATTCATATCAATAGAGTGAGCTTTGAAAGCACATAAACCTGGATTTCATTTCAACCCTTCACTTCCTAGGTATATAACCTTACATAAGGCTCTCCGCATTAAAGTTTTAGAATCTGTATAATGGGAATAACCACAACTCCTTAACAGGGCTGCTGGGAACAAAAATAGGTATTATGGTACACTCAGCACATAATTAGCAAATAAAACAATCATACTGGATTGTTGCACAAATTATATTAGTACCTAGGTCAAATGATATAACACAATATCTAACATCATAGAGACTAAAAATTGTACTTATTTATTCAAGATGTAAGAGAGATACTGACTCTCTTCTAAATTAAAATACTGCAAGCATTAGAACTTCCAAGATATTAATGTGATTACTCCTTCAGTCCATCCATGCAAATTTTATTGTCCTCATTTTTCAGACTAACACAATGTCTGCATTTACTAAACCAAAGGATATAATTTATGTTGTCTGAGGAATACAAATGGATTCACAGGGACAATGGGATGTATTTGAAATTGGAATAATCATATCAATGTTTTTAGACTTTCAAATCCATTCACTGCATTAATTTTAGAGTATTCTATTTGAAACACAAATATAACCTCATGATTCCCCTGCTTAAAACATTTCAACAGTTCTCTTATATTACCTACAACATGAATTCCAAACTACTCAACAAAATGTACACACTTTTTATTATTTTAATTCTATTACCCTTTAATATCTTCTCCCTACATTCCCAGCCTCACACTTTCTGATGGGGTAATTGCTCACTGCTTATACTTCCTTTGATATATAGCTGGTCTTTCCCCTTGTAATGCTGGAGGTTGAGACTAGGCAGGCTCACTATCGATTCAGGCAGATGGTAGAGGAACTGTGGAGCCTGCAAGTGTCAGGTCATTACCTGTTTATTGGAGGCTCTCAGAGACAGGAGAGCAAATAAACAAAGGAAAACCTGCTTTTTTCAGTAGAGGGCAAGGGAGCAGGAAAACCGCTCCTCTCTCCTCATGTGGCAGCTGAGCAAATTAGGGAACCACACCTCTCAGTGGCAGTAGAACGATCTGAGAGAATCACCACCAAGGGAAAGCACCCATAGCTTTCACAGAGACACACACTTGGCTTTCTGCCACGTGCTCATGCATTAATTATGCAAAGTCCAGCCGGGAAACCAGCAAGGAAGCCTAACATAGCTGTTTTCCTCACAACCCTCATGGTTTTGTTTAAGGAATCTACTCTGTCTGGAATACCCATGTCCTTTTGTCTCAGTTAATTCTTACTCATCCCTTAAAACTTAGCCCAGATGTTCTCTCTGAGAGGTTTCAACCACCTATGCTCACTCTTTCTTCCTCCCATCTCTCACTAGACTGTAAGCACCACAGGGTGGCTGTGATTACTTACTGTCCAGCCTCCGTCCAATAGTGCATAAGGAAGGGTTGAACAAATCACTGTTGAATGAATATATAAATGAAGCGTGGAGAGTTGATGCATTCTGCCTAAAAATACATAAATAAATGTTTCCCTTAGTAAATAATTCCACTGCAATTTTTTGTCTTTAGAGGCCACAGAAAATAATAGTAATACAATATAAGACCATATAACATACAAATATAATTATTAGATAAAAATGACATAACCATTAATACATTTTTCCACTTAAGTGTTTTGAAATATGAAAAAGGAGAAAAGGCATTCACCTGTTAAGAGGCAGCAGACTCTTAAAAAGGACTAAAATAGTGAAGAACACTCATCACATCTGGATAATATACTGGTTGAAAAATCTATGGGAATGTAACAAACATATAATTACCAAAGTAATGTTTTTCTAAAACAAAAGAAAAAATTCATAAGAAAAGAAATAAGTAACTTGACTTATCTTTCTATTTTTTTTAATGTTGGTTGTCAAGGAAAAGATGTAGGAAACCTAAGCTGAATAATGCAGGAAGACAAATTAAATGAATGCTGGTGTATTTGGAAGCCAAATGGAAAGAAGACAGCTCGTGCCTCGGCAAAGAATGAGATTAGCAGGAAACACTGCAGACAAGATGCACTCAGAGGGGATTAAAATCAGCAGCAAAGCAATGAACTGCTCTGACCATTTTACTTTAGCCCAAAGAAATCCTACTAGGTTGAAGTGTGCAATTGCTCAGTCTTTCTTTACCTAGACAAGTATGAGGACGAATGAGTCAGAAGAGCAAACAAATAGGTTAAATTAAGCAATGGTTCATAATAGTCGAAATTTATCATCAGAGCCTGTTTCTTGTGTATTGTACACTTATTACATCCAAAATATTCTCCTAAGAAATCCAAAGCCAAGGTTTTAAGCACTGTAGTTTGAATTGACACCAAAAAAAAATGTTATGGAAAAAAATCATACTGGATGTGGGGTTAAATACACCCAACTCTTCCTATTAGCATATATGTGGCTTTATATAGAATGAAGGAGAAACTTTTTACTTCCATAATCTCATTAGCAAAATGAAGGTCTCAAACAACTGGAAAGGTGCTTCTGAAAATTTGAAGCAGGGCCATAATCATCAAATAAAAATCAAACACACTATCAAATGTTTTGGTGGCATTGGTATTTTTCTTCTCTTCTTTTTAAATTTATATTAATTTTAATTTATTGTGTGAGCATTGATTCAAGTGTCCCACTCAATATAACACCCTCACCTCCAACCCCCATGTCCCCATTACACCTCCTTTGTCCCCTCCCCCTAACTCCTTTCCCCTCTTCCCTCTGGAAATTCCTGTCTTGTTATCTGTATCTATGTGTTATGTACATACAGTATCACTAATCTTTTCACCTTCTCTGATCCCATTCCTTCATCCTCCTTTCCTCTGACTGCTGTCCCTCTGTTCCCTGTGATCTCGTCTCTGCCTCTATTCCATTCCTCAGTTCACATTGTTCATTAGATTCCACATATAAGTGAGATCATATGATATTTGTCTTTCTCTGCCTGACTTATTTCACTTAGCATAATAATCTCCAGGTCCATCCATGTTGTTGCAAAAGGTAAGATTTCCTTCTTTTTCACAGCTGCATAGTATTCCATTATGTACATGCAGCATAGCTTTTTAATCCACTCATCCACTGATGGACACCTGGGCTGTTTCCAGATCTTGACTGTTGTAAACAATGCTGCAATAAACATGGGGGTACATATCTTTTTTTATATCAGTGATTGGTGTTCTTAGGATATATTCTTAAAAGTGGGATAGTTGAGTCAAATGGTAGTTCCATTTATAATATTTTGAGAAAATGCCATCTGTTTTCCACAGTGGCTGCACCAGTCTGCATTCCCACCAGCAGTGCAGGAGGGTTCCCTTTTCTTCATACCCTTGCCAGCACTTGTGTGTTGATTTGTTAATGAGTGCCATTCTGACAGGTGCATCTCATTGTGATTTTAATTTGCATTTTTCTAATGATTAGTAATGTTGAACATTTTTTCATCTGCCTATTGGCCTTCTGTATGTTCTCTTTGGAGAAGTGTCTATTCAGTTCTTTTGCCCATTTTTTAATACCTTCTTGGTATTGAGTTTTAGAAGGTCTTTATAAATTTTGGTTATTAACCCCTTATCAGATGTATTGGCAGATATGTTCTCCCATTGTGTGGGTTGTCCTTTAACTTTGTTCATGGTGTCTTTTGCTGTGCAAAAACTTTTTAGCATGATACTGTCTCATTTGTTTATTTTGCCCTTTATTTCACTGGCCCTTGGATATAAATCAGCAAAAATACTACGAGAGATACTGGAGAGTTTACTGCTTGTGTTTTCTTCCAAGATATTTATAGTTTCACGAGTTACATTTTAGTCTTGTATCCATTTTGAGTTTATTTTTGTGAATGGTGTAGGTTGGTGGTCTAGTTTCATTTTTTTGCATGTACCTGTCCAATTTACCCAACCTTATTTGTTAAAGAGACTGTCTTTACTCCATTGTATGCTCTTACCTCCTTTGTCAAATATCAACTGACCATAAAGGTATGGGTTTATCTCTGGGTTCTCTGTTCTGTTCCATTAATCTGTGTGCCTGTTCTTATGCCAGTACTAAACTGTTCTGATTACAATGGCCTTGTAGTATAACTTGATATCAGGAAGTGTGATACCTCCCACTTGACTCTTCATTTTCAAGATTGCTGAGGCTATTCATGTTCTTTTTTGGTTCCATGTAAATTTTTGGAATATTTGTTCTATATCTTTGAAGTATGGCATTGGTATTTTAATAGGAGTTGCATAGAATTTATATATTGCTTTGGGTAATATAGACATTTTAATGATGTTTATTCTCCCTATCCATGAACATGGTATATGCTTGTACTTGTTTGTATCTTCCTTGATTTCTTTATTAAATGTTTTATAATTTTCTGAGTACAAGTGTTTAACCTACTTGGTTAAATTTACTCCTAGGTACTTTATTCTTTTTATTGCAATAGTAAAGGGAACTGTTTCTTAATTTCTTTTTCAGACTGTTTATTGTTGGTGTATAAAAATGCCACTGATTTCTACATATTAATTTACATCCTGCCACCTTGAGAATTCATTTATGAGTTCTAGTAGGTTTTTTTATTAAGATTCCAGTTTGTACAGTGTCACATCATCAGCAAAATATGATAGTTTTACTTCTTTTTTAATTTGGATTCCTTTTATTTTTTCTTCTTGTCTAATTGCTGTGGCTAGAACTTCCAGAATTATGTTGAAGAAGAGTGTTAAAAAGGGGCACCCCTGTCTTGTTTCTGACCTTAAGGGGATTGCTTTTAATTTTTTCCTATTGAGTATGATGTTGGCTGTGGGTTTGTCATAGATGGCCTTTATCATGTTGAGGTATGTTCCCTGTATTCCCACTTCATTGAGAGTTTTGATCATAAAGGGTGCTGGATTTTATCAAATGCTTTTTCTGCATCTATTGATATTATCATGTGATTTTTATTCTCCCTTTTGTTTATGTGATGAATCACATTTATTGATTTGTGAACGTTGTACCAGCCTTGCCTCCCCAGAAGGAAACCCATTTGATCATTATATGTGATCTTTTTGATGTATTGCTGGATCCTGTTTGCTAACATTTTGTTGAGAATTTTAGCATCTATGTTCATCAGGGACATTGGCCTATAGTTTTCTTTCTTTGTAGTGTCTTTACCTGAGGCAATAATGCTTGCCTCAGAAAAAAAGTTTGAAAGTCTACTCTTCTATTTTTTGAAATATCTTGAGAAAGATAAGTGTTAGTCCTTCTTTGAATGTTTGGTAAAATTCACCTGTGAAGCCAGGATTTTAGTTTGCTGGTAGTTTTCCGATAAGTGCTTCTATTTTATTTGTTGTAATCAGTCAGTTTAGGTATTCTGATTCTTCCAGATTGAGTTTTAGAAGATTGTATGTTTCTAGAAATTTACCCATTCTGCCTAGGTTGTCCAATTTTTTGGCTTATAGATCTTCATATATCTCCTTACAATCCTTTGTACTTCTGTAGTGTTGGTTGTTACTTCTCCACTTTCATTTCTAATTTTATTTATTTGAGTCCTCTCTCTTTTTTTCTTGATGACTCTCATTAAATGTCCATCAATCTTGTTTACCTTTTCAAAGAACCAGCTGTTGGTTTCATTGATATTTTGGTTTTTTTTAGCCTCTGTGTCATTTATTTCTGCTCTGATACTTATTATTCCTTTTTTCTACTTCCTTTGTGTTTTATTTGTTGTTCTTTTTTTAGTTCTTTTAGATGCAGGGTTAAATTGTTTATCTGAGCTTTTTCTTGCCTCTTAAGGTATGTCTGTCATGCTATGAACTTCCCTCTCAGGATTGCTTTTTTTGTGTTCCATAAATTTTGTGTTGTTGTATGTTCATTTTCATTTGTTTCAAGAAAATTTTTTATTTTTTGATCTCATTGTTAACCTATTTGTTATTTAATAGCATGCTATTTAATTGCCAAGTATTTGAATTTTTTTCAGTTTTTCTGTTTTAGTTGATATCTAGTTTTATGCCATTGTGATTAGAGAAGATGCTTGATATGATTTCAATCTTCTTAAATTTACTGAGACTCATTTTGTGTCCTTACATGTGGTCTATCCTAGTAAATATACCATGAGCACTTGAAAAGAATGTATATTCTGCTGCTTTGGGGAGAAAGGGTTTGAAGATATCAATTAAATCCTGTTGATCTAGTGTGTCATTTCAAGCTGCTGTTTCTTTGTTAATTTTATGTCTGGAGGATCTGTCCAATAATGTTAATGGGGTATTAAAATTTCCTATTATTATAGTATTGCTGTTGATCTCACCCTTTATATTCATCAAAATCTGCTTTATATATTTAGGTGCACTTATATTAGGCACATAAATATTTACAGTGGTTATATCCTCCTCTTGAATTGCTCCTTTTATCATTATATAGCGACTTTCTTTATGACTTACTACAACTTTTGTTTTAAAGGCTATTTAGTCAAATATAATTATTGCTACGTCAGCTTTTTATTGTTTCCATTTGCATGAAAGACTTTTTCCATCCTTTCAATTCCAGTCTATATGTACCTTTTGTTTTGAGGTGGTCTCTTGTAGACAGCATATATATGGATCCTGTTTTCTTATCCATGTCTTTTGATTGCAGCATTTAAGTCAATTATATTTAAGGTTATTATTGATATGAACTAATGTGTTGTGATTTTATTCTTCAAAACTACAATCCTCTTTTTCTAGACTTTTTTCCCTTTGTGTTTTTTACAGCAGGCCAGTTAACATTTCTTGCAGTTGTAGTTTAGTTGTAATGAATTCTTTGAGTTTTTGTTTGTTTGTTAGTTTTGTTTTTGTCTGGGAAGATTTTTATTTCTCTTTCAATTGTAAATGATATCCTTGCTAGATAAAGTATTCTTGGTTGTAGATTCTTGTTTTGCATCATTTTGAATCTATTTTGCCAATCCCTTCTTGTCTCAAGTGCTTCTGTTAAGAAGTCAGATGTCATTTTTATGAGGTCTCCTCTGTAATTAATTTACTGCTTTTCTTTTACAGTTTTAGTATTCTTTCTTTGGGTCACATTTCTCTGTCTTCCTGTTTTGTCTGTGTATTAGGTAGCGCTGTCTAACTTTGAAATTTTTGTGGTCTCTTTATAAAGAAGATGGGCTCTGCAGTATGACCTCCAGGCCACTTGTTTTTCTTGTTCTAGGAATGCTTCTTGAGCTTACTAATTTTCCACTTATTGTATGTATTACATGAAGTTGGTCCTTTCATGGATATGGTTATCCCTTCAGGCTGGCTGGCTGTAAGGGTCCACCTTGATCATGTGTATTACACACTGTGCCATGTCTGTCCTCTTGGGAATATTTATTCCCCACAATGTTTGGTGCCTGCTAGACTCCACCTTTGGATGCGCTGCTTGTGTAGGGAGCTGAGTCTAGGGTTGATGTTGTCTGCCACCCACTATCGGTTGGGTTGGCTCCAGATCTTCTTGGGTTGGTGTCAGCTGTCATCTGTAACCTGCTGTGGGTTTCCTGTCTGGAGCTGCTGCTCTGTTTACTCTTTGTGTCTGCATTTTCTGTGCCTGGGTACTGTGGGAGGGGCCAACCTTTGTATAAGGATCAGCTTCATCCTGCTTAGAATTGATAACAGCTCCATAAAAGCCCCAACCTCTGTAAGATTTGCCTCTACTTTTCAGCTGCTCCACCTCTTTGTGGAGCTGCCTGGTTTTCCCACTGATTTTTCTATAGAAATACTATAATGTGGGCTCAGATTGGCCTCACCCAACCAACCCCTCTACAGGTTGCAAGCTTGTTTGGTTAGGGCAGCTGAGTGAATACAAATTTAGTGGGGCCCCCTACTTCAGGGGTCTCTTGGTCAGGAGCTCAGTATGGGGCATGTGGCCCCTACTCCAGAGTCTAATCCCTCAGCCACTGCTAGATACTCAAATTTTATTTCTCTCCAACAAGGTGAGCAACAGGTTCAGATTGAGTGAGGCCAATAGTTCCCTCTGTAGAAGTTCTTAGAATTGGTGAAACCCTGGTCTCAGGGAAGGATACTGAGAGTATCTTCTGGGGCTGACTATTCTGCCTAAGAAAGTAGCTAAGACTCTTGACCAGACCCAACAATAGGCTCACAGGGACCCACACTTTAAATGTCTATGCTTCAAGCATCTCTCCCTTTCCCCTGTGGAATCTAGCCCAGCGGGCTGACTATAAAGCTCCACCCTACCCAATTCACATGAGCTACTGTGCCAGTGCTGATCACAGAGAGCTTATCTCACATCAGCTGGGCCAGGTGTGAGGAGCCCTTCTTTAAAATACCACTCTAGTGTGGATTGTTAGGTCCTGAACCAATGTTCTCTTCAGCTGACCCCTGGATGTCCCCGTCCTGGGCCTCCCTGGCAGAAACCCAGCACAGACCAGTGGGAGACATTGCCCATACTGGCCCTCAGCAACCTCTTGTTGCTACAAGCAATCCAGAGTTTTGTAGCTGCCTCTGCTGGGCCCAGGTCCTCATGAAAATACCAATCTGCACACTTAGGCTGATTTTATCCACACTGGGACTGGGGGAAGGTCTGCTTAAAAGGCCAAGATTTCCTGAGTTCTGCCTCCTGCAGCCTCTGTCTGCTGGCTGCCTGATGCGCTAGGCCACTGAGAAAATCTCTGGCAGAGTATAAAGCCTGTGGCAGTTCAGGGATTAGAAAGGGTGGTGGGTGTGGCTCCACCCCTCAGCCCCAGGTGTCAGTGTATCCGGACTTTTTTCACAGACATCAATAGGTTGTAGACCCAGGAGTCTGGTGGGTGTGACCTCTGAGACCCAGAAGTGTGGTCTGTCCACAGACTGGACAGTTTCTACTGAGTCTCCTGTGGGGCAGAAGCACCTGTCTTAGACTCTGGAGCATATAGGGGAAAGCTCCAGCCTCAACACCAGAAAACTGAGTCACTGACAAACCCCCTGCTTCCTGGTTTCTCAGCACAACCCAGTCTCCATGATTGGGGCAGGAGAGACTCCCAAGGGCGGAGTAGTTGCTTTTCTCCAGACTGTTGCAGCTCAGAGGGGACTGCTCCGCCCAAGAAAGATGACAACTGCAGTACTGGAGAATGACTCCGCACAGGGGTTCCGGTTACTGTCCTCCACAGTTTCACTCCCTGGGCCTCTAACTTTATACTCTCATCACATAACTCCATTCCTCTCAGCTCTCCCTCCACTGGAACCCTGGGTAAGAGGCTGTGAATGAGATTTTCTTTGCTGGCCCTTTAAGACAGAGCCTGTTTCTCTGAGAGCTCCGTCTCTTTCTCGCAGACAGAAAACCAGCTCTTTTCACCTCCAAATGCTGTGTGGGTGCCTCTTCTAGGCTGGGGCTCTGGGCCTGGGTCTGAGGACCCACACCTCTCAGGGCAACCCGCCCCACAGTGAGAGTCCCTCCAGACCCTCAGCTGCTGCTCACTCCTGGGAGCAGGGCAGCCCTTTCTGTGTCTTCGCCCTTCCTAGCAGTCCCTGTATTGCTTCTTCTGTGATCCTTGGTTATAGACTCATGTTTGTTTAATTCAAAGTTGGTTTTTCAAGATGATTGTTCTTAAATTAAGTTGTAATCCAGTTTGGTCCTGAGAGGTGTTAGTTGGAATGTCTGCTTACTCCATTGCCATCTTGAACTCCCGGTATTTTTCTTTGTTTTAAGTTTTTTTCGCTAAGGTTTTTATTTGTTTATTTGCTATAATTTTAAATTATATCAGCCTTCAAATAAAGTCAGAGAGTATAGGCCCACTGTCTGGGTCAATTATAAAATGTTGATGTATGACAAAAGAGAACAAAATTCTTTAGGTCATATTTTTCTGCTGTTATTTCTGTTAAAAACAAGTGTCAAATGGAAAAGAATAAAATGAAAACAACTGAGAGAAAGATACAGTCCAAGATGGATGAAGGGTTTCTAAGCACTTCCTCTGAGGCTGTTTACTGAAGTTGATCAATTGTACCCACACGATGACAATGTTTCAGAGTGCAAATGATAGCAGCATCACTTATAATGATTGTCATTTTGAGTATGATTATGATTTTTACTTGGACTAAAGAGGGGAGAAGCATCACAATTGTAGTTAAAAAGAGAAAGCTGCATCATTTCAATTTAAGCTGGCAACAAGAGGCAGTGAAAGGAATACGCCAAACACTGATTGCCTTCAGATGTTTTATGGAGGCATGTCATGAGCTGTACACTCTGGGGCCTCTAAGGATAAAATTGGTAATGAAGATGATCAAGTTTTAAGAAAAGAAGGATTTCTGAATAGGCCAAAGGTTTTAAAAATTGAGATGGGTTGATTCATCAGGTAGTGTATTCTCTGCATTAATAGTTTTCTGTTGCAAATTTTATATTTGCTTGAGAGTAATGTCATAGAAGAACAAGAAGAATTATAAATTTGTTGGGTTAAATTGTTTGTAACCTCCTACCTCTGAGGCTAAAATTTTTATTTAGATCAAATGGGTTAATGGTTCTTGAGAGCCTCTTATATGTGCATATGAGTATGTATTAAATGAAATAAGTAAAGTAAAAGCATTTTGAAAACTGTGAGGGAACAAAAATATTAAATTCTATTAAATATTGCCACATATTATGCTGATTTTAAAATTGTGATACAACCATAAATATAATAAATTAATTTTATGTTTTAAAGAAAATAAGCATTGCTTGGCTTGTATGCTAATCTCAAAAACCTTACTGGTTGGTACAAATAGCAGGAGACACCCGTTTACTTGTTGTTGGCTTATAACTTCATTATTTTTTATTGCTCTGTAACAAATTGTCATGAACTTAGTAGATTGAAACAACAAAAATTATTACCTTTCAGTTCTGGAGATCAGAAGTCTACAATCAGTCCTAGAAGGTGAAAATCAGGGTGTCAACAGGGCTGTTTCTTTCAGAGGCTCTGGGAAATAACGTTTCCTCGCCTTTTCCAGCTTGTAGAGGCTGCTGACATTTCTTGGCTCATGTCCCCATTTTCCATCCTTAAAGCCAGCAACTGTATCGCTCTAACCTCTGCTTTCATCATCACATCTTTGACTTGAACTCTCCTGCCTCCCTTTTTCACTTAATAGGACACTATGATTATATCAGGTCCACAAGGATGATTCAGGTAATCAGTCTCAAGATCCTTAACTAAACATGCACTGTCTCCTTTGCCATACAAATTTCTCAGAATGTAGAGATAAGAATGTGGCCATCTTTGGAGGACCACAATACTGCTCATCACAGTCTTCAATAAGCATTATGCTGCCTGGGATACATCCTTAGAATAAGTATTTGTAGACAGTAGTGATTAGAAGAACCCTGAAATTCAGAACAGGAGCTTTGAATGTTGTCTATTGACACAACAGGGAGGTCAAGAGATGGGAGCTTTTGCCTCAACCAGGGAAACTCTGCTTTTAACTATTCATTTTCTTTATAAGGATTCATTTTCTTAAGGATTCTATGACTCAAAATTAAATAATCAATTGTTTAAAGAAGTAGCGATTATACTATTTTCTGTAATTTTGGGTTATTTGAATGTAAAACAATGGGATAGCTTCTATTATTAAGACTCAAACTTTTATCTATCCTAATGTATTAAAATCCCAAAGCAAAACCAGTTTTCTTATCGTACAAGAGTAAAGACAGTAAGTTAACAACATTAAAAAAAAGTAATTTGGATTTTTAACCTTTATTGATTAAGCCCTTTGAAAATCACTTTTAGTGTGAAAATCTTATTGACTGAATCCATGCCTTCCATAAAAAAATGTTGTCTACAACTTCCTTTTTAATTACTTCTTATAAAGTACATTGACTACTAGACCATTAGAGACTCTATTATAAATGCTCAGAGATATAAATTTAAATAATTACTTATTAGGCATTATGTTTAATATTACATGGTTTATTCAAGTAGAATAAATTAGAGGCTACACATCAAATTAACTATGCATAGAAAAAGGCAAGATAGAATTTTAAAGCTCCCAAGAAAAGTACAGTGACTTAATTGTGATAGTGAATAAATTAGATGCAAATCTTCACCTTCATATTCATGCACACACTTCCACCCACACACACTCCTAACGTGGAAAGGTTGGATAGATATATTTAAAAACAAATAAAAAACACAGCCAGGCTAGAAAGCTAGAAAAAGAAATAACTAATGGAGGAACAAAGAAAGATTTGGCACAGCTGAGTGGAAGTTTAAGGAATATGACTTACACAGGATAGACAAGACAAGACCTGAGTTTAGTTAGTTAACATGTTTGCCTATTTATTTATTTCAGTTTGATTGAAACATCAATTATAAGAGGTGACTATAGCAAATAAGTTTGGAAAGCTAAGTTTGGATTGCGTTTTGTAATTAACCTTGAAGTGGTTTGTTATTATCCTTAGCATTCAATTAGCTGGTAGAATAGGAATGATAACTATTTCAAGGGTATGCCACCATTCTTCCCTGCCTCTTATCAGAGAGATGGAAATATGAAGCCTGCAGTCTTTTCCAATGCAGTAGAGTTTAGTCTTGGAATCTCTTCAATACGGGGATCCAAGCGGCTGATTGCACTGGATCATTCTAAATACCTAAAGTGACACATAGCTACCACCTGTGCATAAATGATTTGAATATAAAATGAAGGCTGGTGCTCTGCTTTGGAACAAGCAGAAATGAGTGTTTTTAGGGATGAAATTCAGAATAAATGGAGAAAAAAATTAAAATTATTGATTAAAAGATTGTCTAAAATAATATCTCCAGTAAAATTTTCTATGATTGAATTTCATTTTACTAAGGGAGAATGCTTCTATAAATTTTTTTCTAAATGAATGGTCCAATGACTTTTTTATTAAAAATAAAATTATATATATATATATATATATATATATATATATATATACTGACAGTTCTAAAATTATTTCTTTTTCAGATTTTAAATATTAAGGTTTAATTTTTAAGTTTGTCTTATCTTCTCTCCTAAGTATTAATAACCCTTCTCCTGTTACTTTTATAAATGACTATAGATACATCATTTGATATATCAAGACAAATTTATGGTATGTAGTAAAGAGTAATAAGCTTCTAAAAGTATCCATTAAATTCTACTTCATTAAGAGGTCTATTTAATTTAAATGTATAATTTCCAAATAAAGACATTATGTTTCCCATTTTCTCTATAGAAGCAATGCCAATAATATCTAAAAGTTCTGAACTCACCACTGTACAATATTTTTAGCTAGTTTATCTGGACCTATCTCACCTGTCAATATACTAATAACTACTCCACATCTAGATTATCACATTTGACTCCATTGTACATTATTTTAGGGAGCACTATCTTTGAAGGACATTGATAAATGAAAATGTATATTGTACTATGCAGACATTGTGAAAATTCTAGAGATTCTTAACGATTAGTTTATAGGGAAAATAGCATAAATGGAAATAGCTCTATAGTGGAGAGGAAGTAAACTTGTTTTGTGATTCTTGAAAATGCAGAATTAAGACAAGTAGATGGAAATACATTTTAGTTCACACAAGAAAAACCTTTCCAAATTAACAATAAAATTTTGGAGTTAGGTAGACCCAGTTTTGAACCTTGTCTTAATCACTGCCTTGTTTAAAATATTGAACACTTGGCATGTACATTTCAGCTTTATTATCTTTATAAAATGTAGACAAAAATACTAAACTCAGGTTGTGGTAATTAATTGCTATAAGTACATAAAATCCATTTAGTGTAATGTCTGGTTCATGCTATTTAAAAAACTGTTCCTGAATCTGAAAATCAGAGAATATTGATTAAATAATCCCCTATTGGTAAATCAAGGATAATCAGTATTTTGTGTTTTACAAAAAGGTACTACGGACAATCTATAAATTTTTATTAGACTCTAATATTTCCTATAGCAAATACTTTTGGCCATATACTTAAAATTAATGAGCTATCAAAAAAATCAGTGTTAGAATAAATTTAAATTCTCACAAACATGCATTTAAAACAGATCAGTGCATGCACTTACATACACACACACAAATTGAAACAAAAAATGAATTCAGTAAGGTTTCAGGATATAGACTTAACACAATTCCTACAAAATCCCAACTTGACTTACTGCATTGCATACTAGCATAAAGCTAGACCTATATATAATCTTTTGCAAAATTTTAAAATAATAATAATAATAAAACCTTACATTTATGGTCAGCTAATTATTAACAAGAGTGTCAAGAGTGTCAAGACAAAGCAATAAGGAAAGAACAGTCTTTTCAAGAAATGGTACTGGGACTATTAGATTGCCACATGCTAAAGTATGAGGATGAAGCTATACCATACAGATACAAAAAGTAACTAAAAACCAATCATAAAACTAAATTTAAGAGCAAAACTATAAAACTTTATCAGAGAATATGAGTAAATTTTATGCTATTAAATAGGCAATTTTTTTAATGATATGTTACATTAAATAACTTTTAAGATTTTATTTATTGATTTTAGAGATTGGAGGTGGGGGAGGAGCAGGAAGCATCAACTCATAGTTATTCTCATATGTGCCTTGACCGGGCAAGCCCAGAGTTTTGAACCGGCAACGTCAGTGTTCCAGGTCAATACTTTATCCACTGTGCCACCACAGGTCAGGCTGGGCAACTCTTACATATGACACCAAAAGCACAAGTGTTAAAAAAAAAATGAGTAAGTTAGAGTTATCAAATTAAAAATTTTTGTTTCTCAAAGAACATTATCAAGAAGAAAAGATAACCTACAGGAGAAAATATTTGCAATCATATATCTGATAAGAAACTATATCCAGAATAAATAAAGAAAACTTACAAAGCCAACAAAAAGATAAATATCTGAATTTAAAAATGAGAAAAATATTTGAGCAGACATTTCTCCAAAGAAGATATGCAAATAGCCAATAACCACACAAAAAGATGCTCAAAGTAATTTGTTATTAAGAAAATGTCAGTTAAAACTACAGATACTCCTCGATGTCTACTGGAATGGCTAAAATAATAGCAAATATTTGTAAAACTTTGGGGAAATTGAACATTTTTTATACCTTGCTGTTGGGATAGTAAAATGGTATAACCACTTTGGAAAACATTTTTGCAGTTCCTCAAAATGCTATACATATAAATATAAATGTATATAGCCTATACACCCTACCACCTTGTGATTCCATTCCTAGGTATAAACCCTCAAAAAGTTTTTAAAAATTACCCAAAAACTTTTATAAGAATGTTTATAAAAGTATTATTTATAATAGTCAAAAGAAAAAAAACACCTCAAATATCCACCAACTGATGAATGAATGAATACATTGTACTGTATATGAATAGTGTAATATCATTTAAGAACAAAATGGAATATAATATTTATGGTTCTACAACATGGTCAAACCTTGAAAAAATATGCTAAGTAAAAGAGCCAGAAACATATTGTATAATTTTTATTATATGAAATTCCCAGAATAAGCAGATTACTAGGCAAAAATAAGTAAATAAATAAATCAGTAATTTCTGGAACTGGGAGAAGAGAGACATGGAGAGTCATTGCTAATTAATACAAATTTGGGAGGGAGGAGTGATGAAACTGTTCTAAAATTAGTCATTTATGATGGTTGCACACCTCAGTGGATATATTAAAAGCCATTGAATTGTACACTTTAAAAGGGTGATTTTGCCTGACCTGTAGTGGCGCAGCGGATCAAGCGTCGACCTGGAACGCTGAGGTTGCCGGTTCAAAACCCTGGGCTTGCCTGGTCAAGGCACATATGGGAGTTGATGCTTCCTGCTCCTCCCCCCTTCTCTCTCTCTCTCTCTCCTCTAAAATGAATAAATAAATAAAAATAATTAAAAAATAAATAAAAGGGTGATTTTTTTGGTATATGCATTATTTTAATAAAGCTATTTTTAAAAATAATACATACAGTAAAATATCATTTGTCTGGAATTGTAAATATATATTACTATATATTTATAGTTTATGGATATAAACATACAAATTTGTACAAAAACAAAGCTTGCTTTATACACATGCCCACTTCGTGGTCTTGGCCACCTGCAGCTATGAAGGAAGAAGAAGGAACACAATGCAGTACATAAATGGCTGCAGGGCTTTAATCTTAAAGCTGTTTGTATCTGATGGAAGTACCACCAAATACTGCATATTTTAAAATCTTGGTGGTGAATGCATTCATTATTGTATATAATATAGTACTCTTTGTATTTTTTTAATATATCAAATATTTTATAACAATATATTTAAAAACAGAGAAAAAAGTGGTCATTATTGGATTAATTATGGGCTAAAAGAAATTCTGGTACTTCTGATCACTCTGTTCTATCTTGTTACAGATTGAAGTTTGCAAGCCAGCATAAGTTTACAGAAAATCCTTTGAAATAGCAATAGCTTTGATTATGCAACAAATAAACTAAGAAAATAAGTACAAAGCAATAATCTATATGAAAACAGCCAGTTGATCCAATAAGGTTTAGAGACCAAGCACAAAAATTTTACTAACACAAAGACTAAATCCAGACAAAAATCTATCTGGGAAGAGTGAGGATCACTGAAAGCATGCATTGCACAGTCTCACCTATGACGACATGCTCCAACATCACATAGCGGGGAAGAGGGCAGTGTGCAATGACAGAATCTGGGTAAGGACCTGCTGTGCCCATTTATCACCTGCTTGGTTTTCAGTGAGTCATAACTCACTGAATAGGCTAATTTTCAAGGTTATTTCAATGCTTAACTGAGCTAATTTTATAAATTGTAAGGTGTTATATATCCTTTAACTTGTTTTGGGATCATACTTTTCATTGTTTGAGAGGACAAGGGGATAACAGACTTCTAGTATCAAAGAATCAAACAGATTCTGAAATAAGATGCTTATTAACAATATGAGTGGAGGGCTATAAAGGGACTTACTATGTACCTATGTAGGATACTGTGAATTATTTCTCATCATGATCCTGTTTAGAATTAAGGAACTATCAAGAGAGAATCAATTTTCTGGAATGTCCTGCTCCGATAGACTAGTAATAGCTAAAAACATGCCCTGTATAGAAGCAGTGTTCCTAGAAGGTATGCTATCCTTCCTTTTCAATGAAATGTAAGACTTTATTTTAAAGGCAGAATCATTTACATTCTATCACCTTGGATAGCTGTTCAGTCAGGAGGACCACAGTCCTAGAAGTACTTATTTCCCTAATTTCGAATACTAACACTGTCCTTACCAGCTGCTCTTTCTATATTCTATTGCTTAATTCAAACTTCATCACTCACTGAACACCAAGATATATGAGGTGCAGAATGAGAGCATCGCCGATATTTTCAAATAAAAGCATCTAATTTCCTGAACACACTGTGTTCTGCCAAATCCAAAGTTTTTACTTATTGGAGTTCTTTTTCAAGCCTTTTCCTACTGCCTCTCCTGTCTAAAAATAGATTCAGATTATCTTCAGAGAAATTGAAAAAGCAAGATAGGAAGAGAAAGAGACAAAGAGAAAAGAATGAGAAAGGGATCATGAATTATAAATTATATTGCTATAAGAACTAGAAAATAAAAATAGTTGGCAATTCCTGAAGATTCAACAGAACCTCACAGTGCAGCTGCTTATAGGAATTTGACAACTGCTTGGTATATCATATCATCCTTAGCAAGTAGGTCCACATGATGAAGACCTGTGGGTAAGTTCCTTTGAACAACCTTCATATGTCCAAAGCCGCACATAAGAGGAGTCAAAATCTATAAGAACATCCCCAAGCCTCAAGCCTCTGCTTCCCAGGACTGAGATATGGGGGTGGAGGCTGGGTAGGGGGAGAGCAGAGGGTATTGAGTAGAGGGTCCACTGTATGAACAACAGCAGTATCAAGTAGGAATGGCTAGAGTTCATCACTACCTGATGATTCTTACGTGGCATCTAAGGTAATTTCTCAGGAAAGTGGTATTACTCATCCAGTGCCATTCAGCTGGTAAAGACCCAGCATCCATGTGAACCATGATCATGTGGTTCGAAGACATGGTGTGTGTGAGCCTGTGTGTATGTGTGTAAGGATGTGTGTGTGTGTTGTTTACGTTTCAATAATTATTAAGACTTTAAAATTTTTACATTATTTTGTAACTATTTAATGGTATAGATATCCAATCAAATAAGAAGGGAAAAGTGGAAGACTATTGTTCATTACAATTGCTTAAAATCCAAAAGAGGCGAGAGAAGAAAATGAAACGCAGCGAGAAACCCAGAGAATGGAATATATATACAATTATATCAATGTTAATGAATTGGGACATTTGGCTTAAATTCCTGCTTGGGATGAAAAAAGTGACCTGAGTTCAATATGTAAATTATAGGAATGGGAAATTATTTTTCAAACCCCATTCTACCAGGAAGTTGTTTTTATGTTGTTGTTCTTTCAAAGATATGGAGAAGATATAGGCAAAAGGTAGTATGTGTAATGGATTTGGCAAAAACTAGCTACTGTGTTTGCAAGTAAGTAGGCAACTGCTTCTGAAATTTCCAGGAAAATTATCATTAATATGAAAAATGCTAGTTTTCATATCAAGAGATCTAAAACCAGAAATGCATGTTTTATACATATGAATTTGAGTCAGATGCTGTTGTGAACACAATTTGATTAAATTTGAAGGTAAATAAGACATATTGCATTAGAGTGGAATAAGCCTAATTTTCCCAATAGCTAGTGTGAGCATCCAGTAAGTGTTAAGTTTCATAATATCACCATGTGCCTTCACATTTTATATGTAGATAAGTCCACATGTTAGTACTACATGTTTGCCCAATAAAAAACACAGTTTTTTACATACACATAATGCATGTTTAGGATAATTTTCCCCTTTGGGAGTAGTAAGAGGTCATCACTAAAACGTTATTGAAGCAATCCAAGAAACATATAGACACACGTGAGACAAACATTAACACTTCCTATTTGAGAAACAGAGTGAAGAATTGAAGAGTACTAGTCACACAGAGTTAAGTTTGAAGACCCTTCCCTGCACTCACATGTGTGTCTGCTTTTCCACAGAGGTGGCTGGAATCAACTGCTCTGAGGGTAGGAAAACCCTATCAGAAGGGAAAACTGTAACAAAGGTGAGGCTTTAAAAATGGCTTAGTATTTGGAAATGGATTGACAATTCATATCATTATCTTTAATATAGTTCACATTTTGCTAAAAATTGACATGTCTTTTGTTTTGCTGTGTTTTCCTATTTTTAACCATAATCATTAGGATAACTTGATCTGTGTGTCATATTATCTTTGGCTTAATTTGGGTATTCCAGATCATGCTGTAGTAACAGAACAACACAGAAATCTCAGTGGCTTATAATAACAAGTGGTTCTTCTTTCTAGCTCATAGGCCATATCTAATGTGAGCTGTTGGGGATCTCTGTTCTATACAAGCACTCAGTGACACAATTTGTCAGAAACTCCAGTATCTTGCTGCTTCTCATAGATTCAGTGATTTCACTGATAAACAAAGAGATGTTAAGGAGTCATACACCGGCTCTTAGTTTCTGCATTCTAAAAGTGATACGTCATTGCTTCCACTCACAACCCATTGGCCAGAGTTAGTTCCAAGACCATGCTTAACTCCAAGGATGTGGGAGATAGGAGCTTGATTATGGACTGTCAGTAAGCAGTGGTGGTTTCTGCCATAACTACCAAATTTATTTGATAACCAAGAAATATTCTGAATTTTTTTAAATAAAGGTTTTGCATGATGTTTCTTTGAGTGTCATCATATGAATTCATTTTTTAAGAGTCTAGTAAGTGATAAACTATAAGAAATCTAGTCATACCCTGGCCTGCATGGGCTCAGCGGTAGAGTGTCGGCCTGGCATGCAGAAGTCCCGGGTTTAATTCCTGGCTAGAGCGCACAGGAGAAGCGCCCATCTGCTTCTCCACTTTTCCCTTTCTCCTTTCTCTCTGTCTCTCTCCTCCCCTCCTGCAGACAAGGCTCCAATGAAGCAGAATTGGCCTGGGTGCTGAGGATGGCTACATGGCCTCTGCCTCAAGCACTAGAATGGCTATGGTTGCAACAGAGGAAAGGCCTTAGATGGGCAGAACATCGCCCCCTAGTGGGCATGCCAGGTGGATTCTGGTCAGGCGCATGCAGGAGTCTGTCTCTGTACCTCCCCACTTCTCACTTCAGAAAAATATGGAAAAAAAAAAGAAAGAAAAAGTCATCCTTGAAGGGATTTCTACACCAGAAAACCAAATGCTATTCTCAGTTTAGCCCTTAGAATGGTTGTAACACAATGAAATTTAAGATCCTTGCTGATCTGAATAAATGGTAGCTATTAGCAAATTGAAACTCACCAATTTTTTGTTACAAAAAAGTCTTTCCTATAACTATCCTAGCTGTCAACTGGCTTATGTTCATCGGCTTTAAGCATACCAACAAAACAAGTGCTCTATACCCTTCCTATATATAACTGTATATATCACTGTATATATTTAGTAATACACATCAGCCTTGAGAAATAAAGCACCATGACACAGGTGTAGAGCTTGTCACTTGATAGTTTATATTTTAGAGGGCATTCTGAACAACCATCCCAGGAAAAAATCAGACTTGGTGGGATGATTTTTTTCAGAAGGCAGAGAAGTGATAATGGATTTCTATCTTTAAAAACATTGCAACATTAGCTACAGTCATGAGAAATTTGCTAATCTTTCTTGACAAAGTTGTCCAACAAGGCCCCTTGATGAATTATGATCTTCCATCATGATCTTTGCTGACTATTGCACTGTAATTTTTATTCCAGCTGAAATAACTTTGCCCAAAGAGGGAAAGTAAATGAAATAGTCAATTGTTATTATGTGACAATTAGGTAGCAAATTAATACCTTACAAAGGCATTTAATCATTTACCTCCCATTTAGTATAATCAGAATTATTTAGTATTGTTGATGCCTCTTTTTAATGAAATTACTCAAATATCAGGTACTAGAGTGAGTCAAGAATTGACTGTTCTCATTAATATTCAGCATAGGGTTTTCTATGGGAAACCATAAAAATGTAACAAAAACCTTTTTAGTGAATCATATAAATATAAGAAAAATCAGGGATTTTTCTGTTTTTCTGAAAGCTCATTAGTTGTTTTAAAATATATATTCCCCTAATGCCCACAGATGGATGATGCAGTATTTATGTTTATAAATTGCTTAAAAGCTATGTTATATTAAAAGTATTTTAATTTTACATTGAAACAACCTCTATGTTTAAAAATAAACTTAAAGAAATATTTGACATGCAGTTCATAAAAATAATGCATGGCATGTTAAGTTGTTCATAATACACTGTAACATAAAAGATGTATGGCAATGTCTTTCAATCTATATTTACATATGGAAAGTATGTGAGGATGTACAACAAAGTGTTTAAAGAGGTACATTAGGTGTTGGTCTAATTTGTTTCATGTTTACATGTTCTTTGTATATAATGTATGAGTCTAAGATAGAAATTATTATACCCTTTGTTTTTGGCATTGTGATATTCACTATGCAAAGAATATCACAAATGATCTTAGAAACTACATTATGACTTAGATGATAGTGTTAATCCAATTTTATGTAGAAAAGAATTAAAGAACACATAATTTTTAAAGACGCAGAGATTTGAACCCAGGCAGCCTACATGATTAGAGCTGCATGCTTAAGACTATGATACTTCCTGTCGACTGAAATGACCAGTTGTTTCTTAGGTAATAAAATAATAAAAAGTGAGTAAAAAATGGACACCTGAAGATTATTTTATATATAAAGTTATCTGTCCAAAAGCATATTTAAGGTACCATGTAAGGTGACAAATATTGGGTAAAACTTCAAAATATATTATTCTGTGTTGACTTACTCCTAAGAAATGGAGAGGCTATATAAACATGATTCTTTTCTATTGAGTGAATTATTAACTTGATAGCTAAGTTAATATGTTTCTTTCATTTTTTAAAAAATAAGTCATGATAGAGAAGAGATATGAAATATTTTAAGCAGACTACAGAAGCAAACAGCTTTGACATTTTTCTTCCTCATTTTTTATCTAATTAGGTTAAGAAAAAGAAAATAATATATTTTATAAAAATAAAGGCAGTTTTAAAACCTTCCTGAAATTAGTAATGCTGTTTTTTTTTAAAAAAAGAGTATCACTAAATAATGAAAGTTGAGTATTGGCCTAAGAATGCCTTACCATAAATTACATAATAAATACAGAAAACAAGATAAAAGCACTAAGAGAGATAACATTCAAGGCAAAAATGTCTTGGTATACAACTGTAGTCATTCTATGTGCCAGGTTTTATAATATTGGGAATAAAAACTGGTAAAGAAAAACAAATTAAAAGCTTGTTTCATAATAGGAAATTTTAAATTTTGATTTATAGACAATTTGTACAAAGTTATTGCCATGTTTTTTATTTTGTAAATATTAAGCATAATGATAATTTAACATTATAGCAGCATTTAAATTTTAAAAATACTGTCCTACCATCAACAAAGAGTTAAATTTTCACAGAACAAATAAAGCTGGTAAGACTGTGACTTCCTGTATTAACCATCAAAGACAGAATTTGGCTTAAAAAAGGGGACATACAAGGCCCTGGCCGGTTGGCTCAGTGGTAGAGCATTGGCCTGGCGTGCAGGAGTCCTGGGTTTGATTCCCGGCTAGGGCACACAGGAGAAGTGCCCATCTGCTTCTTCACCCCTCCCTCTCTGCCTCCTCTCTGTCTCTCTCTTCCCCCTCCTGCAGCCAAGGCTCCATTCGAGCAAAGTTGGCCCGGGCGCTGAGGATGGCTCCATGGCCTCTGCCTCAGGTGCTAGAATGGCCCTGGTTGCAACAGAGCAATGCCCCAGATGGGCAGAGCATCGCCCTCTGGTGGGCATGCTGGGTGGATCCTGGTCGGGCGCATGCGGGAGTCTGTCTGATTGCCTCCCCATTTCCAACTTTGGAAAAATACAAAAAGAAAAGAAAAAAAAGGAGGGGGACATACAAGAGAATGGAAAAGGGAAACTCCTAAATATGTGTAAAATGAGAAAGAAACAGCTTAAAAGTAATACTTGTAAAAAAGCATTTAAAAATAACAGGAATTTTATTGGATAGGCAGAATAATATATATCAAGATTGTCCTATGACTCACTAAATGAGTGCTCTTAGAGACAGTGTTCACTAAAACTAAAACACAATGGAAATATACATATTGATCTGGATTTGGATAGTACTATAATAGTCAACTAGATATCTCAGCTTGATAAAAAACATTTATGAAAAACTGACAGATAATAATATCATATTTACTTATTAATATTTAATTCTCCCTATGATTAGGAAGAAGATAAGACATTCACTCTCACTACTTAGATTCAACATTTTATAAGAGACCTTAGATAGTACACTAAGGCTGGAAAGATAAAAATAATTATACATATTTAAAGAAAGAAAAAAATGTTTCTTCCCAGATGATATAATTATGTATGTATATGTAGAAAATCCTAGGGATTATAGAGAACAACAAAAGTTAGAGGAACTAATAACTGTGTTTAGCAAGGTCATAGAATTCAAAATTAATATTAAATACATTTCTCTATACTAGGATTAAAAATGTTTAATATAATATTAAATATCATATTACAGCACTCCAAAAATTAATATAATAAAATTATTGAAATATGTTTAAAGTTTATACATTGAAAACTAAAAATTATTAATGAGAAAACTTAAAGACCTAAATAAAAAGATGTACCATGTTCACAAATAGATATAATAGATATGGAACAAAATAGATAGTCTAATAATATAAACAGAATGATGTGGTGACTTGAATTTCAGCAAAGGTACCAATGTATTTCAATGATAATTGTACAGTCTTTACAATAAATGGTATTATAATGATTAAATATTCATATAGGAAAAGTAAATTGAGCATAGACTCCTACCTTATACCATATGCAAAAATTAACTGAAATGGATCACTGATTAAATATAAAAGCTAATACTATTATAGTTATAGAAGAAAACACAAGAAAATCTGTGTGACCTTTGGAGAAGATTATAATTCTTATATAGAACATACATAAAGAAATGAGGGCCTGACCAGGAGGTGGCGCAGTGGATAGAGCGTCGGACTGAGATGCAGAGGACCCAGGTTCCAGACCTCGAGGTCATCAGGTTGAGCACGGGCTCATCTGGTTTGAGCAAAGCACACTAGCTTGGACCCAAGGTCGCTGGCTTGAGCAAGGGGTTACTCAGTCTGCTGTAGCCCCATGGTCAAAGTACATATGAGAAAGCAATGAATAAACAACTAAGGTGTTGCAACAAAAAACTAATGATTGATGCTTCTCATCTCTCTCTGTTCCTGTCTGTCTGTTCCTATCTATCCCTCTCTCTGGCTCTCTCTGTCTCTATAAAAAAAAAAGAAGAAAGAAATGAGAACCACAATGAATAAGTTAAATTTGGTAAAATTTAATAATTTCTACTCTTATAAAGACACCATTAAGAAAATGTAAAGGTAAGCCAGAGACTGGAAGAAAATGTATATGTCTAAAAAAAGACTTGTTTAAAACTTAAAAAGAACACTCAAATTAATTTTTAAAAAATCAATAAAATATTTAAACAGACTCTTCAAAAAGGACCTAAATGAATGACCAATAAGTATATGAAAAGATGTTTAATACTGTTAGTTATCAGAGAAATAAGAACTAAAAACCTTAATAAAATACCAACACACACCAGCTGAAAAAAGATTTTTTTAATAGACACACATGCTAATTAATGGCCTCAATATGGAGCAAGTGGAATGCTCTACATTGCTGGTGGGAATGTAGATTGGTATAGGATTTTGTAAACTCTGACAGTAAAGAAATCATCAGTTTTAATCTCATCCAGATTTTCCAAATACATTTGATATCTGTGTCCAAGATTAGAGTAAAAACCAGCAACTAATATTAGTTCATAGTATAAAATGTTGGAAGAGCTCATTTATAGTATTGATGTTTTATTCCATTTTTTTCTATTAGTAAATTGCATATTGTTGTATCGATTGTTGAACATATTTCATCTCCAAAACAAGTGACACAAATTGACTTCAATGCAATGGTGAGCTCCATCATAAAGCTATAAACTAGATATCAAGCTACCTGACTCTTAATCCCAGCTGTACTGTTTTTGTTTCCCTGAGAGTATAATGCAAACCATCAGAACTTCAGTCTTTTACTCTGTAGAGTCATTCCAAATAAAACTGTTAAAAATTCAAAAAACATTGTTAAAAATTTTGCAATAATATTTTTCTATTGGGGGTGATCATTTTTTAGAAGTGGACACACAATATCAGCTTAATAAATACTTCTTCAATATTTCACTGAAGAAAAAAAGAAATATTTGAATTAAAGAAAAGAGAGAAAAATATCAATTCCATAAAAAAAACAAAAAAACAAATGTTCTTCAGGTTGTTGAGTAGGTTGTAAGAATCTGCTAGTTCCCTATGGCACAGAATTACCACAAAATCCATTATCTTTTAGAAAGCAGTAGAAGTAAGGAAGAGAGTAAAAAGGTAGTTCCACAGATGTATCTCCCCCCTGGGTTAAGGTGAAGCAAGGTGAAGATCAAGGCAACAGACCCTTAATACTGGTATTAAGAAAAGTCCTCATTAAATTGTGGTTGAAGGCCACCCACAAATCATCATTCTTCCTCACTTGATACAAAGGTATTGGTTTTTAGAAGTTTTAAAAAGTTAAGTTTTAAATGAAAAAAGACCTACAGCTATGGTTGGAAAAGACAAAAATGTTCCTCTTACCTATCTTGTAATCTTAATAATTCCCCATACTACTAGCAGTTTTGAGAGCCAAAAAGTCCTACTTCTCTCATTTTGTGTTCATGTGTCACTCTCATAAACTTAGTTCACATTGAAAACTAATAGCAATATAAAAAACAAAATTTCTGTGAACCAATGTATTTCAAAGAACCCAAGAATTATATTTCTCTACCAAAAACTTAAATTACTTTCCATGTTCTTCAGTATTATGTATCTGGTGTTTCCTTTCTCCTTTTTTGGTGCCTATATCTTCCTAACAACTTTACCCAAATGGTAGCTTATGGCTGATTTGTGTCTTTTGCTATTTCTTTCCACTGTAGTTTTTCATATCTCATGAGGCCACAAGCAAATAAAGGAAGCTTTAAATGTTAACATTTTTTTATTAAGGCAGTATATTTAGTCCACAAAGAATTACTTTAAGGTTTAGTATGAAATGAGTCCTTCTGCATTGCACATTTAACTCAGCAATCAAAATTCTCTTCATACTAAAATCTATTATGGAAGAAATGCTTGAACAAGTTAATCCATACTTATACAATTAATTAACTTTTAACAAAGTCACCAAAGCAACTTAGTGGGGTAAATAATGTCTTTTTTATATGTGGTACTAGAACAACTTGATATCCATATAGCGGCAAAAATGAAATTTAACTCATACTTACCAAATATAAAAATTAATGCTCTGTATTGGACCACAGATCTCAGCATACAATCTAAATCTATAAAGCATTTTGGAGAAGATGATCATTACCTTTGATAAATAGAGATATTTTAGGACACAAAAATCAATAATCACAAAAGAGAAGAATATAAAACTCTTCTGCTCAGAATTTGGATCTCTCACAATTCAGTAATAAAAAAGATAATTTAATAACAATAGGCAAAAGACTTGAGCCAGGTAACATTGAGATCATTACACATACACCAGAGTGTATAAAAAGAGAAAGACTGACAACATTAAATGTTGATGAGGATGTAGAGCAACTGAAATTCTCATATATTTCTGGTAAAAATGTACAACTGAAAAAAAGTTTCAAATGTCATGATGTTTAGTTAGTAGATATGAGTAAACAGTAGGTAGAAATATAAGACTTCCTTTTTTGATAAAAACAATTATACTGGAAAAAAACTGCAAGAAAACCAAAAGCAATATTCTGCTATGGAAGTTGTGATATCAACACAACTAATACTAGGAAATGGAGTCAATTACATGAAAGACAAGCAGGCTCGCCTTAAATACAGGGAGAAAAATTACTTAATATAAGAAATAATTAGGCTGAAAATATTAGAAATATAGGATAGATAACTTTTGCCAAAAATATAGATATTTCTATAGTAAGTTCAGGACAACTGGAGTGGAACACACTAAATGTAAAACTATTAAGGATAGTTACAAATCTGCATATACGAATTAAAATGATTCACAAAGTTTCAAGACAATGTAGATATCCACATTTATGCCTTCCTGGTAAGTGCAAGTAGTTTATTTGAAGATGATTTCAAGAAACACCATTAGGGGATTGGGAAAGTGAGGCAGGAAAAAAGTGGGGTGCATGTTCAAGCATGTTTCCTCTATGGGTAACTGGAAACTGATTCTTCCAGGGAACACTGAGAAATGGTGTACAAGATACACCATGCCCAAGAGAAAAGGAAGACAGGACATTTATCCACTAACTTCTCTCATCACTCTAGGATGAAGCGCTGCTTCTGGACAGCATTTAACTTCACTTCCCACTCACTGCATACACAGGCACAGTGAGCAGGGTGGTTCTGCCAGCCAGAAGACCTTATGCAAAGAGATGCACATGTTGGCAGCTGAAAGACTGGTTGGTGTGCACTGAAATCTAAGAGCTTTAGGGATTTGAGCAGGCTCCAAAAGCATCTGCTGCAAAGTTACACCCAAGAATTTTATATAGTCACTACAATTTGTCTTCTATATGTAAAGGCAACAGAAGGACATGGAGAGACAATCAAAAGTTCAGAAAATGTATTTTTAAAATAGTTACTTGAAGAAAATGTAACAGCTGAATAAGTGATGAATCAGAATTATCGCAGATTCAGGGCTTTGTAATCTAAAGGATTGCCCTGCATGACTTCCAACAGAAACCAGCTCTAGCTCTATTCATTGAATAAATCTTCAGGAGAAATATTTGCTACCATTCCTGTTTCCTAAATAAAAGAAATAAAATTTCAATAAAAAATAAATACTAGGTAATATAACTAAATTTTTTTACATGTGCTTGCATTGTTCTAAGAACTTGATATATATAATCTCATTTCATTCCCTGAACAACCAGAAGCAAGAACTATTACTATCCACATTTCATAGATGAGGAAAGTGAAGCTAAGAGTAGCTAAATCCCCATGTGTACTAATTAGTAAGTCCTGGAGAAAGGGTATCCTGTCAATCTATCCTGAAATGTGCTCTCTTCAGAATAGTGCCCTATTAATGCCTAAGAGCAAAACCACTCTATCTGCATGAAAGTGTCATTAGAACAGGCAATGTGCCTGTTGTGTTTACTGTCATCTCTTCAGGGCCTGGCAATGAGCCTGGGATAGAGCAGGAATTTGATAAATGTTTGCCAAATGCTGACTTTTATTATAACTCCCAACGCAAGAAATTCTATTGGAAATAAGAAATTACCACCCTAAAAAGACTTTTCCTTAGTCACAGTATTGGAAGTTCCCATTAATATTAAAAGACTACACAAAAGAAAAATAAAACAGAACTATGTGAGAAATGTCTAGAAAGAAACAGCTAAGTCTCAGTGGCATCGATTTTACTGGTGAATTATGAGTAACTTTCATTTTAATTGTATTTTGCTGATGGGTGTCACTCACGATTGAAGGCACTATGGACTTCAGTGATTGAGAAGTTCTCTACAGAAATGTGAGGAAATCATTGGTATAACGATTTTTGACTTGAAATTTTTGATTTGTACATGGATGCATCTGTTGTACTTCTAAATGTTAGACGCCCACTTATCGTTGTTTCAGCTCATAGCAACAAATCCAAAAGCCATAACAGGTTCAGTTAGGTATCCTTCTGTGCACTTGGAGTAGCAGACAAAATCCAATCTTGGGATGTTTACTATCATTGGGTCACTAGGATAATTGGCTTTAAATAATCTTTTTTGGGGTTTATAGAATTTAAAATGATGCCAGTTCCAAATCACATTATTAGGATTTGTATAAGACTGTCCAAAGACCTGCCTTTCTCTTGCAGTAGTTCTTAACTGGCCTGGAACCATTTGTTATCTTGTTACACTGCACTGCTCTGAGGACTGGTGTCAACTGGCCTCCAACTGGAAAAGTGTCAGTCACATATGTCCCTTCCTTAGTCAATAAACCAAAGCAAATCTGGTGCTCGAGCCGTAATCAGGCCTTCAGGACAGAGTTAGATGATGATTCCCCACCTTCTTGCCTTGAGAAAGATAATTTTAGCTTCAATTCTTTCTACAAAGTGCTACAATTAAAATTGTAAACAACTATATACAAACAACTCTTAATAAATATATATAACTAACACAATAACTATATTTCTTTTTTTTAATTTTTTATTTATTTATTTTTAATGGGGTGACATCAGTAAATCAGGATACATATATTCAAAGATAACATGTCCAGTTTATCTTGTCGTTCAATTATGTTGCATACCCATCACCCAAAGTCAGATTGTCTTCTGTCACCTTCTATCTAGTTCTCTTTGTGCCCCTCCCCCTCTCCCCTTCCTTCTCCCTCTCCCCCCTCCCCCCATGACCACCACACTCTTATCAATGTCTCTTGGTCTCACTTTTATGTCCCAATTACGTATGGAATAATGCAGTTCCTGTTTTTTTTCTGATTTACTTATTTCACTTCGTATAACGTTATCAAGATGCCACCATTTTGCTGTAAATGATCTGATGTCATCATTTCTTATGGCTGAGTAGTATTCCATAGTGTATATGTGCCAGATCTTCTTTATCCAGTCATCTATTGACGGGCTTTTTGGTTGTTTCCATGTCCTGGCCACTGTGAACATGGGGTTGCATGTGTCTTTACATATCAATGTTTCTGAGTTTTGGGGGTATATACCCAGTAGAGGGATTGCTGGGTCATAAGGTAGTTCTATTTTCAGTTCTATTTTCACCATACTTTCTTCCATAATGGTTGTACTACTTTACATTCCCACCAACAGTGGATGAGGGTTCCTTTTTCTCCACAACCTCTCCAACATTTGCTATTACCTGTCTTGTTAATAATAGCTAATCTAACAGGTGTGAGGTGGAATCTCATTGCAGTTTTGATTTGCATTTCTCTAATAACTAAAGAAGATGAGCATCTTTTCATATATCTGTTGGCCATTTGTATTTCTTCCTGGGAGAAGTGTCTGTTCATATCCTCTTCCCATTTTTTTATTGGATTGTTTGTTTGTTTGTTGTTGAGTTTTAGGAGTTCTTTGTATATTTCAGATATTAGGCCCTTATCTGAGAAGGTGTTTAAAAATATCATTTCCCATTTAGTTGGCTGTCTGTTTATCTTGTTATCAGTTTCTCTTGCTGAACAAAAACTTCTTAGTATGATGTAGTCCCATTCATTAATTTTTGCCTTCACTTCTCTTGCCTTTGGAGTCAAATTCATAAAATGCTCTTTAAAGCCCAGGTCCATGAGTTTAGTACCTATGTCTTCTTCTATGTACTTAATTGTTTCAGGACTTATGTTTAGATCTTTGATCAATTTTGAGTTAATTTTTGTACAGGGGACAGACTGTAGTCCAGTTTCATTCTTTTGCATGTGGCTTTCCAGTTTTCCCAGCACCATTTGTTGAAGAGGCTTTCTTTTCTCCATTGTGTGTTGTTGGCCCCTTTATCAAAAATTATTTGACTATATATATGTGGTTTTATTTCTGGACTTTCTATTCTGTTCCATTGGTCTGAGTGTCTATTTTTCTGGCAATACCATGCTGTTTGATTGTCATGGCCCTATAATAGAGTTTGAAGTCAGGCATTGTAATGCCCCCAGCTTCATTCTTTTTCTTTAGGATTGCTTTGGCTATTCGGGGTTTTTTATAGTTCCATATAAATCTGATGATTTTTTGCTCTATTTCTTTAAAAAACGTCATTGGAAGTTTGATGGGAATTGCATTAAATTTGTATATTGCTTTGGGTAATATAGCCATCTTGATTATATTTATTCTTCCTAGCCAAGAACAAGGTATATTCTTCCATCTCATTATATCTTTTTCGATTTCCCTTAACAATGGTTTATAGTTTTCATTATATAAGTCCTTTACATTCTTTGTTATGT